>NC_059356.1:17882196-18484696 GCF_019703515.2 Myxocyprinus asiaticus | reverse complement strand
GCTTCCTTCTGCTGACCAGCTTTTTAAAGATGCTGATTTCATTTTCCAGCAGGATTTGGCACCTGCCCACACTGCCAAAAGCACCAAAAGTTGGTTAAATGACCATGGTGTTGGTGTGCTTGACTGGGCAGCAAACTCACCAGACCTGAACCCCATAGAGAATCTATGGGGTATTGTCAAGAGGAAAATGAGAAACAAGAGACCAAAAAATGCAGATGAGCTGAAAGCCACTGTCAAAGAAACCTGGGCTTCCATACCACCTCAGCAGTGCCACAAACTGATCACCTCCATGCCACGCCGAATTGAGGCAGTAATTAAAGCAAAAGGAGCCCCTACCAAGTATTGAGTACATATACAGTAAATGAACATACTTTCCAGAAGGCCAACAATTCACTAAAAATGTTTTTTTATTGGTCTTATGATGTATTCTAATTTTTTGAGAGTGAATTGGTGGGTTTTTGTTAAATGTGAGCCAAAATCATCACAATTAAAAGAACCAAAGACTTAAATTACTTCAGTCTGTGTGCATTGAATTTATTTAATACACGAGTTTCACAATTTGAGTTGAATTACTGAAATAAATGAACTTTTCCACGACATTCTAATTTATTGAGATGCACCTGTACATATACACACACACACACACACACACACACACACACACACACTATATAGCCAAAATTTTGTGGACACCATATATGCTTGATGAACATTTGATTTCAAAACCTTAGACATCAATTTCCCCTTTTGCTGTAATAACAGCTTCCACTCTTTTGGAAAGGCTTTCCACTATACTGTATGTAGTAACATGGCTGCAGGGATTTGCTCTCATTCAGACACAAGGCTATCAGTGAGGTCAGGAACTGATGTTGGTCGATGGGGCCTGACTTACAGTTGCTGTTCCAGTTCACCCCAAAAGTGATCCGTGGGGTTCAGGTCTGGGCTTTGTGCAGGCCAGTCAATTTCTTCCACGTCAGACACAGTAAACCATTTCCTTATGGACCTCACTTTGTTCACAGGGGCATTGTCATGCTGGAATAGAAAAGGGCTATCCCCAAACAGTTGCCACAAATTTGGAAGCACACAAAGCCCAAGCCATTACATAAAGAAACATTAAGATTTTTCTTTACTAGATTTAATGGAGTAACCAAATTCGTTAATTAGAAGGGGGTGTCCACAAACTTTTGGTCATATAGTGTATGTGTATATATACGTGTATGTGTGTGTGTGTATATATATATATATATATATATATATATATATACATATATATGTATATATAACCCGAGGTGGGTTTAATTGCCTTGTTCCCTTAAGGAACTTTATAATTAAATCATGCTTGCCTATAGAGGCACCAGTTTCATATGCGTGATATGCAGATATAGTTGCCACATACACTTTGAGCATTGATGGGGTGAGTCCTGCGTCTAATCGCTCTTGAAGAAATATTAGAATTTCGTGTATGGGGCAGTTTACTGGGTCCTTGCCATGTAAGAGACACCAATCAGTGAACACCTTCCATTTTAGCACGTAGAGGCATCTCGTGGATGGTGCCCTGGCCTGTAAAATGGTGATCATGACTGAACACGTCAGTTCTGGTTCAATTCAGGTGTCACAGCTGGGGCTGGGGATGCCAGATTTTGCCTTAAGCCTGAGAGAGGAGATCCCTCCTCAGCGGTATTTCCCATGACAAGCTGAACAGCATCTCCCTCATTTCCGAAAACCATGGCTGGTTGGGCCATTTCGGCGCAACTAAGAGAACCGTTTCCTTGTACTCTCGGACTTTACATATGACAGAGTGAATTAGGCATACCGGGGGAAATGCATATTTGCGTTTTGCCAGCCATTTGTGTGCCATTGTGTGCGTTCCCAGCAGGGCTTGGGACTTTGAGTACCAGAAGGGACAGTGGGAATTCTCCACTGAGGCAAATAGATCGATTTCTGCTTTGCAGAATATTTCTCATATCCTCAACACAGTTTGAGGATGAAGTCTCCATTCGCCTGGCATCACCCCTTGGCGTGACAGTAGGCCCGTGCCGTAATTCAGGCAGCCTGGGACATATGTCGCTCTCAGGGAGAGGAGATGATGCTCACTCCAAAAGGGCTCTTTTTTGAGAATGTGTGAGTATCTCGTGCATTTGCAACGAGTGCTGTATTCTTTTTTGCATTTATTGCATTTCTTATTGCATTTATTTGAGTGCAAGACACAGAAACAACATTTTGAACAATATTGTGAGCAACAATATTCCTTTCCCGACAGCCAGTAGTGGTGGGATGGGGAACAATGTTTTATGTCTCCAATCGAGCGTTTTTTGGAGCAGACCCTGAGGGAACCACGGGCTCTGCTTTCTGCTTCAAAGGGTTGTGCCCATCAGGAGCGCTTTTGCTGCGCGTGCTGATACGCAGGTGCCAGTGAGGCAGCAGGTATGGGACTTTTAGTCAGGTGCTGGCTCAAAACAGAGCAAGGGCGAACTGGCTGTGATATACTCCATTTGGGTATAAAGTGTTTCATAGCCTGTGATTGCTTTGCTGAGCATTGTTACGACTCAGCAAACTTATTCACAGAGCCGCCAAAGAGGCCGACTGGAGACACTGGAGCATCCAAAAGAGTGGCTTTTTCCTTATCGCTCATTTCTGTGAGGGTCAACCATATGTCGATCCAGAACTGCCAGGTTGCCCATGGACTTGCCGATGGCTTGCGCAGTGAAATTTGTGGTATGCAGCGCTAAGTCTGTAGCAGTGCGGAGCTCTTTCAATGTCTCTGGATCAAAGCCGTGCTAGTCCAGTTGCCTGAGCAGCTTGGCTTGAAATACCTGGAGCACCGCTATTGCGTGGAGTGCTGATACAGCATGTCTTGCCGCTGAGTAAGCATTTCCCACCAGTGCGGACATTTGTCGACACGGTTTGGAAGGATGTATGGGCCGTGATTTCCACACCCTGTTACTCACTGGGCAGAGGTGTGCCGCTACCGCCTCCTCCAAAGGGGGTAATTGGGCATAACGTTTTCTTCCCCGTGATCCACATTAAAGAGCATGGCGTCACTGCGTGAGCACGCCGAGAAGGGCATGCGCCAGGACTTAGTTAGTTCGTTATGAACTTCGGGGAAGAATAGGGCAGAATTGCAGGATGCTGCTGTTTGACAGTGTCCGGACTGCAGGAACCATTCATAGAGGCGAGACTGTTCAGGTTCCTCTGGGGGAGACCACTCAAGGTGAAGCTCTTCAACCACCCATGTAAGGACACAGAGCATCTCCCTGTCAGTGGAGCATGCATGTTCCTCTCCCTCGCTGGGGGGAGGGGTGACAGCATCATCCACTGACCACTTGCCTGATGAAGCAAGAGATGTGACTTCATCATTATCATCCCCAGTGTCAGAACACTGCACGAGACTAGGCTGCCCGCTCTTTCAGAAGGTCGGAGCTTGTCTTGCACGTAGCGTATTGGAAAACATGCACTTTGCAGAGACTGAGGCGCTTACGGGGCGTGTGCCGCCACGAGGACCACTTCAAAGTCATCCTGCTTGAACTCGCGGCCCCACCGTGCCTCCTTGTGTGAATCCTCGGGTATCACAAAATAGGCAGGTGGGAGGGCGCGAGGCTGAATCGTCCGTCAGAACGAGGGTGATTCGCGAGCGAAGGGTCTTGAGACTTATGCCCTCACAGTGAGGACAGCTATCTCCATGAGAGCTGACTCTGTGTGGGCGCAGCCCAGACAGTAAACACAGCTTTCACTCTGATCTGATGGTGGGATGTGCCTCTCGCACAAGGAACACTTACGGAACGACATCTTTAAAAAGATGAGAACACATAAGTGACTCTTTTAGATATAAATATATATTAATTTATATATCACACAATATACAATACACAATATACAATTGCTTTGTAAGGATACATAAACCCTGCCAAAGCACTGCGGGGAATCAGGATGCTGAGGCACGTTCACCAGCGAAGCGGTGTGATGTTTGCCAGAGCACTGCAGGGGAGCGGAAAGTCTTCCCACGAAGATTCCGCCTGCTGACTCATGTATATTGATGGCGAAGTTAGAGGGCTTCTAGACAAAAGATGATCACTGTCTTGAAAGAAATTCTGAGGAAATGGTGTTTGTACAAAGAGGAACTTGACGATAGATTTGCGTATTATGACTGATAAACGTCCCTCATTTGTAACCTAACACCCAACTCTCTACTAATTTGCTCTCAGCCCTGCCCCATTGAGAACCCCTGCCCTAAACCCTTGATCACTTGGAGCACGTCAAGGGCAGATGTCATTTTGTGGAATTATTTAGTGAATTCTTCATCTGAGAAAACAATGTTAAAGCTTAGTTGTAATTTTAGAGGCTTATATATAAATCGTATATGTTTAAAAGTTATTTTTTCATTAGAATGAATTGTCCTACTTAATCTGTTGGAGGACTGGTTTAAGGACAGGCACTGGACTTGTGGTAGGCAGAGTTTGATAGCTTGTGTTTTTTCTAACAGAGACGAGGCCTTGGACGTACGGTAGGTCTGCTCATGGGGTAGGGGGGGTGGTGTTAAAACCTGGTTGTATGGTATGTCTTGACAAGAATGGAGGAATGTCTTGATAGAAGAGCAAGAACAAGTGGGAATTGAGAGGATCCGATGTCCAGCTGCGGGGGTGGCAGGGAGACGTCCCTGACCACTGCCCCACCACCAGGAGATGTTCTGGGATTAATGGGGCAAACATCCATGATGGGTGTCTCCCAGCTGATGACCCTGTAGCTCGACATCTGAAGGCACCAGCGGAGGTGTGACAGGCAGTAATGCTTTACAAAAATGAAAATGGTAACATAACAGTTAGGCTATAACTGTGATAAACAGTTAGTTTAAGGTAAGTATTATGCTGTTAAATCTCAGTATAAATTTTCTAAACTGCTTAATTGACCTAACTTCACTTTCATCATACATTAGAGTTGTGTGGGGGTGGGGTTGATGAACCGCGATCTGCTGTCACGTCACAATCAAGTTGCATTGTGGGATATGGAGCTGTCTGAAGAGTAGGCTCGCTCCCTCGGTCAAAACTGAGGGGTTGAAGGTCTGTCAGTAGAAACTTCCTTTGTTCACTTAACCAAGTGGAATGGACTTCCAAAATGGTGGGGGGATTCCCCTGAGGGGAAGCGCTTAGGGCAGTTAGCCAGTGGATGTTTAAAGTGAAGTGGAACACAGCCCCTATTGAATCATTGGTTCTTTAGAATATGTAAAACACCTGCGAGGAAAGAGTAAAATCTTTCCCTCAGGAATGCACTCATCTCACTTCATTTACAAATAATTTCAATAGTTTCCCTAACTTTTAAACTTTTTCAACTACAGGCACAGGAGTCATTCAAGGTGGACTAGCCATTACATTTGTTCATCACAGAGTACATTTTATTTATTATCAGGTACTAGTCATAAAACATTTCACAATTTCTGTATGAAAACCACAAATAACAATTTAACAATTCTAAATGTTTGAAAAGCTTTATATAGAAGCTATGTCCAAACTGTGTGGAATCATAAATAAATCAAGACCCAACTGAAGTTTAGGAATATGGAATACTGAACAATTAATCATTAGTGCTTGAAAATAAAATAAGTAAAATATCCACCTGAGATTTTGTTTTTATTGTAGAGTAACATATTATTTGCTTTGACTTATTTAGCAATTAGTGCAACTTATTATCAAAAAAGGATAATTACATCAATAATAAAGGTTATTGATATTTTCAATAATATTATAGGGTCATATGGATATCATAACTTATAGAATGGTACAGAAATCAAACAAAGAGAAAAAGTGATTATAGTCAGATTAACTAGATTTTAATATTCTATATATTTATATTTCTTCCGGAGCAGAATCGCACAGATACGTCAACTGCTTGGTAAGATTACTGTGTGGCTGACTTCAGTCAGTGCAGCTATATTATCTCCATTTTGATGATTGTAAAAATAAGAACAGTGAGTGACACTGACCATTCGCTGGCTCTGATTCCTGGGAAAATAGGAGACAAAAAAGGTAAAGTTTAGCATTGATTTGTAATGAAATTTCTAAAAGACTTTAGCATTTTCATCCTTAATCTGAAGTTCTTACTGTACTAGCAGACTAGTATTTTATACAAGGGGGGTTCAAGTTTGTTTATAATTTATATACAGAAATATATATATATACACACACACACACACACACACACACACCGATCAGCCACAACATTAAAACCACCTGCCTAAATTGTGTAGGTCCCCCTCGTGCTGCCAAAACAGCGCCAACCCGCATCTCAGAAGAGCACTCCGAGATGCCATTCTTCTCACCACAAATGTACAGAGCGGTTATCAGAGTTACCGTAGACTTTCAAGACATGTCATTTATATTTGTATAGCGCTTTTCACAACACACATCATTTCAAAGCAGCTTTACAGGAAATCGTGCATTAACAAAAACAAAAAAAGAAACTAATATTACAGTGATCATTGTGTAGATTGATTAAATATGATTGTAAAATGTGTATGAAATTAAATATTTAAATAATAATTGTATTTAGAACCTCTGTGAGCAAGTTGAAGGCGACTATCCTTAGGACATGTCCCAAGAAATGTTAAAATCGCAGTAATCAAACTGCTTATTAAGAAGCCACAGCTTAATCCTGGAGAATGACTTCAAAGGATGAACTGATGCCAACTACAGTTGTAAGACATCAGATACTACATATACCACTGCCTGAACTTTGGATTTAGGATGGACCCCACCGAACCTCACCGAAATGTCCTGCAGGTTGAACTGCGATGCACCTCATTAATCTCAACCTGCATCACCTTTGTCTATTGATGGACTACACTCTTGAAATGGAATACACAGACTATCATTTAATTGCCAACAAAAGTCTTCATCAACCAACTAACAAAGGACAATGCATCTATGTAAACTTCTGCAGTTAATCCAGGACGGACTTCAAAGATACTAGTCATTAATCTTAAAGTTCATAAAAAAATATTTCACTTTTATTTTTAAAACACTGGACCTTAACGCTTACTTAATTTACAAAATTTAAAACCATGACTTGCACTGCACACAAATAACTAATATTGGCATTATATTCATGTTGTTTATCCAGAGGGGAACTGGCTCCCACAGTGAGCCTGGTTTCTCCCAAGGTTATTTTTCTCCATTAACCAACATCTTATGGAGTTTTGTGTTCCTTGCCACAGCGAGGAGTTAATAATATTAAGAAAAGGTTCTGAGATTACTGGGAATACCTCTTTTAAGAGCTTAGTTGGTATTGGATCTAACATTCATGTTGTGGCTTTTGATTTTTTGCTAAGCTTTGTTAGCTCTTCTTGACCTATGACAGCGAAGGATTGAAGTTGCTCGTGAGCAAAATTATAAGACACTGTTTTCTGAGGTGCTGTGACAGTCAATTTTATCAGTAAAGAAATTCATGATGTCATTACTATTGTGCTGTGACGGAATATCTGGTTCAGTCGATGCTTTATTCCTAAACAATTTAGCCACAGTACTGAATAAAAACTTAAGATTGTTGTGGTTATTTTCTATGAGTTTGCTAAAATATGCTGACCTGGCAGCTTTTAGTGCCTGTCTGTATCTACAGACACTATCCTTCCATGCACCATGAAATACCTCTAATTTTGTATTCTTCCACTTGCACTCCATCTTACAAGAGCATGAGTGTGATCATTGCACCACAGTGCGAGGCTTTTTTTTAAAAAATGGGGTGGGGGTGTTGGCACGCTATCAAGAGTGCTAGAGAAGACTAAGTTTTCTGTTATTTCATCAAGTTCTTCTAGACTTCTTGGCTTACTGAGTATGTGAGACAATTCTGGAAGATTATTAGTGAAGCTATCTTTAGTGGTCGAAAGAATAGTTCTACTTGAACGATAGCTTGGTGTAGATTGATTGACATTAGCTGATCACAAAAAACAAGAGACAAGGTAATGATCTGAGATGTCATCACTCTGTGATAGAATTTCTATAGTATCAACATCAACTCCATATGACAGAATTAAATCTAGCATATGATTATGGCAATGAGTTAGTTCTGTCACATTCTGTCTGACTCCAAGGGGGTTGAGAATATCGATCAATGCTAATACCAATGTGTCATTTTCATTATCTATGTGAATGTTGAAGTCACCAACAATTAAAGCTCTATCTACATTAACTACTAGATCAGATAGAAAATGTGCAAATTTGCCAAGGCCCGGGTTAGTCTATATACTGTAGCAAGGGCAAAATATGACACAGATTTTTTTATTTATATCTGATGGTGTCATATTAAATGTGCACTCAGTAATTCTAATCCAATACACTTTTTTGTCAAATTCTGCAAATATCTCCACACAGTCTGCTAGCTGTACGTTCTGAGGGTGGTCTGGAAAAAAAACACCTAATATTTGTACACAGCCCTGGCTCTGTAAATGGGACAAAAACAAAGTGGAACAGACTGGTCCACACTACACTACTCCAGCCAATCAGCAACAGGGGTGGTTCTTGCAAATGCACAGGATGGGAGGTGGGCGAAGAGCGAGAGGAGAAGAGCGATGGCAAATCTGGCTGATGCGAACTTTCTAAACTCCAAGGAGGACAAATGGTTGAGAAACAGACCAAGAGAAAATGGTCAGACGAATATAAACTAAAAAAAGATGGATTATGATGAATCGAGGGCTAGGAGCTGCGTCAACATCGGCGAGGCTTTTCAGCGGTGGAGAGACCTCTGAGAGGTAAAAGGCTTGAAGACGGATGCAGAACGGATGTTCTTTTTCTTCTCTATGTGGGTAACATAAATTTTGCTATGTTTCACAGATCCCATATATGCTGTTGTTGTGATGTTAGATTTAGTAGCAGGAGAGATGTGAGTGTCTGGAACTGGTGTGCGTAAAACCGTCTCGCATGCATGAATTTGGGGGGCAAAGCTTCCAAAGGAGCACTGAAGGGAGGGGTGTGTTTGTTTTGGCAGTTGAGTTCGAATATCAACAGTGTTTCTCAGGAATCGCTGAGTGCACCTTTAAGCATTATTTGTTCAAAAGACTTTAACTGATATCCTGTCCTCTGAGTAACACCAAAATCTTAACTGTAAACTGTAGCAACACCTCCTCCTCGACTCTTCAGATGAGGCTCATGTTTACAACAATAACATGGGGGAGTAGATTTATTTAAACTAATATATTCATCTCGTTTAAGCCAAGTTTCAGTCAAACAGAGTGCATCCAAACTATGATCTGTAATAATTTAATTTACAATTAGTGCTTTGGTAGAAAGAGATCTAATGTTTAGTAGCCCTACCTTTATTTGATGTTTATCTTCAGTTTTTTTCAAGTTTGACCTTAATCACATTTTTCTTAATCACACGACACGAGGGGGACCTACACAATATTTGGCAGGTGGTTTTAATATTGTGGCTGATCGGTGTGTGTGTGTGTGTGTATATACACTACCGCTCAAAAGTTTTGAAACACGACTGAAATGTTTCTCACGATCTTAATCTTTTGATCTGAAGGCATATGCTTAAATGTTTGAAATGAGTTTGTAGACAAAAATATAATTGTGCCACCATATTAATTTATTTCATTATAAAACTTTAAAAATGTAATACAATTTTTTTTTTTTTGAAATTGATGACTTGGACCAAATAATTAAGAAAAGCAGCCAATAAGTGCCCAACATAGATGGGAACTCCTTCAGTACTGTTTAAAAGCATCCCAGGGTGATACCTCAAGAAGTTGGTTGAGAAAATGTCAAGAGTACATTTCTGCAAATTCTAGGCAAAGGGTGACTACTTTGAAGATGCTAAAATATAACACAGTTTTGATTTATTTTGGATTTTGTTTAGTCACAACATAATACCCATAGTTCCATTTATGTTATTCCATAGTTTTGATGACTTTACTATTATTCTAAATGTGAAAAAAAAAAAAAAAAAAAAAAAAAATAATAATAATAATAATAATAAAGAATGAGTGTTTCAAAACTTTTGACCGGTAGTGTATCTATACACACTGCCGGCCAAAAGTTTGGAATAATGTACAGATTTTGCTCTTATGGAAAGAAATTGGTACTTTTATTCACCAAAGTGGCATTCAACTGATCACAATGTATAGTCAGGACATAAATAACATAAAAAATTACTATTACAATTTGAAAAAAAATTCTGAACTTCTGAGTTCTCATCATCCTCCACGTACAGCAATGACAGCTTTTCAGATCCTTGGCATTCCAGCTGTCAGTTTGTCCAGATACTCGGGTGACATTTCACCCCACGCTTCCTGCAGCACTTGCCATAGATGTGGCTGTCTTGTTGGGCACTTCTCACGCACCTTACAGTCTAGCAGATCCCACAAATGCTCAATGGGGTTAAGATCCATTACACTCTTTTCCAATTATCTGTTGTCCAATGTCTGTTTCTTTGTCCACTCTAACCTTTTCTTATTGTTTTTCTGTTTCAAAAGTGGCTTTTTTTTTGCAATTCTTCCCATTTGGCCTGTACCCGAGTCTTCTCTTTTCTGTTGTACATGAAACTGGTGTTGAACGGGTAGAATTCAATGAAGCTGTCAGCTGAGGACATAAGAGGCATCTATGTTTCAAACTAGAGACTCTGATGTACTTATCCTCTTGTTTAGTTGTACATCTGGCCTTCCACATCTCTTTCTGTCCTTGTTAGAGCCAGTTGTCCTTTGTCTTTGAAGACTGTAGTGTACACCTTTGTATGAAATCTTCAGGTTTTTTTATTTTTTTTGGGCAATTTCAAGCATTGTATAGCTTTCATTCCTCAAAACAATGATTGACTGATGAGTTTATAGAGAAAGCTGTTTCTTTTTTGTAATTAACATTTTTATTCAATCTTAAAATAATAAAGAAAAGCAAAAACATACATACATACATACAAACAACATTTAAACCCTACAACCACCCCTCCCCATCCCAATCCCCAACTCCATCTCCAAACAAACATCCCCATGGTCACACATGAGTAGATATACAGAAAAAAGCAAACAAACACACAAACAAACAAAAATATATATAATCATACTCAACCAAAACTACACTACGCTCTCCACATCCCACCCCAAGAGCCCTCCAAAAACTCAAAACAATTGCCCCCTTTCCTGACAAAAAAAATCTAAGTTACCTCGTCTTCCCAATAACACCTCTTCAAAAGCCGCCACCCTCCCCATCTCCGTGCACCACTCCCGAAATGGGGGCGCACCAGCTGACCTCCAACCCCTCAAAATAATCTGCCTGCCAATCAACACACAAGTCAGAACCCTGAATAGAATGCTATTCCCCACATCGATAACCGCCCCATTGCCCAAAACACAGAATCTGGGGCAAAACGATACCCAAGTGCCCACCACATCACACACAAAAATCTAAGCCTTCAACAAGAATTTCTGGATCTCAGTACACCACCAAAAAACATGTCTCCATCCTCCAATTGGCATCGCCAGCAGGTGGGTGTGTTTTTAAGACCAAGCCTATACAATCTAGAGGGGGTCCAATAAAATCTATGTAAAATCTTGAATTGCATAAGACACACCCTTGCATCTCTAGATACAGACTTGACATTTTTTAGAATCCTAGCCCACACTCCCTCCTCCAATACCAAGTTGAAATCTTTCTCCCATAATCTCTTGATAGAAGTTAAAGCTCCGTCCCCCAGACTCTGAATTAGCAGGGATTAATACACTGATGCCTCATGACCTTTTTAAAGCAGTAATCACTACTCCCAGCATATCAGCCGCTTTAGGAGGGTGTATGCTACTCCCAAAAATAGTACAGAGCAGGTGGTGCAGTTGGAAATACCTATAAAACTGAGATCTGGGGATCCCAAAACGTTGAACCAAATTTTCAAAAGATCTCAACACTCCACTCACTTTTATAGGTCACCGAGTATACTGACCTTTCTCACAATCCACTCCGACCAGCAGAATGGGGACTTATTAATACATAATTTTGGGTTCATCCATATGCTCGAGGCATCATTTAAATAAATGTCCGAGTTAAACACTCTGGACACTTTTGTCCATAACGAGTGTAAATGTGAGATAACGGGGTGTAACTTAACTTCTCCGATTAGTTTGATAGAAAGGCTTTGCAATGGCAAAATAGGGGCAAGAACTTCCTTTTCAATACCAAACCAGGGAGGGGCTCTCTCAGGTGGAAGTGACAAATGACCAAATGCATAATAATAATAAAGAAATCTTGGGAAGGCCTAGCCCACCTCTGTCAATCGGCCTATGTAACTTATTGAAATGTAATCTGGGATGCTTACCATTCCAAATGAAGGACTTCACTATGCTATCAAATTGCTTGAAATAAGAGAGGGGGACATCTACAGGGAGAGAATGTAGCAGGTAGTTAAATTTTGGAATACAATTAACTTTAATAACATTAACCTTCCCAATCATTGATAAATGTAATGAAGCCCACCTGCCCACATCGCTCGAAAACCTTTTTATTAAGGGATCAAAATTAACTAACTAAATCAGACAAATTTGCTGGGAATAAAATTGCCAAATACTTAATACCCTGTTTGGGCCACTGGAAGGCGCCCAGCTGAAAAAACATTACTGGGCAGTACGCTGTCAGAGCCAAAGCTTCGGATTTAGACCAATTAACTCTGTATCCTGAGAACTTAAAAAAGGAATTAATAATTCTGTGGAGGCAAGGCATAGATCTAGTGGGCTCAGAGACAAATAATAAAATATAATCTGTGAAAAGCAACAATTTATGCACAACACCACCCCTGGAAAATCATCTTCCCTTCTTATCACAGCTGCTAATGGTTCCAGGGCAAGACAGAACAATAATGGGGAAAGGGGGTAACCCTGTGACTATAAAGTAACTTAATCCATCCAATAAAAGTATTCCCGAACCCGTATATTTCCAAAATTTTAAAAGATAATCCAATTCTACCATATCAAATGCCTTTTCAGCGTCAAGTGAGATGGCAGTGACCGGAGTCTGCTCATTTGCCACAGACCACATAATACTGATGAGACACCTAATGTTGTCAGAAGAGCTGCAGCCCCGAATAAACCTCACCTGATCTACATGCATAAGAGATGTCATAACTTTACTTAATCGGTTAGCTAAAATTTGTGACAATATTTTATTTCCACTCTTTTAATTGGTATTATTATTATTAATGTTTTATTATTATTATTATTGTTTACAAATTATAACAATATTTAAGTTTAATGGGTTCCAAAAAAATAACTGTGAATGAAAAGTGAACTGGTATCTTACAACTAAATTGAAAAAAAGAAAAAAAAGAAAAAAAAGAGATCTGAATCCTTTAAAGTCCAGATACAAGTTGAATGTTTTTTGCTACTGAACACTTAGACTGGAATTACTGTTAATTTTGCTGCAGCATTATCCAGTAGACTAGTTAAAGTTTTTCTTAATAGTTTGTACATTTATACTGAAATAATGTGTAGTTAGAGGTTTGTGTTTCTTTACATATAATTAGCATCACTCAGTGAGGTTTAGATGTTCTAAACTGATTATGAAAAAAACAACACTGGTATCGGAATTGGCTGATACTGAGATTTCAGATATCAGAAGAGAAAAAGTGGTATTGGTGCATCCCTATAGCTAAAAAGGTAGTAAATGCGACCACACGCACTGTGGGGTTTGTGTATCCTGTGTGTGGTGTGATGCCAGGCTGTCAGTGGGTTGGGCTCAAGATCTACATTCAATGCCTTCTCTAATGTTTTAAATATTTCAGACTAGAAGATTGATAGCTTGGGACACCCCCAGAACATGTGGGTATGGTCCGCTGGGGCTTGTCCACAGTGATTGCAGTAGTCAGTAAAATCAGGGTAAAATTAGACTATTGGACATTTGTCAGGTGAGCTCTTCAGAGGACCTTGCACTGTAGCAAGCCATATCTAGCGCAAATTGATGATGTATGCACTTGGTTTATAATGTATTCCCATTGATCATCCAATATAGACGTACCAATCTCCTTTTTCCAGGTTCCTTTAAAGGGGCTAAACAAGTCAGGAGTCAAAGAGTTAATTGGATTATAAATTCTCGAAATTAAGTGGCTAGTATCCGGTTTAGGGACGTGTATAGAAGGTCCCCAGTTGGGGATGCGTATAGAAGACATATCCAGGATACAAACTCTGCTCCTAGTCCAAATTTCTCCAAAACAAAATACAGGTAGTCCCACTCTGTCAAAATCCTTCTTGGCATCTAAGCAAATAACCACCTCTGGTAGGGGAGACCCCGGGGAGAACAAAATATTAAGCAATCTCCTGAAAAAGGAGTGTCTGTTTGGAGTAAAACCTGTTTGGTCGTGTGAGACTAAAGAAGGCAGAACCTTCTGAAGGCGAAGGCACATAATTTTTTATAAGATTTTAAAGTCCACATTCAACAAGGATATTGGCTGATAACTACCGCATGCTTTAGGATCCTTATCTTTTTTGAGAATAAGAATGATGGAGGCTTCAGTCAAAGACGTCGGAAGGCAGCCATTTTTGAAAAAGTTGTTGTATAGTGTTGCTAGAATAGGGGCCAGGCGAGACTCTTTATAAAAACGCTTTATAAAATTCTGTTGTAAATCCGTCGGGTCCCAGGGATTTGTTGGATTGCATAGACCCGATCGTGTTTAGAATTTCAGATTAAGTAATAGGGGTTCCCAGAGTTTTTGCAGCTTCAGTCTCCAAGGTGGGGAATTCGAACGTATTGACAAAATCAAAATCAATCAGGTTATCCGAAATGAAACCAGATGCGTATAGTTCAGCATAGAAGTTAGCGAACGTGTTATTAATGCCAGCTTGATCGACCACATATTCCCCCGTTGGGGTATTTACACACGTGATCCATCTAGCGGTGCCCGCGGCTCTCGTTTGGTGAGCTAGAAGCTTCCAGGCCTTCTCCCGTGTTACAAAAACTGCTGTCTGCTCTGTAGGAGCTGCTTAGTTAATCGCACTTGTCATTATTAGATCGTGTTCTGTAATCAACTGCACCCGCTTGGTGTAGAGGGACGGGGAGGGGGGCAGAAGCGTATTCTGTATCCAAGTTCCGCAGGTCACGCGATAGACATAAACTAATAAGATCACCAGTTTTTCTCAAATATGCAGTGTAAGATATTATTTGTCCCCGAATAAAAGCTTTAAAAGCCTCCCAAAGGGTGTCCGAATTGATGTCTGGGGTGGAGTTAAGATCAAAGTATAAATCTATTTGTGTCTGTATAAAATATGTAAATGCACTGTTTGATAGGTTGCAAGTAGGGAATCTCCAAGGTATATTCATACAGCTACCAGAAAAAAAAATGTAAATCAAGAGATGACGGAGTGGACGGAAACAACAATAGGGTGTGTAAGGAAGTTCTTTGACTCTCTGAAGGAAGCGGGAGCCTTGCAAACATCCAACATCAGACTCTTTATTGTCAGCACTTTTCAGTGTAACAAAACATTCAACACCACTGCTTTTCAGCAGCATGAACACACATCAACGGTGTGCTTTTCAACTTCCCAGACACACACAGCTTCGTTGTAGCTCTCTCTCTCTCTCTCTCTCTCTCTGTCTCTCCCTGACTGCAGTTCTCGTTGTGGCTTTATCTCTCGCCCGTTAACACTGTAATCACCCACAGCTGGGCGAGATAATCCGCTGCAGTTGTCCATCCCGGCCTCGTTCCGCACAGTCGCCGCTCAGCCTGCCTCGCTCTCCACAGGGTGATATGTGCAGGTCACATTTTCGCGGAATAATTTATTATCCAGTAGAAAAAAAAAAATCTATTCTGGAGAAGGTATGGTGAACATGAGAAAAATATGAAAATGCTTTGCCCCCAGGATCCAAGAGGCCAAGTTGGGAAGAGTAATCGAGCACTACGGTGGCCGATTTGGACAGGTTACAATGTTTGTTAGAGGATCTATCCAGCAAAATGTCTTGAACTGATTAAAGTCTCCTAATTAGTCATGTTTGGGATACTAGTGAAAAATGTGACAAAAAAACTCATCGTTGTCCCAGTTTGGAGCGTAGATAGAGACCAAAATGACCGGGATTTCGTAAAGCTTGCCTGTGACTATAACATAACGTCCATTTATGTCAAATATATTATTTTCTAGCTCAAACCAGACCGACTTGTGAATAATGATAGCGGTCCCACGGGCTCTTTGAGAAAATTTGGAGTGAAATAAATGGCTCATCCATGCTCTTTTGATACACAGGACATCTGTCGTCCAAAGATGCGTCTCTTGCAGAAACACAATCTTAGCTTTCAGATGCTGCAAATGAGCAAAAATCGTACCCGCCTTGACAGCTGTATTCAACCCCTTAACATTCCAAGATATCAGTCTGAGCCCTCCATCATTAACCTTATTAGTATTAGTCATCTAGGCAGTTGATGGTAGCCATATTTGAAATGCTGTAGGGTATGTAAAAAAAAAAAAAAGGGGTACAACAACAGCGGAGGCATATAAACCCCGAACACAGGCACTTGCGTATCCCCTCTCTATCCCAGCACCCCCCATGAACATTCTCAGAACATCATAACCACCTGAGCAGATCATGCTCTACTGTGGAGAAAATGGCTATCTTACAGAGTCTCAGCACCCCTCCTGAAAGTTAAGCTCCTGTGACCAAGGGCCGAAACATAGCCAAAACGTAACGTAACATAACAAACCAAGATGGACCTAATGTTCAAGTGTGAACTGAAAATGTTGAGCTTAATTACCGCACCCTGGGCTTGGTCTGCATCAACTGGGCGTGGCACCGTCTTGTAGAAAATCAACTCATGATATTAGATTCACAAAAAGTCCATAGTATTAAACACTAAGATATTCTAAATACCAATGCACTGAAGTCCAAAAATGAAAGTCAAGAAAGACAAACCGACATTTTAATCCTCTGATGGGTGAAATCCTCTCGCCATGTCGGAACAGCGCACACTGATGAAACAAAGTTCTCTGCCTCCTCCAGCGAGGTGAAAGATTTCTGATCCCTGTCTTGAGTTCTGATGAAGAGCCTCACTGGAAAAAGTAATGCCAGCCTCAGTCCCATATTGTAGAGATCTGCCATGACAGACCAAAATATAGCCCTCTGTGTGGCTACCTCAGGTGCATAATCCTCAAATATGGCAATCGGGTTGTTGTGATATGACAGTGTCCCCTCTTGGCCCTGGCTTCTCATAGAATTCTTTCCTTTTGTTGGTAGCGATGGAAGCGAATGATGACCGCTTGTGGCCTTTCATTTGCCGTTGGTTTGGAGGCAAGAGTTCTGTGGGCTCTGTTAATCTCCGGTGGAGAAGGAAAGATGTCTTCGCTGAAAACATCCACCAACACTTGAGAGAAAAAGGTTGACGGGCGAGGACCTTCAATCGACTCCGGTAGGACAACTATCCTTATGTTGTTCCGGTGACAGCGCGACTCGAGATCGATGACTTTACTCTGCAGCTTCGCATTGTTCTCTGACAAGGCCACGCTTGTCTTTTCCCAAAGAGAGCAGTCTTTCATCAGTCACGTTAGCATTAGCTACCAGCGAGGAGATCTTTTGAGAATGATCAAAAACCGTCGACTGAATCAGATCGATTTTAGTCTCCAGTGGCGATATTGTGGTTTTAAACTCTGAGGATAGGGCTTGCTTGTGCTGGTCAAGCAGCTTAGCAATAGCCACCATGCTAAGCTCAGTGGATTTGTCTGCTGCAGCGTCGGGCCTTTCTTTTGTTGTTTGGATTGTTTAGTAGTCACGGTTCAAGCGTAATATGGTCTGAAATTTCAGCTGATCAAATATATCTAACAATCTGTGGCGGGAGACCTCAAAACCAAACAAATAAATTACATTGCAGTAGGAGTGACACACTCCTATGACCATCTTCCAGTTTTTGACAATATTTTAATGTCTAGCTGGATCAGAGAAATTGGACGGTAACTCTCACACTCGCTTGGATCTTTGTCTTTTTAAGAATCAGACTGATCCGGGCTTGTGTCATGGTTGGCGGAAGCTTTTCATTCTTTAATGATCCTGTATAAACTTCTAACAAAAGTGGAGCCAATTCTGTAGCATAAGAGATAAAAAAAGAACTCAGCGGCAAAGCCATCTGGTCCCGGAGCAAGGCCTTAATTACCTCACCAAGCTCCTCCAAGGTTATCTCAGAATCAAGAGAATTTTTTTGCTCAGTCATCAGTTTAGGGAGTTCTAATGGTTCCACAAAATTTCTAATATCCTCATCAGTAAACGAAGACGTGGAACTATAGAGATCAAGATAGAATTCTTTAAAAGCATTATTAATATCAATGGCTGAGGTAAATATTTTAGCACCAGCAGATTTCACTGAGGGAATGGTAGAAAAAGAATCACTGTTTTATGTATCTAGCCAAAAGCTTCCCTGCTTTGTCCCCCGACTCAAAATATGACTGTCTTGCCCTGAATAGCCAAAACTCCACCTTCTGTGACAAAATAGTATTATATCTGTATTTCAATTGGGTCAATTTTCTGAGGCCATCAGACAACATTTGGCACTTCAGCTTTGCCTCTGCACTTTTAATATTCCCTTCCAACTCCATGAGTTCTCATGCTTTGGATTTTTTGATGAATTAGGCATACTGTATGATCTGACCCCTAAGAACCACCTTAAGTGCCTCCCAAGCCACGCCCACAGAGGATCCTGAGGACCAGTTGGTCTCCATATAAACACTGATTTCAGCCTTTAACATTTGTTGAAAATCAGGATTTTGCAAAAGGGATACATTAAAGCGCCAACTATATGATTTACCGTTCTAAACTCACCAGGGAATGATCTGAGACTAAGATGTTTCCAATTGAGCAGTCAACAACAGATGAAATTAGGGGCATATATATATATATATATATATATATATATATATATATATATATATATATATATATATATATATATATATATATATAGGTCAGTAATGTATTCTAAATACTTTGGATTACTTCAGCACTGGTAGATTTTTTCACTTGTTTTGACTATAAAAACTCTGCCAGTACAGTAAGACAAAATACACGTTAAAAATCATTCTCTGAAAAACCTAAATATCTTATGCAGTGTTGTTTCTAAAACAAGATAAATCAAATTGATCTTGATTTAAGGATTTCTAGATATTTTTACAGGAAAACAATAAAAAAAAAAAAAATTATCAGGAAAATGCTTTTTTGCCCTAATATCAAAGGTCTTACTAGAAAAAAAAAATTATGATCCAACATGAATTTTCTTGATAAAAAAAATATGATCCTGCCTGGTAACATGTGCATGTAAAATGGTTAGAAATAGCATTTTAGTTCAGCGTAATGCCAACTGGCATCCATCCCTCTAAACTCAAACAGTCTATGTATGTCTACAATTCTGCCATCGGATTGCTCAAATCCGGTGCTTCTATACAAATTTTGAGAGACAGAATTACATAACAGAAGAAAATCTATAAAACAAACTCCAGCCAACAAGCGGAATAAACACAAAGAATGTGTAGATTAATTCACAAAACTATATCGAAGGTGTGTTCCTCCACAAAACAAACTCCAGCTGCTAGTGGAACCAGCACAAAAAAAAAGAAAAGAAAAAAAGTTCAGTTCCCTCAGGCAGTCAGACGAATGTTCAGTGAGCCGGCTGTTTCATATGTGCAGCAGATGACCTAATCCTTCCAATGTCCTGCAAAAAATACACTCCACAAAACAAACTCCAGCCAATAGGAGGCATAAGCACAAAGAATGACCAGATTCATTCACAGCTGTCCCAAATGAGTGTTATTCCTCAAAACAAACTCCAGCCGCAAGGCAGAACCAGCACAAAAAGAAACAAAAAAGGCACCCAGATTCCTCAGACAGTCAAGTGTATGTTTAGCGAGTCACACTCACTTGGGGGCAACTTGAGAAACACCAAATGGCTTACTCACCCCATTGACTCTATGAAAGACAATGCTTGCTGTGGGCATGTAAATATTTTGCGGCCATCCTTAGTATCTATTCTCAGTTTGGCCGGAAACATCAGTGCAAAAGCGATCTTCTGTTGATGTAAGAGTTTCTTGCATTCCTTGGATCGATCACGTTTCTCTCTTGTCGAATTTGCAAAGTCTGGGAACAAGAAAATGCTGTGGTTCTTCCATGAAAGCTTTCCTTTGCTCCTCGCGCAACACGAGATCTTTATCGGATGATCTCAGAAATTTGGCCAGAATTGATCGGGGCCTGTCTCCTTCCGCGGATCTCCGAGCCAGGACCCCATGAGCTTGCTCGATTTCCAGCTTATGGCCTATGTCGAGCAGAATCGGGAAGAGCTCGTCTAGGAATTTCACCATATCTCGACCATCTTAACGCTCAGGAATTCCAACAATTCGGACATTATTTTGCCAATTACGATTCTCAGGGTCTTCCAACTTTTCCCAAACACGTTCCAAGTCTGTCTTGGTTGCTAGCGGATTAGCAGCTAATTCCCTCTCCGATGACTCTAGATAATGGATCCGTTTTTTAACATCCAACAATCTTGTAACCAACTCAGAGAATTTCTCCTCCATTGCTGAAATCGATCGACGTATTACAGCAAGATCCTCCAGGTCAGCAACAACCTTCATCAGCATCACAGATATGCAGGACAGTTGGCGTTGAATTTCACCCACCGCACTGTCCAAACTGAGTCCCTGGTCTGCGGCCCAGTCAGAAGTATCAGCTTGAGCACATAAGTGTCTTTTAATATCTCCAGAGCCCGAGGAATTTGAATTCTTTGCCATGTCGACTTCATAGAACAGTCATGTAGCAGCGTGCATCGAATCTCACCGGTTTATGACATAAAAATAATTAAAACTAGCAAAGTGTGCAGAGCTCACCATTTACACGTCTGACCCCCGCATGGCGCCACGCGACCCCTTTTTTGCTAGTTTTGACCTAATATTGACCTTAAGACATGCCAGTCTATTGCATACTGTAGCAACTCAAAAACAAACGGAAAGACAATGTTAAGCTTAATTTAAAGAACCAAATAGCTTTCAACTGTGTTTGATATAATGACAAGTGATTTTCTACTACCAAATTAGCAATTTACCATGATTACTCAAGGGTAAGGTGTTGGAGTGATGGCTGCTGAAAATGGGGCCTGTCTAGGTTTGATCAAAAATAACTTTTTTCAAATA
Organism: Myxocyprinus asiaticus; assembly: GCF_019703515.2. Classification (NCBI taxonomy): domain Eukaryota; kingdom Metazoa; phylum Chordata; class Actinopteri; order Cypriniformes; family Catostomidae; genus Myxocyprinus; species Myxocyprinus asiaticus. Next base: position 18,463,593 of record NC_059356.1, on the reverse strand, counting down.
GTGATGGTACTGTTTTTTACATCAGTAATGTCCTGACTATATTTTGTGATCAGTTGAATGCCACTTTGGTGAACTAAAGTACCAATTTCCCTCTGAAACAGCAAAATCTGTACATTATTCCAAACTTTTGGCTGCCAGTGTGTGTGTGTGTGTGTGTGTGTGTGTGTGTGTGTGTGTGTGTGTGTGTGTGTATGTATGTATGTATGTATGTGTATATATATATATATATATATATATATATATATATATATATATATATATATATATATATATATACACACACACACACACACACACACACACAGTATATATGGTGCATGACACCTTACCTGAAGCTACTGCACTACTTTTAATGGTTGTGGCAGCTGTAGCAGCTGTCATAGTTGTATTTGTAGAAGTTGAGTTAGTTGCTGCAGTTGGAGAAACAGAGTCTGCTCTCCCTCCAGTTAGTGAAATATTCAGTTTATCCAGCTCAGACTGTAATTGCCGTGTGATCCAGCTCTGCACAGTTGTTTCATTTTCAAACGTTTTTAGATCCCGTAGGTTTAAACCGAGAAGACCCTGGACTTCAGACACTGTGAGGTTCTGTAATATATAATAAGTGGACTTTGTGATGTTTATTTACATACAAATTCAAGTGATGTATAAATTATGAGAGGAAGAAATGACAATACAAAGTGTCTTTCTGTACTCACAAAGACAACATCTGGATCCAGATTTTTGAAAGTCGAGAGGCTCATGCTGACACCAGACAATGACAAATTCCTAATGTAATTTAAATCTGCACCCCCTACAGAACAAACCAAACAAATGCTAAACAATGTGAATTTAATTTATACATTTTGGCAGGTGCTTCTATGTAACTTACAGTGCATTCAAGCTATACATTTTATTCCCTGGGAATTCAACCCATGTCCTTGGCATTGCTAGCACCAAAATGCTCCAAAAAAAAAGACAAACATTTTTATAATGACACTTGAAATGCTCCCTTACCAAGATAGGACTCAATGAGCTGGAAAGATGAGAGGATGCTTTTTTGGCCAGTGGCGGATGACAAGGGGAATGCTCTGTTAGCAATGCTGAAGAGTGCCTTCTTTTGATCAGAAGAACACTTTGACACATCCAAAGCATCAGACCCCCTGTTATTGAGGATAATAGAGAAGTCTAGAGATCAAGCATTCAAATGCCATGCTAGGTTTAAAATATAATGGAATAAATTTGACTGGGGTGTCCAAACTGTGGCCTGTCGTCTGTTTTGACGCAGCCCATGAGATATTTAAGGTGCACTCAGTCATTTTTTCATCATTAAAAAAGTTGTACTCATTAAGAAATGGATAGTAATTTTGAAACACATGTATAAAATCATGAGCACTCACATGAGATGAAGATATGACTTATCAGTAACTTTATAAAAGCTGTTTTACATGGAAAGGGCCTCCTAATGGGGCGGCCATGTTATGATCACATGACCAGCTAAATACTACTCTCTTAATCTCAGTAACCACCCTATTCTCAGATACTTTCATGGATTAAATTAATCATTGCAGACTGTGAATAGGAAGTTCTACAATAACATTTATAACTGAGAACGACTGCATTTGAATTAAGTGTCAGTGTAAGTCCAAGATGACACACAAAAAATTACTTAGTACACCTTTAAAAAATTTAACAGAATTTGGCCCACTATTGAGAAATGAAATTCATAGTCTGATGGCAATTAGTATTGTTATTATAGTAAAATGTATAAAAAGATATTTCACTTGTCCATTACAAGTGTTCTTTGTGAGTGAAATATAATGACCTCAGTCTAATTGATGTAACTTACACATGCATTTTCAAGCAAACACGTAAATGATGAGAGAATTAAAATATTTGGGTGAATCATCTAATTCAATTAAATAATAATAATAAGCCCAAACAGCAAAGCTGAAATCATATTTTGCTAAAGTGTGGGGTAGAAGAGATGAGTTTGTCTACACAGTTTACCAATGTCTGATTTTCGAAATAAAATGCACTGCTACACCAGAACATAAATGCTGATTTTGATTGTTATAAAGTATAGTTGTATGAGTTTACAGCATTGTATATGACCTTACCGTATACTATCAGGCAATATTGCTGCCAATGTGCTGACATTCAGAGAGCAGAGATTGGGTCCTTTGATTAGATTCAACTCAGTCGCAGATAGATTTTTGTTGGAGCTTAGGTATTTTGTAATGATTGCATTGCTCTGAAAGACAAATTAAAGTGGTGACACAAAAATAAATGTTTATTTGGCATCTCCTCCAAGTAAGACGCATGATAATGCAAATTAAATGTTCATGCCAAAATCTGCACCTGTGTAGGGGCCCATTCACCATCGTTGGCATTCATCAGTGCAGCCAGTGTGTCAGTTTTAGTGATGCTCCATTTATTTATTTCAACAACTGTTGCATTCTTGGATACTGACCCCAGCACCTGTACCTGATCATCCGAAAGCCCATTTGGAAGTATCTGATGGACATGTACCAACACCTCTATATTAAAACCATTCTGGATGTTTTCATAAGATTTCAACAAACCATAATATTCCACATTACCTCATTGAGTTTGTCCAAAATTACTCTCTGAAGCTCATTATCATCAACTTTTGCACACAGGCCAGCAAGGTTGTCCCTCACTACTTCAGCACTCATGCAGTTCTGGAAATCTGTAGCAGAATATCCGAAGGGGAAGGCATCATCGCTGATAACAGTACTGGTGATGGTGCCCTTAGTACAGCCAGCTTTCAGTTAAACCAGAAGTGAAGTAATTATTTTCAGGGAGAATTTGGGGAGCATGAAGAAACAATAAAAGAAAGACATCCATTTTGTAGTTACAGAGAGAAAGATGGCATACCTTCTCTTTTGGCTCTCGGTACAGTTAAAATGAGAGCTTTAAACAACCTTTTCATATGCACTTTTGCAGTGTTTTGGCCACGCAGAAATTTTAAGAAAGTTTTCAAGAACTTGCGAGAATCTCTCTGAAACAAGAGGGACATATAAAATAACATGGTGTCAGAAAGGGGAGACTTTCTCTGTGTGGCTAAACCAGGTGGTATGTTTGCATATTTGGTTTACCTCTGTGAATGATCCCCAAAATTTCTGGGGCAAGTACAAAGGAAGAATTCCGAGACTGCCAAGAGTTATCTGATTCCATTTGCCCGGTGGTCTAAAAAAGTGCAAATCATAATTACAAACATTTATTTTTTCTAAAGCACAGTATTAAGCCAGAAAACAGGATTCTCTGGACAATGATAAACAAGCAGAGTATTTGAGAACAGACTGTAATAATCAACAGCATTGGGTAAAACATATGTAAATCTGTTTGCTTTTCTATGACTGCTGATATGCGTACGCTCCCCAATGAGTGGTGTTAAGTAAATGGCTTGTATACAACAATTAACAGAGGGGAAATATAGATATTATATAAAATTTGTTAAGTGGAAAAACTAAATCTTTCCTGTGAAAAGTATTTAAAAAAAATAACTTAAAAGTAAATAAATGAGTAACGTGATTACTTTTTCAACAAAACAATCAGTAAAGTAATCTGATTACAATTTTAAAGAAATAATTTGTATTTTGCAGTGGAATAAATTTTTTGTGAGTAACTTGCCCAACAATGAATATCAAATTCACTCCTCATTTTTTTATATCAGCCTAACTTACCCATATTTTGATGTTCCCTTCAAGAGAAGCGTTTCCATGGCCATCATCTGTGCATCTGAGAGTTCGCTGCAGTTCTTTAAGTTCTCCAGGATTTCTGGGTCAGAGTTTTCAATGACGTCTTTGCTCAGAACGCATGCCAAATTGCCCAGAACTGTTAAGTCCTGTTTCTTGATGCCTGTCCCTTTAATACCCTTTTATGGAAATTATGAATATGTAAATATTCAATATAGGTCTAAAAAATAATCTAACATCTAAATCATTTGACATTACTCACAAAGCAGTTTGCGGCATTATTCCACAAAATGTCCCGTCTCCCTCTCAGTGTAGTAGAAAATTTCGAGAAATCTGCTGTTGCTAACTGTGTAAAATATGCATTGCATTGGGCTCTTGGGATTGTATCATAACTGAGGAGAACAGCAGACAATGTGTTTTACAATTTTTCCCTTTTACAAAGAAACATCTACAAAAAATTAGAAAAGGATTGTCAACATTTCTGAACCCTTACTTGTAGTACAGCAACATATCTGGTGGATAGTTGACAAAATCCAGTGGTGTGTCACCTCTAATTTGGTTGTACATGCAGGTCAACTAAGGAAAAATAAATTATAAATGAAGCATTTTTATTGTGCTATGTTTTTTGGTCTCAACTGAATATATTTTTGGTTGACTTTTTTGTCAGCTCTTACCTGAGTCTCACTCAGTACCACCTTAGGTCTGTTACTTCTGTGCCGACAGGCATTAATCAGGCCTCTGATTTTGTCTTTGGTGAACGTCTGCACTCGGGAGCATGTAAATCCTTGCAGGACCTCCACTGACAGGCTGCAAAAAATTTCAGCGCCAGTTCATAGTGCAGTTTTATATACATTAGTAAAAACAAAAAACAAATTTGCAGCAGAAATACTTACTCATCAGGTTGATCAAATTTGTCAGCAACAGTATCAAAGAACAGAGCTGCCTATAAAGAATTCAAAGAAAAAAATGGCTTTAAATCATTTGTATGGGGAGAAATACAGGACAGAATGAGTTATATTTTAATGCAGTATACTTTTGCTATAGTACCTGTTCAGGTTTCCACTTTTTAGTGTTAATCTTTTGCAGAACTGTTATATCTACAGTGGTGGGAATATTCAGAAGGTTTCTTGGAATTTGGATGGCCATGTCATCGGGAATATTTGTCATTAGGGCTGCTGGTGACTGATCCACTTTGATTAGCTAGAGGAAAAAAAAGTTATTAAAAACATTGAGATTTATCAGAGGAACTGTACTGATTATATTCAAGTCCGGATAAAAAAAAAAAAAAAGAGTTAGCTCTCAGAAAAAACATATACCTGGGTCACGTAGGTCTTCTGAACAATCTCTGGGGCACTCAGTATGCTTTGTCTAAATATTGTGTTTTTAGAAGTTATGAGAATTTGTTCTGGAGCTATTTCAGTCAGTTTTGCCGAAGGGATCCCTCCAATTAGAGATCCTAGACTCAGCAGATTGTTGGCATTGATAAGCTGCAGATGAAAGTCAGAAGAGTTGTCTTAGCAGTGATTTCTTTATTTTAATTTGTGTTCTGCTGTTAAAGGTGCCCTCAGTAACTTTTTGTGTCATCTTGGACTTACAGTGACACTAGTGGTGTGGATGCAGCATCATTCAGAATCAATAGTTTTCAGTTACAGATGCCATTGTAGAAATTCACTATTCACAATCAGCCATGATTAATTTAATCCAAGAGGGAAAGTGTCCAATAACAAGACAGTTAATGAGATTAAGCGATTAGTATTCACCTGGTCATGTAATCATAACATGGCAGCCCCCTTGAGGGTGCCCCTGTGCCCTGCCTCGTAAAAATTTTTTTTTAATGTATACAAGGTTACTGATATGACTAGAGTCCTCATTTCAAGTGAGTGGTCATGATTTTATACATACGTTTCAAAATTACAATTCATTACTTTAGGAGTAAAACATTTTTAATAGGAAAATGTTACTGAGTGCACCTTTAACTTAGTGCACATAAACAGGATTTTGAGGACCATGTATTTACTTTGACATTCATCAAATCAAAAAATCATATTAATTCTACCTCAAATGTTCCACTGAGAAGCACTCGTACGATTGCAGTAACTTGTCCGAAGGTCCACCCAGCCACAGTGCTGAGTACTGAGAGACTACTGTTCAGAACTGTCGAAGTTGCACTATTTATTTGTACAGTTGTTAGGCCAACACTTTCCTGTCCCAAGGTTGTAAAAGTATTGGCATTTATGGTTTTGATGTTTCCAGCAAGTGCAGTAGATATCTGAAAACATGCAAAGTATATGAAATATCAGTCAGTCCAGAGCAGTCTTATAAGGGAAATGTCATTGGTAATGACTTTTTGCCTGCATCACGAAAACCTCAGTATCATCATTTTCTCACTTCGGTTTGGTAGATTCCGTTATAAACTTGGCTTTAGTGTGCATTTAACCACTAAGGCCCTAATTTATTAAGATCCCAAATAACAGGTACTAATTTGCTTGTGCGCTTATGTTTTGCGGTGATTTACTACGAAAATAACTACACATGCAAATATGTTGGACACACCCTCCAAAAGGAGGCTTTTGCATGTGGTACTTGCACCTCACCTATATACTGTAGGCTCTCTCACTAAATACCATTTTATTTTCATTCAATATGGCATTTATTAATATATACACCGATCAGCCACAACATTAAAACCATCTGCCTAATATTTTGTAGGTCCCCCTCACGCCGCCAAAACAGCGCCAACCCGCATCTCAGAATAGCATTCTGATATGATATTCTTCTCACCACAATTGTACAGAGTGGTTATCTGAGTTACCATAGACTTTGTCAGTTCAAACCAGTCTGGTCATTCTCTGTTGATCGCTCTCATCAACAAGGTGTTTCCATTCACAGGACTGCCACTCACTGGATGTTTTTTGCTTTTGGCACCATTCAGAGTAAATTCTAGAGACTGTTGTGTGTGAAAATCCCAGGAGATCAGCAGTTACAGAAATACTGAAACTATATGCGTTTATTTATAGGATTATATGATATCATTATAAAATCCCTGCTATTTAACAAGTGTAGGAGTAGTTGATGAGAATATCCATAACAATATTCTCTTGAAATGTTTCAGAATGAAGTGGAGCAAATTCATAATTAAAGTAGTAAATACAGTATTATTTAAATGTGAAGCCATCGCACCACTGATGCATACTAAAATTAAATCAGAATTTTATACAGCAATCATCTAGTCTAGGTGCTCACTGCTCGTTTCACGGGATTGAGACGACACCCGTTCGGCATACCTGTGGGTATCGGCCCGCTTCAAGTACTGGAAAGAACCGGCACTTAAAATATTTCACAATATTTCACCAGTAAAAAACAATGTTTAAAACATTACATTATGACATAATTTGGGCATACAATGTTAAAAGGCTTATAATTATCAGTATGTTATCAGTTAGGATATTGAGTTCTAAAATAGCAGAATAAAACAGTTTTTCTCATGAGGAATAATTAAATTTCACATTAATGTGTCATCAGTTGGCGTTTTATGTATTCTATGTTCTCAAAGTCTCTTTTTTTCAATAATGACAGCAAGATGCAAAGCATGAATCAAATTAATACTTTTCTTTTTAAAAACATTTCTGAAATGACTTTCAAGCTTTGATAAATCACTTTGCGAGTGCAATTTGATTCATTTGCACCTGTGGGACAACGAGTAGGTGAATGCATAACATGAGGACCCCCCCGGTCAGTCTGGTTTAAGACATTAAGACAGTAAAATTATATTGCATTTAATTAATTTCATTCTGTTCATTTGTTTATATGCTGTATAAAATGTTACTTTCATTCCATTAAATCTCATGGTGTAAGACACACACAACCTGTAAAACAGTGTAATTCTGATATTTATAATAAAGCGACTGTGAACAGCTGACATCTGATATGCTGCTTATCTTTTTGTAATTTCAGTTTGAGTCTCAGTAAAGAACCTTTATCTTTATCACATTTGGAAGTCCTTGTCATTATTCGAGTGTGTTTATCATTACATCGACACTGCCCTTTATTGTGTGCATTAGGAGGCATGCCTCTAATCTGCATATTCATTTTGAAGAAACATGCAAAAATTGACAAGACGCTATTTTGCGCATCAGAAGACTATGTTAGTAAATCAGCTCATACCTTTTTTGCGTGTGCAAGTTTGCACGTTTTTATGCACGCAAACCTTTAGTAAATCAGGGCCAATTGTTTTATTACACTCATAAATACAGTATAATATTTAAGTTCCATTATACAGACATTTTAGATTCCCTAAATCCACCCCTATGCCTAAACCTAACCACTTCTCAATAATATAAAAGACATAATAGCAGATAAATGTACAGTCACAATTTATTTTTAAAAAAAAGCCAAACGACTCATGCTGCATTCCATGTCTTCTAAAGCCATACGATAGCTTTTTGTGAGGAACAGAGTGAAACTCATTCAAAAAGATATTTCCAAACTTTAGCAATTGGTTATAAGACACACGAGAGCCAATTACATTTGACATCACTGATGTCAAACCTGTTGAAATGCTTAAGGCAGCAATTTTTTTATGTTTACAAGAGTGTGGGGTTTGAATGTTATAGTTGATGGGAACGATAATCATTGAATAAATACTTACAATTTGGGTCTGTACGGACGTTCTCCATACAGACTCCCTTTGCTTCCCACAGCATATAAAATAAAAATTCAATGGCAAATCAATGAATAAATTATGACCGAATTTTCATTAATTAAATTTTTTTAAATGAAGCCTTGGGTAAATTATTAAGATCCAACGAAATAAGTTAAAATGAGTAATCTATGCAACTAGTGTCATTTAATATACGGACTAAGGGTGACGTTTTGGTGGTGCAGGTGAAAAAGTTGTTAAAGAAATATTTCAGTATGAGAGTGTGTTGGTCAGTTACATCACTGAGGAAATTATCTCACTTTCATTTTTAATGGAGAACTTACCGCAGGATCCACATCGGAGCAAGATGTTTTAAAATTTCCAAGAATAGTAGTTGTTTGACTTTCATTTAAGCCAATAAAGACTGATGGTGGGGCATCGCACAGCAAAACTGAAGGCAAGCTAGTGGAGCATAGAAAACATGGTAGTTTTCATGGTAGTCTATAGTTTAGTAGCTAATTTCAAAGAATACATTTTGTTCAGGATTATTGTTGAAACTCACCTAAAAATACTGAAGCTGGGGTTTTGTAGAAAAATGAGCTCAGTGTAGCGGTTGATCACTATCTTTGGAGGTGGATTTAATTTGAACAGCTGTACATTTTCAGGATTCACAGTGAAGATTTTTATCTGCAAGCAGCAAAATAAGGAGGAATTCGCAATATGGAATAATTAGCTTTCTGCAATTGTAACACAACATACACTATATTGCCAAAAGTATTCGCTCATCTGCCTTTAGACGCATATGAACTTAAGTGACATCCCATTCTTAATCCATAGAGTTTAATATGACGTCGGCCCACCCTTTGCAGCTATAACAGCTTCAACTCTTCTGGGAAGGCTTTCCACAAGGTTTAGGAGTGTGTTTATGGGAATTTTTGACCATTCTTCCAGAAGCGCATTTGTGAGGTCAGACACTGATGTTGGACGAGAAGGCCTGGCTCGCAGTCTTCGCTCTAATTCATCCCAAAGGTGCTTTATCGGGTTGAGGTCAGGACTCTGTGCAGGCCAGTCAAGTCTCTTTCATACCAAACTCGCTCATCCATGTCTTTATGGACCTTGCTTTGTGCACTGGTGCGCAGTCATGTTGGAACAGGAAGGGGCCATCCTCAAACTGTTCCCACAAAGTTGGGAGCATGGAATTGTCCAAAATCTCTTGGTATGCTGAAGCATTCAGAGTTCCTTTCACTGGAACTAAGGGGCCAAGTCCAGCTCCTGAAAAACAACCCCACATCATAATCCCCCCTCCACCAAACTTCACAGTTGGCACAATGCAGTCAGACAAGTACCGTTCTCCTGGCAACTGCCAAACCCAGACTCGTCCATCAGATTGCCAGATGGAGAAGCGTGATTCGTCACTCCAGAGAACGCGTCTCCACTGCTCTAGAGTCCAGTGGTGGCGTGCTTTACACCACTGTATCCGACGCTTTGCATTGCACTTGGTGATGTATGGCTTGGATGCAGCTGCTCGGCCATGGAAACCCATTCCATGAAGCTCTCTATGCACTGTTCTTGAGCTAATCTGAAGGCCACATGAACTTTGGAGGTCTGGAGCGATTGACTCTGCAGAAAGTTGGCGATCTCTGCGCACTATGCGCCTCAGCATCCGCTGACCCCGCTCTGTCATTTTACGTGGCCTACCACTTCGTGGCTGAGTTGCTGTCATTCCCAATTGCTTCCACTTTGTTATAATACCACTGACAGTTGACTGTGGAATATTTAGTAGCGAGGAAATTTCACGACTGGACTTGTTGCACAGGTGGCATCCTATCACAGTACCATGCTTGAAATCACTGAGCTCCTGAGACCGGCCCATTCTTTCACAAATGTTTGTAGAAGCAATCTGCATGCCTAGGTGCTTCATTTTATACACCTGTGGCCATGGAAGTGATTGGAACACCTGAATTCAATTATTTGGATGGGTGAGCGAATACTTTTGGCAATATAGTGTATATCATAATGAGGTAAAGCAAACATTCCATTTGCCAGTCTATATGAAAGAGGGGCTGTGGAGAACAGTTCATACCGTGTCCTCAGGACCAAAAGAGTAGAAATCATCTAGGCTCACAAAGGTCATAAATACACCAATGTGGTTAGCAAACCATGCCGTTGAGTTCAGTTTTGGGTCAGTGGAGTTGTAGCACTTTGGTACAGAATCTGAAATTGTACATAGTTATATTAAAATAAACAAAATGAATAGATCTGTAAAAGAATGCTACACTATATATTTACATTATACATTTTATTTATTTTATTTAAAATCAATAACTTTTAATGTCATTTATTGCATTTTTAAGCAAAGAACAAGTTTGTTTATTAAGAGAAGGAAGACTACTCCACCTGTTTTCAGATATTTCTGGATGGTGGTGAATACATCCCGTTGGGAAAGCTGAGAATCATTAAAGGTGAAATTGTTGCCTAAAACAGCAACCCTTGAAGACAACAGAAAGTACTTTTAAAAGTCGCAAATGACTACGCATTCAAACATCTGTGAACACTGATTTCACTAGGGCTGTCAATTGAGCAAAGAAACTAAATTTGAATTTTTACCTTAAATATTTTCAAAATTAGAATAATATTCTTATACTGATGCTGTTTACTTAGTCCTCAAGAGGGCACAATAAACACAAACCAGTCAGCACAATTATATTATGGCAAAGAACATTCCTGGCTGTTAAAAAAAAAAAAAGAGCATTTCATTTTCAACTAATGTGCAGACGGAACACAACAGAATGGAACATAAAGCGAGGATCTCGAGACACACATTTCCAAGTTGAACATCTTTCCTGACAAAGCGTTTAAAAAAACTCATTGCTTAATCTGAGAAATGCTTATAACAGAGCAAGACACAACAGCCAAGTACCTCCACCTACTGTAACGGGCTGTTCACACCGAACGAATCACTTTTGCAACCACCCATTTGTTTTTCTTTGTAAACCTGCGCTAGACGAACGTCTTGTTTCACTTTGTTTTTGTTTATTCAGCATCTTGTGCAGGAGCACTGTTTTAGATGCAGTGTCTAATTAAAAAGAATTTTATAAAGCATATTGAGACACCTGCTTTCTGTTAAACTATTTGTTGTGCTGTGTCTGGCCTTTTTAGCGCAAGAATGCAATCGATCTGAAGTCATTGTCAGTGCTTTGCACACATCCAAAATTAGAATGCACAGTTTTAGCATTCGAATATGCATTTTTTTCTTAAATTCGACGAATATTTTAATTTTAATTTGACAGTCCTAAATTGGTGTCAATTTACAAATGAAAAACACTCACATTTTTCTGTATGATAAGCATGGTGCATTCAATGTGTCTTGTGAACCTAATAGAGTCTTGTTCAGGAACTTCACGTAGAGCCTCAATCTATGGTCAAACCACAAATCAATCTCGGGCTGATTGTCACTTGCCAATGCCATAGGCCAGACACAGGGTAGGACTGTGCGTTTAACATTATCCGGGACATCCTCCTGTTTAAAAAAAACAATGAAAATGGTGAACTGAATTATTATTTGCATGATGTTTCATAAGATAATGAGACAACATGTACCAGTGGTTACCACATCTTGATTGTTTCTCTACATAAATGTGTTAAAATATTATCCTGTACTCTAATGGCCATTATAAGCACAAAAGTAGAACTCACAGTATCCAAGAACTCAGGGGTTTTGACAAAGCTTTTAAGCACCACACAGATCTCTGCCTCATTGTCCACCACATCTGGCTGTCTGAAGTAGGTTCCCAGCTCAGCAGGAGCTATAGAGTTTATAAGCTGAAATAAAGGAATTAAACACGAGTTTCTACATAAAGCATCAGAATCATAGAGTTAGTTTATTATGAAGCATACCTCAGATTTCCGAGGTGGTGGCATCAGAGAGAGGAAAGATGTTAAATTTGGAATTGGCCCAAAGCCAAGCAGGCTTTCATTTAGGAACACGATAAAGCTGTTGTTTGTGTAGCACTTCAGAGGCTGTGCACCTACAAGAGACATTATATCTTAAAGATAGTTTCATTTTGACACAAATTCATTTGGATTTGAATCAGGATTATGTACATCTTTTCACAGAAATGATCACTACGTGACAGTGAAATTTATTTCCACAACTTTCATGTAATGTTTATGTCATTGGCAAAGAAATACCTCCGATGGACAGCAGAATGTTTCTGTAGATTGCGTTTTTGGTATTAATTGGCATCGAAGGTCGGACAACATCTAATAGCTTCAATCTGTCAATTGAAATTAAACAGTGTGATGCATATTGACTGAACAGTAGCTTCCTTTAATGCTTATAAATGTGATATACAAATACAAATTCACATTCAGTGTCTCTGACTGATAGCCAAATTCTCAAAATATCCTCTGTTCTTACCCAGTTTGAGTGATGTTGCAGTTCCTTGCGTTAAGGATGCTGAAAAATGGAGCCACAAAGCTTTCTGTAAGGTTGTTTAACAGAGGTTGTAGTCTTTTATTGATCCAGACCAGAACTTCCTCATTACGGATGGTTAGATTAGACAGACTGACTCTATCAAATATCTGTTGCATCAGTGTGTCTTTGACATCTTGTGTGAGCGGAATGTCCTAAACGAGAGAAAGTAAATATCATTGCAGGATGATCCTGAAGATTTTGAAATACTATATTGATATAAAGTTTATTTTTAAAGCTGAAGTATGTAATTTCTGTGACACTAGCTCTACCGAATGGAATAGAAAACAGCTCTCAACACACCCCTAATCTGCCATTGATCAAAAACAGATAGTCCCGCCCCCCCACCTCACACTATTGGTTGAGTAATGTTGTTGGGGCAGGTCTAAACGGGTTGCTCAAAACAAACACATGATTTTTTTATAGAGCCACAGACACAAAGATTTTATAGTTTTCAAGAAAATTAACCTATAGATGGCTTACTTATAGTTGTCTCTGCATATTAAGCTGGGATTGAAGAAAGTACTTCAACAATAAAAAAGTTGCATACTTCAGATTTAAGCCTTAGTGTATTCTTTATACCTGCACTGCTGGAGAAAAGATGTCAAAGAAAGTGCCCAACTGGCAATCCTTTACAATCTGCATTACACTGATGACATTTCGAAGATTTGTAAATATCCCAGGGGTGGAAGTAATCTCAGCTAATTGTCTTAGGCTCAAAAGAGGCAGAACATCCACCTGCCAAAATTCAGAGACAAAATGACTGTTATGATGATTATTTGTGATTTGATGGATTTTGCATGAAATGCATCATTTATCACTCACCGCTGTGAAGTTTCTGTTCAGTGTAACTAGTTCCTTTAGGGGAGCTGATTGAACAAATGGCCCAAAGTTTCTAACAACCCACTGTGTACTGTTAGCTGTGTCCCTAAGGCACCTGGGATCTAGAAGAGCCAAAGGAACATTTACATTGTAATTCACTGGATTAGTCAAAATTGTACAAAGTAATTTTTGTTCACCTCACTGTTTATGCCGGTTGTTTTGGACTTTATATTGACACCTATTAGTGTGGTTGCAGCATCATCAAAAGAAAAGTTTTTGGCTACCAAAAGGGTTAAAATAGGATTATTGATTGGGGGAAAAAATGGATTGGCAGTTTTTCAATTTAATTAGTATAAATATGCTCCAGTCCATTTTTTGTTTGTTCCAGTACACACATTCTGGCTCTATTTAGTGAGTGCACCTCCAAAATCCTAAGTTAACCCCAGCGTTAGTGTTAGGGTTGATCCCTGGTCATCGGTGCCATTGCAGAAATACATTTGTCATCCTTAATTCATTCTGACTCAAAGTATTAGATAAAAGAGCTGTTCAGTTTGTAGTTCCAACTTCCATTTTCAAGCCTCTGGATTTTCCTATGTTTTTTTTATAATGCCAGTTTTGGATTTATGAATAAAATAAGGTATTTGGTAAACATTCTTGGACGTTTTGTTCAACAACAAACTACACACAGTCATATCTCAAACGTGAATTTTGAAGCTGCTGTGTTTAAAAATAAAATAAAAATGTTGCTAACAAGCTGCTAATTAAGGAATACTGCGGCTTGTTTGAGGTATGATTGTATGTAATTTATGTTGTAGAACAAAATGCCAAAGTATCTTTCAGTAATGTTCACCACAGACCTTATTTTACTCATAAAATAATAATGTTTTTTTTTTTTTTTTTTTTTCCTTTTTCTCCCAATGTGCTTTTAAGTCCTCGTGGTCGCGTAGTGATTCGCCTCAGTCTGGGTGGCGGAGGACGAATCCTAGTTGCCTCCACGTCTGAAACCATCAACCCACGCATCTTATCACGTGGCTTGTTGAGCGCGTTGCCACGGAGACAGCGCATGGAGGCTTCACGCCATCCACTGCGGCAACCACGCTCAACTTACCACACGCCCCACCGAGAACGAACCACATTATAGTGACCACGAGGAGTTTACCCCATGTGACTCTACCCTCCCTAGCAACCGGGCCAATTTGGTTGCTTAGGAGACCTGGCTGAAGTCACTCAGCACGCCCTGGGATTCGAACTAGCGAGCTAGCAAACTCCAGGGGTGGTAGCCAGTGTATTTTACCATTGAGCTACCCAGGCCCCCCCCCACACACACATTATTAAAGCCCATAGGAATTTCCTGAGGGAACCCATGACGAATTAGCATTTCGGGTTTGCCACCAAACTGACATCATGGCTGAACAGCTCGGGGGTGTAGTGCTAAAGGTGTAGTAACCGGCTCATCATATGATCTCAAAATGGAGGCTACCATGAAGGAGGACCACCCTAATGTAGGATGTACTTTTAAGCAAGAAAGTGGCAGAAAATACTTCAAACCAACCATCAGTGTCATTGCGAGACAGGAAAGCTTTAATTAACTCTGTGTAGATCATATCCTGTCTTTCAGTGGCTGTTGGATTGCAAACATCTTTTCCGTCTCGTGGGATTGCATTTACAAGTGGCTCCACACTAAAATATTACAAACACAACATTTACTTTTTATTTATGTGGCTACAAAAATACATATTCACTTCAAACCATGTAACTAAAAGAGCAACTTACATAATACGATAATTTTCGCAACTGAAGTTTTTGGTGCTGAGACAGGACAGGAATCTTTGAGATACGGATGGTAAAAAGGGTTTAAGTCTCCCCTGAAACCATGTGTGAATGAAGACAGGATCTTTCAGTCTCTGGGGACTAAAGCGATTGATCCGAACCTCACTGATCACATCCAGAACATCAGATAGGGACAAGTTGCTGGGACTGGAAGTCTGGGTATTCAAATATTTTTAAAATAAGCATCTGTTACGCTTAAGGAAAACTACCTGTAAATACAAGGTAAGCAGTCGTGTCTGGCTTTATCACACATTTCATATACGTCTCACACATGTGTATCATACCATGTTGGAATATGAAAGAAGTGCATCATCAAGACGTGAGCTGATTTTGTTGAAGAAAAGCTTCCAGGTCTCTTTTGTCACATTGCTGGACAGTTTACAAGCCAGCAGGTCAGCCACTTGTTGAGAGCTTAGTCGTGACAGCTGATGACACAAAAGAGCTTATATCACAAATAAAGCGATGACACATTAAGGAATCATATACAAGCCAATGACACTGGCTTAAAGGCCACAGTGTAGTCTTGTGTGTATTATTACCATTGGAAGACAGGCGTACTGCAAGACAGTAAAGTTGCAGAGATTCTGGGGGCCTGTTGCAGATGGAGCTGCTCCATTCAGGAGTTGATCCACTGCAGAGCTGTAAGACAGACAAGCAAAAAACATTTAAAACACACCATTGTGTCCTCAGTGTTTTCAACACATACAAGTGCAGAGAGAACCTCTCACCTGTTGATGCTTGCACAGAGAACGGTCTCTGAAAAGGAAAAGACTTTCAGTTTTAGTGGCCTCACTGACATCTGAAATCATCAAAGTCAAACATTATCATAGTCACCTACCATTTACAGGGGTTGTTGTGCACTGCAGGAATGAGAACAAAGTTTGTATTAAATTATTATTGTTTTTTTAGACTGTGAAATATTACAAAACAGATTTACGTAATATAAAAGAGAAATCTTTTTGTTCTCATCACTTACTTGGCCAGCTCTCTCTATGCACTCTAGAGGGAAAAAAAGACAGAATTCAGCCTTTAATTTTGGCAGGAGTTTGCATTCAATTACTTTGATGTCATCAACAAGACCAAGGTTTTGTTAGTAAATTCAATCTCACCATCGGGAGGAATCATCATCAGGGAATCTCTAATAGTTAGCAGTGTTTCAGACTGGTTAGGAGAGACTGATGATAAAGTCTGATCTATCCTGTCAAAGCTAATTCAGAGAGAAAGAGGAAAACCGATGTGTTAGTATTCAAACCTAACATAATGGTATTTGGTTTGGTTATTTTGAAAACTTCACTCAGAAAAGACCACTCACATGATTTTGTAATTTTCACAACTGAAGTTTGCCTACAAGATAAAGAGACATCACTACACTGTTGTCCAGGAACACGAAGGACAGTTGATGACTAAACAAATACTAAGGCAAATAAATAGATTATGTATAAAGTTAGAAACTAGATACCTTGCTGGCCTGTGTCTCTAGAAAGGGGATGAAGTTGATCAGTTTGTCCCTGTTAGGGGCTTGAAGAAGGAAGTCAAAGACTCTTCTGAGAATGTCGTTTCTGTCTTTTGGTTTAGCGGGAGGCGAGAAAACCAGTTCACCCAACTGCACCAGTGAGAGAACAGGAATCGCCTCCACCTGTGAATGACATGAGTGGCAAACTTAATTTACACAAATTTGCAAACCATTTACATGCTTGAAATGTATGTATAGATAATAGCCAGTCTTCAATTATCACTGATCATAAAATCTAGTGGCTCACAGCTGAAAAATTGTGGCTAAAGTTTGAGAAATCTTGAAGCAGTGCAAAAGGAGAGAAACTCCCAAAGTTTTGCAGGATGAAGTCTACACTGTTGTTGAAGGGCAATGTGCAGTCACCACCTGAAAAGAAAACACAAAATACTTTGTTCATAATTGTTCAGAACTGGGTACCATTAAAATGAGGTCCTGTAAAGGGGCTTTATGATTTATAATGTAACCAACAAAAAACAAAACCACAGTATGTAGATTTAAAAAATAAATAAATAAATAAAACGAAGAATTTCCATGTTTGTTTTTTTTCTGAGAGAAAAAGATCATCATTATTTCAAGTCTTTAAATTCAGTGAACAGTAACATTTACCTGAGTGTTGACGTCGTGACAGGAATGGACCAATGAAGTTACTGAAGACCAGTCTTTGTGTCGTATTGTCTATCTCTCTAAAATTATTATTTAATTCCACAAATCTGCAGAACAAAAACAGTTAGACATGAACTGATTACAAAACAAATGAAACTTCAAACTTTCTTTTGAAATTATAACATTTCGATGTCCTTATGTATAACAAAGAAGTGTTTCAGAAAGGTCGTATAGAAATCATGAACAAATGCAATGAATTTTAAAATGCTAATTTTCTTTGGTATTCAGAGTCGGAACGGTGGTAAGCAGAGTGCCCAGAGGTGGTACAAACTAAAAATATATTTTATTTTCCAATAGATTTTATTTGTTTTCAATGTTTTTTTTTGTTTTGTTTTTTTTTTCTTACAAACTTTTACAGTTTTAAAATCGGTTGCCTTTCTGTGTCTATTTATAAGACCACATTTTTGACCCTGTCCCAAATTCTGCTTTCAGCCCTTGCACACCTCCTTAACACTTTGGTGACATAATTCTGGGGGTTGTAGTTGCTTTGAAATCTGCACCAGTGCAGGCTCGGCATAAGGGTGCTTGGCGGTCACAAAGGGGGCGCTCCTGATCACCCTTCAGAAACTCATGGACTGACATATTCAAGTGAATGACAAAAGACAGCATGTCCACATAAGTGTGCTATTTGAACCAGGGCCGTTATTTCATCAGTGCAGGATGTGAACAGGTAAGCTGCAAAATGACATTGTCACTTTCATACAATGTACCTAAGGGCAACTTACATAACACGATAACTTTCACAACTGAAGTTTTTGGTGCTGAGACAGGACAGGAATCTTTGAGATACTGATGGTAAGAAGGGTTTTAGTCTCCCCTGAAACCATGTGCGAATGAAGACAGGATCTTTCAGTCTCTGGGGACTAAAGCGGTCGATCCGAACCTCACTGATCGCATCCAGAACATTGGGCAAGAAAAAGCTTGGACTGGGAGTCTGGGTATAAAAACATTTAAAATATAACAACAAACAAAATATAATCGAAACAACAAACATGTCATCATTCATTAAGCTCAAGAAATGACAAAATACCAGTAAGCACTTGGGATTGCACAAACTAGTCGAGTACAACTAACGTTGTCGACACCGTCAGCATGAAGTCAACAAGTCACTCACCACATGATTATAAAATACTTCATAAACTCTGCAATTTAAAGGTGAATTGGCTCACATATAGGCCGTGATGTTCTGTCAGACTCACATTAAAAGATGCACACACAGAATGCACTTCAGGACTAGTGTTTGTTTACAGTGTTGTTCTGCTCAACAATGCAATGCATCAACATATCAACAACAATCTTAGGGCGCCTACACACTAGAGCTTACTGTGCATCTGCGAACACCCCATCAATGGGGATGGTGTGTCGGAAGGATGGAGAGGGAAAACACAAGCATTTGCGACAGGTGATGCTCCGTCATGCAACCAAAAGTTGAGAGCATTTCAACTTTGGCTGCAACGCACTTTAAGGTAGGCATGCTTTGACCAATGAGAATCTCAATAAGACGGGACTAGTTGCTCTGCGAAATCGAAAAAAACATTTCAGAAAAACTCAAACATACGGTGTATAAATTCCTTGTCATTTATTATTTTTCTCTGCCAGGCTAAAAGGATAGTAATTGTAGAGAGAGAGCCTGGAGAAGTGTTTCGCTGTTTACTGGTACATTGTTGAAAAGATATATATTTGATAGCCATCTCTATCAGTGATTGCAACTGAATTGCTGCTTGTCTTCCAACTAAACCGCCGGTTTCCTCTGTGGCACACGCCTTCCAAATGGACCTTTCACATTCCCATTCGTCAAACACTCTGTCAGAGCTTTTCCTAGTGTATAGGCTCCCTTACGCATTCTCTGCATCTGTATTGCACATGCGCATAGCATTGTATCAGCACTGATAATGATGAGAACATTCCACAGACTAGACTACTCTGATAAAGATGACACAAATGCCACGGTAACCTGCAACATATGCAAATTGGCCTTCAAATTTAACCAAAATTCTAGTGTTAGGGGGCTTACCATAGAGGGTAGAGGCGGTCACGGATAGAGATGGCTCTTTAAAATATATAATTTTTTTTACAATGTACCAGTAGACACTGAAACTCTTCTCCAGGCTCTTTCTTCACAATTACTATATTTTTAGCCTAACAGAGAAAGACAATAGAGGGCAGGAAATGAATACACTGCATGTATGAGTTTGTCAGCCATGTATTTTATTTGATTTTTTTCAATTTCACAGCACAGCTAGTCCCGCCTCTCTGAGATTAGGATTAGTCAATGGATGCCTACACGGAGTATGCTGCAGCAAAAGTTGAAATGTTCTCAACTTTTGGTCACATGACGGAGCTTCACTATCGGAAACCCTCGCGTTTTGCCTCTTTAACCTTGCGATGCACCATCCCCATGTAAATAAATGCATTCTCAACATTCTCTGACACGGCGTCAACTCCAGTGAGTAGGCACCCTTATGCTGACCCGGATGCTGTTTGCTCCTTAAAGAACGCGATTTGGCGACAGTTTAGAATAACGCTTCAAGCCGAAGTCCACTGACATGATGGAATGCATACCCATTGATGTCTTTTTACGCTAGATCCCGTGGCCAATGAAAACCATCTGAAAACCATCTGCAAGAGGAGGGGGAACCACCAGCAGCTACAGGTAGTCCAGGCTAAGCTAAATATGTTCAGGCACTAATGTTAACTTTTAGCTACATTACAGCTTGACGTATGCCTACCTGTTGGGGCACACTTCAAATAAAAAGGTGCTTAAGAGGAGAAACTTTATGGTTGATGTTTATTTCATCTGATCTTATGCATACACATACAAAACAATGCTCTGACCATCTGTCATCATTTCCCCCTCAGGTGTCAAACTACTTAGCACATTTCTGTGGCAACCTATAGGACCCCAGACACAGTCTAGCTGGCTATCTAATGCCTGATGACATATAGTTACGTTGATATTCTTATAAATAAATATAATTAGCTAAAATCCATTACACTGTGGCGAACATTGATCTATCTATTGTGTACTGTAGGATTGTACGTGTAGGGAGTGGGATTTCTGTGGTTTGGGGGTGGAATGACATCACAACTATTTATTCTATATAATTCGACTTGGGCTGAACTAGTCGACTTTTACAAATCAGTAGTCGTGCAACCCCTAGTAAGCACAAATATTCTGACTGCATTTCAAGGGCCAAAGTTATGTATTGACTATCATATTTTACACATGTATCTTAGTCATACCATGTTGGAATATGAAAGAAGTGCATCATCAAGACGTGAGCTGATTTTGGTGAAGAAAAGCTTCCAGGTCTCTTTTGTCACATTGCTGGACAGTTTACAAGCCAGCAGTTCAGCCACTTGTTGAGAGCTTAGTCGTGACAGCTGATGACACAAAAGAGCTTATATCACAAATAAAGCGATGACACATTCAGGAATCATATACAAGCCAATGACACTGGCTTAAAGGCCACAGTGTAGTCTTGTGTGTTATATTACCATTGGAAGACAGGCGTACTGCAAGACAGTAAAGTTGCAGAGATTCTGGGGGCCTGTTGCAGGTGGAGCTGCTCCATTCAGGAGTTGATCCACTGCAGAGCTGTAAGACAGACAAGCAAAAAACATTTAAAACACACCATTGTGTCCTCAGTGTTTTCAACACATACAAGTGCAGAGAGAACCTCTCACCTGTTGATGCTTGCACAGAGAACGGTCTCTGAAAAGGAAAAGACTTTCAGTTTTAGTGACCTCACTGACATCTGAAATCATCAAAGTCAAACATTATCATAGTCACCTACCATTTACAGGGGTTGTTGTGCACTGCAGGAATGAGAACAAAGTTTGTATTAAATTATTATTGTTTTTTTAGACTGTGAAATATTACAAAACAGATTTACGTAATATAAAAGAGAAATCTTTTTGTTCTCATCACTTACTTGGCCAGCTCTCTCTATGCACTCTAGAGGGAAAAAAAGACAGAATTCAGCCTTTAATTTTGGCAGGAGTTTGCATTCAATTACTTTGATGTCATCAACAAGACCAAGGTTTTGTTAATAAATTCAATCTCACCATCGGGGGGAATCATCATCAGGGAATCTCTAATAGTTAGCAGTGTTTCAGACTGGTTAGGAGAGACTGATGATAAAGTCTGATCTATCCTGTCAAAGCTAATTCAGAGAGAAAGAGGAAAACCGATGTGTTAGTATTCAAACCTAACATAATGGTATTTGGTTTGGTTATTTTGAAAACTTCACTCAGAAAAGACCACTCACATGATTTTGTAATTTTCACAACTGAAGTTTGCCTACAAGATAAAGAGACATCACTACACTGTTGTCCAGGAACACGAAGGACAGTTGATGACTAAACAAATACTAAGGCAAATAAATAGATTATGTATAAAGTTAGAAACTAGATACCTTGCTGGCCTGTGTCTCTAGAAAGGGGATGAAGTTGATCAGTTTGTCCCTGTTAGGGGCTTGAAGAAAGAAGTCAAAGACTCTTCTGAGAATGTCGTTTCTGTCTTCTGGTTTAGCGGGAGGCGAGAAAACCAGTTCGCCCAACTGCACCAGTGAGAGAACAGGAATCGCCTCCACCTGTGAATGACATGAGTGGCAAACTTAATTTACACAAATTTGCAAACCATTTACATGCTTGAAATGTATGTATAGATAAGCCAGTCTTCAATTATCACTGATCATAAAATCTAGTGGCTCACAGCTGAAAAATTGTGGCTAAAGTTTGAGAAATCTTGAAGCAGTGCAAAAGGAGAGAAACTCCCAAAGTTTTGCAGGATGAAGTCTACACTGTTGTTGAAGGGCAATGTGCAGTCACCACCTGAAAAGAAAACACAAAATACTTTGTTCATAATTGTTCAGAACTGGGTACCATTAAAATGAGGTCCTGTAAAGGGGCTTTATGATTTATAATGTAACCAACAAAAAACAAAACCACAGTATGTAGATTTAAAAAATAAATAAATAAATAAAACGAAGAATTTCCATGTTTGTTTTTTTTTCTGAGAGAAAAAGATCATCATTATTTCAAGTCTTTAAATTCAGTGAACAGTAACATTTACCTGAGTGTTGACGTCGTGACAGGAATGGACCAATGAAGTTACTGAAGACCAGTCTTTGTGTCGTATTGTCTATCTCTCTAAAATTATTATTTAGTTCCACAAATCTGCAGAACAAAAACAGTTAGACATGAACTGATTACAAAACAAATGAAACTTCAAACTTTCTTTTGAAATTATAACATTTCGATGTCCTTATGTATAACAAAGAAGTGTTTCAGAAAGGTCGTATAGAAATCATGAACAAATGCAATGAATTTTAAAATGCTAATTTTCTTTGGTATTCAGAGTCGGAACGGTGGTAAGCAGAGTGCCCAGAGGTGGTACAAACTAAAAATATATTTTATTTTCCAATAGATTTTATTTGTTTTCAATGTTTTTTTTTGTTTTGTTTTTTTTTTTCTTACAAACTTTTACAGTTTTAAAATCGGTTGCCTTTCTGTGTCTATTTATAAGACCACATTTTTGACCCTGTCCCAAATTCTGCTTTCAGCCCTTGCACACCTCCTTAACACTTTGGTGACATAATTCTGGGGGTTGTAGTTGCTTTGAAATCTGCACCAGTGCAGGCTCGGCATAAGGGTGCTTGGCGGTCACAAAGGGGGGCGCTCCTGATCACCCTTCAGAAACTCATGGACTGACATATTCAAGTGAATGACAAAAGACAGCATGTCCACATAAGTGTGCTATTTGAACCAGGGCCGTTATTTCCTCAGTGCAGGATGTGAACAGGTAAGCTGCAAAATGACACTGTCACTTTCATACAATGTACCTAAGGGCAACTTACATAACACGATAACTTTCACAACTGAAGTTTTTGGTGCTGAGACAGGACAGGAATCTTTGAGATACTGATGGTAAGAAGGGTTTTAGTCTCCCCTGAAACCATGTGCGAATGAAGACAGGATCTTTCAGTCTCTGGGGACTAAAGCGGTCGATCCGAACCTCACTGATCGCATCCAGAACATTGGGCAAGAAAAAGCTTGGACTGGGAGTCTGGGTATAAAAACATTTAAAATATAACAACAAACAAAATATAATCGAAACAACAAACATGTCATCATTCATTAAGCTCAAGAAATGACAAAATACCAGTAAGCACTTGGGATTGCACAAACTAGTCGAGTACAACTAACGTTGTCGACACCGTCAGCATGAAGTCAACAAGTCACTCACCACATGATTATAAAATACTTCATAAACTCTGCAATTTAAAGGTGAATTGGCTCACATATAGGCCGTGATGTTCTGTCAGACTCACATTAAAAGATGCACACACAGAATGCACTTCAGGACTAGTGTTTGTTTACAGTGTTGTTCTGCTCAACAATGCAATGCATCAACATATCAACAACAATCTTAGGGCGCCTACACACTAGAGCTTACTGTGCATCTGCGAACACCCCATCAATGGGGATGGTGTGTCGGAAGGATGGAGAGGGAAAACACAAGCATTTGCGACAGGTGATGCTCCGTCATGCAACCAAAAGTTGAGAGCATTTCAACTTTGGCTGCAACGCACTTTAAGGTAGGCATGCTTTGACCAATGAGAATCTCAATAAGACGGGACTAGTTGCTCTGCGAAATCGAAAAAAACATTTCAGAAAAACTCAAACATACGGTGTATAAATTCCTTGTCATTTATTATTTTTCTCTGCCAGGCTAAAAGGATAGTAATTGTAGAGAGAGAGCCTGGAGAAGTGTTTCGCTGTTTACTGGTACATTGTTGAAAAGATATATATTTGATAGCCATCTCTATCAGTGATTGCAACTGAATTGCTGCTTGTCTTCCAACTAAACCGCCGGTTTCCTCTGTGGCACACGCCTTCCAAATGGACCTTTCACATTCCCATTCGTCAAACACTCTGTCAGAGCTTTTCCTAGTGTATAGGCTCCCTTACGCATTCTCTGCATCTGTATTGCACATGCACATAGCATTGTATCAGCACTGATAATGATGAGAACATTCCACAGACTAGACTACTCTGATAAAGATGACACAAATGCCACGGTAACCTGCAACATATGCAAATTGGCCTTCAAATTTAACCAAAATTCTAGTGTTAGGGGGCTTACCATAGAGGGTAGAGGCGGTCACGGATAGAGATGGCTCTTTAAAATATATAATTTTTTTTACAATGTACCAGTAGACACTGAAACTCTTCTCCAGGCTCTTTCTTCACAATTACTATATTTTTAGCCTAACAGAGAAAGACAATAGAGGGCAGGAAATGAATACACTGCATGTATGAGTTTGTCAGCCATGTATTTTATTTGATTTTTTTCAATTTCACAGCACAGCTAGTCCCGCCTCTCTGAGATTAGGATTAGTCAATGGATGCCTACACGGAGTGTGCTGCAGCAAAAGTTGAAATGTTCTCAACTTTTGGTCACATGACGGAGCTTCACTATCGGAAACCCTCGCGTTTTGCCTCTTTAACCTTGCGATGCACCATCCCCATGTAAATAAATGCATTCTCAACATTCTCTGACACGGCGTCAACTCCAGTGAGTAGGCACCCTTATGCTGACCCGGATGCTGTTTGCTCCTTAAAGAACGCGATTTGGCGACAGTTTAGAATAACGCTTCAAGCCGAAGTCCACTGACATGATGGAATGCATACCCATTGATGTCTTTTTACGCTAGATCCCGTGGCCAATGAAAACCATCTGAAAACCATCTGCAAGAGGAGGGGGAACCACCAGCAGCTACAGGTAGTCCAGGCTAAGCTAAATATGTTCAGGCACTAATGTTAACTTTTAGCTACATTACAGCTTGACGTATGCCTACCTGTTGGGGCACACTTCAAATAAAAAGGTGCTTAAGAGGAGAAACTTTATGGTTGATGTTTATTTCATCTGATCTTATGCATACACATACAAAACAATGCTCTGACCATCTGTCATCATTTCCCCCTCAGGTGTCAAACTACTTAGCACATTTCTGTGGCAACCTATAGGACCCCAGACACAGTCTAGCTGGCTATCTAATGCCTGATGACATATAGTTACGTTGATATTCTTATAAATAAATATAATTAGCTAAAATCCATTACACTGTGGCGAACATTGATCTATCTATTGTGTACTGTAGGATTGTACGTGTAGGGAGTGGGATTTCTGTGGTTTGGGGGTGGAATGACATCACAACTATTTATTCTATATAATTCGACTTGGGCTGGACTAGTCGACTTTTACAAATCAGTAGTCGTGCAACCCCTAGTAAGCACAAATATTCTGACTGCATTTCAAGGGCCAAAGTTATGTATTGACTATCATATTTTACACATGTATCTTAGTCATACCATGTTGGAATATGAAAGAAGTGCATCATCAAGACGTGAGCTGATTTTGTTGAAGAAAAGCTTCCAGGTCTCTTTTGTCACATTGCTGGACAGTTTACAAGCCAGCAGTTCAGCCACTTGTTGAGAGCTTAGTCGTGACAGCTGATGACACAAAAGAGCTTATATCACAAATAAAGCGATGACACATTCAGGAATCATATACAAGCCAATGACACTGGCTTAAAGGCCACAGTGTAGTCTTGTGTGTTATATTACCATTGGAAGACAGGCGTACTGCAAGACAGTAAAGTTGCAGAGATTCTGGGGGCCTGTTGCAGGTGGAGCTGCTCCATTCAGGAGTTGATCCACTGCAGAGCTGTAAGACAGACAAGCAAAAAACATTTAAAACACACCATTGTGTCCTCAGTGTTTTCAACACATACAAGTGCAGAGAGAACCTCTCACCTGTTGATGCTTGCACAGAGAACGGTCTCTGAAAAGGAAAAGACTTTCAGTTTTAGTGACCTCACTGACATCTGAAATCAAAGTCAAACATTATCATAGTCACCTACCATTTACAGGGGTTGTTGTGCACTGCAGGAATGAGAACAAAGTTTGTATTAAATTATTATTGTTTTTTTAGACTGTGAAATATTACAAAACAGATTTACGTAATATAAAAGAGAAATCTTTTTGTTCTCATCACTTACTTGGCCAGCTCTCTCTATGCACTCTAGAGGGAAAAAAAGACAGAATTCAGCCTTTAATTTTGGCAGGAGTTTGCATTCAATTACTTTGATATCATCAACAAGACCAAGGTTTTGTTAATAAATTCAATCTCACCATCGGGGGGAATCATCATCAGGGAATCTCTAATAGTCAGCAGTTTTTCAGACTGGTTAGGAGAGACTGATGACAAAGTCTGATCTATCCTGTCAAAGCTAATTCAGAGAGAAAGAGGAAAACCGATGTGTTAGTATTCAAACCTAACATAATGGTATTTGGTTTGGTTATTTTGAAAACTTCACTCAGAAAAGACCACTCACATGATTTTGTAATTTTCACAACTGAAGTTTGCCTACAAGATAAAGAGACATCACTACACTGTTGTCCAGGAACACGAAGGACAGTTGATGACTAAACAAATACTAAGGCAAATAAATAGATTATGTATAAAGTTAGAAACTAGATACCTTGCTGGCCTGTGTCTCTAGAAAGGGGATGAAGTTGATCAGTTTGTCCCTGTTAGGGGCTTGAAGAAGGAAGTCAAAGACTCTTCTGAGAATGTCGTTTCTGTCTTCTGGTTTAGCGGGAGGCGAGAAAACCAGTTCGCCCAACTGCACCAGTGAGAGAACAGGAATCGCCTCCACCTGTGAATGACATGAGTGGCAAACTTAATTTACACAAATTTGCAAACCATTTACATGCTTGAAATGTATGTATAGATAAGCCAGTCTTCAATTATCACTGATCATAAAATCTAGTGGCTCACAGCTGAAAAATTGTGGCTAAAGTTTGAGAAATCTTGAAGCAGTGCAAAAGGAGAGAAACTCCCAAAGTTTTGCAGGATGAAGTCTACACTGTTGTTGAAGGGCAATGTGCAGTCACCACCTGAAAAGAAAACACAAAATACTTTGTTCATAATTGTTCAGAACTGGGTACCATTAAAATGAGGTCCTGTAAAGGGGCTTTATGATTTATAATGTAACCAACAAAAAACAAAACCACAGTATGTAGATTTAAAAAATAAATAAATAAATAAAACGAAGAATTTCCATGTTTGTTTTTTTTTCTGAGAGAAAAAGATCATCATTATTTCAAGTCTTTAAATTCAGTGAACAGTAACATTTACCTGAGTGTTGACGTCGTGACAGGAATGGACCAATGAAGTTACTGAAGACCAGTCTTTGTGTCATATTGTCTATCTCTCTAAAATTATTATTTAGTTCCACAAATCTGCAGAACAAAAACAGTTAGACATGAACTGATTACAAAACAAATGAAACTTCAAACTTTCTTTTGAAATTATAACATTTCGATGTCCTTATGTATAACAAAGAAGTGTTTCAGAAAGGTCGTATAGAAATCATGAACAAATGCAATGAATTTTAAAATGCTAATTTTCTTTGGTATTCAGAGTCGGAACGGTGGTAAGCAGAGTGCCCAGAGGTGGTACAAACTAAAAATATATTTTATTTTCCAATAGATTTTATTTGTTTTCAATGTTTTTTTTTGTTTTGTTTTTTTTTTTCTTACAAACTTTTACAGTTTTAAAATCGGTTGCCTTTCTGTGTCTATTTATAAGACCACATTTTTGACCCTGTCCCAAATTCTGCTTTCAGCCCTTGCATACCTCCTTAACACTTTGGTGACATAATTCTGGGGGTTGTAGTTGCTTTGAAATCTGCACCAGTGCAGGCTCGGCATAAGGGTGCTTGGCGGTCACAAAGGGGGCGCTCCTGATCACCCTTCAGAAACTCATGGACTGACATATTCAAGTGAATGACAAAAGACAGCATGTCCACATAAGTGTGCTATTTGAACCAGGGCCGTTATTTCCTCAGTGCAGGATGTGAACAGGTAAGCTGCAAAATGACATTGTCACTTTCATACAATGTACCTAAGGGCAACTTACATAACACGATAACTTTCACAACTGAAGTTTTTGGTGCTGAGACAGGACAGGAATCTTTGAGATACTGATGGTAAGAAGGGTTTTAGTCTCCCCTGAAACCATGTGCGAATGAAGACAGGATCTTTCAGTCTCTGGGGACTAAAGCGGTCGATCCGAACCTCACTGATCGCATCCAGAACATTGGGCAAGAAAAAGCTTGGACTGGGAGTCTGGGTATAAAAACATTTAAAATATAACAACAAACAAAATATAATCGAAACAACAAACATGTCATCATTCATTAAGCTCAAGAAATGACAAAATACCAGTAAGCACTTGGGATTGCACAAACTAGTCGAGTACAACTAACGTTGTCGACACCGTCAGCATGAAGTCAACAAGTCACTCACCACATGATTATAAAATACTTCATAAACGCTGCAATTTAAAGGTGAATTGGCTCACATATAGGCCGTGATGTTCTGTCAGACTCACATTAAAAGATGCACACACAGAATGCACTTCAGGACTAGTGTTTGTTTACAGTGTTGTTCTGCTCAACAATGCAATGCATCAACATATCAACAACAATCTTAGGGCGCCTACACACTAGAGCTTACTGTGCATCTGCGAACACCCCATCAATGGGGATGGTGTGTCGGAAGGATGGAGAGGGAAAACACAAGCATTTGCGACAGGTGATGCTCCGTCATGCAACCAAAAGTTGAGAGCATTTCAACTTTGGCTGCAACGCACTTTAAGGTAGGCATGCTTTGACCAATGAGAATCTCAATAAGACGGGACTAGTTGCTCTGCGAAATCGAAAAAAACATTTCAGAAAAACTCAAACATACGGTGTATAAATTCCTTGTCATTTATTATTTTTCTCTGCCAGGCTAAAAGGATAGTAATTGTAGAGAGAGAGCCTGGAGAAGTGTTTCGCTGTTTACTGGTACATTGTTGAAAAGATATATATTTGATAGCCATCTCTATCAGTGATTGCAACTGAATTGCTGCTTGTCTTCCAACTAAACCGCCGGTTTCCTCTGTGGCACACGCCTTCCAAATGGACCTTTCACATTCCCATTCGTCAAACACTCTGTCAGAGCTTTTCCTAGTGTATAGGCTCCCTTACGCATTCTCTATATCTGTATTGCACATGCGCATAACATTGTATCAGCACTGATAATGATGAGAACATTCCACAGACTAGACTACTCTGATAAAGATGACGCAAATGCCACGGTAACTTGCAACATATGCAAATTGGCCTTCAAATTTAACCAAAATTCTAGTGTTAGGGGGCTTACCATAGAGGGTAGAGGCGGTCACGGATAGAGATGGCTCTTTAAAATATATAATTTTTTTTACAATGTACCAGTAGACACTGAAACTCTTCTCCAGGCTCTTTCTTCACAATTACTATATTTTTAGCCTAACAGAGAAAGACAATAGAGGGCAGGAAATGAATACACTGCATGTATGAGTTTGTCAGCCATGTATTTTATTTTATTTTAATTTTTTTCAATTTCACAGCACAGCTAGTCCCGCCTCTCTGAGATTAGGATTAGTCACTGGATGCCAACATGGAGTGTGCTGCAGCATAAGTTGAAATGTTCTCAACTTTTGGTCACATGACGGAGCTTCACTATCGGAAACCCTCGCGATGCACCATCCCCATTTAAATAAATGCATTCTCAACATCAACTCCAGTGAGTAGGCACCCTTATGCTGACCCGGATGCTATCTAATGCCTGATGACATATAGTTACGTTGATATTCTTATAAATAAATATAATTAGCTAAAATCCATTACACAATGGCGAACGTAGATCTATCTGTTGTGTACTGTACAATTATACGTGTTGGGAGTTGGATTTCTGTGGTTTGGGGGTGGAATGACAACTAATTATTCGATATAATTCGACTTGGGCTGAACTAGTCGACTTTTACAAATCAGTAGTCGTGCAACCCCTAGTAAGCACAAATATTCTGACTGCATTTCAAGGGCCAAAGTTATGTATTGACTATCATATTTTACACATGTATCTTAGTCATACCATGTTGGAATATGAAAGAAGTGCATCATCAAGACGTGAGCTGATTTTGGTGAAGAAAAGCTTCCAGGTCTCTATTGTCACATTGCTGGGAAGTTTGCAAGCCAGCAGGTCAGCCACTTGTTGAGAGCTTAGTTGTGACAGCTGATGACACAAAAGAGCTTATCTCAAAAATAAAGCAATGACACACATAAAGGAATCATATATGAGGCAATGACATTGGTTTAAAGACCACAGCGTAGTCTGGCATAGGCATAGATTTAGGAAGGGATGATAGGGACATGTCCCTACCAACTTTCAGAAAATCGGAAATGTTTCAATTAACATTTAGGAAATTTTACCACACAGAAAATAAATTAACTTTATACTACAGTATGTTTTTTATTTTTATTTTAACAACTATTAAAGTTGTATATTAATTATTATTAATGTGTATATTATTGCCCTACCTCTTCGAAGCGCATAAATGGTGTTATCAAGTGGCACCTGTTACTTTTCTCAGTGCTGTTCAGGATGCACCAATCAGTCGTTTAAGTTTTCATTGGTATCTTATGTCCAATCCTTGAAATTCATAGATTTAACCTAGCATACTTTTCGTGGATAAATGTTTCCGTTCTAAGTCAAAATTTCCTCCGCAGCCCAATGGAGGATTTTGTTTTTTCGACCGGTAAGCGCCCTCTTGAGAAAGACACCTTAAAATTTGGACAATTATGTCAGAGGTGCAGGATTTTAAGATGCTGGTATACTCCCTATTAATGCTTTATTTTGCACATTGAAGAAGAACAATGTTGGAAAACACTATTTTATCAATAAAATAAGGCATTTGTGATCAAAAAAGTCATTAGTTGTAAGCTAAGCCTAAAAGCCTTTGTTCAGGAGGCCTAAGTTTTCAGATAAAATGTAAGTACATATATAAGCAATATTAGAAAAGATTATGTGGGAGTGAGGGGAGTTGGAAAGCAGAAAGTGGGGAAAAATGTCAATGCTCTATTCTCCCCATAATTTGTTCATCTTGTAATGTCATTTTGCACATGTAAATTGTTAATTTATCCTCCACATTTTTAGATTTCCATTTTAATAAATGTTACAGAATGCCACTTCATATCCTTTGGATATTATTTTCTTGAAGTCAATATTCTTGAAAAAGTTAACATTTCACTTTGACCCATTAATATTAGGTTTATAGCGCTGCATATCGTTGTCACATTATCCAAGTTTTACAGCATATCACATTTTTCCTCCTAACCATGCAGCCCTAGTGGTGAGTTTTTAATTTGTTTGTTCTTTAGAAATTATAAAAAAAATAAAAAAATAGGTTAATATTTAAATAAGAAATGAGACTTATTATATGAGGTAATAATGTTACTTTTCATATTTTATATGACTGACTTTGTTGCATTTTCTTAAAACCAATATTTTGAATGTTATCCTTGCTACATGTCCCTGCCAACTTTCAAACCAAACCTACAACCTTGGTTTCTTGTGTGTAATATTACTGTGGAGGTTAGGGCATGGTTGAGTGCCCGTCTAGGAAGAGAGAAAGTGGTAAGGACACCCACCTGAGATGAATTGTGACTAATTAACGTTTCCATGCTCACAGTGAGAGCCGGGGGAGATAAAAGATGGCCCAGTCCACAGAAAGAGGGAGAGAGAGCCCAGCTAAGAAGCTGTTTGTGTGTTGGCCGCTGCCGTGTTTCAACGTGAGTGTTTAAATTGAAGCCTCACCGTTGCGTGTTAATTGAACATGTTTATTTTCTGTTAATAAAAAGTGACATTCCTGAGTTGGAATCACCATGTCCCGCTTCCTCCTTTTGATCCAAATATGAACATCTGTTACACCTGGGATAAGCAGGAAGGTACGCTGCTATGGAGTCGTCTTCACCACTGGAAGTGTTCCGATCCCTCGCCTGCATCCACCAGGCTTAAAACCAGGCCCTCATGGATCTGTGGGCGGAGCAGCAACAGCACTTCAAGGCGTAGAAGAGGACCAATGGGTGTTGCGCAACTTGGTACCCCGGGGGGGGGCAAAGATGACCTGGAGGCCTTTCTGGAGCTCCTTTCTGGAGCACATGGCCCAAGCTCTGGAATAGCTGTGGGCGCAATGGGCAGTCCACCTCCTACCGCTGCTGACAAGCCCAACTCACTCTCCAACAACTCTCAGTCAACCTCCTGAGGTACCTTGAGCTGAAGAAAGCCATCCTGCAACGGGTCGGCCGCAGTCCCGAAGAGCTTCGCCAGTGGTTCGCTACCAATTCTTCCTCTCAGGTGGGGGAAGCTGCCGCCACTGGTGTGGGCCTGAGTTTTGGGCCGGTCTGTTGGAGTTGCGGGGAGTGGGGACACGTCCATGAACTGTGCACGGTGATGGAGGTGGGGACGTTGATCCAGGTCCCCGACACTCCACAGGCCACCCCCAATCGGGCCGGGACTTACCAAATACTCGTGAGTATTGGGGGGGGTACATACCAAGCCTTGGTGGATTCAGGATGTAACCAAACCTCCATTCATCAATGCTTGGTTCAAAATGGTGCATTGGATACAAATAATCGGGTGAAGGTGAGGTGTGTGCACAGGGATATTTACGATTATCCTGCAGTTATAGTCACTATTCTATTTCAGGGTCAAAAACATTGAGGCTGTGGTTAGTTCCCGCCTCACCCATCCACTAATTTTGGGTACTAATTAGCCGGCTTTTCCAAATTGTTAAAGGGGTTGTGTGTGGATGGGTCCTGTAATATAGTGGTACAGTCTGGGGTGTGCAATGTGCTGATGGGGGATTCGTACGTTCATGCACGAAGATGCTCGGAACTGGGATAAGTGGCTCGAACCTCTGTTATTTGCAGTGCGAGAGGTCCCGCAAGCCTCCACGGGGTTCTCCCTGTACTAATTGTTATATGGGTGTAAGCCCCATGGCATCTTAGACATCATTGTGGTGATGGGGGTGTGGTCGTGTGTCTGTCTGCAGGAGAGAGGGAGTGGTGTGGCCCGTCAAGCTGGTTGACATAATTTCTAACAGCTATTTCTCATTACAGTGATAGAGGAGAGATGCCTTAAAACAGCCGAACACGCCAGAGGAAGGGAGAGAGAGAGAGAATAACACCAGAGTGCAGTGACTTGTGTGCCTTGTTGTGTGTTTTATGATTAGTACTATTGTTGTGAAGCTGAAGCAATCTGAGAGATTTGTTGCTTTGAACTGAGGAATAAGAAAGCCCTGAGAAGGTGGCACTCAAACGAACTGAAAAGAGAGAATAAAATGTATGTGTAATATATATATATATATATATATATATATATATATATATATATATATATATATATATATATATATATATGTGTGTGTTCAAAAAGTGTTCAAAAAGCTATCTGAGAGTTTTGTTGCTTTGAACTGAGGAATAAGAAAGCCCCGAGAAGGCGGCAAGAAACAAGTAGAACAGGAATAATTAAAGGCCATAGCAATCCCACAGCAATTGGGCCAGCCCAGTGTTTCTGGTGCCTAAGAGCAATGGCTCGGTCTGGTTCTGTGTGGATTATAGAAAGGTCAATGCGTGTCGAAATTTTATGCTTATCCAATGCCTCGTTTTGACGAACTGCTCTATCAGTTGGGCTCGGCTCACTTTTATTCAACAGTGGATTTGACAAAGGGATATTGGAAGGTCCCCTTAACGCCGATGTGCCGTGAGAAAACGGCCTTCTCCACACCGTTTGGATTACACCAATTTTTGACCCTTCCCTTTGGTTTGCTTGGGGCCCTGGCTACATTTCAGCATCTTATGGACCGAGTCCTCAGACCGCATGCTGCGTATGCCGCTGCTTATTTGGATGATATCATTATTTACAGTAATGATTGGCAATGACATATGCAGCATCTGGGGGTGGTTCTGAGGTCGCTGCGATGGGAGAGGCTCACAGCAAACCCAAAGAAATGCGCAATTGGGTGGGTGGAAGTATGGTATCTGGAGTTCCACTTGAGTCACGGCCAGGTGCGACCCTAAATTGATAAAACTGCAGCGATTGCGACCTGCCCAAGACCCAAGACAAAAAAGGAGGCGAGACAGTTTCTGGGGCTGGCTGGATACTATTGAAGGTTTGTGCCTAATTTTTATGATGTCACCAGCCCGCTGACTGATCTCACTAGAAAGGGAGCCCCAGACCCGGTCCAGTGGATGGAGTTGTGCCAACAAGCTTTCAAGCAGGTAAAAGCTGCACTTTGTGGTGGGCCGCTTCTGCATTTCCCTGATTTCTCTCTCCCTTTTGTTTTACAGACAGACGCATCAGAAGGGGAGCTGGGTGCTGTTCTGTCCCAAGTGGTGGAGGGGGAGGAGTGCCCGGTGCTGTACATTATTCGAAAGCTCTCAATGAGAGAGACGAAGTACAGCACCATAGAGGAGGTGTATTTGGCCGTCAAGTGGGTGGTCCTACTATTTGTTGGGATGAGCATTCACCCTCTGTTCGGACGACGCCCCACTCCAATGGCTCCACTGCATGAAGGATGCCAACACCCAGATCACCCGTTGGTATCTGGCACTCCAGCTATTTAAGTCAGAGGTGGTCCACAGTCCGTGGGCACAGATTGCTGTCGCGGACTTCCTCTCCAGAAAAGGTGCGCAGTCTGGAGGGTGTCGGGCGGTGTTGTGACTAATTACTGTTTCCATGTTCACAGTGAGAGTTGGGGGAAATAAAAGATGGCCCAATCCACCGAAAGAAGGAGAGAGAGCCGAGAAGCTGTTTGTGTGTGCGCTTAACCGTTGCGTGTTAAGCGAATGTGTTTATTTTCTGTTAATAAAATGTTAAATTCCTGAGTTGGAATTGCCGTGTCCTGCTTCCTACTTTTGATCCAAATACGGACATCTGTTACAATTACCATTGGAAGACAGGCATACTGCAAGACAGTAATGTTGCAGAGATTCTGGGGGCTTGTTGCAGGTGGAGCTGCTCCATTCAGAAATCGATCCAAAGCAGAGCTGTAAGACAAACAAGCAAAAAATATTTAAAACACACCATTGTGTCCTCAGTGTTTTCAACACATACGAGTGCAGAGGGAACATCTCACCTGTTGACACTTGCACAGAGAACGGTCTCTGAAAAGGAAAAGAAAACAAAGACTTTCAGTTTTAGTGGCCTCACTGACATCTGAAATCATCAAAGTCAAACATTATCATAGTCACCTACCATTTACAGGGGTTGTTGTGCACTGCAGGAATGAGAACAAAGTTTGTATTAAATTATTATTGTTTTTTTAGACTGTGAAATACTACAAAACAGATTTACATAATATAAAAGAGAAATATTTTTGTTTCTCATCACTTACTTGGCCAGCTCTCTCTATGCACTCTAGAGGGAAAAAAAGACAGAATTCAGCCTTTAATTTTGGCAGGAGTTTGCATTCAATTACTTTGATGTCATCAACAAGACCAAGGTTTTGTTAATAAATTCAATCTCACCATCGGGAGGAATCATCATCAGGGAATCTCTAATAGTCAGCAGTGTTTCAGACTGGTTAGGAGAGACTGATGACAAAGTCTGATCTATCCTGTCAAAGCTAATTCAGAGAGAAAGCGGAAAACCGATGTGTTAGTATTCAAACCTAACATAATGGTATTTGGTTTAGCCATTTTGTAAACTTCACTCAGAAAAGACCACTCACATGATTTTGTAATTTTCACAACTGAAGTTTGCCTACAAGATAAAGAGACATCACTACACTGTTGTCCAGGAACACGAAGGAGAGTTGATGACTAAACAAATACTAAGGCAAATAAATAGATTATGTATAAAGTTAGAAACTAGATACCTTGCTGGCCTGTGTCTCCAGAAATGGGATGAAGTTGATCAGTTTGTCCCTGTTAGGGGCTTGAAGAAGGAAGTCAAAGACTCTTCTGAGGATGTCATTCCTGTCTTCTGGTTTAGCGGGAGGTGTGAACACCAGTTCACCCAGCTGCACCAGTGACAGTACAGTAATGGCCCCCACCTGCAAATGACATGAGTGGCAAACTTAATTTACACAAATTTGCAAAGCATTTACATGCTTGAAATGTATATATAGATAAGCCAGTCTTCAATTATCATTGATCATAAAATCTAGTGGCTCACAGCTGAAAAATTGCGGCTAAAATTGGAGAAATCTTGAAGCAGTGCAAAAGAAGAGAAACTCCCAAAGTTTTGTAGGATGAAGTCTACACTGTTGTTGAATGGCAATGTGCAGTCACCACCTAAAACAAAAACACAAAATACTTTGTTCATAATTGTTCAGAACTGGGTGGCATTAAAATGAGGACCTGTAAAGGGACTTTACGATTTATAATGTAACCAACTCAAAAAACAGAAAACGTCTCGGTTACGTGGAACGCAACCCTGGTTCCCTGAGTGCGAACGAGACGCTGCTTAATCGCTATGGGACACGTATGAGTGTCACTTGGTCTGAAGCCCTTATACAATCATACCAATTTATTGGCTGATGACATTTAAGCGATGCCCCAAGGGAGCTACGTCATGGGCTCTATAAAGGTGCTCGCTTTTGCGCCATCAAGTCAGATTTTCAGCAGGAAGGCATAAGCCTATGCAGCTGCTAGAGAGTATGGCTAGCTATGCAACGTCTCATTCCCACTCAGGGAATCAGGGTTACATTCCACATAACTGAGACGTTCACTTTCATAGGAACTCGAGCTGTGTAATCGCTATGGGAACGATATACATTCATGCCATGCGAACAGTAGCTGGAAACTGTCTAAGCACATGTGGCAAGCATATAGCAGCACACAAGCGAGCTAAAGTGTCTGGGAAAAAAAAAGAAGGAATTATAGAAGGAACTTAAAGACGTTTTTTTATGTTCATTCCCCAGTGCATACTGCGGGGGGACACTGAACCATATTCTGGCTGTCGAGTGTTCGAGGCGTGTACTACAGCAAACTCAACCCGACACTGTTCGAAGAGCAAACATGAACACGGATACATTTGTATGGTCTGGTTTTGTTCACTGAATGGGGGCTCACCCTTCGTTTCACTGCAAGCCCCGTCAGGCTCACTTCTGGTGTCCTGCCGGCTGTTTAAAAGGAGATGGAAACACCTACCTGGATGCGCCTGTGATGGCGGGAATGAATGAGGACACCAATCCTTCTGATGGGGTGCAAAACTAGTGCCCAGCGCCTTATGCGGGTCTCTGGTTGGACGTTGCGAGGATACAGAAAGTGAACATACCGGAGCTGCAGCAGGCTTTTCTCTCTCTCTGCGAGAAAGCATCTGCTGGAACGCGGCAGTCTGCTGTTTCACAGCATGACATTTTTCCTCCACCGACTGGACAGCATTGCAGAACAGTCCAGATTGTGACACAGGGGTGTTTTTTAAGAAAGGCCTTGTCCTTGTCACAAATATCCATGAGTGTAAGCCACAGATGGCATTCCGCCACCACGAGGCCCACCTTATTAGACCAAAAGCATAAGCAATGTGTTTGATGGCTCTCAGTGCCAAATCAGAAGCTCGCCGTTGTTCCATGACGGCCTCAGCCTCCAGCCCAGCTTCCACATCTAAGTCCTTCATAAAATGGGTCTGGTAGGCTTGCAAAATCGCCAGCGTGTACAAAGCTGAAACTGCCTGATCTGAAGCCTGGTAAGTCTTGCTCAACAAGGATGAGTAAGGTTGATCCCAGGACTTCAAAATCTTATGATGGAGGTCCGGGGAAAAAGGAAGTGGCCTATGAGGCATAGCTGCGCATTGGCCCAATAGAAAACGGTCACCAAGATCGATTTACGATCCTCCGACTGTGTTTCATCTGGCCAGTCCAGGTGCAATTTCTCCACTGCACATGTAATAACCTCCAGCAACTCCGGATAAGTTACCAAAGGTCTGAAAATCCGACCGCTAGGAGACAAGGCTTCAGCCTGGCCGATGGCGAAATCTTCAGAATCCGATGCCACCACAGACATGGCGTCCTCATCCTCAGAGCTGAAGGAAACTGCTGTGCGGGCCTCAGGGCTAGGACGCAAGTGCACGTGTGTACATTCCACTGGAGAAGGTCGAGCCGAATCTGGGGAGAGTGACGAAGAGAACCACAGGTTGGCCTGCTGCTTAGCTCCCATCTCCTCTGTGTTCACGCCGGCCTCCCTCGGGTCAAGCAGCCACGCGGCACTGGCAGACATGCGGCCCGCACAAGCACATGGCTTGATCGAATATCCAAAGCAGGCAAGCCTTTCGTGGAGCATTCTGACATTCATTAGATCGCACTGCGGGCAATCCGAACCCTCCAATGTGGCCTCCGCGTGGCGAAACCCCAGACAGGCAAAGCACATGTCATGGCAATCTTCACCAATGATAAACCGCATGCACAGAGGAAAGCACTTCTTAAATTCCATACTGTGTTGCCACTCAAAAGGGCCATCAGCCAATAAATTGGCGTGATTGTATAAGGGTTTCAGACCACGTGACCACATATCCCATAGCGATTATGCTGCTTGAGTTCCTTCAAAAGGGAACTACAGTATGTAGATTTATAAAAAATGTTTCATAAACTGGAAGAATATTTCCATGTTTTTCTGAGAAAAAAAAAAATCATAATTATTTCAAGTCTTTAAATTCAGTGAACAGTAATATTTACCTGAGTGTTGACGCCGTGACAGGAATGGACGAATGAAGTTACTGAAGACCAGTCTTTGTGTCGTATTGTCTATCTCTCTAAAATTATTATTTAGTTCCACAAATCTGCAGAACAAAAACAGTTAGACATGAACTGATTACAAAGCCAATGAACATTCAAACTTTCATTTGAAATGATAACATTTCAAAGTCCTCATATGTTACAAAGAAGTGTTACAGAGACTGCGTATAGAAATCATGAACAAATGCAATTCATTTTAAAATGCTAATTTTCTTTGGTATTCAGAGTCGGAACGGTGGTAAGCAGAGTGCCCAGAGGTGGTACGAAACTAAAAATAAAAAACATATTTGATTTTCCTATAGATATTATTTTGTTTAATACGTTTTTTTATTTTTTTTATTTACAAACTTTTAAAGTTTTAAAATCGACCGCCTTTCTGTGTCAGTTTATAAGACCACATTGTTGGCCCTGTCCCAAATTCTGTTTTCAGCCCTTGCACACCTCCTTTACACTTTAGTGACATAGAGTGCAACAGTCTGGTTCCAGAAGTAAACATCCCATTCAATTATCCCATAGACGAATTGATTTTCAACAATAACTTATAAACCAAGACAGACCTACCGTGAGCACCGAGATAGTTAATCGTTGGTATCTGCTTCCGTTGAAGCCATCAGTCCACATTATATCAACTTCAATGTTTAAAAATCGTGTTTGATAGCAGAATTCATGGTAAACAACTCCATTACCCATGGTACAGCAGAGAAAGATCCACCAATCAGAGAACCGTGGCCAATGAAACGTGCCTCTGAGCGACATGACGCACCCTGAATTACGTAATTGAGTCTGTGTCTCTTCACCCTTAAACTACTTAGCTATTTGAACATATCGGAATAATTTGCAATAAACATATAATATATACATACAGTATATAATCAACAACCTAAAATCAATAGTTTTATATATTTCATATAGTTTTTAATCAATGGCATCAATCGCAATGCTTCATGGGATTGTAGTTTGCACCCTTGTGAAAGGCCGTAAGTACTTTGTCTTTTTGTCTGATTTTCAAATACTTTTTTGCTTCAAAACAAATTTCATTAAGTTGTGATGCACCTTGAAACTGTTTGGTTTGGTTCATGGCTTACAACACTTTTATGAAGGATTTTATAAAAAAAAAAAATATATATGAAAGAAATGAATGGGGAAAATACTTCTGGAACCCAGACGCTGAAGCGGGGCACTGTTGCGCTCTATTCCGGGGGTTTGTTGTCGACTTCAACCCCCGGAATAGAGCGCAACAGTGCGCAAGGGTGCTTAGCGGTCACAAAGTGGGCACTCCTGAGCACCCTTCAGAAACTCATGGACTTTACTGACATATTCAAGTGTATGAAAAAAGACAGCAAGTCTAGCAAGTGTGCTATTTGGACCAGGACCATTATTTAATCAGTGCAGGATGTGAACAGGTAAGCAGCAAAATGACATTGTCACTTTCATACAATGTACCTAAGGGCAACTTACATAACACGATAACTTTCACAACTGAAGTTTTTGGTGCTGAGACAGGACAGGAATCTTTGAGATACTGATGGTAAGAAGGGTTTTAGTCTCCCCTGAAACCATGTGCGAATGAAGACAGGATCTTTCAGTCTCTGGGGACTAAAGCGGTCGATCTGAACCTCACTGATCGCATCCAGAACATTGGGCAAGAAAAAGCTGGGACTGGGAGTCTGGGTATAAAAACATTTGAAATATAACAAACAAAATATAAATTGAAACATCACACATATCATCATTCATTAAGCCCTGAAATTACAGAATACCAGTAAGCACTTGGGATTGCACAGGCTAGTCGAGTACAACTAACGTAGTCAACACCGTCAGCCTGAAATCGAAAAGTCACTCACCACATAATTATAAAATACTTCTATAGGAAATACAGCAGTGAAGCCCGGTGGCTCTGCACTAAAAAGGTGAATTGGCTCACATATAGGCTGTGATGTTCTGTCAGACTCACATTAAAAGACGCACACACAGAATGCACTTCAGAACTTGTGTTTGTTTACAGTGTTGTTCTGCTCATCAATGCAATGCATCAACAACAATCTTAGGGCGCCTACACACTAGAGCTTTCGGTGCATCTGAGAACACGGTGAAAGCATTGATTTCAGTGGGGATGGTGCGTCGGAAGAATGGAGAGGGAAAACGCAAGCGTTTGCGATAGTGATGCTCAGACATGCGACCAAAAGTTGAGAGCATTTCAACTTTTGCTGCAACGCACTCTAAGGTAGGCATGCTTTGACCAATGAGAATCTCAGAAAGACTTTACTAGTTGCTCTGTGAAATCCAATAAAACATGGCGGAAAAACATGTGATGTATAAATTTTCTCTGCCAGGCTAAAAAGACAGTAATTGTAGAGAGAGAGCCTGGAGAAGTGTTTCAATGTTTACTGGTACATTGTTGAAAAGATATATATTTGATAGCCATCTCTATCAGTGATTGCAACTGAATTGCTGCTTATTTTCAAACTAAACCACCGGTTTCCCCTGTGGTACACGCCTTCCAAATGGACATTTCACATTCCGATGTGTCAAACGCTCCGTCAGAGCTTTTCCTAGTGTATAGGCTCCCTTACGCATTCTCTGTATCTGTATTGCACATGCACATAGCATTGTATCAGCACTGATAATGTTGAGAACATTCCACAGACTAGACTACTCTGATAAAGATGACACAAATGCTATGGTAACCTTCAATATATGCAAATTGGCCTTCAAATATAACCAAAATTCTAGTGTTAGGGGGCTTAACTTAGAGGGTAGAGGCGGTCACAGATAGAGATGGCTATTTAAAATATATAATTTTTCACAATGTACCTGTAGACATTGAAACTCTTCTCCAGGCTCATTCTTCACAATTATTTTGACAGAGAAAGACAATAGAGGACAGGAAATGCATATATGAGTTTGTCAGCCATGTTTTTGTTTTTTTTTTCAATTTCCCAGCACAGCTAATCCCGCCTCTCTGAAATTCCGATTAGTCAATGGATGCCTACACAGACTGCGTTGCAGCAAAAGTTGAAAGTTCTCAACTTTTGGTCGCACGACGGCGCTTCGCTATCGGAAACCCTTGCGTTTTCCCTCTCCATTCTTGCGATGCACCATCCCCATTTAAATAAATGTCTTCTCAGTGTTCTCTGATGCAGCATCTACTCCAGTGAGGAGGAAACCTTATGCTGTCCCGGATG
Organism: Myxocyprinus asiaticus; assembly: GCF_019703515.2. Taxonomy (NCBI): domain Eukaryota; kingdom Metazoa; phylum Chordata; class Actinopteri; order Cypriniformes; family Catostomidae; genus Myxocyprinus; species Myxocyprinus asiaticus. Next base: position 18,421,096 of record NC_059356.1, on the reverse strand, counting down.
CTGTTTGCTCCTTAAAGAACGTGATTTTGCGACAGTTTAGAATAATGCTTCAAGTTGGAATCCACTGACACGATGGAATGCATACCCATTGATGTCTTTTTACGCTAGATCCTGTGGCCACCGAAAACCATCTGAAAACCATCTGCAAGAGGAGGGGGAACCACCGGCAGCTACAGGTAGTCCAGGTTAAGCTAAATATGTTCAGACACTAATGTTAACTTTTAGCTACATTACAGCTTGACGTTTGCCTACTTGTTGGGGCACACTTCTAATAAAAAGGTGCTTAAGAGGAGAAACTTTATGGTTGATGTTTATTTCATCTGATCTTATGCATTCACATACAAAACAATGATCAGACCATCTGTCATCATTTCCCCCTTAGGTGTCAAACTACTTAGCACATTTCTGTGGCAACCTATATGACCCCAGACAGTCTAGCTGGCTATCTAATGCATGATGACATATAGTTATGTTGATATTCTTGTAAATAAATATAATTAGCTAAATTCCATTACACTGTGGCGAACATAGCTCTATCTATTGTGTACTGTAGGATTGTACGGTTAGGGAGTGGGATTTCTGTGGTTTGGGGGTGGAATAACATCAAGACTAATGGGCTGGACTAGTCGACTTTTAAGCATCAGTAGTCGTAGAGAGTCACGTGACGCCATGTGAGGATCGGATGTGTGAATGGCAAGCTCTGTTAGTTTTAACACTTTTAAATGACATAAACCGGTGAGATTCGATACACTCTGTTCCACAACTGTTCTAGGAGGACAATATGCCAAAGAATTCAAAATCCTCAGGCTCTGGAGACATTAAAAGACACTTACGTTCTCAAGCTGACACCCCCGAGCAGGCCGCGAGCCTAGGAGTCGATTTAGTCCGAGAGGTGCGGGAAATGCGGCAAGAGATGCTGAACATGTCAGCAATGCTGACGAAAGTCATTGCCGACTTGGAGAATCTTGCTGTGATATGGCGATTGATCACTGCCATGGAGGCGAAGTTCACTGAAGTGGTTACAAGAGTGGGGGATGTCGAGAACTGGATCGATTATCTGGAGTCATCGGAGAGGGAATTATCTGCTAATCTGCTAGTGACCAACGTGGATTTGGAGTGTGTCTGGGAGAAGTTGGAGGACATGGAGAACCATAGCTGGCAGAATAACGTCCATATTGTCAGAATTCCTGAGGCCGAAGAGGGTCAGGATATGGTGAAATTCCTAGATGGGCTCCTTCCAAATCTGCTTGACATAACAGGTCATAAGCTGGAAATCAAGCAAGCTCACAGGGTTCCTTCTCAGAGATCCGTGGAGGAAGACAGGCCCCGATCAATTCTGGCCAAATTTCTGAGATCATCCGATAAAGATCTTTTGTTACGCGAGGTGAGGAGTAAAGGAAGGTTTTCCTGGAAAACCACAGCATTTTCTTGTTCCTAGACTTTGCGAATTTGACAAGAGAGAAACGAGATCGATTCAAGGAATGTAAGAAACTTTTACATCAACAGAAGGTCAATTTTGCACTGATATTCCCAACCAAATTGAGAATAGATGCTAAGCATGGCCGTAAAACATTCACATGCCCACAGCAAGCAATGTCCTTCATAAAGTCAATGGAGTAAGTCATCTTGTGGTACTCACATTGCAGCTGAGTGGACCAGCTCACTGAACATTCTGCACGCTCTTCTTGTGCTGGTCCCGCCTATTGGCTGGAGTTTATTTTGTAGAGTAACACACCTTCAGGACAGTTTTATGGATGAATCTACATGCTCTTTGTTTTTATTCCGCCTATTGGCTGGAGTTTGTTTTATAGATTATCTTTTGCCATGTAATTCTGTCTCACAAAATTTGTATAGAAACACCAGACTTGAGTAAACCGACGGCAAAGTTGTCACGGGGGTTCTCGTAGGTGTGCATGGACTGAGTTTGGAGGGATGGACGCCAGTTGCTGCTGTCGTGCGCAGGGTTAATTCACACTTTTTTCTGTTTGTTTGTTTCTGGGGGATGTTCAGGTTTTGAGGGATGCACTAACATTGGAATGTGGTCTTTATAATCTTGTTTTTGACACCCAATCTATTTTTTCTTATATGTCAAAATGTCAAACGTTAATATGAGTGGATTGTCTCTCTCCACGTGGAATGTGAATGGGTTGGGGCACGCTATAAAAAGAAGGAAGGTTATTTCTCTTCTTAAGCATAAGAAATATGATATAGTGTTTCTTCAAGAAACACATCTTACTCCGCAGGAAGCTGAAAAATTGGGGAGGATATGGGGTGGTGTCACGTCTAGATGCGTTTTTGTTCATGTTTTGTGTTCTTGTCTTTTATTTTGAAAAGTGTTTCCATGTCATGTTATTTCCTGTTTCCATGCCATGTTTGTTCCTGTTTCTTTGGTCATGTGATTTCATGTATCCCTCCATGTTCATGTGTCTTGTTTTCATTGGTTTATTGTCTTGTTACCTTGTTATCAGTTCTGTCTTGTCATTGGTTATCATTGTCATGTTTCTCCTTTGTCCATGTATTTAAGCCTTATGTTTGCCATTGTCAGGTATTGTAAGTGTAACTTTGTTGTATTGTTCATGTCAAGTCAAGTTTAGCCAAGTCGAGTCAAGTTAGAGTCAAATTCATGTTTCTGTATTTTTGTTCATGTTGGGAGTTACGGTTTTTGGATTTCACGATTGATAAACTGCACTTGAGTTCATCACACATCATCGTCTTCATCGTCTGCCTATCATTGCCAGCATGAGTTACAGGTGGGCATGCTTACTTTAGTGCTGGCTCGAGTAAGAGCAGGATAGTCATTATGCTGATAAATAAACATCTATAATTCAAATGTCTCAAACAGATTAAAGATACATTAGGAAGAGTCATTATTGTTTAGGTGAAATTCAGGGGAAAAGTCTTATTTTGGCAAATATTTATGCACCTAATGTTGATGACCAGGGCTTTTTTATAGATCTTGAAAGTATGTTGCAAGCCGCTGGCACCCCTCATGATATAATATTGGAAGGAGACTTTAATCTTTTGATGGACACAGTCCTTGATCATAGTGAAGCAAATGTGTGCAAGCCCCCTAGAGCAACATTGATGCTTCACAGGATGTGTAAAAATCTTGGTCTTACAGATATTTGGAGACTTTTGAACCCATCTGGGAGAGACTATACATTTTTTTCCATCAGTCCATAAGATTTACTCTAGAATAGATTTTTTTTTTATATCCAAGTCCCTCATTCCATCTGTTGTTGATTGCTCAATTGGAAACATTTTAGTCTCAGATCACGCCCTGGTGTGTTTAGAAGTGTTGCCATATATGAAGAAAAGGAAATAGCTAGTGCTTTAATGTATCCCTTTTGCAAAATCTTGAATTCCAAAACATTTTAAAAGCTGAAATCAATGTCTATATGGAGACCAACTGGTCCTCAGTATCCTCTGTGGGCGTGGCTTGGGAGGCACTTAAGGTGGTTCTTAGGGGCCGGATCATACAGTATGCCGCATTCACCAAAAAAATCCAAAGCACAAGAACTCGTGGAATTGGAAGGGGATATTAAAAGTGCAGAAGTAGAGCTGAAATACAGAATGTTGTCTAATGGCCTCAGAGAATTGACCCGATTGAAATACAAATATCATACTATTTTGTCACGGAAGGTGCAGTTTTGGCTATTCAGGGCAAGACAGTCATACTTTGAGTCGGTGGACAAAGCAGGGAAGCTTCTGGCTAAATATATAAATCAGAGAGACTCTTTTTCTACCATTCCCTCAGTGAAATCTGCTGGTGGAGAAATATTTAACTCAGCCACTTATATTAATGTTTTTAAAGAATCTGCAATCTTGATCTTTATAGTTCCACATCTTCATCTGCTGAAGAGGATATTAGAAACTTTGTGGAACCATTAGAAGTTCCTAAACTGTCGGCTTAGCAAAACAATTATCTTGATTCTGAGATAACCTTAGAGGAGCTTGGCGAGGTAATTAAGGCCTTGCCTACAGGCAAGGCTCTGGGGCCAGATGGCTTTACCGCTGATTTTTTTAGATCTTATGCTACAGAACTGGCTCCAATTTTTCTAGAAGTTTTTACAGAATCATTAAAGAATGGAAAGCTTCCGCCAACCATGACACAAGCCCGGATCAGTCTCATTCTTAAAAAGGACAAAGATCCAAGTGAGTGTAAGAGTTATCATCCAATTTCCCTTATCCAGCTAAATGTTAAAATATTGTCAACAATTTTGGCTAACCAACTGAGTAAAGTTATGACATCTCTTATACATACAGATCAGGTGGGGTTTATTCGGGGCCTTAGCTCTTCTAATAATATTAGGTGTTTCATTAATACCATGTGGGCAGTGGCGAACAATCAGACTCTGGTCGCTGCCATCTCGCTTGATGCCAAAAAAGCATTTGATATGGTAGAATGGAATTGGAAATGTACAGGTTCAGGAATACTTTTATTGGGTGGATTAAGTTACTTTATAGACACCCGGCAGCGGCAGTTCAAACGAATGGATTAAATTCAGATTATTTTACTCTGGATAGGGGCACCAGGCAGGGTTGCCCTCTTTCCCCCTTATTGTTCTGTCTTGCCCTGGAACCATTAGCAGCCACAATAAGAAAGGAGGATGATTTTCCAGGGGTGGTAGCGGGAGGTGTGGTGCATAAGCTTTTGCTTTACACAGATTATATTTTATTATTTGTCTCCGACCCTACTAGATCTATTTCTTGCCTCCACAGAATTATTAATTCCTTTTCTAAGTTCTCAGGATACAGGGTTAATTGGTCTAAATCCGAAGCTTTGGTTCTGACAGTGTACTTCCCGGCAACTGCTTTTTAGCCGGGTGCCTTTCAGTGGCCCAAACAGGGCATTAAGTATTTGGGTATTTTATTCCCAGCAAATTTGTGTGATTTAGTTAGAGTTAATTTTGACCCTTTAATAAAAGGTTTTTGAGCAATGTGGGCAGGTGGGCTTCATTACATTTATCTATGGCTGTGTAAGGCTGATGCCAAGATGTCTGATAGCCCAACACACATCAATTCATAGAATAACAAAGAACTTTCGATTTAACATCTGAAGTCTCTCACAAAATCTGAAATCTACACCTGAATACCACCACAGTGTGATAAATTAATTTGGTACACAATGTTTTCTGTCTGGATATTTAAGGAAGGTTGGCAAGGAACTTGGAGTCTGTAGTCAGATATCCCATGCTTATCGCTGCGTGTCATTTTCTATTGCCAGGTACGTTTCTTTGACTTGTCTTTTATTTTTAGGAATCTTTGTTTATTCTGATCATGTGTGAAATTGGCTTTGATTGATTTTGTAACTTACATTTTAAATCCTACCTGGCAAATAAATTGTTACTTTTTTATTTATTCGGTATTCCTCCAAAATCATTTATCACTGGTAGATTCGAGGGACGCCTTTTGTTACCGCAAACGTATGCCCAGGATAATGATCATTACTGGAGCTTATGAATAGGAGAACACTACGTAAGACTACCAGTCACTGCTTATCACCATCTTAGCAAGTTGTATGAAACATGACTAAATAAAACTATCATCTGGTTATGAACAAGCAGTAGGCGGCCGAACCAGATGATATTAGTATATACCCTGTAACCGCTGACTATGAACGGAACTGGCGATTTTGTGTCCGTGAGATCTATGTAATTAATCGGCTGGCATATGACTCTGAGCGACAATCGGGACCCAAATGAAAGGATAATGAAAGTTAGGATGATTCAGAGTAATCAATAACTTGAAAAGATTAAATTAAAAGAATGATCAGAAATCAATGAGAGCTTAAATCTAAATTAGAGCTTCAACTTAAATTGGAGTCAGATTAATATAAAATTGGACTCTAATAACGGAGTCAATTGATAAAGTGCAAATAAGTGTTTTTGCTTCAGCACTCAGAAAAGACAGAACAACGCAGAAACCTTCAGCCATTTTATTGGAATCTGACATCGGACTAACAGTTTGGCCCTTTTACAGCTGGGAAGGTTAATGTTATTAAAATGAACTGTATTCCAAAATTCAACTACCTGCTACAATCTCTCCCTATAGATGTCCCCCTCTCTTCTTTCAAGCAATTTGCAATTTGATAGCGAAGTCCTTCATTTGGAATGGTAAATGTCCCAGATTACACTTCAGTAAAATTACATAGGCCGACTGACAAAGGTGGGCTTGGCCTACCAAAGATTTTGTTTTATTATTATGCATTCGGTCTCAGACATTTGGCTCATTGGTCGCTTCCACCTGCGATATCCCCTCTCTGGTTTTGTATTGAACAGGAAGTTCTTGCCCCCATCTCGTCATTGCAAAGCCTTTCTATCAAACTAACCAGAGAGGTTAAGTTACACCCCGTTATCTCGCATTTGCATGCGGTATGGACAAAAGTGTCCAGAATGTTTAATTCAGACATTTATTTAAATGTTGCTTTGAGCATATGGCTGAACCCAAAATTATGTATTGATAAGTCTGCTTTCTGCTGGTCAGAGTGGATTGTGAGGGAGATTAATACGCTCGGTGACCTATATGAGAGTGGAGTGTTGAGATCCTTTGAAAATATGGTTCAACATTTTGGGATTTTAACATTCTTTAGATATTTACAACTACGCCACCTGCTCTGTACTATTTTTGGGAGTAGCATATACCCGCCTAAAGTGGCAGATACTTGATTACTGCTTTTGGAAAAGGTCATGAGGCATCAGTGTATTACTCCCTGCTAATTCAGAGTCTGGGGGACACAGCTTCAACTTCTCTCAAGAGATTATGGGAGAAAGATTTAAACTTGGTATTAGAGGATGGAGTGTGAGCTAGGATTCTAAAAAACAAAGTCTGCATCTAAACATGCAAGGGTGCGCCTTATGCAATTTAAGATTCTACATCGATTCTACTGGACCCCCTCTAGATTGAATAGGCTTGGTATTAAAGACACACCAACCTGCTGGTGATGCCAATCAGAAGATGGGGACACAACCCATGTTTTTTGGTGGTGTGTTAAGAACCAAGAATTTTGGTTGAGGGTTCAGTGTTTTATATGTGACGTATTGGGCACTCAAATTTCATTTTGCCCCAGACTCTGTATTTTAGGTGATGGGGGCGGTCATTAATATAGGGGATAACTACATAAGAAATTGGGTTCTAGCCAGTGTTATGATCAGCAGACAGATTATCCTTAGGGGATGGAGGTAGGCTGGAGCGCCCTAATTTCGGGAGTGGTGCACGGAGATGGGCAGGGTGGCAGAATTTGAAGAAATGTCAGATAGAAGGCTAGGCAACCTGGGGGTATTTAATAGGACGTGGGGCAGTTACTTTACCTTTTTGGAAGGCTCTCGGGGAGGGCCAGTGGAGAGGGCATTATAGTTTTAAATGTGTGAGATTATATATATATTTTATATATACACACTAATGTTCAAAAGTTTGGGGTCACTTGCTTGAAATGTTTCTCATGATTTTAAAAACTTTTTGATCTGAAGGCATATGCTTAAATGTTTTAAATTAGTTTTGTAGACAAAAATATAATTGTGCCAACATATTTATTTAATTACAAAACTTAAATTTTATTAAAAAAAAATAAAAATTTTTTTTTAAATGGATGACTTGGACTGAATAATTAAGAAAAGCAGCCACTAAAGTGCCCAGCATATACAGTAGATGGGAACTCCTTCAATACTGTTTAAAAAGCATCCCAGGGTGATACCTCAAGAAGCTGGTTGAGAAAATGCCAAGAGTACATTTCTGTGAATTCTAGGCAAAGTGTGGCCACTCTGAAGATGCTAAAATATAACTTGGCTTTGATTTATTTTTGATTATTTTTAGTCACAACATAATTCCCATACTTCCATTTCTATTATTTCATAGTTGTGATGACTTTACTATTATTCTAAAATGTGAAAAAAATAAAAATAAAGAATGAGTGAGTGACCCACTTTTGAATGGTAGTGTGTGTTTATATATATATATATATATATATATATATATATATATATATATATATATATATATATATATATAAAGTCATGTATTGATTATCATATTTTACACATGTATCTCAGTCATACCATGTTGGAATATGAAAGAAGTGCATCATCAAGACGTGAGCTGATTTTGGTGAAGAAAAGCTTCCAGGTCTCTATTGTCACATTGCTGGGAAGTTTGCAAGCCAGCAGGTCAGCCACTTGTTGAGAGCTTAGTTGTGACAGCTGATGACACAAAAGAGCTTATCTCAAAAATAAAGCAATGACACACATAAAGGAATCATATATGAGGCAATGACATTGGTTTAAAGACCACAGTGTAGTCTGGCATAGGCATAGATTTAGGAAGGGATGATAGGGACATGTCCCTACCAACTTTCAGAAAATTGGAAATGTTTCAATTAACATTTAGGAAATTTTACCACACAGAAAATAAATTAACTTTATACTACAGTATGTTTTTTTATTTTTATTTTAACAACTATTAAAGTTGTATATTAATTATTATTAATGTGTACATTATTGCCCTACCTCTTCGAAGCGCATAAATGGTGTTATCAAGTGGCACCTGTTCCTTTTCTCAGTGCTGTTCAGGATGCACCAATCAGTCGTTTGTAAGATTAAACATTTTCATTGGAATTTTACGTCCAATCCTTGAAATTCATAGATTTAACAAAGCATATTTTTTATGGACAGATGTTGCCTAAGTCAAAAATGTCCTGAGTTTTTCATGCAGCCCAATGGAGGATTTTTTTCGACCGGAAAACAGAAAGTGGGGAAAAATGTCAATGCTCTATTCTCCCCATATCTACCCATTGTTTAGATTTCCATTTTAATACAATTTACAGAATGTCATTTCATTACCCTTGGATATCATTTTCTCGAGGTAAATATTCTTGAAAAATATAACATTTAATTTTCACCCATTAACCTTTAAAGATTTATCGCATCGCATATCTCTTGCATTATCTACGTTTATAGCATTTCACATATTTCCTCCTAACTGTGCAGCCCTAGTGGTCAGTTAAAAAATAGGCCAATATTTAATATTGTTGTGCAGACAAATAAGAAATGAGACTTGTTATATGAGGTAATAATGCTACAGTATTTTGACTATTTTACCAGATGACTTTCTTGCATTTTCTTAATACCAGTTTTGAATATTATCCTTGCTATATGTCCCTACCAACTTTCAAACTAAACCTACGCCCTTGGTTTCTTGTGTGTTATATTACCATTGGAAGACAGGCGTACTGCAAGACAGTAAAGTTGCAGAGATTCTGAGGGCCTGTTGCAGGTGGAGCTGCTCCATTCAGGAGTTGATCCACTGCAGAGCTGTAAGACAGACAAGCAAAAAACATTTAAAACACACCATTGTGTCCTCAGTGTTTTCAACACATATAAGTGCAGAGAGAACCTCTCACCTGTTGATGCTTGCACAGAGAACGGTCTCTGAAAAGGAAAAGACTTTCAGTTTTAGTGGCCTCACTGACATCTGAAATCATCAAAGTCAAACATTATCATAGTCACCTACCATTTACAGGGGTTGTTGTGCACTGCAGGAATGAGAACAAAGTTTGTATTAAATTATTATTGTTTTTTTAGACTGTGAAATATTACAAAACAGATTTACGTAATATAAAAGAGAAATCTTTTTGTTCTCATCACTTACTTGGCCAGCTCTCTCTATGCACTCTATAGGGAAAAAAAAGACAGAATTCAGCCTTTAATTTTGGCAGGAGTTTGCATTCAATTACTTTGATATCATCAACAAGACCAAGGTTTTGTTAGTAAATTCAATCTCACCATCGGGAGGAATCATCATCAGGGAATCTCTAATAGTCAGCAGTGTTTCAGACTGGTTAGGAGAGACTGATGATAAAGTCTGATCTATCCTGTCAAAGCTAATTCAGAGAGAAAGAGGAAAACCGATGTGTTAGTATTCAAACCTAACATAATGGTATTTGGTTTGGTTATTTTGAAAACTTCACTCAGAAAAGACCACTCACATGATTTTGTAATTTTCACAACTGAAGTTTGCCTACAAGATAAAGAGACATCACTACACTGTTGTCCAGGAACACGAAGGACAGTTGATGACTAAACAAATACTAAGGCAAATAAATAGATTATGTATAAAGTTATAAACTAGATACCTTGCTGGCCTGTGTCTCTAGAAAGGGGATGAAGTTGATCAGTTTGTCCCTGTTAGGGGCTTGAAGAAGGAAGTCAAAGACTCTTCTGAGGATGTCATTTCTTTCTTCTGGTTTAGCAGGAGGCGAGAAAACCAGTTCACCCAGCTGCATCAATGAGAGAACAGGAACTGCCTCTGGCTGCAAATACGATGAAAGGCATACTTAATTTACACAAAATTAAAAGTGATTAGATGCTTGAAAATGTATAGACCTATATATGTACAGTCAGCCTATAGTTTCATGATTAATTGTAATCATTCTTTATTCAACCTGATTACTTATAATCACCAGTAATAGTAAAAATTGATTGGCTCACAGCTGAAAAATTGCGGCTAAAATTTGAGAAATCTCGAAGCAGAGCAAAAGGCGAGAAACTCCCAAAGTTTTGCAGGATGAAGTCCACGCTGTTGTTGAATGGCAATGTGCAGTCACCATCTGAAACGAAACCATTAAATTCTTTGTACATTATTGATCATTACTGGTTGCTATTTAAATAAGGTCCTGGGCTTTATATAATTTAATGTGGCCAACTCAAGAAACAGAAAGGAAGCTTTAAAAAGGTCATGAAACCCCAAAACACACTTTTTGAGATGTTAACAGATATGTACAGGTTACACATCGTTTAAACAAATTATTGCACTCATTATGTTTATTTTTAAGGGTGAAGTGGTTATTTTATAATTTATTTGAGCCATTTCGCTCTTCTGGTTTAAAACCGCAACTTGAAGCATCGTCATAAATAAGAAATATATGCGTAAACTCTGAGTTTTGACAGGTAGTAGAGAACACCAAAACGTCATTCGATTCTGACCTTTTCTACACATTATTCATGAGAAGGGAATGCTTCCATCCAGTCACTGCACAGCAGTGTGTAGATAAATAAGGAATATTTTAAAGATGTTCAAACCACATTAACATTTATTTTTTTTTAGAAAGAGAGAAATATCATTAAGTTTGCTAAATTTAATGATCTATAACATCTACAGTACCTGAGTTTTGACGGCGTAAAAGGAATGGACCAATAAAGTTAGTGAAGACAAGTCTTTGTGTTGTACTGTCCATCAGTCCAGTATTGCTACTTAATTCCACAACACTGCAGAAGAAAAAAAGTTAGAAATGTAAAGTGTTGATAATGCAAACTGTTTCTTTTTTAATGTGACATTGCCCACAAATTACCTAAGCTGTAACAAAAGTATTTAACTTTCATGTTCTGTTTAGTGTTTAGGTCATTTATAGCTCATACACGCACACACACACACGCGCGCATTTGTGCTCAAAAGTGTGCATACCCTTGCAGAAATTGTGAAATTTTGGCACTGATTTTGAAAATATGACTGATCATGAAAAAAACAAAAAACAAACTGTCTTTTATTTAAGGATAGAGATCATTTTAAGCCATTTATCATCATATAGTTGTTTGGCTCCTTTTTAAATCATAATGATAACAGAAATCACCCAAATGGCCCTGATCAAAAGTTTACATACCCTTGAATGTTTGGCCTTGTTACAGACACACAAGGTGACACACACAGGTTTAAATGGCAATTAAAGATTAATTTCCCACACCTGTGGCTTTTTAAATTGCAATGAGTGTCTGTGAATAAATAGTTAATGAGTTTGTTAGCTCACACGTGGATGCACTGAGCAGGCTATATACTGAGCCATGGGGAGCAGAAAAGAACTATCAAAAGACCTGCGTAACAAGGTAATGGAACTTTATAAAGATGGAAAAGGATATAAAAAGATATCCAAAGCCTTGAAAATGCCAGTCAGTACTGTTCAATCACTTATTAAGAAGTGGAAAATTCGGGGATCTCTTGATACCAAGCCAAGGTCAGGTAGACCAAGAAAGATTTCAGCCACTACTGCCAGAAGAATTGTTCAGGATACAAAGAAAAAACCCACAGGTAACCTCAGGAGAAATAAAAGCTGCTCTGGAAAAAGACGTTGTGGTTGTTTCAAGGAGCAAAATGAGCTGCATGGTTGAGTTGCCAGAAAGAAGACTTTATTGCGCCAATGCCACAAAAAAGCCCGGTTACAATATGCCCGAAAACACCTTGACCTGCCTGACACACTGTAATTTGGAGTGAAGTATTATGTTATATTATATATAAATATTACATATATTGTAGCATATGTGAGGAACGTACAGTGCCCTGTAGACCAGACAGTTGAAGTTACGTGCGCTCAAGCAAGACAGGAATTCCCCTGGCATTGTAGGCAGTAGAGGCCTCATCTTATTTTGGAACCAGAATCTCATGAACTCCACATCTACAAGATTTCCAGAAGTGAAGCTTTCTGCAGTAAGTTCCCCGAACAAGTCGGTGAGATTGCTCTGAAACAAAACAAGCCAAATATGTCTTGTCAAAAAGCAGTGTTTTGATTGTAGCACAAAAAAAAAAAAAAGAAAAAAAAAAAGAACAGATTTTCCACTTTTTTTTACCCTTCCGGATTGTTCCGTCAGTGTACGCAGTGGTCTGGAGAGTTCTGTAATCATAAGTTTCAAGTTTTCCTCAGTGAAGTTCAGATTTGAGCGAGCAACACAAGTGATGGTTTTGGCCAGACTCTCTTCTGCCTGTGATGTCTGCATTTAAAAGGAAGGGGAAGAACAGAAAATATGAATAGCACAATGAGACTGCAGACACTTGATATCTGGACTTTAAATCTATCTGTAAACTCTTTGCATCTTGTTCTAGTTGTTCCAGTTTAGTTCAAGAGAACATAACCACATTATGCAGTTGTTTTATTTTGCACATTCTTTAGATGTGTGACATGCCAAGTGGGATGTTGTGCATGGTCAGGGTGTGCTCAGTAAGGTGTGATATTGAAAACAGTTATTTGTAAAAGCCAGACTCACAATACAAGAGCTGCTATTGCTGTTGACTCTACAGACTTCGAGGGGATCTGCCGGTTGAGGGTCTGCAGCACTGACAAAGCATAAAGATTAGAATATTAGTTTAAACATAGCAGATATGTTGCAAAGCACATACTGTATGTTCACAATTGCAGTCCTATATGTCTTTCTAATATTCTAATTTGCAATAATTGCATCTTGTTTTGGCTCTAATTTGGTTTTTGATACAGACACAAGTGTGCTACTCACAAAACAATGTTGAATACTGTGATGTTACTTGGGACAGTCAGGTTATTCGGCAGAAATGTCTTCAGCACAGGAATAACCACAAAGCTGAACCAGTCATTAATTTGGCTGATATTAAAAGCACTTGCTGTAGTTTGAGTTGTGCCATTTCCCTTGGACATGTTTTGCGAGAGAAAAGTCATGGTCCAGTTCACCAGAAGCTGTGTTGTTTCAGCTCTGATATATGTCTGAGAGAAACAGAAAAGAGATGGTGCTTTTTAACTTGAAGCAGTAGATTAAGTCAACTAGGTTCATAACTATTATGCACATTTTGATTTCAATATAAATTTCATTTATCTGTAAATTTATGAACAAGCAGATGATGTCCTTTGCACAAGATTTGCTAATATTTTATTAATCCAAAAATAAACTGGACATATTGAGAAAATTTACAATCTAAGCAAAACACTTCCAAATCAGAGGAAAAAAGACATACTGTCTGAGCTATGGTCACACATGATTTAATGAATCTTCCCAGTGGTCTCAATAACTCCAGGAAGTCTCTGAGATTCTGCACGTGAAAAGACGTGAAAAGAATTAGGTTCATTTGTACATCAGTCATGACTGACCTAATTAGTAAGAACATCACAAATTCAGAACTCAAAACCCAGATCTAACCTTATCGATTCCATCTGAAACGCTTTGTGCGGTGGAATTTCCACTGGTCACACTAAGTGTGCTTATGTTCTGGAGTGGCTTCAGGAAACTTTGGAGTAACTGATTGATTGTTTCATTATTTAGATTACCAGATGCTTCTAGATTAAAGATCAGATGAGCTCTCTGCTCTGGGGTGAGCTTATCTATGACAGACAGCTACAAAGAAGCAAAACAATTCAAAAGAGTTTTATTTCAGCAATAAATATATGATTTGATTGGCACCATATGAACTATTCTTGAAGTGGTAAACTGCTCTGGTTTCTCTTTACTTACTCCACTAAAATTCCGGTTCAGAGTTGTGAAATCTCCTAAACTTGCGATAGTAGAGAATGTTTGGAAGTTCAGCAACAGCCATTCTTCAAGGCTGTTTCCACTGAATACGCAGCCAGCTTTAAAGGCAAAATATGAACATCAGCAACTTGAGAAGCCAATTCAAACACATGGGTAACATTTAAAATTAATGTTCCTACTTGTTAAGGGATTATAAAACAAATGCTTTATAAATCATTGATATGCACTTATAACAACATGAATAGCAGGGGTGACTTATGCAATACTTGCCAAATAGTGAGCATTTTAACTTAACATATTATAAATGCTTAATAATACACTTATTCATACTTATATTAATCAAAAATATAATATGCCCTAATTCATGATTTATGTAACAATGCAGCAAAAATAGCCACAGTCCGCTATAAGATTATATGAATTTTGTCACTTTCCTTGTTAAGTTGATGTTCCAAATGACCTAGTCCTAGTTACTTAAAGTCTTCTGCAAAACACATTTCAGGTCTTCATATTCATTCACAGCATATATAGTGTCTATAAATCTTCATGACCACTCAACCAAATGACACTTTTATGTAGGTACATTAACATTGAAGTATTATGGGACATTTCAGGACATTTACATTAAGGTACATTTTAGGTTACTAATACTGAATAAGTGTTTATAATATTTATAACATGTAAGGTAAAATGGCTCACTATTTGACAAGTATATTGCATGAAATTCTAAATTTTTGTTCATGTTGTTATAAACTCAAATGATTTATAATGCATTTGTTAATGGTCTGTTAGTCATTTATAAACCCTTAACAATGGGAACATTAATGTAAAGTGGTACCAAAACATGCAATGTGTACATTTAAAAGCATTGGTCCCATAGCTGACATCTATGAATAACGCACCAAAAAAGCAAAAGTAAAACAATTACCATCAGTAGTATTTCTTGCCAGAAAAGGTTTAATAAAATTTTGGTACACCATCCTTTGCCTGTCAGAGCCAATATATGTGCTCAGATCCTTTACCCTGTAAAACATAAATTAAGTTTATTTTCTTTGATGTATAAATTTGATATTAGTAGCACAATATATGTATATATTTGGAATTACACACAGTGCTTGGAAGGTCTGGCAGGTGAGGTTGCTTTGACTCAGACAGGAGAGCGTCTCTTTAGACAGTGTTGAGAGGTACGGACTGAGCTTCACTTGGAACCAGAGCCTTGCAAAATTCATATCACTGAGCGAAACCACTATTGAGTCATTTGCTCTGATGCTATTGATGGAGCTGATGACAAGACTCATGTCAAGCCTCGATCTCTGTTTGGACGATGAACAAGGCATTCAATAGGTATTAATTTAATTCCTTTAAAAATGGATAGTTTTTATATGCCTGCAGTATTTTGGAATTAAAGTTGACTGTACCAGTAATGTGTACAAATCAAAGGCAGCATCAGTATGTCCTTTGATTTTATTGAGATTTTTCTTTGACAGGTCTGAGAGTTGTAGCCCAGTGCAGATGAGGAAATCATTAAATGTGGAATTTGAAAACTGATAAAAGTAATGAGGAAACAAGCAGGGAATTAAATTATCATAAAGGCTTTCCAAATTAGTTAAAAAAATATACAGTTGTGCTCAAAAGTTTGCATAGCCTGGCAGAAATTGTGAAATTTTGGCACTGATTTTGAAAATATGACTGATCAGGCAAAAAACTTGTCTGTCTTTTATTTAAGGATAATGACCATATGAAGCCATTTATTATCACCCAAATGGCCCTGATTGAAAGTTTACATACCCTTGAATGTTTGGCCTTGTTACAGACACACAAGGTGACACACACAGGTTTAAATGGCAATTAAAGGTTAATTTCCCACACCTGTGGCTTTTTAAATTGCAATTAGTGTCTGTGTATAAATAGTCAATGAGTTTGTTAGCTCTCACGTGGATGCACTGAGCAGGCTATATACTGAGCCATGGGGAGCAGAAAAGAACTGTCAAAAGACCTGCGTAACAAGGTAATGGAACTTTATAAAGATGGAAAAGGATATAAAAAGATATCCAAAGCCTTGAAAATGCCAGTCAGTACTGTTCAATCACTTATTAAGAAGTGGAAAATTCAGTGATCTCTTGATACCAAGCCAAGGTCAGGTAGACCAAGAAAGATTTCAGCCACAACTGCCAGAAGAATTGTTCGGGATACAAAGAAAAACCCACAGTTAACCTCAGGAGAAATACAGGCAGCTCTGGAAAAAGATGGTGTGGTTGTTTCAAGGAGCACAATACGATGATACTTGAACAAAAATGTGCTGAATGGTTGAGTTGCCAGAAAGAAGCCTTTACTGTGCCAATGCCACCAAAAAGCCTGGTTACAATATGCCCGACAACACCTTGACATGCCTCACAGCTTCTGGCACAATGTAATTTGGAGTGACGAGACCAAAATAGAGCTTTATGGTCATAACCAAAAGAATACCATCCCCACTGTGAAGCATGGTGGTGGCTCACTGATGTTTTGGGGGTGTGTGAGCTCTAAAAGCACGGGGAATCTTGTGAAAATTGATGGCAAGATGAATGCAGCATGTTATCAGAAAATACTGGCAGACAATTTGCATTCTTCTGCACGAAAGCTGCGCATGGGACGCTCTTGGACTTTCCAGCACGACAATGACCCTAAGCACAAGGCCAAGTTGACCCTCCAGTGGTTATAGCAGAAAAAGGTGAAGGTTCTGGAGTGGCCATCACAGTCTCCTGACCTTAATATCATCGAGCCACTCTGGGGAGATCTCAAATGTGCGGTTCATGCAAGACGACCAAAGACTTTGCATGACCTGGAGGCATTTTGCCAAGACAAATGGGCAGCTATACCACCTGCAAGAATTTGGGGCCTCATAGACAACTATTACGAAAGACTGCACGTAGTCATTGATGCTAAAGGGGGCAATACACAGTATTAAGAACTAAGGGTATGCAGACTTTTGAACAGGGGTCATTTCATTTTTTTCTTTGTTGCCACATTTTGTTTTATGATTGTGCCATTCTGTTATAACCTACAGTTGAATATGAATCTCATAAGAAATAAATGTGTTTTGCCTGCTCACTCATGTTTTCTTTAAAAATGGTACATATATTACCAATTCTCCAAGGGTATGCAAACTTTTGAGCACAACTGTAGACAATATCACAACATCAAATTAATACTCACTGAAGAGCAGGTGGAACCACTGTTGGAAACTGTGCCTGTATATTTGATTAATAAAAAGACAAATTTGATGAAAATATATAACTATACTATATACTGTATAACAGACTAGAATGTTATTAGACTAGACAAAATTAAACATTTAGTGAGAAATCTCTACAAAAACTCACCATTTTGAAGGCTCACCAGACACTTTAAGCAAACAGAAAATAAACAAATGAAGCAAAAGCAACAAAAAAAAAAAAAAAATAAAATAAAAAAAATAAAAATAAAAATGCATCATATGATTCAGTCACAAATCCTTTAAAGTTTGTTGAAAAGAGAGCAGTCTCTTACACCAGTACTTTCATTATTGTCATTTACACTAAATTTATTTTGTCAGGTAACCTAATCATAGAAAATTACCTGATTTTTTTGAATTTTGTTATTTTTTAATGTTATTTAATCTGACTAAATTTACCAGACAAACTAGGTTACACCACCATAATTTATTTTTATGGCTTAGATAAAGTAGAAATAAATCCTTGAGGCAACAATTGCAACTTACCACTTTTTTTTTTAATACAGTGAAATTTACTGAATGCATTATAAACAGCATCTATAGAATAATTTTTATGCATTTTAAATACTGTACCTGTCCATTTGCTAGTGTGAGGAGGCCTATAAAAGAGACAATAAATTTAAGTCATCAACAGTGTCTCTTCAAAGATTAATTTCGAACTATCACACTAGGTAATTGAAACAGTAATTAGGAATTGCTCCATCTACCTAATCCAAATAGGACAACGGAAAGCTGAACGTGTCCCATTTTCACACTTTGACACCCCAAAGCCTAAAAACATACAATACAATTGCATGGCATAATTTAACAAATTGAAAAAAATGGCAGTGATGATGAAGGATAATTATTAAAGTATGCAGGCTTTTATATTTGATTCAAACCTTTTATATTTTGAAACATGAAAGTAAGGCGCTCAAGGACAGTGTGCACACTTACCTGTAACAGGAGTGTCTCTGTGTGTCAATCTTCCAGCCCAACAGGTGCACTATTAAAGTGAGATGTCACAAGGGTGTGGGCCAACTAAGTGCTTGCTCCTCATCCACGTCATTAAACCCAAAACAAGACCAACCACAACTACATAAAAGGGGCAAAACAATAGTTTGGGAATGTGTTAGATCAAATTACTTCACTAACAGGAATTGTATGCTTTACCTTAACTTTTTTTTTTCTTGAGAAAAATATATTTTACTTTAAAGAGAAATTTTGTGACTTGATAGTGACTTCATAATTGCCAATTAAAGTATATTGCATTTTTTAAGTTCATTATAGGAAAGGATGGGTCTTTTTTTGTGGTTCTCTTTATATTTTTGTGCTAGAGGAAAATATACACTGTAAAAGAAAATCCTGTTAAATTTACAATAAAAAAGTGCCAGCCATGGTTGCCAGAAATTCATTGTAAAAATACGGTAACCATGCTTCAGGCTTCACGGGATGTAATTTTGATGCCTGTACATTTTACGGTGAATTATCGTCGCTTATATTATTAAATGATAAACTTGATATTAACCTTTGGAAACTGTAAAAATCTGCTTTTATTTTATAATGTATTGTTAATCACCGTAGTAATTACAGAAGGGCACATGATGACATGAAATTCATTAATAGAGGCCTTTCCAGAAGCAATGACCAATAAACATGTAGAGACAGTGCTCAGTTGCACTCACACAAACACTAAAACACCATCAGGGTAACACATGTGAAATTAAAATAATACAGTAAACATTAAACTACATTAAATATAAAACAAAACACCCCAATGTATGTAACTGATATTAAAAATAAGAAGAAACATAACTATTCCAATAAAATATAATTAAATGTAATGGGTCACGCAGGGAATTCTGGGAATGACCGATTATTGTTTTTTACTGTCATTTTAACAATAATTTACCCTAAAACATACATGTACTCTCGTTAAACATGATGCAAATTTTTACCATTTGTTTTTACATCTACATTTTTTTAATTTGTACAACATTTTTCGGTAAAACTACATGTATTGTCTTTTTAAATATATACAAATTTTGTACCGTATATTTTAAGGAAAGTACACGTTTACCAATTAAGAGTTTTTAACTGTAGCATTTTTACAGTCATTTGCCATTAAAAAATTTTACAGTGTAGGCTAAACTTACCATTTCATTTCTACTGCTATTTCAATGTATGAAAAGACTGAGCAATGTATGGTAGACTTAACATTGGTAGACCGTTCTCTTTAAAACATTTATAATCTCTTTATATTTTATGTAATGCTTCCAAAAAACTGAAGTACCTGCATATGAAAACAGATCAGCCTGACACAGTTATTTGCTCTGAAAAAATGGGTAACCTGGAATTGTTACTTTCGTTGGTGTTAACTAATTTATCATAACAATTATTAATTTTTTTGTGAAGCACATATTTTTAGGTTACCTGTCACATTATTTTTTGTACAGTGCAACCGAATACTGTTTAATCACATCAATAGACATATTATATGTCTATTTATAACATTAAGTGATTTATTGTGTGTGTTTGTCTGTGAAAAAGCCTATTAATTGAGTGGTTACTTGTTTTACAATCACACTCAGACACACAATGACATGTATGCATATGTTGCTCATATTGATTGACAAAGAAAAATGGTGTTCCACTTAAAACAACAATTCATTAAACAGACTGAACCTGTTTAGATAGTCTAGGTTGCTTCAGTCTTGTTATACAACACTGGAACGGTTCTATGCATTTATTTAAATATATGTATTTATTGAGATTGACTGCTTTTCACATAATCAAGGAGCCCATGAGATGAGTGATAACAGTTGTAGTGTTATAATGTGAAAATAAATGAAAACTGTTGAGGAAATATAAGCGCCACTGTAGTCTTTTAATACAAGATAACCATCTTGTTCTTATTCACCCATAACATCTGTGATGGAATGTGAAGAGCATCAATTATGCATATCCAAATGTGCAGACTGTCCAGATTTTTCACTACAAACGTGCACTTGTGCAGAACAAACCTATTAAAGGAATATTCCAGGTTCAAAACCAGTTAAGCTCAAACGACAGCATTTGTGTTATAATATTGACAGTGCTGGGTAGTAATGTATTACGTGTAATCTAGATTACGTAATCAGAAAAAAAATCAAGTACTTGTAATTGGATTACATTTTATAATACTTGTAATCAAACTACAGTTACTTTTTATAGCTTACATGATTACATATTAACAAAGAAATGACAGTAAATTTCTAATAATTTATTTATCACCCTAATCATTTTCTTTTTTCAATCTTTACATTTTTCATTCTAAATCAGCACACCACTAATATACGATTGGTAAGTCTTCTGTGTTTTTGGAAGAGATGGGGAGGGTTGTGTGTATTGCACTCAGAACTGATACTCACTACTAGCCAGTCAGGTGGTGATGGAGCGGTCTACCTCAGCATTTAACCACTGGATCATAGAGATAATTTCATTTTTAAGGAGACACAAAGGCAAAAACATCACTGTGCAATGTAAACTCTGCCATCCAAAAGTTAATACAGCATGTTACACAAAGCAATGGAATTTCTGCTACACAGAAACTAAAGATCAGCTGAGGCTACAAGTAAGCAAATTATAACCAAAAGTTATAATGTTGAGTGTAGTCCTTAGGTCCATACTGTAAACACACTGAATATGTTTTTGTTTTTTTAGTCACCCTCTATATTTCCTGAAATAAAGGCCTTGATCAACTTTCAAGTGGATTTTGGTATACTGGCAGTGGCACAACCGTAATATATGCAATATATGCTATGCATAAGGGAACTACACAAAGGGAACACTCACAAATCAATTGTTTCTGAATTACAACATTTAAATAATGTGGATTTGATAATGAAACCTAATAAAGCATACTTTCAGATCATATCAGATGTAAAGATATTAAAATTAATTACATTTCTGATCTTAAAGCTGTCACTCTGTCTCTTCTCATTTCCATGATCATAAAATATACATTTAATAATAATTTTATTTATTAAAATGCTTGGAGAAACGGTAATGACATTATTGCAGTATTGGGGACAGTGATATTTTCTTATAGAAAATAAAGAACATGTGATATTACTTGACATCTAATAGGAAAAAGCTCACATGTCCTTTAAAACTAGAAGACTTTTTTATTTAAAATAATATAGGGGAAGAAAGGTTTCGCTAGTTTAAGAATCACTGATATACAGTGCCATGAAATACTATCTGCCTTCTTCCTGATTCTCTCACTGAAAATGTTACGTCATCAAATTAACTTTTGTTTCATATTAAACCTGAGCACACAAAGTACTGTTTTAATTCATTATTTCCATCATTTAATGCCAAATGAAAGTAACTGAAAAAGTAGTCTTGAAACAAAGAAATAAAATAAGTAATAATTCAGTTCAGACTCTTGATTTCAGCCATCCCTTAACATTATAATGCAAATTTGCACATGCAACATTAACACAATTCTGTACATTTCACAGCATTTATTAATCTTTGTAAATGTTTATTTCTAAAGATACAATTGTTCATTGTTAGTTCAGGTTAGTTCATAATGCATTAATGTTTACATTTACAATGTTTACTTTTAAGAAAAACGTATTTGTAAATATTGAAATTAACATTCACCAACATAAATTCACCAAAATACTGAAAAAACAAAGTGCTGACAAAAATATTGTTCATTGTTAGTTCATGTTAACTAATTTAGTTAACTAATGGTAATTAATGCAACTTTGTTGTAAAGTGTTACTGGAAATTCTTTAACAGCTGGGGAAAATGCTGAGAAACGTCAGTTTAGAAAGGGATACATAACCATTTCCAGTGTTCTTGGACTGCATCAAACCACAATACATGCCATTACCTCCAAATGGAGAGAACTTGGAGTATATTCCAGAATAAGCAAACCTAACAAAATTCCTCCAAGGGCACAGTACCACAACCAGCAGGTGTTAACATCAACGAATTGCAGGTCTTTCTAGCATCAAGTAAGTTCAGTGTTCATGAGTCAACATAAAGGAACTGTGCAAAATTAACACCACAGTAGCAAGGCGGAAACCATTGCTCACCAAAACAAATATCAAAGCTCAGATTTGCTAAAAAGCACCATATTGATCCCCAATAATTTTTGTATAATATTCTATGGATAGATGAGTCAAAAGTACTTTTTGTAACTGAAAGTCTTCCTAAATCTGGTGTAAAATGAATATAGCTCTCGACTGTAAGGACATAACTACAGTAGCATTGTAGCAAAGTGATGGCATTTTTATTTTATTTTTTGCCTCGGGACCTGGATGAGTTGCAATTACTGAAAGAAGTATGAATTCTGCTACGCACCAGACAATTCTTAAGGAGAATGTTCCACTATCTGTGCATGAGCTGAAGCTGAAGTGTAATTCAGCAGGATAATAAACAAAAGAGTTTTGGTTTATTAACCTGCTGAATGCTTATAATTAAGATAACGGCTAAAAACAATCAAAGTTAACATTTTGGAATGGCCTATAAAGTCTTGACTAGAATCCAACAGAAGTGGCAGGACCTAGAAAAAAATACTTCATGCTTAAAGATATACCAATCAGAAAGCAGTTCAGAGAAGAGTGGGCCAAGATTCCTAAACAGTTCAACTGCAGTTATTGCCACTAAACATGCTCCAGGGCTGGCATAAGCTATAGGCAAAGCAGGCAATTGCCTAGGGCCTCGAAATCCTGAAAAGCCTAATTGCTTCTCTATCTTGAACTCTCTCCGTGCCTGTTATGAAGCTTCATCAAACAGGCCACACTTTAAGACATACAGTTCACAAAGAACAAAGGTTGCAGGACCACGAAAGTGAAATCTCATGTAAGTAAAAATGGACCAGATATCTATTAAAAGAAAGATGTTCCTGTAATAATGGTCACACCTAGTTATGGTCACATGATTTCCTGGCTGCTTATCGCTGTCATTTATTTTTTAGGCATATTGTGCACAAACATCGGTCAAACCCAACTTTTTAAGGGGATGCCAAAATAAAAAACTGAGAACCATCTTTTTCAACAATCAATTGTCCTGACACATGAGAAACAAGTGTACATTTTTCAGTATGTCTGATGACGCATTTAGATCATTCATAGGAGATAAAACCTAGACACGCAGATAAGACATTTCTTATCACTAGAAAGCAATGTTATCTCATTGTGTATCAAATTGTTCTGCTTATCTCTAGAAACTTTTTTTTTCCTTTGTTTTTTCTTTTTACAAAATGACATATAATAAGCAGCCTATGCATGTAATTTAAGTGGTTAGTTTTCAAAGTTAATTCAAAATGAAATACGTTTCTTTTGTTTATCTCTGCAACATTTCTTCAGAAACTGCTGATTAATATGATTTCAACAGATTTAGATTTCCTTTACTCATCTTCCTGTGCTGGCAAATGTGCTTTGACATTTAATTAATTTACCTAATTTACGAGGTGCCTTTTAGGGGAGAACAGGTTGTAACACGGGTCAGTTGTAACACTTCCAATTTCTCCAATCAGGAACAAGTTACAAATCACCTGATTCACTTTACACATGCTCAGTTTGGGCCTTATTCCATATGTGAGGAAATAGAGCCCTGTGGCAGTCGCAGCAGATTTTAGAGGGGAAAAACTAATTTTGAGGTAAGGAAGTAAATTTTTTTTTTTTTTTTTTTTTTTTTAACTATTTTTGTAATGGCAATGCCTTCTTTGTAGTTAAACTCATTAAAGTTAAATTGTTTATTGTGTGTCTGTGTAGATATTTTTCATTCAAGTTGTTAGTGCTAATGTTTTGGCTGTTAGCTGTAAGGTGAACTAGTTCATGGCTACAAGACTCTGCGTTAGTTGTAACATCAATGAAATATGTTACAACCTACCCCAAGCAAATGTTTTGTTGTATTTATATGTTTTCTTTGAATTTCAGTATGCCTAGGTCTTGGAAGAAAAAGACAAACCGAGGGGTGTCTCTCAGCATTTTGAAGAGAGCATCAGATGATGTAAAAGAGCAGGGAAAGTCTGTAAGATCTGTGGCAAAATTGTATGGCATTTGCCATGTAACCTTGTACAGATTCTGCAAAAAGAGGAAGATGTTAGAAGAGAAGGGATCAAGGGAACCTCCGAGTGTAGGCTACCACAGTGGAAAGAAGATCTTCACTGATGAACAAGAGAAAGAACTTACAAAATATCTGATGAGGGCAGCTGATGCATTTTAATGGACTGTGTCCACGTGAAGTAGGATAAAGAGTAGGATTAGGGATAAGATAGGAGAAAATTATCAATTTATAGTGGTGCCAATGTAAAACATACAGATGGATAGGTGAGGGAAATATAAAAAATGACTGAATATTGAAAATATTGAAATTTTTATGTGATTAAAATTACAGGTGAGAGAACTTGCATATCAGCTTGCTGTGAAATATGGGTGCAAACATCCACAGACATGGGATGAATCTTCAAAGGCAGGAGCGGACTGGTTTTCAGCCTACATG
Organism: Myxocyprinus asiaticus; assembly: GCF_019703515.2. Taxonomy (NCBI): domain Eukaryota; kingdom Metazoa; phylum Chordata; class Actinopteri; order Cypriniformes; family Catostomidae; genus Myxocyprinus; species Myxocyprinus asiaticus. Next base: position 18,396,109 of record NC_059356.1, on the reverse strand, counting down.
AAAAGAAACCCAACTCTGTCCATTAGGAGCCCTGAGGCCACAAGCCTGGCACGGGCCACCAGTATTAATAAACAATGTGGCAATGTTTTTCAGAAAACTTCATGAAATAATGAGGCACAGCTTAACTGCCAATGACATTTGGAATGTCGATGATACAGGCATTACAACTGTGCAAACTCCAGTCAGTGTGATTGCAAAACGTGGCTCTAAACAGGTTGGGGCAATGACATCAGGAGAAAGGGGTTAACTGGTCAGTCTCACATTTGCAGTCAATGCCATTGGCAACACAATTCCTCCAATGTTTTTGTTCCCACGCCTTCATTACGCAGACCACTTTGTAAAAGATGGGCCGATAGCAACTGGAAATAAATCAGGATGTATGCAGGAGAATTTTGTCATCTTTCTGAAGCACTTCGCAAAACACACCAAGGTCAGCACTGAGAAAAAGTTGCTATTTCCCCTAGAACCATTGCTCACACGTCAATTACAGCCATTGACTACTGCAAGAACAATGGAATTGTGATGCTAACATTCCTCCCTCACTGTAGTTATAAACTCCAACCTCTCGACAGGAGTGTATATGGCCCACACAAGATGATGGTGAACAGTGCAAGTGATTGCTGGATGAGAATGAATTCAGGAAAGACCATGACAATATATGATATACCAGGTTTGAGAGGATAGCACTTACATCTGCAGCTACACCAAAGAATATTAAAGCTATTCAAAACATGCTTACACACACATGCGCGTTATTCAGTTGTAATATTATGATGCTAATGTAACACACGCACACACAAATAGTGTTCAATTGTTGAAGCTGGTGCACATTTGCTCATTTTATTCAGTTTTGTTACACACACACACCCCAATTATTTTGAAAAGTCAGTATTGAATAAAAAGCTTTTAAAATCCATTTTTTTCATAATCTTTATTTCATAATGTTACATATCACCCCGGTGGATATCATAATATTACATCTCACCCCAAGGTATGTTACAACTAACCCGGACTACGGGGTGAATTGTAACAGTTCACTCCTCGTGTTTGAAACTAAACCATACATTTTCTATTTGTTCTGCAAAGATAACAGCTACATCATTTAATAGCAGACACTTGTAACTAGTTTGTATCACGTTCTTGTCTTCTGCCCATAGATGCTACAGAGCGGTTCAGGTTTCAAATACTTATGGACCACTTGAAGCTAGAAGCATTGCTTATTGCTGATTCATATAGTAATAGCAATTATCCAAACAGCCATACAATGCAAGCTCTCACTGAACTTTATGGACAGCCCCATCAGCTCGCTCATCAGCACATTGCAGGGCTGATGGATGGACCCAGCGTAAGAGCTTTGGTTGGAATGCTAGACCAGTTAGGAAGCCACAGATGTACAGAATTGACATGTGGTTCTCATGTCTCCAGACTCCTAGCTAAACTTCCTCACGGCCTTAGAGCAAACTTTAAGGGGTATGTGAATCCCCTCAAAACACCAATACCTACACTACTTGATCTATCAGAGTGGTTGGAGTATGAAGTTAGAGTACAAGAGGATGGTACTCAGTTTAGCACTGATCCAAGTAGAGAGAAGCAGGGTTATCGGAGAGAACAACAGAGAGGACAGAAAGTTCCTTATACATCTACTGCTATCTTTCATGGAAGTGAACAAAGGTCAGTTGTCAAAACTGAGCAGTCTCGGCATAATACAGTTTCTGAAACGAAACCTCTGGAGAAGCCAAAGAAATTTTGCCCATTCTGTAAAAACACGACACAACACTATCTTAATCAATGTTCCAATTTCAAGTTACTGAATAAAGAGCAGATTGATACTTGGATTACTTCCAATCAGAGATGCTGGAGATGTGGATGTGATCACCAGGCGGGCCAGTGTACTCAAGGCTAAATGCAAGAAATGTCAAAGAAGACATTTAGAGGTCCTGCATGATGTCAATACAGGAAAGAGTGCCAATGCCATAAAAGCATCTAGCGAGATGATCCATTCCGCCAGTACCTCAGGTGAAACCCTGTATGTTGATCGACCAACAGGCGCAGCAAAGTGTTGCTAAAAATGTGTAGAGTCATCTTGCAAAACGGCAATCTCTCACTAGACACTCACACTGTTAGGTGGTGGTTCAGAACGCACTATACTTCTCAAAGAAGCAGCTCAGTATCTTAATCTACAAGGCAGTCCTGAAGACTTGTCTCTTTGCACAGTGCGTCAGGATATTCGTATCATCCATGGCTTCTCAGTATCCTTTTCAGTGTCTCCTGCCACACAACCAAATCAAAGTTTTAACATCAGACAGGCCTTCACAGCTGATGAGTTGGGATTGTCACCTCATACATACCCAGTCAAAACCCTCCAAAAGAGACATTGTCATCTCAGAGATTTGCCTCTTCAGTCAATTGAACAAGCAAGGCCACTACTGCTCATTGGGTCAGTCTACCCACATCTAATAACACCAATTGAACCAGTTCGTTTGGGTCCCTATGGCAGTCCAGCAGCAGTAAAGACTTGTTTAGGGTGGACACTTTAAGGTACATCAAAGTACCTTGAGCACAGACTTCACACACAGCATTGCCTGTTCACCTCCATTAAGCCTTTGTCTAATGAGCTTTTCGGTCATGTCGAGAAACTGTGGCAGATGGACACACTGCCATATAGAAATGAAAATCTTGTAACCAGACAAAGCAAGATACAGAGGCTATGTGAATACTGGAGGAAAAAACAGTCAGGATTGAAGTGAAAGGTGTTCAAAGATACGCCACTCCCCTTTTGTGGAAAACCAGTCTTCCACCTTTAGCAGCTCCAAAGGAAGCAGTACTGTCTCAGCTTTGGAGGACTGAAAAACAGTTGTCACACAACTCTGAAAAGTCTCAGGTATACAATGCTGAAATAAGCAAACTATTGGATGCAGGCTATGTAATGAAAATCCCACAATCAACAGCTGCACAAAACCAAGGGTGGTACATTCCTCACCACATGGTCCACCATAATGGGAAGAACAGGATTGTTTTAAACTGCTCCTTCAATTACAAAGGCCTAAGCTTAAATGAACACCTTCTTCCTGGACCAACATTAGGTGTAACACTGCTTGGAGTACTTCTTTGCTTTCAGAAGTACGCTGTAGACATTAGCAGCGATATTAAAGGGATGTTTCATCAAGTATCTCCTGTCAGAGGACCAAACATTCCTGAGATTTCTCTGGCGAGACTTGAACATCAACAACCCACCTGATGTGTACCAGTCATCAGTGTTTCCTTTTGGAACCACCTGCAGCCCGTGCTGCGCCACGTTTGCTCTACAAAAGCATGTTGCAGACCATAGCCAACCTGATAGTGATGTTTGTGCATCAATAGAGCACTGCTTCTTTTTGGATAATTGGTTACAAAGTATCCCTTCTCTTGATACTGCCAGGAAATTAGTAGATGACAAGCGACATCTGCTTGCCGAAGGTGGAATTGAACTGCGCCAGTGGATTAGCAACACTACACAACTGATAAATCACCTGCCACAGGAGATTAGATCAGAAAGCTGTGAGCTTTGGTTTAGTCTGGACAGATCAGACCCTCAAAAGCACACAATGGGACTTAGATGGCTGTGCAGATCTGACATGCTTGGCTACAAACATGGTCACATAGAGAAAGCTGAACCCACTATGCGGAACATATATCGCATTCTTTCCAGCCAATATGATCCATTAGGATTTATAAATCCCTTCACCACTAGAGCTAAGATCATAGTTCAGAAGCTTTGGGACAAAAAGAAAAGAGTGGGATGATCCTGAACTACCAGCTGATCTCCGACATGCATGGCTCACCTGGGAAGATGAGCTTTCACAGCTTTCCTGTGTCACACTGCCAAGGTGTTACACTACAAAAATAGATCCACTAGTTAGCTCAAGAAGTGTTCATGTCTTTTGTGATGCCTCTGAGCGGGCATATGGCGCTGTGGCCTATCTTCGCACTGAGGATTCTCAAGGAAAAATTGAAAATTTTCCTCAAGGCTAAAAACATTTAGCCTTGAGGAAAATTGGCAGTTAAATCCAGGGTAGCTCCTAGAAAGCAACAAAAAATACAGAGACTTGAACTTTGTGCAGCTCTAACTGGAGCTCAACTAGCAGCCGTCCTGAAAAGAGAGCTTACCTTGGAAATTAGCAATTTCAATTACTGGACTGATTCCACTACTGTTCTGCACTGGCTTCAATCATACTCATGCCACTTTAAGGTGTTTGTAGGAACCAGAGTCGCAGAGATCCAGGAGCTTACCGACTCTCGAGCATGGTCATATGTGAACTCGCAAGAAAACCCCGCTGATGACATAACTCATGGCATGTCTGTCACAGCTTGCAGAACATAACCGCTGGACAAAAGGTCCTGCCTTTCTGTGGAAACCTACATCTTCTTGGCCTAAATTACCCAAAATAGAGCCAGTAGATTATACAGAAGAACTAAGTCAACATCTTGTCACCTCCTAATAACTTACAATAAACAGAATCCAATTGATGCTACTCAATTCACTTCTCAACTTCTTTCCAAGAGCTTGTGGAAGCAACTGTCCAATCTCTTCACAGGGCAGGCAGCGCTACTAGCCCTCCCTCAGCTGACTCATACAGGAAAGCTGAACTAGAAATCCTAAAATATTCACAAATGTAGAGCTTCCCTGATGATTACAAACAGCTTCAAGCAGGGAAATCAGTTTTTCCGAGCAGTCGCTTAATGACACTGTCCCCTGAGATCGATTCTGACACTCACCTGATTAGAGTAGGGGGGCAACTTCGAAGGTGTAATCAGCTAACCTATGATATTCTTCATCCAATTGTCCTAGACCCAGTTCATCCAGTAACAAAATTACTAATTAGGCAATATGATGCATCACTACACCACCCTGGTTCAGAGTGTGTATTCGATTAAATCAGAAGGCGTTTCTGGATTCTGAGAGGACGGCAAGCTGTTCGTTCTATTCAACAGCAATGCATTGAGTGTTGCAGATGGCGTGGCAAACCAGATACCCCAAAAATGGCAGACTTACCTCCTTCCAGTCTACGATTCTTCCAACCTGCCTTTTAATCCACAGGCATGGATTGTTTTGGCCCATTTACTATCAAAATTGGTAGACGGAATGAAAAACGCTGGGGCATCATTTACAAGTGTTTGAGTACCTGTCTCACGCTGATTCAGACTCTTTCCTTATGTCCCCCCGACAATTCATTGCTCGGAGAGGGAAACCTCATGAGTTACACTCTGACCAAGGAACCAATTTCAAGGGTGGAGACAGTGAGCTTAAAGAAGCTTTGAAAAATCTTAACCCCTACTTGCAAGCAAAGCTTGCCAAACAACAGATTGAGTTCCATTACAATCCTCCTAATTGTCCTCACTTTGGTGGATCCTGGGAAAGAGAAATCCGTTCTGTTAAAACATCTCTGTATGCCACCATTGGTGCCCAAACAGTCACAGAAAAGGTGCTCAGGACTGTTTTAATTGAAAAAGAAGGAATCCTAAACTCAAAGCCACTAGGATACATATCTTCAGATGTAGCAGATCCAGAGCCAGCAACCCCTAACTCTCTAATAATGGGTTGGCTGGATTCTGCCTTGCCACTGATAGTTTATCCTGAATATGAACTGCTTAGCCACAAAAGATGGAGGCACAATCAAGTAATAGCAGATCAGTTCTGGAACCATTTTCTGCGTAACTACTTGCCTGGACTTCAGTCCCGACAGAAATGGCAACAAGAAAAGGAAAATCTGATGGTTGGTACAGTGGTTATGATTGTTGATCCACAATTCCCAATAGCACTCTGGCCTGTTGGGACTGTTAAAGCTGTTAAGGTCGGAGCTGACAAAAAAAGTCAGAGTAACAGAAATTAAAGTCAAAGACAGAACTTACACCAAGCCTGTCGCTCAATTTATTATGCTCCCATTACTTCCAGAATAATTGTACTGTGCTGGCCCTAAGGATGCAAATCTGCAATACACATATGGGGGCGGCTGTATTAAAGTGAGAGCCAGTTGAATATGTTTGTACTACCATCCAGTGGCAATGTAACAGTATAACATCCTTATTAGGATTTTTGATTAGGCAGTCAGTTGCTTACCTATAACTAGGACCCATCATATGCTAAGGAACCAGTAGTGATAATTTAATTCTGTTGTACCTCATGTGCCATTGCTCGATACTGTGGATAATCCCAGTTCATCAAAGATGTTCTTTGCAAATATTGTTAATTGGTATCATGTGTGTCTGCATCAAATAACCACACACCTTTAAACTACTCCACTTAATATCTACATTTAACCATCAAGATGTGAAGAATAAAGAAGGTTAATTTTTCTATAAAGAGTGGTCAATGAGTGGTGCACTAATATATCTCCTCTTCAATCGGACATAAATAATTTGCTCTAACCAGACATTCTCTGGTGGTTGCAAACTGACAGTAATCAGCACCTAAGTGCCTTTATAGTATAGCTCAAATGCTTCACTCTTTAACACCTGATATTTAATAGGCTATTTTGAACAATCATCTAAAGTATTGCTATCACAACTGCATTATGTCCTGCATATTTGTCCAGCAACTTTTAATGACCAACTGAACTTGATTGTCATCTCAAATTAATTTTAGCGTCATAATTCAACTGACATTTCTGAAGAAGCTCAGCAAATGCGATCCAAGGCAAAGAGGGTCAGATTTAAAATATTTAAAAGATTTAAAATGTTCAAAAGCTTGTTTTCTGAAAGTGAACTCCGCATTGGACAAATAGTTCTGATAGTTTATAGTTAAGTTTGTGTAAAGAAAAGGCATATATATAAATATAGGTCTAAAAATATTTTTTTTCGTTTGGTAATTAATTTTATTTAATGCTTTATTCGTTTGGTAGGCTACTTTATTTAATACAGTGAATTTTGCCGGCATCTTTTCTAAAGTACGCTAAACATTAATTTTATAGAATTGGGCTATATGTTAGTGTTTCAAAAAAGCACATTGATGTTTTTCTCCTATTATTGTGTATTTATTTTTAATTTAAAACATCTTTGTGCACAAAAATATGTTTTTTTGTATTGTGGGCTAATTCCGTGACTGCCGTCTATTATTTTGAATGGTGTGTAAAAGCAACTTTAACAAATAAACGGATGGCTACCGCGATAAAATTATTCACAAACAGTGGCCATTAATTTGTTCTCCTGCACTTGTTGATGTGCATGACACGAGATATTTGTGTTGGCACTCCTGGAAGCGTCAGGTTTGCAGCATCGGATATATATGCCATTAAGATCAATCCATAATAACGTACAATAAATTGGCTTTCAAAGATGATTAACACAGGCTAACGATTGGGGTAAATTCTGTCATGTGACACTATATTTTTTGCATTAATGCCAATTTTCTCCACAAAAAGTGTTTCCAAACCAGTTTTTCCGCTACATTTTAAGTATTGACACTAACTACGTTTCCATCCAAGGATTTTTTGCGAAAAAAGTTTTATCACATCAAAATAAAGCTGATGGAAACGCAAATTATCGCTAAAATTTCACGAGTGTCGACATAATATTTTTCCGTGTAACTCTAGGGCATAAATTCTATTTGGTCTTGAATGTTTGCACATTCCTTTGTGTTTGTCTTACCATGTGCGCCCCGACTCCACCTTCTCGTTCCCTCATTACTCTCTCTGGCTTAGTCCTTGTTATATTAACTAGTTTCACCTGCTCCCAGGGGCAGACTGGCCATCGGGAGAACCGGGACTTTTCCCAGTGGGCCGGCCACGAAACGCGATATGCCAAAGTGGGCAGCGATATGCAGAAAAGGACCATTGAAAAATGCTAAAAACAAAACAAAAGTAGTGATTTGTAAATTATATTCACCCTTTGCTATATTGAAAGCACTACAACTACACATTATATGATGTTTTACTTTGTGAATTTCATTTTTTTTATTTTAAATTTTTATGTACAGGCATTTCAAATCAAATTTCAAAGGCTTTTGGGCATTTCACCCTCTACTGTGCACAATATAGTTAAAAGATTCAAAGAATCTGGTCAAATATCGTGCATAAAGGGCAAGGCGAATACCACTTATGAATGCGCATGATCTCCGATCACTCAGATGTCACTGTTTTAAAAAACATCATTCATCTGTAATGGATATCATGAACATGGGCTTGGGTAAACCTTTGTTAGTCAACACCACTCACCGCTGCATCCACAGATGCAAGTTAAGACCAGGGACGGATTATGACTTGCAAAGGCCCTGGGGCCAATTATTTCCAAGGGCCCCCCTCCTGCCATTTTTTTTACATAGCAACTGGCCCAAAAGTTTCGTTTTCATTGTTGATGGGGGGGATGGGGGGGGGGGGGGGGGCACAGGTAACTCGCACATCTTTGAGGGCACCATTAATGCAGAAAGATATGTACAAATTTTGGAGCAGCATATACTGCCATCCAGCACCATCTTTTCCAGGGCAGTCCCGGCATTTTCAGCAGGACAACTTTAAACCACATACTGGCTGAATAAGCAGAGAGTGCGGGTGCTAGGTTGGCCTGCCTGCAGTGCTGACCATCTCCAACTGAGAATGTGTGGTGCATTATGAAGCGCACAATACGACAACAAAGACCTCGTACAACTGTGCAGCTGAAGACCTGCATAATGGATGAATGGGGGGAAATTCCACTTTCTAAACTTAACAAACATGTGTCTTCAGTGCCCAACTGCTTAAGTGTTATTAGAACAAATGAAGATGTTTCACAGTGGTAAACACTCAACTGTCCCAACTTTTATGAAGTGTGTTGCAATCATCTTATTTGAAATGACTGTACATAAAAAAAAAAAAATAAATAAATAAAAATAAAATTCACAAGGCAAAACATCATATAATGTGTAGCTGTAGTGCTTTCAATATAGCAAAGGGTGAATATAATTTACAAATCACTACTTTTTGTTTTTATTAGCATTTTTCATACCGTCCCAACTTTTTCAGAATTGGGGTTGTAGGTAATTTATCTATTAAAATTAACCAGTTTAATATAAAGACGACTGAAAGCATTTATCTCCTGAGCTCTGCGGTGCACATAATTTGGATTGATTATTGCATTTTATTCTCTCAAGACAGGCAAATAATTGTTTAGTGGTGTTCTTTCAATCACTGGGGCTTTATTAATACTGATTTTTGATGAAGAATGTTTGTCAATGAACTTAATTTATATTGATAAGCGTTTTAATGGACTTAGTTTTATGATTCTTTATGCACTTTGAGGTATTTCTGTATTTTTATTGGATATCACTATTTCGAGATCATTACTTTGCAATAAATATTGTACTTGATAAAAAGAGGCCTCAGTATTTGTAACTTTTTTTTTTTTACCCTACAGCACACTAGAAATATGCTTACTGCAGTTAGTTTTACAGTACTAGAAGCACATTGTAATTTAGCTAATATAAAGCATACAAACAACTAAATAATTGTACAGTATGGTACAAATATACTGCAAATCATTATAAAGTATGCTGTCAACTAGTTTTACAGTAATTTGACTTTAGTATGAAATACAGCAACTTGCTGACTATTTGTTGCCAGTAAGCAGGCCCGCAGGTAATCTGTGCACAGAACTTCACAGAAAGCTCTGCAGAATTGGAATGCCTGTCATTCACAAAGTTCTACCATTCTTCCACCCCTTGTGTGGATGTTCATTACATTTTTGCTAATTTGACAGTGTCTTCAGCTACCAATATACAGGTGCATCTCAATAAATTAGAATGTCGTGGAAAAGTTCATTTATTTCAGTAATTCAACTCAAATTGTGAAACTCGTGTATTAAATAAATTCAATGCACACAGACTGAAGTAGTTTAAGTCTTTGGTTCTTTTAATTGTGATGATTTTGGCTCACATTTAACAAAAACCCACCAATTCACTATCTCAAAAAATTAGAATACATCATAAGACCAATAAAAAAAAAACATTTTAGTGAATTGTTGGCCTTCTGGAAAGTATGTTCATTTACTGTATATGTACTCAATACTTGGTAGGGGCTCCTTTTGCTTTAATTACTGCCTCAATTCGGCGTGGCATGGAGGTGATCAGTTTGTGGCACTGCTGAGGTGGTATGGAAGCCCAGGTTTCTTTGACAGTGGCCTTCAGCTCATCTGCATTTTTTGGTCTCTTGTTTCTCATTTTCCTCTTGACAATACTCCATAGATTCTCTATGGGGTTCAGGTCTGGTGAGTTTGCTGGCCAGTCAAGCACACCAACACCATGGTCATTTAACCAACTTTTGGTGCTTTTGGCAGTGTGGGCAGGTGCCAAATGCTGCTGGAAAATGAAATCAGCATCTTTAAAAAGCTGGTCAGCAGAAGGAAGCATGAAGTGCTCCAAAATTTCTTGGTAAACGGGTGCAGTGACTTTGGTTTTCAAAAAACACAATGGACCAACACCAGCAGATGACATTGCACCCCAAATCATCACAGACTATGGAAACTTAACACTGGACTTCAAGCAACTTGGGCTATGAGCTTCTCCACCCTTCCTCCAGACTCTAGGACCTTGGTTTCCAAATGAAATACAAAACTTGCTCTCATCTGAAAAGAGGACTTTGGACCACTGGGCAACAGTCCAGTTCTCCTTAGCCCAGGTAAGATGCCTCTGACGTTGTCTGTGGTTCAGGAGTGGCTTAACAAGAGGAATACGACAACTGTAGCCAAATTCCTTGACATGTCTGTGTGTGGTGGCTCTTGATGCCTTGACCCCAGCCTCAGTCCATGCCTTGTGAAGTTCACCCAAATTCTTGAATCGATTTTGCTTGACAATCCTCATAAGGCTGCGGTTCTCTCGGTTGGTTGTGCATCTTTTTCTTCCACACTTTTTCCTTCCACTCAACTTTCTGTTAACATGCTTGGGTACAGCACTCTGTGAACAGCCAGCTTCTTTGGCAATGAATGTTTGTGGCTTACCCTCCTTGTGAAGGGTGTCAATGATTGTCTTCTGGACAACTGTCAGATCAGCAGTCTTCCCCATGATTGTGTAGCCTAGTGAACCAAACTGAGAGACCATTTTGAAGGCTCAGGAAACCTTTGCAGGTGTTTTGAGTTGATTAGCTGATTGGCATGTCACCATATTCTAATTTTTTGAGATAGTGAATTGGTGGGTTTTTGTTAAATGTGAGCCAAAATCATCACAATTAAAAGAACCAAAGACTTAAACTACTTCAGTCTGTGTGCATTGAATTTATTTAATACACGAGTTTCACAATTTGAGTTGAATTACTGAAATAAATGAACTTTTCCACAACATTCTAATTTATTGAGATGCACCTGTATATAGTACTCTTTGCTCTGTTTAACACTTTTAACCATGTTTACAATACATTCCCGCATAATTCCTGATTGACCCCAAAAATCAGCACAGAAAATGGGAAAAAATTCTGCAGATTCAATCAGGGACTGCCAGTAAGTTACTGTTCAGTTGCGACAAACTTCTTAAAGTGTACAATTCTCCATGTTTGCAGTGTTATTATAGTTAACGAAAATGAAAATGAACTAAAATAATTTTCATTAAAATAAATATTATTGGGAAAAACAAACTAAACTAAAATACTTATTCATTACTCCAAAACTAACTAAATTAAATTAAAAATGATCTCAAATTCATTTTAGTTGTAGTTTTTGATATACAAGGGTGAATATGGGCAAAGTGGGACAATACTGGAAATATGACTTTTCTTGACACTTTGAATTATGATCTAAACAACACATAACCTAACATTACATCTTTGAAGAAAGCTTAGTATGTCTTTTACCTTTGTCAAAATCAAAAATGAAGAAATATTCAATACTGGGATGTAGAACCTTTGAAGAACCTCTTTTGACCAAATCCCAGATTTTTTTTAAACAGTACTGGTAAAGTGGGACAGATGGAAAATTATTCTCTAGAAAATATCTACATCTATTTGGAATAAATATTTATATTTTCATATACACTTTCACATCATAACATTGTTAACTTTTAATTTTTTTTAGAACCATAATAACTTTTCCCACCAGTGGTCATGAAATGAGCTCTACCACACATCCCAAAGTAAAATCATCCATTTAAAACCTCAAAAAGATAAAGGGATAGTTGACCCTAAAATGAAAGTTATCTCATCATTTACTCACCCTCATGCCATTCCAGATGTGTATGACATTCTTCTGCTGAACACAAAGATTTTTTTTAGAAGAACATTTAAGCTGTGTAGGTCCATACATTGCAAGTCAACAGGGTCCAAAACCTTGAAGCTCCAAGAAGCACATAAAGGCAGCATAAAAGTTATCCGTAAGTGGTTTAATCAATGTCTTCTTAAATGATCTAATCTGTTTTGGGTGAGAATACACCAAAATGTAACTCCTTTTTCACTGCACACCTTGCAATTGCAGTTTACAGGACCGATCATTACACTTACAAGCTCGATTACACTTACATGTAGAGTCCACAGAGGCTAGATGGTGCTGAGAAATAAAATCGAGCTTGAAATCATTATTGCCAAGGGGACAGCTAATGTCAAGATTTACTGTAAAAAAAGGACTTAAATACTGATCTGTTTCTCATCCACACCTATTTTATCACTTCTGAACACATGGATTTAACCACTGGAGTCTTATGGCATATTTTATGCTGCATTTATGTGCTTTTTGGAGCTTTAAAGTTTTGGCCCCTATTGACTTGCATTGTATGGACCTCCAGAGCTGAAATATTCTTTTAAAAATCTTCATTTGTGTTCTGCAGAAGAAAGAAAGTCTTACACATCTGGGATTGCATGAGGGTGATTAATGATGAGATAACTTTCATTTTTGGGTGAACTATCCCTTTGATAGTTTACTCCCCAAATATTAGTTTAGTAATGATTTATAATAATTGAAGGAAATTCATATGGAGACGATGTGGATCGAGCGTAAATGTCCTTTGTAACTTTACCAATATTTACCCTATATTATAAAATTTGCAACATTTACAATCCACATTATACATGAAAAACCACTAGATAGAGGTAACACAAGACTGCCCTGAGAATTTAAATGATATTAGATTTTTTAAATTACACCATTAAATGCTCAGCTTTGGCAGCCATAAAAAAATACTAAAACTAATCTAAAACTAACAGACAAACTGTGAAAACTAAATTGTGGCAAACTGAATATAAAAAAGAAATAAAAACTAAATTAAAAATCCTATAATAAAACTGGTTTGAAGCAGACTGTGAACTGAAGCATTACTACCTTGGCTATTTAACCCAGCAAGAGGGAGCTCTTTTGTTGGAGTGACACATAATGACAGCAGCTTTTTGGAAAGCAATGCTACTTCTCTACATGCATAAAAACAACTTTGTTACAAAAAAATATGCATATTCAATCGCAGTTGTTTAGTTAGGACCTCTCAATAAATGAATTAAAATGGGAGTTTCAAGTAATTTGAGACTGAACAAGAAAATTCTATTGCATCACCGTGCTGAAGGTAGAACTTGGACGCTTAAATCCTGGAATATGGGATTAAATTGTGAGCTGATAGACACAGTTCAGATAAAAAAATAAAATACAAAATGAGCAAGTATATTACAGAAAGGTCATTGAAACTCCTTACTTTTGGGTTTTATTGAAATAAAAATGCTTTTCATTGGTTAGCACCATGTTTGAAATAAACAACATGCATGACAATCTGGCTGTATATCCGAATACTTACTCCTCAGCAACTTGGTTATGTGACTGTATTTATGGAACATTAACACAGTTCTTCCTAATATTACATCTGAACTGAGAGCGAGGGTTTGGGTTAAGGGACATCCCTGAATTTACAACAAAATATCAATAAGTATTGCCTTTTCTCAAAGTATCACAGGGTTTGTTGAGAGGACAGAAGCAGAATAATTGTATTCTTGGCATTAGAGCTGTAATTCTGCAATGTACCCACAGAAAATGATTAGATGTTTATATGCTTAAATTTTTTTTTTTTAAAAAAATACTGAAATGCAATTTCTTTTTTTTTTTTTTACCTGGATAAATTTCATTTTTGAGTGTTACAACATTGCTGTTTTACATGTAAACTATAGTCTGTGCAATAAGAGAAGCTAATTGTAAAATCAACAACTGTTGTGAATTGTAAACTTTGGCAAGTTTGCTTGAGTTGTATGGTAAACCAAGGAATATACTAGATAAAATCTTTCTATATGCCATCAAATATTTTCCTTAAATAATTTTTTATTTCTATCAGAATACCTACGAGAAATGTATTTGCAAGTTCTGTACAATTCTCTGTTTATGCCTGGGATAGCTTTAAAAAAAAACGAGTAGTGAAACAGTTTGAAAAACGGGATGCTGACATTTAGTGCACTTAAAAACCAGAAATCATATTTTGTCCAACATGAATCCTTCGGTTTGCTCGGTTTATACTTCAGAAAAATCAGTTCTTCAGATTATTGTGTTGGCTCCAGTTAATGTTTCAATATTCTGCTCTTAATCCCAATTTTTCAGTGTCTATATAGAGGCACGTTAAAAATACTGCCATTTTCCAAGGACTGTGTCTTTGATTGCATCAACAAACTGTGCAGGCACCCAATAGACCCAATATTGTGAGGCTTCTGTCGGACCCAGCTGAAATGCCTAAGACAAACACAAAATATCAATGAATTAATGTTTGTTTCCTAACATTTAATGCATAGTTTGTTGATATGACAATGTTAAGATAAACAGATACCATCATATGATAGTCCTCGTGACCCTCTATTGGCTCAGTCACAACATTTTTAATGGAACCCATTGGGATTTTTTCTGTTCTTTCTGCAGGTCAGAAAACGTCAAGATCAAAGGAATTAGTATGAATCATATTGTCTCTTAATTTTTACTTAAAGGATAAAATCACCTTTTGTTCCAATCCACAGCTGATCCTGTTCCAGTTTGAAAGTGAGTCGTACTTTTCCACCAGATTTGTTGTACATTCCTGATAAAGGCACTGTTGGAAGGCGCTCCTGTTTAACAAATAAGATATAATTCGGATGTCATTAGTGCCAGGGCTGGATTGGTAATCTGACATACCGGATATTTTCCCGATGGGCTGACGCACTTTGGGGCCGATCGGGGAGGACTGGCCAACGGCAGAACGGTTCAAAGTGGGCCGGCCGCAATACGGGCCGCGATAAGTTGAAATGAGCCGCCGCGCTATGCAGAATGGGCCACAAAACGGCGCCGCGATATGCCGAAGGGGGCAGAGATATACAGAAAAGGTCAGCGACCCCCCCCCCCCACCCAACAACTTTTAGGCCAGTTTCTATGTAAAATCACATCCCAGTCCACCCCTGATTAGTGCGCACAAGGAACTTATTCTGTGCTCTTTAAAAGAGCTTTACAGCAAGCTTTCACAGGACCTGACCACTGAACCTAGATTCAAATGACACCATTCCAGTAAAACACATACATCTACACGATGAGCCAAAACATGATGACCACTCACAGGTGAAGCAAATAAAGTTGATCATCTCCTAACAAGGCCACATGTCAAGGTCTGGGTAGATTAGATGGTAAGCGAAAAATCAGTTCTCATAGTCAACGTGTTGAATGCAGGAGAAATGGGCAGGAGTAAAGACCTGAGCCACTTTGACAAGGGCCAAATTGTTATGGCCAGACAACTGGGTCAGAGCATCTCTGAAATGGCAAGGCTTGTGGGGTGCTCCCGGACAGCAGTGGCGAGTACCTACTGACAGTGGTCCCAGGAGGGCCAAACCACAAACCGGCAACAGGGTGTTAGGCGCCCAAGGCTCGTCGATGTGTGAGGGCAACGAAGGCTATCCCATCTGGTCCGAACTGACAGAAGGTCTACTGTGGCACGAGTCACAGAAAATTGTAATTATCACAACACACAGTGCATCGCACCCTGCTGTGTATGGGGCTGCGTAGCTGCAGACCAGTCAGAGTGCCCATGATGAGCCCTGTCCACCGTCGAAAGTGCCTAGAGTACAATGGGCATGCGAGCATTGGAACTGGACCTTGGAGCAGTGGAAGAAGGTTGCCTAGTCCGATGAGTCCTGTTTTCTTTTACATCACGTGGATGGCCGTGTACGTGTGCGCCGTTTACCTGGGAGAGTGATGGCACCAGGATGCACGGTGGAAAGACGACAAGCCGATGGAGGAAGTGTGATGCTCTGAGCAATGTTCTGCTGGGAAACTCTGGGTCCAGCCAGCACGGGCCACATACCTAAACGTCGTTGCAGACCAGGTACACCCCTCCATGGCAATGCTATTACCTGACAGCAGTGGCCTTTTCAGCAGGATAATGCACCCTACCACACTGCATACATTGTTCGGGAATGGTTTGAGGAACATGATGAAAAGTTCAAGGTGTTGCCCTGGCCTCCAAATTCCCCAGATCTCATTCCGATTGAGCATCTGTGGGATGTGCTGGACCAACAAGTCCGATCCAAGGCAGCTCTACCTCACAATTTACAGGACTTGAAGGATCTGCTGCTAATGTCTTGGTGCCAGATACCACAGGACACCACAAGCTTCGGCAGGTCAGAGCTGTTTTGGTGGCACGCGGCAGACCAACCGCATATTAGGCATAATGTTTTGGCTCATCGGTGTATATGGGGCTGTTTACACCAAGCATATTTTCGAGTCCATCTGTGGTGTTTTTTAATTGTATTTCTATGTCAAAATGTTCTGGATGGATGTCTTTGACTGCTGTGCCGTGTCTTGAGCAGGAGTGCTGTGCTTTTAAGATGCCGAATCAAGTTAAAAGAACTTTTGGAAAACACGCCTCGAAACACCTGTGTCTAGCTTTTTTAGGGCAAGAACGAATTTGGTCTGAACGTCCCCTAATTTTATTTATTTATTTTTTGTAAAATATAAAAATTAAAATTTACTCCATTACAAAGTTCTTGGGGATTGGCCATAGAATTCATTGCAAGAAATATTTGTGTGCAGTGTTCTGTTCTTCTACTCTACTGCTTTTGATTACCTTGGCTCCTTTTATTGACGGCATGACATCTTCTGGTTTTCCTTTATCCAAAACTTTTCTGTGTTGCTATGAAAAAGAAGTCCACAAATATAATAATAATAATAATAATAAAACAACTGTTAAAAGTCACTTTAAGGAAATGAGTTTCCCACCTTTTGCCTGCACAATGGCTCCTTTTTGTTTTCCTCAGCTTTAACTTCTTGCTGTATAACTTCTTTTGGTGTATTTACAGCTAGAACATCATTTATTGTAGACCCGACCACCATTATTTTTGCACCATTAGTAACTTTGATTTCTCTAAGTGTCTTGTCCTCTGGTAGCAGTCCTTTGTACATCACTTTCTGCATAGCGGGTGGAAGACCTAATAACAAAACAGTAGAAGAAAAAACCCAGTACCAAATAGTTTCAGAAGGGTGGCTTAAGATACTTTTTTTTTTTTTAACACTAAAACACTAATTTCCTTGCTCTGAAGCATTTTAATTGTGACATTTTACATGTGGAGTTTTCTGCACATAAATAACAATGTACAGTGGGGTTCAAAAGTCTTGAGTCCACATTTTCTGTTTTGCAGTTTTTTTATGTAATACAGTTCTTTTTTATAACAACTTATTTTATCATAAAATAATTACAATTGTATTATAGCATAACAATTTGAGGGAAAAATTTAATTGAAAACTTAATTTCACAATTTCTTATTTGGTATACCCCTTTTTACTATTATGACATCATAGATTTGAGAAAGTTTATCTTATGTGCGTCAATGGAGGCAAAGAATTCTGACCTTTTGTACAAAGGAGTTGTCAAAGCTTAATGTATGCATGCTGTTAAACCCATAACTTTTAAAGGGATAGTTCACCCACAAATTGGATTTTTTTTCTCATCATTTTCTCACCGTCATGCCATCCCAGATGTGTATGACTTGCTTCTGCTGAACACAAAGATTCTTAGAAAAAAATCTCTCAACTCTGTTGGTCCATTCAGTGCAAGTGAATGATGACTAGATCTTTGAAACTCCAAAAAGCACATAAAAACAGCATAACAGTAATCCATACAACTCCAGTGGTTAAATCCATGTCTTCTGAGGTAATATGACAGGTGCAGGTGTGAAACAGATCTATATTAACATCCTTTTTTCCAATCAATGTCCACGTTCACATTGTTCTTTTGTTTTTGGCAATTTGCATTCTTTTGCTTATCGCCACCTACTGGGAAGGGAGGAGAATTTATAATAAAAAAAGAACTCACAAAATATATTTAACCACTGGAGTCTTATGGATTGCTTTTATGATGCCTTTATGTGCTTTTTGGAGCTTAAAATTTCTGGTCACCATTCACTTGCGTTGTGAGGACCAATATAGCTGAAATATTATTAAAATCTTTGTGTTCAGAAAAAGAAAGCCATACACATCTTAGCTGGCATGAGGGTGAGTAAATGATGAGAATTTTCATTTGTGGGTGAACTATCCCTTTAATATTATGTACAAAGACTAATAATCCTTCCAGTATTACCAGTGAGTGTGTGAATCTTCTCTTTCAACTTAGCCCCAGTGCCATCTAAAGGAATTTTAAGATCATATTTGTTTTTGTTCCAAATGATTTTCACTTCCACCATCTCTTTCCCCTCATCGCTTTCCTCTCCATTGCTGACAACACGAAGCTCAGTTGACATGCTTTCACCATCGGTAAGAGATGCTTGTTCAGTCCCTGCTGCATCTCCTTGCCCAGCAGCCTCACACAATACTTCTGGTGCTTTCTGCATGACCTCGTCTTCCATTTCTCCTACCTCACTTCCTGTGGGAACAATTCCAAATGCAATTATAAGAGAAATTAACCAGTTTCATTTTTCGATCATATTGACAAATGAAGAGGAAAATGTGGTGCAAATAATGTCAGACTTGTTTCATGAGAAGGACTAATATGAAAACACAAAATTTACATTTATTGACTATTCAAATATACAAGAATTCAGAAAACAGCTGACAATTTAAAAGTAAACAAATAATACATATACAACATAGTATAAATATATATCACTAAAAAGTCAATGCTAATAATTATCACACTAAGTAGGGTAAAAAAAATAACTATCCAAATCTTAGAAAGCTGGATTCATTCACGTTTTAAGTGTTGCTACTGTTTTCATTTCTTCCACCACCTCAGATGACAATTTATTGATTTTTTATTTTTATCTTTTAATCGTAGCTGGTATTGAATTTTCTTTTAAAGCTAACTGACTAGCTGCTGCCCAAAGGCGCATAAGCATCTACAAATTTCTCCTATCGTTATTTAAACCCAACTGTTGAATTAAGACAATATACTGCACCCATGACAGCCTTGATCGAGATTTTTCGTAATAGCACACGACTAACTCAGCGACAAGTCACAATCTCCTAACTGCTGGCTATGATCAAACAGCAGGATGGTCGAACAGATAACTTAGCCAGCCTGCTGTGCTAATATTCGCAAGCTCACACTGAAATTGTGTCTCAAACCCAAAAACTGCCTACCTGTACAACATTGGGCATCACACGTGCGTTTGGAACGTTCATTCAAAATAAACATATGAAACCAGGGAATGCTTTTCGAAAGTTCGAAAAATGTTCGAACGTTCCAGACGCGCCTTTGATGCCCATAAAATGCTGTCTAGACAGCTCAATAGGATTTGTGACACAGCCGAAGTTTTCGAGATGGCTGTTTGGACTAATCACAAAATATCTACGTGTTTTTTTTTTTATCACTGACAATTTAAAAGAACACCCATTCAGTGTAATACAAGTGCAAAACAACTGGAATCGGTATTCTAGGTTTTTACACAACACCGCAAAGACAGTGGAAATAACATTTAAGTACATTTTCATGCTACCCACCATCCTGCGCCGCCATGATGATTGTGTACAATATGAGGAAAGGCTTCTGGGAAAGAGCGTGCTGTCACAGTGAATGAACCCTCTGACTTTCCGTAATGACTTAGAGCGATTTTAAAACGTACGTAATCTCATTCGAGGATTGTAGATGTGACGTGGATCTGCAAACTTTCGATGATTTCCAAATAATCGTGATTGACATGTGCTCTGTGGATAGTGTGTTTGGATTTACTGATCTGCAATGTAACACATGAACGTACCCTACCTTTATGGTTAGGTGATCTCATTTCAGCGCTTACAAAAAACCATTGAAAGCAATATGTAAACAAAGTAAAAGGTATTTGATTTCATGCAGTTTCTTACTTTCTTTAGACATACAGTTCATCGGTGCTAATTTTAAGTGCGTGCACGGTCAGTGCATCAGCAGCAGCCACTATACTTGTTTTGTTTGGCTACTGTATGTGACAAGGCGTAAATTATTAGAGTTATGCAGTGTTGACAGACTCTGGCATAATGCCGTAACCCTGGCTGCCATTAAAACGGTTTTGTGGTCGCTCGTATTGAAACGCATAATGTTGCGTGTAGTACAAACAGTTCGACAATGTAATGACAATTTAACAGGTTAGCTTAAAGCAGCATTTCTGTTGGTTTCAGGCAATGTACATCGCAGAAAAAAATACAGGAAACGTAATGCGATATATTTGCTTTATGTGTAACTTTGCTTTGACGAACTTTCCATTTGGGAATTTATGCAGAGAGTGCATGAACACCATTCCACAATTTACGATAACCATACCAACTTTCAAATGTCACGTCATTATCATTATCTCACAATCAGAGGGCTTTATATTATTTATATATATTACAGGGTTGGGAGGGTTACTTTTGAAATGTATTCCACAGATTACAATGCTGTAAAATGTCATTTGTAACGTATTCTGTTAGATTACTCAAGGTCAGTAACGTATTCTAAATACTTTGGATTACTTCTTCAGCACTGGTAGATTTTTTCACTTGTTTTGACTATAAAAACTCTGCCAGTACAGTAAGACAAAATACACATGTTAAAAATACATTCTCTGAAAAACCTAAATATCTTATGCAGTGTTGTTTCTAAAACAAGATAAATCAAATTGATCTTGTTTTATGGATTTTTTTATATATTTTTACAGGAAAACAATACAAAAATGATCAAGAATATGATTTTTACCCTAATATCAAATTTGTTACTAGAAAAAAAAGAAATTATTATCCAATGTGAATTTTCTTGATAAAAAATATGATCGTGCCTGGTAACATGTGCATGTAAAATGGCTAGAAATAGCATTTTAGCTTAGCGTAAAGCTGATAATTTACACAAGGTTTATTTCTATTTCTTCTGCTCCAAACTTACTTCAAACTTACTTCTCTGTCTGCTCGTATGAATGTAACACATCATAAGAAAGTGTTTCACCGCTGTTCAAATGCACTTTGGATTGCATCATTTATATGTATAAATGCTTTCCAACTGAAAGGACTAAATATTAAATGAAACAAATGACAATAAAATGCAAAGTAATCTCTTCAGTAATCAAAATACTTTTTGAATGTAACTGTATTCTAATTACCAATTATTTAAATTGTAACTGTAGTGGAATTCAGTTACTTATATTTTGTATTTTAAGTACGTAATCCCGTTACATGTGTTCCGTTACTCCCCAACCCTGTATAATATATATATATATATATATACACACACACACACACACAGTATATATAAACCGATCAGCCACAACATTAAAACCACCTGCCTAATATTGTGTAGGTCCCCCTCGTGCTGCCAAAACAGCGCCAACCCGCATCTCAGAATCCGCAGTTGTACAGAGCGGTTATCTGAGTTACCGTAGACTTTGGCAGTTCAAACCAGTCTGGCCATTCTCTGTTGACTTCTCTAATCAACAAGGCATTTCCGTCCACAGAACTGCCGCTCACTGGATGTTTTTTGCTTTTGGCACAAAAAGTAAATTCTAGAGACTGTTGTGTGTGAAAATCCCAGGAGATCAGCAGTTACAGAAATACTCAAACCAGCCCATCTGGCACCAACAATCATGCCACGGTCCAAATCACTGAGATCAAGTTTTTTGCCCCATTCTGATGGTTGATGTGAACATTAACTGAAGCTCCTGACCCATATCTGCATGATTTTATGCACTGCAATGCTGCCACATGATTGGCTGATTAGATAATCACATGGATGATTGTTGGTGACAGACAGGCTGGTTTGAGTATTTCTGTAACTGCTGATCTCCTGGGATTTTCACACACAACAGTCTCTAGAACTTACTCCGAATGGTGGCAAAAACAAAAAAACATCCAGTGAGCAGCAGTTCTGTGGACGGAAATGCCTTGTTGATGAGAGAGGTCAACAGAAAATGGCCAGACTGGTTTGAACTGACAAAGTCTACAGTAACTCAGATAACCGCTCTGTACAATTGTGGTGAGAGGAATATCATCACGAGGGGGACCTACACAATATTAAGCAGGTGGTTTTAATGTTGTGGCTGATAGGTGTGTGTGTGTGTGTATATATATATATATATATATATATATATATATTTAGTGTGCGGGCTAATAATTTCTCCTGACGAGTGGCAAGTTTCCCTGCAATAATAATTATACTACTAATAAAATAATATATATTTTTAAATTAAATCATTGTTGTTATATGACTGAAAATTATGTATTTGATTATTTCATAATATATTTATTTAGTTTCGTCTGTTATGTCCACCCATGCATAACAGCGCAACCGTCGGGTTCTGGAAGTAAAAATTACATTCATTTTCTCCATAGGTGAATTTATTTTTAAAGATAACTTATAAACCTTTAAATACAGACCTAGAGCTCTGAGGTTGTTAATCGATGGTCTATGCTTCTTTTGAAGCCATCAGTCTGCATTGTCAACTTCATTGTTTAAAAAATCGTGTTTAATAGCGGAATTGCTGGAAAACACTACCCATGATCCTGAAGAGAACGATCCACTGGAATGATCTAAAAATAGAAAGATCCAAAAATTCCTCTGTTTGTTTTGAGCCACCCATCCATACCGTCACAACAATGTTGACTCAACCAATGGGGAGAGCTGGGGGTGGGACTTTCTGTTTGTTTATTTTGCAGTTCCATTCTGTAGCACTAATGGTGCAGAAATTACACACTTCAGCTTTAAGTACACAATCTTGTACCTATGTCTTTTTGCCTGATTTTCAAATACATTTTTTTCATCAAATCAAAGTTTGTAATCTTGTTATTCACCTCAGAGCTGGTTGGTTTGGTTCATGATATAGAACTCTTTACAAAGGATTTTATGAAATCCCTATGGCAAAAATAAATGGGAAAAATACTTCTGGGACCAAGATGGCTGGAGAAGTGGGCAGGCACTGTTCAAGTGAAGTAGTTTTCACAGAAACCATCACATGTTGATGGAATTTTGCTTGCCAGCAACTTTCATCTCATGCTTGAGCTTCACGAGACGTGTGCAGTTCTGCGACCACGAACTTGTATCTGCTGCAGTTCACCAGTGAAATAGATATAATGTTATAACACTTTTATAGAAATGCAGTAGATGACTAAGATCTCCACCCTCTCTGAGATTTATTTTCTAACAGTTTGTCTTTCCTGGGCTGGATGCAGTTTTGATTTATATGGATCAAGGCAAATTTGCTGAATCTCTGCAGCTGGCATCTTAAATGTATATTTAAATGAGCAAAGGATGGCAGACAAAAGGACGTATAATGTTGTCATTTTGGGAATAGGATTTTTGCTAATTTTTACAGCCTTTACCACCTGTGGGAATATTGAAGTAAGTTGATAAGTAATTCTTCAGTTTATATATATTATATACATATTATATATTTTATTATGCTGTTTGGAGTTGTTTTGCTGTTTTTTTTTTTTTTTTTTTTTTTTTTTTGCAGACAATTAATTTTCAATATTAATAATTTATTTTAACAGATAAGCCATAACATTGGGCAGAAATGGCAACCCTAACAAATATTTAACCATAGTTTTGCCAAAATAGCATAGTTACTTCAGTCATTGTTACCACTGTAAAATCAGAATGTGATCTGTATCTGTTTTGGACTTTATTGAGTATTTTATACATTGTGAAAATCAGTGTTCAAAATTTTTTTTCTGTTAGACTGTATAAAACTTGTATCACTCCATTGTTTAAGTAAACATGGGTCAGGCGCATCTCATGTTTTTCATTTTTTCCATTAGTCAATAAGTTACCCTGCATGACTATTGAGTGGAACAAATTCAAATGTCACGCTGGACTCGTGTTCACCTCTACAGTTTCTACAGAGTAAAAACCCTCAAATCCCCAAATGAAAATGAAACTCAGTTCAACCTTAACCCTTAAGATGTCTTACCATAAGATTAAAAAAATACTTTTATTCAATAAGAATGATCTATTTATTGAATGTTTAGTACATGTAATGCTGTTATGAAATTCACCTTCTTTAAAACATTCAAAGTCATCTCTTAGTAAAGAGATTCATATTTATATATATACAGTTCAAAAGTTTTAGTGAGAATGTCATCTAAAATATTGGCAAAAATAATTTTCATATATCAGTTAACATTATACAAACTCCAGTAAACCTAAAAAAAGAAAGAAAGGCTAAATTAATATTTGGTGTGACAACCTTTGCCTTAAAGGAATAGTTCACCCAAAAATGAAAATTTGCTGATAATTTACTCACCCTCAGGCCATCCAAGATGTATCTGAGTTTCTTTCTTCATCAAAACAGAATATAAGATTTTTAGGATTTCAATCAGGCCTCCTTCTTTAAACAATGCAAGTGAATGTTCTCCATTTTTTGACGGTCCAAAATGCATATTTAGGGTGCATCAAAATAATCCACACGACTCCAGTCGACAAATAAAGTTCTTCTGAACCCAAATGATTGATTATTTTGAGAAACAAAACAATACTTATATACTTTTTAACTACAAATGTTCACTTCCGTACATCTGTGACGCGTGCTCGTGAGAGGGATGACGTAAGCTTAACGTGGAGGAGGAGGCAGGAAGCGCGTCATTGTTTACAAGAGAAGGAGTGCTGTACAAGTTTAATTGTCTTTGCTGTAGATTTGTATTTGTATACGGGTATTGTTCCAAATGGTCATTTGGCGTGTGTATCCTGGATGCTTCAAACTTCAGAAACCCCAACGAAAATGCACGCTGGGAAAAATATTAACTTTTCATCGATTGCATATACATGATCATGAGCGATTGAAGCTCTGGCATATCACGCTGAACCTGGATATCAGTACACCCCTACATTCTCTCAAATATTGTAGGGTGTGCAGTGAACATTTTACCCCTGAGGATTTCAGACCATCGAAAGAAACAAAGAGTCGATATCTGAATTCATCGGTTGTTCCCATGCTGTTTTTTCCAGCGAACTCAGGTATGTGTGAAAACTTTGTCATTGTCACGCCTCCCTCGGGCTCTGCACCTCCCACAGCGCTCCGCTCCTCCAACTCGATTTCTAATTCAACGCACCTGTACTCAATTCACTCGCTCATCACTGTCTGCATAAATAATTCACCTTCATGCCACTTCACTGTCAAGTCTCACACAAAGGACTCTAGTTTGACCGCGCTGCTCTCACACAGTGTTTATTTACCTGTCTGTATTTACTCTTGATCTTCGCCAGTATCTGTTTAGTGCTTACCCTGTTTTTTTGCCTGTTACCTATTCTTCAGTTTGTGAAGCTTCTCTTTTGTGTGATATCACCTGATCTCACTGTGTTAACTCTGTAAATCCTGTGAATCTCAGTAAATGCTCTCGCACTTGGTTGGCTTGAATTCCTGACAGTCATATAGCCTACAGGTGCATCTCAATAAATTAGAATGTCGTGGAAAAGTTCATTTATTTCAGTAATTCAACTCAAATTGTGAAACTCTTGTATTAAATAAATTCAGTGCACACAGACTGAAGTAGTTTAAGTCTTTGGTTCTTTTAATTGTGATGATTTTGGCTCACATTTAACAAAAACCCACCAATTCACTATCTCAAAAAATTAGAATACATCATAAGACCAATAAAAAAAAACATTTTTAGTGAATTGTTGGCCTTCCGGAAAGTATGTTCATTTACTGTATATGTACTCAATACTTGGTAGGGGCTCCTTTTGCTTTAATTACTGCCTCAATTCGGCGTGGCATGGAGGTGATCAGTTTGTGGCACTGCTGAGGTGGTATGGAAGCCCAGGTTTCTTTGACAGTGGCCTTCAGCTCATCTGCATTTTTTGGTCTCTTGTTTCTCATTTTCCTCTTGACAATACTCCATAGATTCTCTATGGGGTTCAGGTCTGGTGAGTTTGCTGGCCAGTCAAGCACACCAACACCATGGTCATTTAGCCAACTTTTGGTGCTTTTGGCAGTGTGGGCAGGTGCCAAATCCTGCTGGAAAATGAAATCAGCATCTTTAAAAAGCTGGTCAGCAGAAGGAAGCATGAAGTGCTCCAAAATGTCTTGGTAAACGGTGCAGTGACTTTGGTTTTCAAAAAACACAATGGACCAACACCAGCAGATGACATTGCACCCCAGATCATCACAGACTGTGGAAACTTAACACTGGACTTCAAGCAACTTGGGCTATGAGCTTCTCCACCCTTCCTCCAGACTCTAGGACCTTGGTTTCCAAATGAAATACAAAACTTGCTCTCATCTGAAAAGAGGACTTTAGAACACTGGGCAACAGTCCAGTTCTTCTTCTCCTTAGCCCAGGTAAGATGCCTCTGACGTTGTCTGTGGTTCAGGAGTGGCTTAACAAGAGGAATACGACAACTGTAGCCAAATTCCTTGACATGTCTGTGTGTGGTGGCTCTTGATGCCTTGACCCCAGCCTCAGTCCATTCCTTGTGAAGTTCACCCAAATTCTTGAATCGATTTTGCTTGACAATCCTCATAAGGCTGCGGTTCTCTCGGTTGGTTGTGCATCTTTTTCTTCCACACTTTTTCCTTCCACTCAACTTTCTGTTAACATGCTTGGGTACAGCACTCTGTGAACAGCCAGCTTCTTTGGCAATGAATGTTTGTGGCTTACCCTCCTTGTGAAGGGTGTCAATGATTGTCTTCTGGACAACTGTCAGATCAGCAGTCTTCCCCATGATTGTGTAGCCTAGTGAACCAAACTGAGAGACCATTTTGAAGGCTCAGGAAACCTTTGCAGGTGTTTTGAGTTGATTAGCTGATTGGCATGTCACCATATTCTAATTTTTTGAGAGAGTGAATTGGTGGGTTTTTGTTAAATGTGAGCCAAAATCATCACAATTAAAAGAACCAAAGACTTAAACTACTTCAGTCTGTGTGCACTGAATTTATTTAATACACGAGTTTCACAATTTGAGTTGAATTACTGAAATAAATGAACTTTTCCACGACATTCTAATTTATTGAGATGCACCTGTATATATTTCTGCTAAAGAAAAAGCACAAGTAGATAACGCAACGGCATTGCTCCGAAATAAAGGATGGTTATTTACTGCAGTAATGTTTTTTTTTAATTTTTTAATTTGATTTTATATTGTTTTGAAATTGTTTTGGACTGTTTTGTTTTGTGAACGGCGTTTGGTCTGTGGTCTGTGCAAGTTTCTCTTGTAAACAATGACGCGCTTCCTGCCTCCTCCTCCACGTGACGTGTGACCTTACCAACGAGCTTACGTCATCCCTCTCGTGAGCGTGCATCACAGACATGTATGGAAGCGAACATTTGTAGTTAAAAAGTATATAAATATTGTTTTGTTTCTAAACATAATCAATCGTTTGGGTTCAGAAGAACTTTATTTGTCGACTGGAGTCGTGTGGATTATTTTGATGCACCCTAAATATGTATTTTGGACCGTCAAAAAATGGAGTACATTCACTTGCATTGTTTAAAGGAGGAAGCCTGAAATAAAATCCTAAAAATCTTAAATTCTGTTTTGATGAAGAAAGAAACTCAGATACATCTTGGATGGCCTGAGTGTGAGTAAATTATCAGCAAATTTTCATTTTTGGGTGAACTATTCTTTTAAAACAGCACCAGTTCTCCTCAGTACACCTGGACACATTTTATTCTTGGTTGTTGGGAGATTTGATGTTCCAAGCTTCTTGGAGAACTTGACACAGTTCTTCTATGTATGTAGGCTGTATAAATTGCTTCTTTCTCTTCATGTAATCCCAGACTGACTCAGGAGATCAGCTGTTACATAAATACTCAAACCAGCCTGTCTGGCACCAACAATAATCCATGCGATTATCTAATCAGCCAATCGTGTGACAGCAGTGCAGTGCATAAAATCATTCAGATATGGGTCAGGAGCTTCAGTTAATGTTCACATCAACTATCAGAATGGGGAAAAAATTAGATCTCAATGATTAGGACCATGGCATGATTGTTGATGCCAGATGGGCTGGTTTGAGTATTTCTGTAACTGCTGATCTCCTGGGATTTTCATGCAAAACAGTCTCTAGACTTTACCCGAATGGTGCCAAAAACAAAAAACATCCAGTGAGCAGCAGTAATGTTGTGGCTGATCAGTGTATATGTATTGTCCATGTTATTTGTCAGCTACCCATAATTACCCACTCTCTGCACATTTGCCTGTACCATGCTTACAAAGTACAACAGTCTGTGTATCTAATTTGTGGATCTGATTATAGCAAACAGTGGTGAAAAGCTTGAATATCACAGCCTTCACTGGGTGTGGGTATCACAGGTAAGAATTAATTCTTCAGTCTCTGTCTTTTTTTGTTATGTTTATCATTTACAATGGCACAGAAAAACTGTGAGAAACAATTGGGGGTAAACTAAGCAGTACAAAAACAGATAGTTAGACAATTGCAAAGGTAAACAATGTACAGAATGTAACACTGTAACAAAACAACTTCTTGCAACCCAGCAATTCATTTTTACCCTCTGCAGGGGACATATGTTTTTAATGAACTTCTATACATACCAGTGTTTTAAGAGGCAGAGATACCAAATTGATTGAATAATGAAAACATGATTTTTTAATCTTACAGTTGAAGTCAGAAGTTTACATACACTTAGGCTCAAGTCATTAAAACTCATTTTTTAACCACTCCACAGATTTAATATTAGCAAACTATAGTTTTGGCAAGTCGTGTAGGACATTTACTTTGTGCATGATATGAGTAATTCTGCCAACAATTGTTTACAGACAGATTGTTTCACTTTTAGTTGACTATATCACTATTCCAGTGGGTCAGAAGTTTACATACACTAAGTTAACTGTGCCTTTAAGCAGCTTGGAAAATTCCAGAAAATGATGTCAAGCCTTTAGACAATTAGCCAATTAGCTTCTGATAGGAGGTGTACTGAATTGGAGGTGTACCTGTGGATTTATTTTAAGGCCTACCTTCAAACTCAGTGCCTCTTTGCTTGGATCATGGGAAAATGAAAAGAGATCAGTCATTTTTTTTTTTTTTGGACCTCCACAAGTCTGGTTCATCCTTGGGAGCAATTTCCAAACACCTGAAGGTACCACGTTCATCTGTACAAACAATAGTACACAAGTATAAACACCATGGGACCACGCAGCCATCATACCGCTCAGGAAGGAGACACATTCTGTCTCCTAGAGATGAGTGTAGTTTGCTATGAAAAGTGCAAATCAATCCCAGAACAACAGCAAAGGACCTTGTGAAGATGCTGGAGGAAACAGGTAGACAAGTATCTATATCCACATTAAAACGAGTCCTATATCGACATAACCTGAAAGACTGCTCAGCAAGGAAGAAGCCACTGCTCCAAAATCGCCATAAAAAAGCCAGACTACAGTTTGCAAGTGCACATGGGGACAAATATCTTACATTTTGGAGAAATGTCCTCTGGTCTAATGAAACAAAAATTGAACTGTTTGGCCATAATGACCAACGTTATGTTTGGAGGATAAAGGGTGAGGCTTGCAAGCCGAAGAGCACCATCCCAACCGTGAAGCATGGGAGTGGCAGCATCATGTTGTGGGGGTGCTTTGCTGTAGGAGGGACTGGTGCACTTCACAAAATAGATGGCATCATGAGGAAGGAAATTGATGTGGATATATTGAAGCAACATCTCAAGACATCAGCCATGAAAATGGGTTTTCCAAATGGACAGTGACCCCCAAGCATACCTCAAGAGTTGTGGCAAAATAGCTTAAGGACAACAAAGTCAAGGTATTGGAGTGGCCATCACAAAGCCATGACCTCAATCTGATTTGAGGGCAGAACTGAAAAAGCGTGTGCGAGCAAGGAGGCCTACAAACCTGATTCAGTTACACCAGTTCTGTCTGGAGGAATGGGCCAAAATTCCAGCAACTTATTGTGAGAAGCTTGTGGAAGGTTACCCAAAATGTTTGACCCAAGTTAAACAATTTAAAGGCAATGCCACAAAATACTAACTAAGTGTATGTAAACTTCTGACCCACTGGGAATGTGATGAAAGAAATAAAAGCTGAAATAAATAATTCTCTCTACTATTATTCTGACTTTTCACATTCTTAAAATAAAGTAGTGATCCTAACTGACCTAATGCAGGGAATGTTTCCTATGATTAAATGTCAGGAATTGTGAAAAACTGAGTTTAAATGTATTTGTCTAAGGTGTATGTAAACTTCTGACTTCAACTGTATGTCTGTATTCTCTAATCATGTACTCACCCTCAGGCCATCCCAGATGTGAATGACCTTTTTTC
The DNA here is from genome assembly GCF_019703515.2 of Myxocyprinus asiaticus. Classification (NCBI taxonomy): domain Eukaryota; kingdom Metazoa; phylum Chordata; class Actinopteri; order Cypriniformes; family Catostomidae; genus Myxocyprinus; species Myxocyprinus asiaticus. The sequence goes on along the minus strand of NC_059356.1, from coordinate 18,365,548 downwards.
TTCAGCAGAACAGATATGAAGATTTGTAAAAGTAAATCTCAGCTCTGTAGGTCCATACAATGCAAGTGAATGGTGACCAGAACTCTGAAGGCATCATAAAAGTAATCCATACAAATCTAGTGGTTAAATCCATGCCTTCTAAAGTGATCCAATCGGTTTTGGGTAAGAACAAACAAAAATATTACTCCTTTTTCACATCTTGCCATTGCAATCTCTAGGCACAATCATGATTTCAAGCTCAATTACACTTCTTAGTGATTGACGCATGTGTAGAGTGCTAGATGGCGCTGTAGGAAGCGTATTCGAGCTTGAAATCAGGATTACCAAGGAGACTGCTGTCAAGATTTATATTGAAGGAGGAATTACATTTTGGTCTGTTCTCACCCAAATCCCATGGATTGCTTCAGAAGACACTGGAGTCTTATAGATTACTTTTATGCTGCCTTTATGTAATATTTGTACCTTCTAAGTTCTGGCCACCGTTCACTTGCATTGCATGGACCTACAGAGCTGAAATATTCTTCTAAAAATCATTGTTTGTGTTCTGCAGAAGAAAGAAAGTCATACACATCTGGGATGACATGAGGGTGAGTAAATGATGAGAGAATTTTCATTTTTTAATTATATTGATAATTGATTATTCTTAGTTGTGATATTCTATGTGAATTTTCACATCATTTGAATGTATTTTCCTGCTTGCATCCTCCAAAAATGGCCCTCCTGTGGTGGTGTTTCCCTAGCAGACACTATACCAAACAATAATGGTACATTCCAGTAGTGCTATACAATGTGCTGGTATGGTTTATGCTGCTGTAGAAAATATTAAAGACCACATCAAATAAAATTTGGAATTTGTTGCATTTTAGTTCAGGTCTGTTAGCTTTGAGGCCATCCATATGCTTGTGTACTTCTAAGAGTTGACTAAATAAACTTTCAGCAGATGTACACATTTAAATTGTACAGTACAGTCTTGCTTTTCTGGGAAAACTGACCAAATATTTTGATGACTTATTGTGACAAGGAGGAGGGCGTGGCCGGGCCGTAACGATGGATGCCCGGCGCTGAATCAGCCCAATCATTGGGAGAGGGATAAAGTGGAGCCGGGGATGCCAGTGCAAGAGAGATGCATGCGGCCGCGCTATCTGTGTGTTTTATGTTATGTTTAAGTTCAGTTATGTAATTAAAGTTATGTTGACTGTTCTGCCGGTTCCCGCCTCCTCCTTGCCCATCCTTTACCCGTTACATTGGTGCCAAAACCCGGGAAGGAGGAGGGATGCGCTGTCATGAAGTCCTCGCCACTGCCATCCGCTGGGAAGCAGAGGAGCCTCGGCCGTTCGCCAGAGGATGGAGGAGTCACTGCCGGCCGCTGGGATTCGGAGGAACCACTGTCATCCGCCAGGAAGCAGAAAAGCCGTTACCGTCCACCAGGGGTCAGAGGACTCCCTGCCGTCTGCCAGGGGAGGAGCGGCTGTCATCCGCCAGAGGGCGGAGGAGTGGCTGAGGACCAGGCGACGGTGTGTCCGGGGACCGGTGAGCGAGTTTTTCTCTCTCTCTCCTCTCTCTCTCTGTCTCTCCCCCTTGCTATTTCCCTCTCCCCTCCCCCTCCTCTTGTCTCTCCCAGGGCTCCAGAGAAGCGGGGAAGACCTGCTGGCAGAAGGATGGCCAGAAGGGCAACACCTCTCCTCCAGGAAGGGAGGGGAGGGGAGTATGTCATGTCGGAGGTTTCCCTGGCCTGAATCGGGCGGCAGAGGAGTGTGACGAGGAGGAGGGCATGGCCGGGCCATAACGATGGTCACCCGGTGCTGAAACTTTAATCAATTAAAGTTATGTTGACTGTTGTGCTGGTTCCTGCCTCCTCCTTGCCCATCCTTTACCCGTTACACTCATCTTGCACTCACAAATGTTGGGCCTCATGTATTCAGATAGAAGACAAAGGCAGGCCTGACACAGTCGTAAAAACCTAACTCAGGCCCCCACATACCAGGTCATAAATTATACTGATAAAATTTGCACCAAAATCAAACAAAGGGAGTCCAAAACAGACTACAAATCCCATGAAGCCTTGCTCACTAAAGGATTGAACTCTCAACTCCTATTGGATGAGGCACACAACAGAACGTCCCTCAAACCATGACATCATCAGGAGTAGAAATACCTCTGAAATGCTTCCGGGATTTGCTTCCAGCAACTTTGTTCACCGTGTATAGATGTAGCTCATCGCTGCTCTCAGGTGCAACCTCGTGGCACAAGGAAGTAACGTCCGACTTGAAACTGTGGCCATACAATCTCCATCTCGCTGGACGAGTTGAGATTACTCTGTGTTCAACCGAACACTCTAACGGATCCGAAGGAGACCGCTGAGCAATCCGCATCTTCATCCGTTTGCCTGCAGAAATGAAGAGATTAAAGATTTCTCTTCCATCTTCAATCAAGTTGACATTTCTGAGTTCTCCGCCAGCCCGCCGAGAATCAACAGCCGTGCCCGCCAACAGAGCGAGGAAACGGCCTCCCGTCATCACACGAGCCTCAAGGAACCGGGTCGGAAATAAAGGACGGATGAACACACATTCTGCATCCTCATGCGATTCAAGTAAGAGGTTTACGTCTGGGCAGAGATAGAATATTATAGTGTGTTATTCTTGTGTTTCAAGGTTTTTGCTTGTACAGTTTACAAACTGCCATGTCCGCTCATTATTAATACTTAGGGTATTAATTATTACGAATGAGATTTGCTGTATTGTGGTCCAACCAAATTGGACTGTTGTGCATTTTCGCCATCGCGGGTGAGACCGGCAACTGATTTTATCCATTAAACAGTCAAAGAACGCGGGACTGTTTACGAGCCATCCAGCACGTCTCTGAGCGATAAACTAACAGCTGCTTTCTCTCCCACGATCGCGAAATCGGCTTTAGGGCTGTCACTTTATTCTCTCTCTCTCTCTCGTACTAACCACACACACACACACACACACACACACAGGCGACCCCTCACAAACACACACCCTCATGTGTTATAGGATTATTTTGATTTCCATATCTAATCATATCACTGTTTAGTTTGTAGTTGTAAGTCGGAAGTTTATTGACTGCATTGTATTAATTATTAATTGATATTACTGCATAAATATACTTTGTTTATATTACAAAGAGAAGTGTTTTGGTTTGTTTTGCATATGCCTGTGTCATGCTGACGGGATGTCAGTGCTCGGATTCAAGCCTTCATTCATTGTTTTTTTTCCCGAAAATTGATATTCTTCGGATGTTGAATTTCCTAAGAAAGCAATCTAATATTGAGACTATTTTACTATCTGGTTATTAGTCCCTGATTCCAGGGTGGTGCCCCGTCAATGTTAATCCTTATTAATATTCTATTGATTTTTGATAATTTATAATTATCTTTGATGATTGTTGAATTTGAATGATCAATAGGCTAGTGTTAATTTTAATTAATGTTTCATCGATGTTAACAATTAACGATTATCTTTGATAATTGTTGATTTAAAGGATTAGAAAAAGCTAACATTGATTCTCATCAATGTTCTATTGATTTTAATAATTCATATTTGTCTTTGATAATTATTAATTATTGCTAATAACCAAACCCGCTCCTAAACGTAGCACACTACATTTACTTGAGCCCCATATGAGGTTTTAATGAGTTAGATTCAATTAATTAATTTAAATATTAATTAATAACTAAAGAAATAATTATTAATTATTTCTGATAGTAACACTGATCTAAACAACCAGTAAAGCCCTACATAAGCATATCCAAAAACAAAAACAAAAAAAAACAAAAAATGTATGTCCAAAATAGAGCTCTTTAGAATGAAAATGTCCCCTCTGGTTAGCAGTAGCAAGTAATAAATTGTGGTTGATAGCTATGATGTTAACTAAAGGCTATTGGTTATTGCAAAAAATGAGGTAAGAAGGTATGAACCTTCAATATGTATGTCTCAACCCAACTTCCTGTTTCAATAGGAAATACATCCTATCCTATCCCAAAAGGAAAATAACTGTGCTTGTCAAATGATTTCATGGGGACTTTAAGGGCTTAATTTAAGAGCCAAATGCAGGCTAGGTCTGGATGTGATGCTTGGTTTATTAGAATTTCATAGATTTTTCTTTCTTTGCTTTTTTATAGCCTTGGAATAATATATGGAGTCTTTTCATTCTGTAATTTATTAGCTCCCACCATTGTTGCAATAATTGGACCACAGTTTACAATGTTTTTGAGCGGAATTCTTTATAGGCAAGTACTGTACCACAAATATGCACCTTTACCAATCATTCTTTGTGACTGTTCATTGTGTAGCCATTGTGACACACTATTGTCTGCTTTGTTCACTTGTTTGCGTATTCTTACAGTGGTTACATAGCTGTATTCATCATTCCATCCACATGGTCCTTTTATTTTATATCAGTGCTTATTGCAATTGGTGCAGCCAGTAAGTAGATATTTACATACTTAGGCAATTAAAACACATTTCATCATGTATTTCCTGGTTATACATCACCAGCTTTTGCATGTTTGATTACACATTTTTTTCACATTCAAATGTTCTCAGCTAATAAAAGCTAATAAATTACAAATAAATGACAAGTAAATGTTGAATTTGTGATAGCTGTCTGTTATTATCTTTATTCTTCATTAAAGATATAATTTACCCAAAAATTACAAATCCATCATCATTTACCCACCTTCATGTCATTCCAAACCTCTGTTTTGTTTTTCATGCAATATAAAATGAGATATTTAGTCAAATGTATTTCCATACAATAAAATTGTATTCTGACAACCTACAAAAAGCACAAAAAACAAAACAAAACAAAAAACTGTGAAAATAGTCCATATTAGTTATGTGCTATTTTCCAAGTGGTCTGAAGTCATGTGATAGCTTTTGTGAGGAGCACAGTGAAATTTCAGTCATTATTTTCATTCATTTCAGAGTAATTGATGACAGAATTTTCATTTTTGGGTCAATTTAATGTAGCTCGGCATGGAAGGCTACATGAATACCATAGTAGTAGATTTTGGCATGTCATACAGGGACTCTCCAATTTGATTAAATTTTTTTTTAAAATTATTATTATTGTGAGGACATTGCTGCAATATTTGAATGTTGTTCTGAATCTTTTTCTGACTTTTCTGTAGACCTAATATCACGCATGAACTTCTTATCATTCCACAGTGCTTTGGACAGCTCAAGGACACTTTCTAGTGAAGAACTCTGATGCTTCCACCATCAACAGGAACACAGGAATGTTTTGGGCTTTACTGCAGTGCAGGTTGAGAAGGATCTTACAACTGATGCACAATTGCGCTGAAATGTATAATCTGTGATTAAGACTAACATATCTACCCTGAATCACCTGTGATTGTGTGAACAGTAAAATAATCTAATTGGAATATGCATTAGAAGTCAGAGCAATACATGTTTAATAACAGCATTAAGATTAACAGCAACATGCCTGACATAACTGTGGGTCTACAGTATGTGTTCATGAGTAATTAAGACGTTAAGCCAAATTTCTAACCAAACCAGTCATACCAACAAGAGCTATGTTTAACTGTGGAAAACACTCTCAATGATTCCTTTATGAAAACCTCTATTTTTGTTTTCCTTCCAGTATGTTGTTTGGGAATCTATACATTTATTTTGATTGGAAAGGAAAAACTGAAATTTCAGGTATAACAATTTTTTTATACTCAAAAGTGCACTTAATAATTTTTGTTTATGTTCTGCTGATCTATATTAAAGTCATGTTGGACTTTATACTGACACTTATCAACATAAAAGCAGAACCACAAAAAAGAAACATTCAAAAGTTTGGCTTGTTTGTAGTCAGCCATGATTCATTTGTTACACAAACAAAAGTGTGAAATAAAGGGTAGTGTTCGACTGGTCATATGAGCCTAATTTGTTTGCCATGTGGCGACCCACTCCATGTGGAATAAAAAAATTTTAGGCCACTGATATAACTGTCTTGTATGATGCTCTTTTAGTGCCACAAAAAATAAAAATAAAAACTAACATTACGAGATTAAAGTAGTGATATTTTCAGAATAAAGTACAAATTACAAGAATGAAGTCATAGCATTATGACATTAAAGTCATGATATTTTGAGAATAAAGTACAAATTACAAGAATAAAGTCATAGCATTACGACATTAAAGTCATGATATTTTGAGAATAAAGTACAAATTACAAGAATAAAGTCATAGCATTATGACATTAAAGTCATGATATTTTGAGAATAAAGTACAAATTACAAGAATAAAATCATAGCATTATGAGATTAAATCGTAATATTATGAGAATAAGTCGTAAGGAAAGTAACATCAGAGTGATGTGGTGGACAACAGCAAAGAAGAGTGACTGGGTCTTTTGATACAGTAAACACCACTAACCAAGAAGATAACATTGGCTATTCAACTTATTTGTCAAGTTAGCCGAGCTGAATTTGTGATAAGTTTTTGTGAGCTCTCTGTTCATGAATGATGTATGCATTAGTACATGAGTTTTCAACCTGTGTGCGCCTGTCAAGAGAGGTACGAGATGCTAGGCTTACTCTTTAGTGAAGCGAAAAATAACCGGAACTGCTGTGAATTATATAGGCCCGTTTCAAGACATTGTATATGGTAACATCCCCTCAGTTATAGTATTGGTTTGAGAACAAAAAAGCAGGCCAAGCATCACCCACGCTGGTTTTTTCTCCTGAATGAATTCAATTTCCTACATAACCGCTGCAGTGTCTGGATGCTAATAATAACTTGTGCCGATGCCCCAAAAGACCAAGGATTTCTTTATTGCTAAATCCCGTCCTAAAGTATGATTTAACTAAATCCATCATATCCATTTAATGAAGCTGCTGGCTCGGCGACCATTAAATCATTGTGATAACACGCAGTTTTATATTGTGATTTTTTTTCTCTCAAAATATTTCTACTTTATTCTTGCAATATACTAAATTCTCATAAAGCTTTGACTTTATTCTTGTAATTTTGACTTTATTCTCAAAATATTCTGACTTTAATATCATAATGCTACAACTTTATTCTAATAATTTTGACTTTATGCTTGTAAAAGGGATGTTATGAGATTATTCTCAAAATATTACGACTTTATTCTCGAAATCTTCTTTTTAATTTTTTGTTTTTTTGTACTTGGCACTATAAAACACCATTGTAGTCATGTGAGTGTGCATCATATTAAACATCTTTTAAACAAGAATAAAAATAAAAAAATTCATGTGGAAAAATTGTTTAATGAGGAAAAGTTACCGCGTGCACTTTTAAGATAATGATTACTTATCTGATCTCGGCTAACCACAAAATATCCTTTGTCTTTACTAACTCTCACATCACAAAATCTTTTAAAATGGAATCAAATTTCAAATTTTGATTCTGACACATTTGTATTGACATTCTATCACAGACAAAGACAGAATAATTATGTTTACTGGTTATCTCAGTACTCGGGACACTAAGTAAGAAGACTTGTCAGCTGGAGGCCGCTCTCATTGAAGAGGAGGGCCAGTCTCTGTTATCAGCACGACTCATGTAAACTCCTGAACATAATGATTCACGTTAACAGTGATGTATGGAAGCTAAGGATTATGTAAAGCCTGAACCAATCTTTCAGCATGTTGCAATTTAATTGGCTGATGTGCTTGTTGTGTCATGTATTTCTTAGATATAAACAAAGAGCAACTTCTGCTGTGATGGAAGCCAAAACAGAGTTTTGTTCATATTGCTTAAAGGTGATACTTTCTTCTATCCCAGCTTAATATGTTGAGACAACTATTAGTATTCCATTCAAAGATTGATGCTGAAATTACACACTTTATTATGATCTATTTCATGATCTGGTAATCTTTCAAAATTATAAAGAGTTGTCAGATTTGTAGAGATTTGTCAATTTCAAAATTTTCCGCTTTTGTCTGTTCTTTTAGAGACCATTTTGGATATCTTCAGAACAAAACACCATATTGTTATTAAGTTCCTGTTATGGCATACAGTGGTGAGGACATTAAGGAAAATATCCATGTTTATTCCATTCAAAACATTTTTGAGCATGATGAACATGTTTTGATCCTGCTTTCTTGTTCAAGGTTTGGAGCTGTTGTTTTACAGTGGTATGTACGGAACTTGCATTGGAGCTACGACACACTTTGGAGATGCAGCAAAATGCTTGATTGGCATTTCAGGCATTGTGGTGGGAATTGGAGAAATAGCTGGTAAGTGCCCATGTTTCAGACATTACGAGATGTCATGTTGGTGCCTGTATAATTTACAATACACTACCATATACGCTCAATGGCCACTTTATTAGGAACACTTTGGTCCTAATAAAGTGCCTGACATGGTCTTCTGCTGTTGTTGCCCATCCGCCTCAAGGTTGACATGTTGTGCATTCTAAGATGTAAGATGCTTACTACAATTGTACAGAGTGATTATCTGAGTTACCGTAGCCTTTCTGTCTGCTTGAACCAGTATGGCCATTTTCTTTTGACCTCAAGGTGTTTCTGTCCATAGAACTGCCGCTCACTGTATGTTTTTTGTTTTGGCACCATTCGGAGTAAATTCTAGAGACTGTTTTGTGTGAAAATCCCAGGATATCAGAGTTACAGAAATAGACAAACTAGCCTCTCTGGCACCAACAATCATGCCATGGTCGAAATCACTGAGATCAAATTTTTTCCCTGTTTTGATGGTTGATGTGAACATTAACTGAAGCTCCTGACCCGAAAGTTAATATACCAACCTACTGGAACTACAAAAATCACTTTAAAATGTACTGTTAACCACCATAGTAAAACAGTTGGTAAAACAAAAGGCCACATGATGACTTAAATTTCATCAAGAGTGGTCCCTCCAGGAGCAATGGCCAGTAAATATGTACAGAAAGAGCACAGTGTCACCCACACACTAAAATAATACAATAAACATTAATTAAACAACAATGAAGGGGTCATAATGTGAGGAATGAAATTTTCCTTTGATCTTTTAACAAAGTATAAGAGGTCATTGTACTATAAAAACTTACTGTAAGTTTCAGAACTCAAAACTTCCTCGTCACTGCAAAAAGAGCATTTGTTGAAACCAAGCCGCTAAAACGACTCGTTCTTTACTTCCTCCACATTGTGAGGATCACATGTTTCTGAGCATATGGGGGCCCTAAGTGGAATCTTACTTGGAGACTTCTTTTCCATGCATCATTTTTATTATATCCATGCATGTGGTTACAGATGAATCATATAGAACAGTGAAATCGCTCACAGAAACTCTTGCCTGCTCTCGACTCCATTATCTGAAAGGAGACCAATGATGTGAGCTCCACTGACACCATCTTCACACCTATTGGTTGTCGCTCCCTAAAGTCGCTCCTCATTGACATAAAATTAAACTTTTCTCAGCTTTGTTGTGAGTCGTGACGCTCACCGCGGCCACATCTAGTCGTCAGAGCTCGCTGTCATTTGTGTCTCTGAAAGTCGCCAGCTTTCATTGAAAATGAATAAGAACTAGTCGCTTTGTCACTGAAAGTCGCTGCATGCATGTACGGGGCTTGAGTCTTACTCGCAGCTTTTAGTATTTAATACATACATACATTGTCTTGTTAAATAAAATATAATTGTTCATGGAAAGGTAACTACCAGTTAACTACCAGTAACTAAGATATTTTCACTGTAGCATTTTTATATTAATTTTCCATTAGAATTACAAATTTTTTCAGTGTTCTTAGATTACTCAGTCTGTTGCACTTTCTTTTATTATTTAATTGTCATTAGTGCTTGGTATTATGGACATCTAAAACCAAGGTGGACTGATACTTTTATAGGCTTTTACAGACTGCTGGAAGTGAGCAACTCATCTTTCTAACAACAACAGCTTTATCAGCCAATAGTAAATATAGTTATTTACCTGATTGTTAGCATGCTGTCTGTGAACCTCTGGACAAGTGCTTTAATGCAGACAGTGTCGATGTTCCTCTTCTGCAGCTGGTTGAACAGCATGTCTACATTTGGCATGATCTTGTGGAACAATGCCAGAAAAAACAGAAAGCCTCATCTTCAGGCATCCTCACAAAGCCCCCAGCCTCTTTGACAGATGCGGTATCAAAGTTCCCAGAGCTTCTGATGGTCTGGAAACACTTTAGGAGGTTATCCTTGTGCTCGCACACAATGTTTACAGCGCGACTGTGGAAGTTTCACTGTGTTGTACAGGCTCTGGGGCATCTATGCGCAACCACTTGGTCAAGCACGGTGATTCGCTTGGGTGACCTGGAGAAGAAGGCAGAAAATCCACCAAGGTCGGAAAAAAAAGTGCAGATCCTGGGGATGTGTGATGTTGCCTGCTGCATGAAGAGGTTCAGCTGATGCGCATAGCAGTGGACATAGTGAGCACTTTCATAGACATCCATTATCTTACATTGCACTCCACCGTTGCCTCCCCTCATTACAGCAGCCCCGTCATAAGCCTGGGCGATAAGTTTGGCCTTTTGTCCATTTGGGAGTATGATGCTTAGCCTGTCCAGAAGCACTGTAGTGATGGTGTCAGTGGTTGCGTTCTGGATGGTAATGAACTAAAAAAAAATGCTCTTGGATGTTACTGTTGGCATCAGTGTAGCGTAGCACAAGCACCAGCTGGCATTGGGTGGAAGTATCAGTCGTTTCGTCTGCCTGAATGGCGATAAAATCAGCGGCCTTTACTTCCTCCAGAATGTAATCCTTGAGCACTGACAGCATGCAGTCCCAACAGCTCGTTTTGTACCGTCTTTGACGTGCCTTGAAAAATGGTAGCTGTCTTAAGGTGCTCCACCAGCACAGTGTCTAGGAAAGCAACAAAATCCACCAATCCCCTAAAAATGCCAGGGTTGTCAGAGGTTTCCTCATTGCAATCCTGTGGCCATTGTCAAGCTACGTAGCGATGTTCACTTTTCCCAATATGGCTAGCTTGACAGAATTAGCCATGTGTTCCCTTGTGTTCTTGTGTTTCCTTACTTTCTCAGACAGGTGCTTCATATCTCTCACTCCCGTAGCTTTCCATGCTGGACCTGTCCCCGCTGTTTTAAAAAGCAAGCACGGAAAGCAAAATAAAGCATTAGCATAACCGCACCCTCATAGCCAAGCCTTTTTGGTGTACCAACTATGAGAGAAGCCTTGCGTGTATGGCTTCCCTTTTTTACTAGACTGCTGTCTGATTGCGAGGTCAGGTTGATCTGGGCCCAGCTCTTTCACCTCTAGTTTTTCCGCCAAAGTTCTCCTCTCAAACGGACTTTGGAAGAGAGATATTACAGAGTTAGGGTTGGGTCTGGAAGCAGTGATAATTAAGCTCGCCATCATCCATTATCCATGTAGTTAAAATGGCACCCCTACAGACTAGTCCTGACTTTGGCAGTGGCTCGTTAGGGGCGATAAAATAATTGCAGGACGCGGATCGTCTAAATTTTATGTCCTATCTTGAATATGTTAAAATCTAAATTACTACATGGACCCGCCTCATGTGGGCGATCCTCTCTGTCGCCCCAGTGTTGAATTTGAGACATGCGGACCGGCAGAGACATGTAAGGAAACCATATATTTTGCACAGATGATTTTCTATCATATCATATCATATCATATCATATCATATCATATCATATTACAGTTGTGCTAAAAAGTTTGCATACCCTGGCAGAAATTTTGAAATATTGGCATTGATTTTGAAAATATGACTGATCATGCGAAAACACTGTCTTTTATTTAAGGATAGTGATCATATGAAGCCATTTATTATCACATAGTTGTTTGGCTCCTTTTTGAATCATAATGATAACAGAAATCATCCAAATGGCCCTGATCAAAAGTTTACATACCCTGGAATGTTTGGCCTTGTTACAGACAAACAAGGTGACACACACAGGTTTAAATGGCAATTAAAGGTTAATTTCCCACACCTGTGGCTTTTTAAATTTCAATTAGTGTCTGTGTATAAATAGTCAATGAGTTTGTTAGCTCTCATGTGGATGCACTGAGCAGGATATATACTGAGCCATGGGGAGCGGAAAAGAACTGTCAAAAGACCTGCGTAACAAGGTAATGGAACTTTATAAAGATGGAAAAGGATATAAAAAGATATCCAAATCCTTGAAAATTCCAGTCAGTACTTTTCAATCACTTATTAAGAAGTGGAAAATTCGGGGATCTCTTGATACCAAGCCAAGGTCATGTAGACCAAGAAAGATTTCAGCCACAACTGCCAGAAGAATTGTTCGGGATACAAAGAAAAACCCACAGGTAACCTCAGGAGAAATACAGGCTGCTCTGGAAAAAGATGGTGTGGTTGTTTCAAGGAGCACAATACGACGATACTTGAACAAAAATGAGCTGCATGGTCGAGTTGCCAGAAAGAAGCCTTTACTGTGCCAATGCCACAAAAAAGCTTGGTTACAATATGCCTCACAGCTTCTGGCACACTGTAATTTGGAGTGACGAGACCAAAATAGAGCTTTATGGTCACAACCATAAGCGCTATGTTTGGAGAGGGGTCAACAAGGCCTATAGTGAAAAGAATACCATCCCCACTGTGAAGCCAGTTTTTGGGGGTGTGTGAGCTCTAAAGGCACGGGGAATCTTGTGAAAACTGATGGCAAGATGAATGCATGTTATCAGAAAATACTGGCAGACAATTTGCATTCTTCTGCATGAAAGCTGCGCATGGGACGCTCTTGGACTTTCCAGCATGACAATGACCCTAATATCGACCCAAAGGCCAAGCTGACCCTCCAGTGGTTACAGCAGAAAAAGGTGAAGGTTCTGGAGTGGACATCACAGTCTCCTGACCTTAATATCATCGAGCCACTCTGGTGAGAAACGTGCAGTTCATGCAAGACGACCAAAGACTTTGCATGACCTGGAGGCATTTTGCCAAGACAAATGGGCAACTATACCACCTGCAAGACTTTGGAGCCTCATAGACAACTATTACAAAAGACTGCACGCTGTCATTGATGCTAAAGGGGGCAATACACAGTATTAAGAACTAAGGGTATGCAGACTTTTGAACAGGGATCATTTCATTTTTTTCTTTGTTGCCATGTTTTGTTTTATGATTGTGCCATTCTGTTATAACCTACAGTTGAATGTGAATCCCATAAGAAATAAAAGAAATGGTGGTGGTCTTTTTGGTGGTGGCGTAGTGGGCTAAACTGTTAAACAGAAGGTTGCTGGTTCAATCCCTACAGCCACCACCATTGTGTCCTTGAGCAAGGCACTTAAATCCAGGTTGCTCCAGGTGGATTGTCCCTGTAATAAGTGCACTGTAAGTCACTTTGAATAAAGCGTCTGCCAAATGCATAAATGTAAAAATAATTCTCTCATCATTGACTCACCCTCATGCCATCCCAGATGTATATGACTTTCTTCTGCAGAACACCAAATTATGATTTTTAGAAGAATATTTCAGCTTTGTTGGTCCTCACAATGCAAGTGAATGGGTACCAAAATTTTGAACAGTAACGCCGCTCCCTATACGCAAAATACACAGTCTGTGTAGGGCACCAACTCTCTAGGGGGGCACCAGAAACTCCACCAGCTGACCTTACTTGCACATTATACGTTATCCAAGGACCCGGTAGCAGTCGCGGAACACAGAAGATTGTCTCGCGCTCACACTTTCCCCTCATGCTCGCACCGTGCCTCGCAACATCACACCCCCCACCGCCCCCATCTGACAATCCCGGACCTCTGTATAGGGCATCAGTTTGGCCAGCGCCGGCCCTGATTTTGAAGCTCCGAAAAGCATATACACGTAGCATAACATTAATCCATATGACTCCAGTGTTTTAATCCATCTTCTGAAGTGATATGATAGGTGTGGGTGAGAAACAGTTCAAAATGTAAGTCCTTTTTCACCTACAGAGCTGAAATATTCTTCAAAAAATCTTTGTTTGTGTTGAGCAGAAGAAAGAAAATCATATGAATCTGGTATGGCATGAGGGTGATTAAATGATGAGAGAATTTACATTTTAGGGTTAACTATCCCTTTAACTTCTCAACAGCAATGTAAAAAAAACAACAAAAAATAAATAAAAATAATAATCTTTAGGAGAAATTTAAGTGCCAAAGAGAAGCTGTATTATTTTGACTAAGTCTTCTCTGAAAGCATTTCTCTCAGGGTTCTGATGTATGATTATGTGATTTTTATAGAGTTTTTAACTCAAAATAGCTACTGAGATAAAAGCCATTTTAGATTTCTTTTCAAAAATGATTTTTACACTGAGTATACATTATACACTAGTGTGTCTCTCATTGTGAAATATTTAGACTTTCTTTTCGATGCCAGAAAAGCTGCTTTCAGATAATGAAAGTATTACTTTAATGACCCAAGGGCGAATATCATCTCATCTGGCCTGAGAGCTCTCACAACAGTGCAGATAAACAAAAATGATTTCAACAAGAATCTCACTGTTAACATAAAGGTAATCTTCAACACATATATTGTATCCTATTTTTGACTATAAGCATGTCTTTATACATTACTCAAGTATATCTGGCTCCTTTTAAGTTTTAAATGAAGTGGTTAGCCTGTAACCGGTCTAATGAGAAGTTCAGAACATGTTAATCACAATCTATAATGAAATCCAATATGCATTTCTCTTTACATTGCATCAGATGTGCTGAACATACCATGTTCTACATGTTGCAGAATATACTGTAATACAGAATTATAATACAGCTGTTGTGCTTCTTTTAAACAAGAGTTACTCACTGACTAACTGTCAGCGTTACAGCATTGTGCATCTGTCCTGATCATAGCATGGCAGCTTTATAGCAGAGACAACTCAGTACTGCTGTGATTGTTATGAAGTAAAAAAGGCATGTTGACTTCATGTTTACAGATTGATTATCTTTAGGTGTAATAAGTTTAAGGCTGTATTTCATTTATGTTTTTAAAGTGTCACAAAGCTTTCACAAATTGGTCGTGTACTCCTGATGTTTGGAGTTTAAATTGATGACATTACATAGTGTCTTTTCTCATTTGTACTCACCTACTTACTGTACACTACTGCCACTTGTCTATCACATACTAGCCCAATGAAAACATTCATTTCACTGCATTGCTGCTATGCATTAATTAATAAGTGTCATAATGTAAATACTTGATACTGATTATGTGCCAGAATCTGTGCCAGATCTTTTTTTTTTCTTCTTTTTTTTTAATCCCCTTTTCTCCCCAATTTTGGAATGCCCAATTCCCACTACTTACTAGGTCCTCGTGGTGGCGTGGTTCCTCACCTCAATCTGGGTGACGGAGGACAAGTCTCAGTTGCCTCCACTTCTGAGACAGTCAATCCGTGCATCTTATCACGTGGCTCGCTGTGCATGACACCGCGGAGACTCCCAGCATGTGGAGGCTCATGCTACTCTCCGCGATCCACGCACAACTTACCACACGCCCCACTGAGAGCGAGAACCACTTAACGTGACCACGAGGAGGTTACCCCATGTGACTCTACCCTCCCTAGTAATGGGGCCAATTTGGTTGCTTAGGAGACCTGGCTAGAGTCACTCAGCACGCCCTGGATTCGAACTCGCGACAACATGGGTGGTAGTCAGCGTCAATTCTCGCTGAGCTACCCAGGCACCCACTGTGCCAAATTTACACTTTTTAATTGACAGTAAAGATGAAAAATTAAACATGCCTTTTGAAGCTTACCATTTTCGTTTCTTTTTTTTTTTTTTTTTTTTGGTTTTATGTCAAGTCACATCAAGTCATTTTTATTTATATAGTGCCTTTCACAACACACATCGTTTCAAAGCAGCTTTACAGAAGATCAGGCATTAACAGAAGATAAAACATGTTGTTATTAATGCAATTCAATAAAGAAAACATAAATGTGTATTTGTTACAGCCTTCTTTGCATTTAAGTGCATATATTCACTGACCACTTAGAAGTTTTAGCCTCTTTTTACGGTTTGTCTCCAAATTCTAGTTTTAGTGCTCAGATAATTAATACCTCATGGCACTGAATCTGATATACTATATTTCTTCATTTGCAAACTACACTGATGACACTTAATCAGCATACACTGGCGGCCAAAAGTTTGGAATAATGTACAGATTTTGCTGTTTTGGAAGGAAATTTGTACTGTAATTCACCAAAGTGGCATTCAAGTGATCACAAAGTATAGTCAGGACATTACTGATATAAAAAAACACCACCATCACTATTTGAAAAAAGTAAATTTGGATCAAATCTAGACAGGCCCCATTTCCAGCAGCCATCACTTCAACACCTTATCCTTGAGTAATCATGCTAAATTGATAATTTGGCACTAAAAAATCACTTGCCATTATACCAAACACAGTTGAAAGCTCTTTGGTTCATTAAATGAAGCTTAACATTGTCTTTGTGTTTGTATTTGAGTTGCCACAGTATGCAATAGACTGGCATGTCTTAAGGTCAATATTAGGTCAAAAATGGCAAAAAAGAAACAGCTTTCTCTAGAAACTCATCAGTCAATCATTATTTTGAGGAATGAAGGTTATACAATGCTTGAAATTGCCAAAAACTAAAGATTTCATACAAAGGTGTACACTACAGTCTTCAAAAACAAAGGACAGCTGGCTCTAACAAGGACAGAAAGAGATGTGGAAGGCCAGATGTACAACTAAACTAGAGGTTAAGTACATCAAATCAAATCAAATCACATTTATTGTCACACAGCCATAAACACAAGTGCAATGGTGTGTGAAATTCTTGGGTGCAGTTCCTATCAACATAGCAGTCGTGATAGTGATGAGACATATACCAATTTACAATAACATCAATTTAACACAACACAATTTAAAGTCTAATATACACATAATTACAACACAATATACAAATAATAAAATACACTGTACAGTATACAATATGCACAATATAGATACACATTATTCAATAAAAAATAAAAAACAAAAAAGTATATATAATAGTATATATAGAATGTACAGTAGGTTGTATTGTACTGTATTGACATTCAGGCTGTCGGTTGATAGTAAGTTGTTAAGAGAGAATATACATAATAATAATATAATTTATGACAGTCCGGTGTGAGATATAAGAGTAATAAAGTGCAGTGCTGATGTATTTTGATCGTGGGAGATCAAGAGTTCAAAAGTCTGATTGCTTGGGGGAAGAAGCTGTCATGGAGTCGGCTGGTGCGGGTCCTGATGCTGCGATACCGCCTGCCTGATGGTAGCAGTGAGAACAGCCCATGGCTCGGGTGGCTGGAGTCTCTGATGATCCTCCGAGCTTTTTTCACACACCGCCTTGTATATATTTCCTGGAGGGAGGGAAGCTCACCTCCGATGATGTGTCTGGCAGTTCGCACCACCCTTTGCAGTGCTTTGCGGTTGTGGGCTGTGCTATTGCCGTACCAGGCGGAGATGCAGCCAGTCAGGATGCTCTCTACAGTGCAGGTGTAGAACCGTGTGAGGATGTGGCGGTTCATTCCAAACTTCCTCAGCCGTCTCAGGAAGAAGAGGCGCTGATGAGCCTTCTTCACAACGACTTCAATGTGGATGGACCATGTGAGTTCCTCAGTGATGTGGACACCCAGGAACTTGAAGCTGCTGACTCTCTCCACTGGTGCTCCATTGATGGTGATGGGACTGTGTTCTCTGTCTTTTCTTCTGAAGTCCACCACAAGCTCCTTTGTCTTACTGATGTTGAGGGAGAGGTTGTGCTCCTGACACCAGCGTGTCAGAGTGTGCACCTCCTCTCTGTAGGCTGTTTCATCATTGTCAGTGATCAGACCTACCACCGTTGTGTCATCAGCAAACTTAATGATGGCATTGGAGCTATGTGTTGCCACACAGTCATGTGTGTACAGGGAATACAAGAGTGGGCTGAGAACACAGCCCTGTGGGGCTCCAGTGTTGAGGGTCAGTGATGAGGAGATGTTGCTGCCTATCTGCTTGACAGGAAGTCCAGGTTCCAGCTGCACAGCGAGCTGTTTAAGCCCAGAGCCCGGAGTTTCTCATCTAGCTTGGAGGGCACTATGGTGTTGAATGCTGAGCTGTAGTCTACAAACAGCATTCTCACATAAGTGTTCTTTTTTTCCAGGTGGGAGAGAGCAGTGTGTAGTGTAGATGCAATGGCATCATCAGTGGAGCGGTTGTTGTGGTAAGCAAACTGCAATGGGTCAAGAGAGAGAGGCAGCACAGAGCAGATGTAATCTCTGATTAGTCTCTCAAAGCATTTGCTGATGATGGGGGTCAGAGCAACAGGAGGGCAGTCATTTAAGCAAGTTATTTTTGATTGCTTTGGAACAGGCGCAATGGTGGATGTTTTAAAGCATGTGGGGACTACAGACAAAGAGAGGGAAAGGTTGAAAATGTCTGTAAAAACACCAGCCAGCTGGTTCGCGCACGCTCTGATGACGTGGCCCGGAATGCCGTCTGGGCCCGTGGCTTTGCGGCTATTCACCCGTCGGAAGGATCGGGTTACATCCGCTACAGAGACAGAGAGTGAACTAACCTCTGTAGCTTCGGCCGCGAGAGCTCTCTCTCCATGAGGGCGGTGTTATTTCCCTCAAAACTAGCATAAAAAGTATTTAGCTTATCCGGGAGAGAGGTAGCGGTGTTCATGGCGGAGTTTTTATTCCTTTTAAAGTCCGTGATGATGTTAATTCCCTGCCACATGCTTCTAGATTTGGTGGTGTTAAACTGTCCTTCAATCTTGTTCCTGTTCTGGCGTTTTGCTGTTCTGGTGTTTTGCTGTTTTTCGGAGGGCATAACTGGCTTGTTTATGCTCCTCCGCGTTCCCGGAATTGAAAGCGGAGGTCCGCACAATAAGTGCCGCGCGAACATCGCTATTTATCCATGGCTTCTGGTTCGGATAGATCCGTGTTGTTCTGGTCGGAACAACGTCCTCCACGCACTTTTTGATGAAACACATTACACTATCAGCGTAAAGCTCGATGTCGTCATCAGAGGCGGACCGGAACATCTCCCAGTCCGTGTGATCAAAACAGTCTTGTAGCATAGAGTCTGATTGGTCCGACCAGCACTATATCGTTCTGAGGGTGGGTGCTTCCTGTTTCAGTTTCTGCCTGTAAGCGGGCAGAAGCAGAATGGAAGAGTGGTCCGATTTGCCAAATGGTGGGCGGGGGAGGGATTTGTAGCAATGGTCCAAAACCCGGTCCCCTCGTGTGTTGAAACTAATGTGCTGGTGGTATTTTGGTGCGACTGATTTGAAACTGGCTTTATTAAAGTCCCCGGTCACAATGAACGCGGCCTCAGGGTGCGCGGTTTCATGCTCACTTATACTCCTATACAGTTCCTTGAGTGCCTGGTCTGTGTCGGCTTGTGGGGGAATGTACACAGCTGTGATAATGACCGCTGTGAATTCCCTCGGTAGCCAGAATGGTCGACACAGAAGCATGAGAAATTTCAGATCAGGAGAGCAGAAAGACTTGATAGAATGTATGTTCCTCTGATCACACCAGGATTTGTTGATATTAAAACATACACCACCACCTCTGCTTTTACCTGAGAGCTCTTTCGCTCTGTCCGCTCGGTGCACGGAGAACCCCGCGGGTTCAATGGCTGAGTCTGGAATCTCCGCAGACACCCAAGTTTCTGTTAGGCAGATAATGCAGCAGTCCCTCGTCTCTCGTTGGAAAGAGATCCGCGCTTTCAGCTCGCAGAGCTTGTTATCCAGAGACTGAACATTTGCTAGTAGAATAGTGGGTAGCAGGGGTCGATTTGCGCGGCGTCTTACTCTGAAGAGAACGCCGGCTCTGTTTCCCCTTTTCCTCCTGCGTTTCCGCGTCCGGACTGCCCAGACAAAGGGCTCCGCTTGCTTGTTTGTAAACAGCGGGTCAGCATTGAGGAATTTGAAGTCCGGGTTACGGTGTGAAATTGCTGAACCAATGTCCAAAAGTGTTTATCTGTCATAGACAATGAGGCAGACAACATCCAAGACAAAAAACATGAGAATTGTGAACAAAACAAACAAAACACTGCCATGTTGTGTCGGAACTCGCAACGCAGCAGCCATACTCGGCGCCATCTTGAGTCATCAGAGTCTCTAGTTTGAGAAATAGATGCCTCACATGTCCTCAGCTGACAGCTTCATTGAATTCTACCCGCTCAACACCAGTTTCATGTTAACAGTAAAGAGAAGGCTCAGGGGTGCAGGCCTTATGGGAAGAATTGCAAAGAAAAAGCCACTTTTGAAACAGAAAAACAAAAAAAAAGGTTAGATTGGGCAAAGAAACACAGACATTGGAAGAGATAATTGGAAAAGAGTGTTATGGATCTTAACCCCGGGGTGAAATGTCACCTGAGTATCTGGACAAACTGACAGCTAGAATGCCAAGGATCTGCAAAGCTGTCATTGCTGCACGTGGAGGATTTTTTGATGAGAACTCTTTAAATAAGTTCTGAAGATTTTTTCAAATTGTAATAGTAATTTTTCATGTTATTAATGTCCTGACTATACATTGTGATCAGTTGAATGCCACTTTGGTGAATAAAAGTACCAATTTCTTTCTATAACAGCAAATTCTGTACATTATTCCAAACCTTTGGCTGCCAGTGTATACGTATGCTCAACAGACTTCTACTACTGTGCCTACAGTATGATAAAATGTGATCTTTTCACTTATATATATATATATATATATATATATATATATATATATATATATATATATATATACATGTATGTGTGTGTGTGTATATATATATATATATATATATATATATATATATATATATATATATATATATATATATACACACACACACGTATATATATATATATATATATATATATATATATATATATAAAGCTTGCATGAGGCATGTAAATATTTTTGGCTATCCCATTTTTTTCTAAAGTTGTCAAGTGTTGATGCCTTTAAATTGAAACATCTATTTTATCCGTACATTGTTAGTTAAAAGTTACCATATATTACAGATGCTAATACTGTAGCTGGTATACCATACATATTTTTATATGATTGAGGTTGAGGGCAATTGTAACTATGAAATATAAAATTGTATGACCTTTAACTCCTTAAAATTTCTAATGGACATAATTTAATCAGTATATCTGTTAAAGACGCTGTTATTGAGGTATAAGATGATCAGTTTTCGTTAGTACAAAGGGTATAACTAATTATGCAATACAAGTATAAGTAAAATTTAGACACCTGCTTTAAACAAATATTGCTCCAAACAACAAAATAATTGTTAACACATAAAGAATAAAACTATATGCTCATTTGAGATACAGTCAGTGGGTTAATATTCAACTGTTGGCAATTGCGCCCACAACACTCTGACTTCTGTATTTAATTCAAAATTGTGATCTAGTTATTGCCAATGTAACTTTATTAAGCAAAGCTAATTTGGACTATGAAATTGTATATTGTATATACATACGCACAATCAGTATACAGTCACAATGTCAGGTATGATTTCATGAAAGACTAGGCCGTTTTGAATTTAGGCCCAGCAGATGGTGCTTCAATAGTCCATTTAACATTATTAAATGCATGCAAGGGATAAACTGGAAAATTCAAGAATGTAAACACAGGAGGCAGTCTAGCCCACAGTTCAGTGACAGACTGGAAAATTAAGACGGATGGAAGTCTGTTTTGAAAAAAAGCAGATTTCTCTCATTTCTTTTTTGTGTCTTTTACTTGCTGTGAGTAAAGAAAAACAAATGTATTCAAGACCAAATTAACTGTTCCTGTATGTATTATGTTTACAGTATCTCAAGATAATTATTAGTTACGTTAGTCTAGATCAACAGCTTTCAAATGGCTGTTAATATTGCATTAATTTGAAGAGATGGTATTTCAAAATATATATAATCTGTATCATTCTTACTGCAGAGAATTGTACTGTAATCTTTTCCATTAAGACCATTTACATACCAGCAATCCTGTAATTTGAGATCACAGTATGTGAACTATAATGGAGAACCCAGGTAAACTCAGTTTAGATTAACTTACTTTGAACAGCACTTACATTTGGAGAATAAATGTCATGACATGCCAGTGTATATGACGTGTGTGACTTCCAAAGAAATTAGAAAAATATTTGTACAGTTTCCTGGTTCTTACAGTGTAACATGTAGAACAAAACCAGTTCTAGTTCTCTTTTGAAAGAAACTCAACTACTCACACTCTATTTCACTAATATGAAGTTTTACTTGAAAAGAATCATATTAGAACAATATGTAACATTTTTACATTTATATCACTCTTTTTTTAAAGGTGCTTTAAAAAACAAAGTGCTTTACTTTTCTTGTGTTAGAATGCCATGGTCAAAAGATAGCAAGCATGCAATTGAGAATAGTTAGAGTCAGAGAAGTACTAGCTATATGCAGGTGCATCTCAATAAATTAGAATGTCGTGGAAAAGTTCATTTATTTCAGTAATTCAATTCAAATTGTGAAACTCGTGTATTAAATAAATTCAATGCACACAGACTGAAGTAGTTTAAGTCTTTGGTTCTTTTAATTGTGATGATTTTGGCTCACATTTAACAAAAACCCACCAATTCACTATCTCAAAAAATTAGAATATGGTGACATGCCAATCAGCTAATCAACTCAAAACACCTGCAAAGGTTTCCTGAGCCTTCAAAATGGTCTCTCAGTTTGGTTCACTAGGCTACACAATCATGGGGAAGACTGCTGATCTGACAGTTGTCCAGAAGACAATCATTGACACCCTTCACAAGGAGGGTAAGCCACAAACATTCACTGCCAAAGAAGCTGGCTGTTCACAGTGTGCTGTATCCAAGCATGTTAACAGAAAGTTGAGTGGAAGGAAAAAGTGTGGAAGAAAAAGATGCACAACCAACCGAGAGAACCGCAGCCTTATGAGGATTGTCAAGCAAAATCGATTCAAGAATTTGGGTGAACTTCACAAGGAATGGACTGAGGCTGGGGTCAAGGCATCAAGAGCCACCACACACAGACGTGTCAAGGAATTTGGATACAGTTGTCATATTCCTCTTGTTAAGCCACTCCTGAACCACAGACAACATCAGAGGCGTCTTACCTGGGCTAAGGAGAAGAAGAACTGGACTATTGCCCAGTGGTCCAAAGTCCTCTTTTCAGATGAGAGCAAGTTTTGTATTTCATTTGGAAACCAAGGTCCTAGAGTCTGGAGGAAGGGTGGAGAAGCTCATAGCCCAAGTTGCTTGAAGTCCAGTGTTAAGTTTCCACAGTCTGTGATGATTTGGGGTGCAATGTCATCTGCTGGTGTTGGTCCATTGTGTTTTTTGAAAACCAAAGTCACTGCACCCGTTTACCAAGAAATTTTGGAGCACTTCATGCTTCCTTCTGCTGACCAGCTTTTTAAAGATGCTGATTTCATTTTCCAGCAGGATTTGGCACCTGCCCACACTGCCAAAAGCACCAAAAGTTGGTTAAATGACCATGGTGTTGGTGTGCTTGACTGGCCAGCAAACTCACCAGACCTGAACCCCATAGAGAATCTATGGGGTATTGTCAAGAGGAAAATGAGAAACAAGAGACCAAAAAATGCAGATGAGCTGAAGGCCACTGTCAAAGAAACCTGGGCTTCCATACCACCTCAGCAATGCCACAAACTGATCACTTCCATGCCACGCCGAATTGAGGCAGTAATTAAAGTAAAAGGAGCCCCTACCAAGTATTGAGCACATATACAGTAAATGAACATACTTTCCAGAAGGCCAACAATTCACTAAAAATGTTTTTTTTTTTATTGGTCTTATGATGTATTCTAATTTTTTGAGAGAGTGAATTGGTGGGTTTTTGTTAAATGTGAGCCAAAATCATCACAATTAAAAGAACCAAAGACTTAAACTACTTCAGTCTGTGTGCATTGAATTTATTTAATACACGAGTTTCACAATTTGAGTTGAATTACTGAAATAAATGAACTTTTCCACGACATTCTAATTTGAGATGCACCTGTACAAGGAAAATATACAGTCAAATACTTTTTTCTTTTTTTTTTTTTGCAATAGTAGTAGTATTGTTAAGAGGTCTGAGTGACTATTAAACAGTTTGCTGTTACAAAAATAGTGACAATATCATAATCCTCGACCACAAACAACAAGAAGTAACAATGTCATCCAAACCAAAAGTTATTGTATATACAGGGCAAAAAAATTGAAAAATACAGGTTCAGTTCACTTTGTTTTCTAATACTGAAGAGGATACCATTTGACCTTATCATAATGCCTTTCAAATATGCCTTATCAAATGTGACTTTAAAATGTCAAACACTGGCATCATGATTGAAGCATTTAAGCCAGTGTTTAAGGTTTCGGCTCGGTGTCTAAAAGATTTAAACATATATTAAAAATATATTAGCATGTATGGTTCCATGAAAAACCTCTTCCATCAATGGGACCTTTCCATAATACAAAATGTTTTTTGTGGTGGAAAAAGTTTCTTAAAAACCAAAAATGGTACTTTTATGGCATCGCTGTGAGAACCCCTTTTTGAAACCCTTAATTTAGTTGTCACAGGTCATGCTTTCAAATGAATGATTCATCAAAATTCACTGCAAGTGTAACATCCCATGAGATTACACAGAAAATTAATGCAACGTTACAAGCGTTTACCTTGTATCTGTTTTGACTGCAGAGTTAAACAGAATGATAGGAACTGTCCATTTGAATGCAGGGTGAGATATGCAAAGAAGAGGTCCAAGAACTTTGTTGAACTGATGTGGGTGTATGGTCAGTACCCAAAACGGTTTGAGGGATTTTCAGTGCTCCACACTCCCCAAGTGCTATTTCAGCACACGTGGTAGGGCTCCATTGTTCTCCTGTGTTTTTCGATAAGCTTTGGAAATCCTGGTAGCAATCACTACTTGGGGTGATGCCATCATCATGGGGAGTCAAACAAGGATACAGTGGATTTTTAGAGGTGATAAGATTTTTCATGATGAACTTCTCATTAACATCAGAGCTACCGTTTGCATGATTTACATTTCCTATGTCCTGATATCCATCTTCCACAATAGCAGAATTAAGCTGGGTCTTAAGGCAGTCTACTGGGTCCGGATTAAAAAATTCCCTCTTGTAAGACTGATATGAAGGATCAAAAGAGATATCTAAGAATGAAGAATCATCTGGGACTGATGATTCCAAATAGGAATTGTTTCTTAAAAACGATGACCCTGAGCCATTCCCCGAATCTCTGTTTGCACTATTGCTTTCTCTTTGGGAACCAATATCTAGACTTTTGCTTGGTATCACAGTGTTAGTGGGTAACAATGGCAGCTCTTGCAGGGCAAGCATGGTGCGTGTTAGTATGCTCATATTCTGTTCCTGGATACCAGAGCACGCCTGACCATAATCCACACTATGAGTCGAGTCAACACTATTGAAACTTTGTTCATTGTTTGTATCTTCCGACAACGCTACTAACCTGTAGAAAGTAAAACATGTTGAGGCATGTTTCCATTAATCAGAATTAGACTGAAGAAAGTCAAGCATGTTTTCAATGTTTTGGCAGAACTCAGAAAACCTTACCATTTCTTTTCTTCCTGGAGGTCCAGTTTTGGAATCTCAACAACGACTGGGGAGAACTTCATATTGGAAGGAGGCAACATGTGACCCTATGAAACAATGAAAAAATATGGAACTCATATTGATATTAATCAAGATTATAATAAAACTGAGATTTATTTTCCAGGATACACTGTAATAATTTAAATATACACAAGCCACCATTTGGGATTTCTCAGCTGCCACACCGGCAGAACCCTCTACAGAAACCCTGTAAAAGAGCCTCAAATATCCTGTTTATGTCCTCAAGGAATATTTCAAGTGCCTTGATACTTTTTGCTTATTAATGAACCATTGACAGTCCTTGAGAGTTCCTGCAGAAACTATGAGTAAGTTTCTCAGAGAACTAAAAGGGTGTCTGGAGGATCTTCAGAGAGTTTCACTGATGTGGCATCTGAGGAACCCCAAATGGTGCCTTGAATTATTTTTAATTACTTGTTTTTTTTTTTTGTTTTTTGGTTTTTACAGTGAATTAATAATGTTAGCAAAACAAATTTTATCTCTCTCTCTAACCTTCTGTTTTCCAAGGTTTGGATCTATTTCTGGCTTGGTGATCTTGTCCCACCACATCCTCTTGATTCTGTAATGAGGAAATCAAATGTGTCAGAATTGAATTGGGCAAGAAGAAGAAGAAGAAAAAAAAGTATTGTTAAATGGTTTAATGTAGACTAATGGAAAGAGATCAAATAGAGATCTTTACCTGAAAAAGCAGATGAAGATAATGAATATTATAATGATCAAACCAACACATACACCTGGAATTACTATTTTGAGTATTTCACTAAGGGACGGAGCTGTGAAACACAAAGATTTATCAGTTTTATTTAAGCGTATACCATACCTGTGGAGATTAATTTGAGACAAATATACATAGACTTACAAGTAGTGAATTCATATGGTGTGCTTCGGTCACTAAATATCTCATTATTGTTATAGTTTGTTTTCACTCTTGCTGTCAGAATGTAGTCGGTATTTGGCTGGAGATTTCTACCCACAATCTCATAGAATCCCATACTGTCCATCACCATTTTGGACACCTGTATGGACAAAGATTTGTTTTTTATTTCTTTATGACACATCCATATGATCATATACTGTGAATATGGTTCATATATTCTTCCTTACTGTGTCTTTTCCTCCTTTGATGCCATAAGTCAGCTCTATACTCAAACTTTGTGCAAAATATCTAGTTTTATCCTTGTACTTGTTGTCCCAAGTTACTTTAAAGTCTCCATTTGGAGTCTTCTGCACCGATAAGATAGCTGGAGTTTTTGGTTTGACTGGAGAAAATGAAGAAGGCATTTGTAAGTGATGTATCAAAATACATCCACAAAAAGTCAACTTTTTTGTTTTTTTATTACAGAATTGAATAAAAATAATAATAATAAAAAAAGCATAAATGCTATACATTTTTTTTTTATTTTTTTAATATAAATTAACATGAACATACAGTATAAACAAAGATTATACTCACTGAACTCCAGAGTTGAAAAATTTTTTGTGAATAAAACATTCACTCCCTGCAGAAGTGTAGTACAGAAGATCTCCATCGGAACAAACCCTGGTATTTCAAACTTGCATTCACAAACACTAGCATTGTGATGACTTCTCTCAAAAATACATGTATATTTATTTAGCCTGTAATATAAGAATGTACAATGAATTGCAATGAACAGTAAATTCAGATGTTGATGGATAAAAAGATTTGTTCAATTCTCACAACCCAGTAACCACATCATGGTTATAGTTATAATGGAACTATATGCCTGTAGCATAGTAGAAATAAAATCACTTACTCTTCTAATACAGTGTGTGTTGTGTTGAGCTTGTATTCAGAGCAATTTATGAGATTTTTAGAAGAAAGACTGCATTTCATTTCTCTTTCATAGTCATTGAAACAGCTGAAGTCCTCCTCTGCTGGTTCTAGAATGTTTTTAATGAATTGATAAAAAGAAACATACAATTTGAACACCAAATTAATGTGAATGAATTGTTCTGCAGTGCTTTTTGTAAGAATTGCACTGTTCTTAAAACAGACTGAAATTATGGCTTTGTTACTTTCCTATTTATGTAGCCCAAGTACTCAAAAACCTATTACAGCCTATTTTTTTTTATTTTTTATTTACGCATTTCAATTTTATAACATTGAATTGTTTAATGATAAACATAATTAAATGAATACAATTTAAAATATTGTACATGTATCTAGCCAATGTGTATTTTTTTTAAAGATTACTCAACTCAATTTGATTTTTTTAAATGATTTTTTATATAAAATTGTATTGTGTAAATCTTACAATTAATTATTGAGTGTACATATGAATACCATTTAATGTTATTACTTTGTGAGGCCGCTTGTAAACGGACAAATTATTATTATAATTAGGCATAGTACTTAATTATATTTATATTATTATTGTGTAACAACATTAGCACTGTAATATTAAGTGTAAGTTTACCGTAACAAAGTGCGTGGCAAAGAAGCATGAGAACTATCTGACTGCATAGAGCTGTGAAATACATCGTGCCCGTCCTTTAAAAACAAAAATCATCCATATCAATTCCACCACACATCGTACAAACAAAAATATTAAAGAATATTACCAGAAAACGGATTGCTTTACCTTATTTGTCAGCGCGTTGCCGTATCGTAAACTAAGAGAAGTCGAATTGTCTTTATTTCCTATATTTCACTCTGTACACAAATAAAACATGCGATTTCACCCACAAACACATACAGTTTCCGAACGAATAGCTCAGACACTTAACACGAAACTTCCTGTTCGCAATGTGGTATTTGGCAACCGGGGCAGCTTTCGAACTTTACTGGAACACATGCGATTCTTTGGCTGTTATCCGCTGACTCCCGGTCTGCTCCAGCGTGTCCTGTTCCTACATCACACGCGATATGAGGCAGTCGGGAGCTGATCTCTGGCCTGTTCACGCAGATGGGAAAGCGTATTGAATTCCAGGGAAAAACGATAAGAGCGCCTGTCCAATGAAGCTGTTTGAAAGGAAATCTGATAAAGAAGGGGCTTGTTATAATGCAGGCTATTACTTATAAGGCAGCCGAATGCATGGGAAGTCATTGTGCAAGCATAGTGTGTGCAAGGCTCACAAAAAGGAAGGTCGAAATTACATCGCAATTGAGAAAATATATTATCAGAACAGTAAAATTAGTTTCACTTCCTCTGAAAATGAATACTATAGACAATTCTGTACTGAATTAAGGTTGGACAGAGGAAGTGAAACTATATACACTGTATATATAAGATATAGGCCTATATATTTTTTCTTTAAATGTGAGTGAATACGTGTGGTCCTTGCTAATGACGTTATAGGACAATAAGGGAACATCCAAAGCTCCCAGACCACTGCCCACTAGCTCCCCCCTCTCTGTATTCCCTTCACTGGTTGGATGGTGTTCATCGGTATCATTGGTGACATCTTGTGGTTGAAAACGGCACGGAAATTCAGGAGAAAATGATAAGGACATCCCACTGAGACATGCTTGCAAAATACTTCACGTTAGTCATAAGTAAAACTACTTTTAATTTCAATAAATAAAACAAATACATATTAAAGTTATCAACGGATGATCCAGCACATTATAAATGTCAGACGTTTAGGAAGGTGTATCTGGTTAAGACAGATGAGATAAAGATGCAGGCCTAATTACCTGTGTGCTGTTAAAGGGATAGTTCACCCAAAAATGAAAATTCTCTCATTATTCACTTACCCTGATGCCATCCCAGATGTGTATGACTTTCTTTCTTCAACAGAACACAAATGAAGATTTTTAGAAGAAGATCGAGCTCTGTCAGGTCCTTATAATGCAAGTAAATGGGTGCCAGCACTTTGACAGTCCAGAAGTCACATTTAGGCAGCATAAAAGTAATCCATGCAACTCAAGTCGATCAGTGAATGTCTTGTGAAGTGAATCAATAGGTTTATGTAAGAAACAAGTCGTTAATTAAAACGGTTTTAACTTTAAATCGGTACTTCCGTCCAGGGCTCTGATGCTGTTTGAAATGGCTGAACTCTCACGTGATGTTCGTTTTTCTGTTATTCTCACATGAACTCGCCAGCACGCTTACATCACGTGACAGCTATGTGATGCATCAGCTGCTGGCAGGAAGTGCTTTTTAAAAGTTAAAAATGTTTTAATTATCGATTTATTTTTTACACAAACGTTTCGATTTGCTTCAGAAGACATCCACTGGGACTGGAGTCGCATGGATTACTTTTATGATGCCTAAATGTGACTTTTGGACCGTCAAAGTGCTGGCACACATTTACTTGCATTATAAGGACCTGACAGAGCTCTATCTTCTTCTAAATATCTTCATTTGTGTGCTCTTGAAGAAAGACAGTTATACACATCTGGGATGGCATCAGGGTAA
Source organism: Myxocyprinus asiaticus (assembly GCF_019703515.2). NCBI lineage: Eukaryota > Metazoa > Chordata > Actinopteri > Cypriniformes > Catostomidae > Myxocyprinus > Myxocyprinus asiaticus. The sequence goes on along the minus strand of NC_059356.1, from coordinate 18,335,580 downwards.
GTGAATGAGAGAATTTTCATTTTTGGTTGAACTATCCTTTTAAGACAAGCTAAGCAGCAGTCAACCTAGAAGAATGTAATTAAGGGTGTGTGATTATTTTCTCTCATTTGGCAATTTCTCTAACCAGACATATTATTGAACGAAGAAGGGAGTCAGAGGTTTTTAATTTCCTTTGTTTGCCACTCATTTGGTGTAGGATTTTGGATTACATATAGAATCTATGCTTTGAAACTTCCATGCTGTTGTTTAACAAAACCAGAGTGGATTATTTCCGTGGCTGTTATCATACATCATATATTCGGGTCACGGGTCAATACTCACATCCCATGAAGTATGTCCAAAACCTATTCATACTGCTCGCATGCATACTGAAAGAACGGACTGTTCTACCAACCGAGAAGTGCGTCCATAAAATACAGTACTGTAAAAGCAGGTGATTTCAGACGCATGGGGGGTTTCTGTGTCGATATAGCACTGAGACTGTATTGTAATGCCTGCTGTTGATCAGTGATGCTGATGTATGTGAAATACAAAAGAACTATTGAACTGTGTTCACATGTAATGTATTACATTACATTGGTTATGGTTTTCTATATAATAATTTTTTTAAAGTTAAACGTGCCAACCACTCTGGGGTATGTGAGCCTTCCTCATGGATGTCTTGTGACCTTTTTGCATGTTGTTTATCTTTTGTTCAATAAAAGTCAAGTATTTGCATATCAAAACAAGCAGTTTTGTTGCACAACTGTAGGATTCTCAAAGCCCCTATTTAATTTAAACTCCCTTTCTGTTAGAAAAGCCTCTGACTGAGTAGCATAATGACTGATTTCACTCAATAGTGCTTAAAGGTTTTCCAATTGAATGGGTAAACAATTATAAAGTTAAGCTCCATCGACATCACTTGTGGCATATTATTGATTACCACAAAAAGTAATTGGGACTTGCCACTCCTTTTCTTAAAAAAAAAAAAAGAAAAAAAGAAAAAATCTGGTTTATGGTGAGGCACTTACAATTGAAGTAAATCCTGTCCATAAACTTTAAAATAATCACTGTTTCAAAAGTATAGCCACAAGACATAAACAATATGCATGTAAACATAATTTTACTAACCTTTTCTGTGTAAAGTTGTAACCAATTTTACAACTTCGGAAAAACTTTGGAAAAAATTATGATTTAAACAACCTTACAGCTAAAATAATACATTAGTATTAACATAAGAATTAATAAGCTTCACATTTCTGCCTTTAAACCCTCCAACAATGTGCCCCCACTTCCAATTATAAGTGCATCACTGTTACCCTAGAAAGCAAAAAGGGGGTCAAATTGACCCGAAGAGGGATCTGATGTTAGGAAGATTTTATTGATAAAAATATTTATTTCCTTAATCTTCCATGAAAGCCTCAAAAATCTTGTTTGTGACCCTCACCAATGTCATTTTCATATATCTTGGTCATGGTTTCAGAATTTTATTTTAATTTTTTTTTTTTTATCACTACCTACTCCAAGACTGCATAAAGGGGGTCAAAATGACCCATTTGCATTTCTTATGGAATTTTGACTTCACATGTACAAGGTTTTTTCCCCAACTTTTTAAAATGAATAACAGATACATTTTGAAGCACTGCCATTTACAGGTGCGTCTCAATAAATTAGAATGTCGTGGAAAAGTTCATTTATTTCAGTAATTCAACTCAAATTGTGAAACTCGTGTATTAAATAAATTCAATGCACACAGACTGAAGTAGTTTAAGTCTTTGGTTCTTTTAATTGTGATGATTTTGGCTCACATTTAACAAAAACCCACCAATTCACTCTCTCAAATAATTAGAATATGGTGACATGCCATTCAGCTAATCAACTCAAAACACCTGCAAAGGTTTCCTGAGCCTTCAAAATGGTCTCTCAGTTTGGTTCACTAGGCTACACAATCATGGGGAAGACAGCTGATCTGACAGTTGTCCAGAAGACAATCATTGACACCCTTCACAAGGAGGGTAAGCCACAAACATTCATTGCCAAAGAAGCTGGCTGTTCACAGAGTGCTGTATCCAAGCATGTTAACAGAAAGTTGAGTGGAAGGAAAAAGTGTGGAAGAAAAAGATGCACAACCAACCGAGAGAACCGCAGCCTTACGATTGTCAAGCAAAATCGATTCAAGAATTTGGGTGAACTTCACAAGGAATGGACTGAGGCTGGGGTCAAGGCATTAAGAGCCACCACACACACACGTCAAGGAATTTGGCTACAGTTGTTGTATTCCTCTTGTTAAGCCACTCTTGAACCACAGACAATGTCAGAGGCGTCTTACCTGGGCTAAGAAGAAGAAGAACTGGACTGTTGCCCAGTGGTCCAAAGTCCTCTTTTCAGATGAGAGCAAGTTTTGTATTTCATTTGGAAACCAAGGTCCTAGAGTCTGGAGGAAGGGTGGAGAAGCTCATAGCCCAAGTTGCTTGAAGTCCAGTGTTAAGTTTCCACAGTCTGTGATGATTTGGGGTGCAATGTCATCTGCTGGTGTTGGTCCATTGTGTTTTTTGAAAACCAAAGTCACTGCACCCGTTTACCAAGACATTTTGGAGCACTTCATGCTTCCTTCTGCTGACCAGCTTTTTAAAGATGCTGATTTCATTTTCCAGCAGGATTTGGCACCTGCCCACACTGCCAAAAGCACCAAAAGTTGGTTAAATTACCATGGTGTTGGTGTGCTTGACTGGCCAGCAAACTCGCCAGACCTGAACCCCATAGAGAATCTATGGGGTATTGTCAAGAGGAAAATGAGAAACAAGAGACCAAAAAATGCAGATGAGCTGAAGGCCACTGTCAAAGAAACCTGGGCTTCCATACCACCTCAGCAGTGCCACAAACTGATCACCTCCTTGCCACGCCGAATTGAGGCAGTAATTAAAGCAAAAGGAGCCCCTACCAAGTATTGAGTACATATACAGTAAATGAACATACTTTCCAGAAGGCCAACAATTCACTAAAAATGTTTTTTTTATTGGTCTTATGATGTATTCTAATTTTCTGAGATAGTGAATTGGTGGGTTTTTGTTAAATGTGAGCCAAAATCATCACAATTAAAAGAACCAAAGACTTAAACTACTTCAGTCTGTGTGCATTGAATTTATTTAATACACGAGTTTCACAATTTGAGTTGAATTACTGAAATAAATGAACTTTTCCACGACCTATTGAGATGCACCTGTAGATATTTCAAATAATATTTTAAATAAGCTAGCTAGCAAAGTACTAGAGCTAAGACTTAACTATTAACAAAATATGCTCACATATAAAGCAGGGGAGGCTTTGGAAAATGTTCAATGAGACGCCCATAATGGCTTTGGAGACAAAATCGAAGTACTCAGATGATGATGATCCAGACGACTGTCATTAAGTCTAAATTAATTTTTGTGGTAATCAGTATTATGCAACAAATGCAGACGATTGAGCTTAACTTGTAATGAATCTGGAATATCCCTTTAAGTCTTTGTAAACATTGACTTGTTGATATATTGACTTACTTCGAAAGTAATATTTTGTGCGAACAAAAAGGCACATTTCTTTGAAAGATCGTACCACGTGACCGCGCGATTGTTGGACGAATTGACAGCTCGGCGGTACATTGAAAACAGGTGTATCAGAAGCTACACTCCACAGCAACAATTTCAGCCAGATTACGATGTCTGTGTCTGAATGCTCAGTCATATGCACGCCGTTTATTGTAGAATTGATCTAACGTAGCTAGTTTGTGGTTTGCAATATTTCCGTACATTCATACAGTGAGAGAGTCGCAAGTTTGCGTGTGTATTACAATTCCCTTAAACCCCAAAGTGATCGAAAGGCTCTAGTTATTTACAGACTGACAGTCCTATCTAGTACAGTCGTTAACGTTAGCATACGGTTAAAGCTATAAACAATGCACATCACAATAATGAGCCCTGAAGAGACAGATTCACATGAGACACCTAGATGTTAAATGTTAACTACCAGAGTCCCTTGATAAACAACCACTGGTCACGTGCACTTTATACCAAGTGACCCGAAATGTTGCTATATTTACGGTTAGCTAATGAGGCTGAGAAGCATAATGACTCAAAATTCATCCACACCGAGGTGTTTGTTCACACCATGGTCGTTACAACTCGATGTGCATTAATTTTCAATAATTCAACAGTGCTGGAGTCAATGAATCCGCAAATGTTTAATGTTTAAAAATGTATTCATGTGTTTGTCTCCAAAATGCTCTTGTGTGTAGAAATACTTACATATGCCACCAATTCAAGAAAAAAAATTCACATAAAAATTACATTTTTGTAATCGTTTACTCACCCCCATGCTGTTCCAATCCCATATTAGGCTATTTATTTTCTATCGTGAATCACAAAAGTAGATCTTTTTCAGAATGTCCGAGCAGCTCATTTCCACACAACACAGCTAGCTATTTTAAATGGCAAATTACAAAAAAAAATACCCAAAAGTCTACCTTAAATCTCATTTGGCATTTTACTGAAGAAAGTTTCATTTTAAGGGTGAACTAGGCTATCTTAAGCCCCGCTCACACCGCTAGCGACAAAGGGACACGTTCCCATTCTTTTTCAATGAGAGCAGAGCGACTTCCTGATTCCTTGTCAAATTAGAATATCTTAGTTTTACTAGCATTATTATCACCTCCAGACAAAGAAACTGAGCATTTCTTAAACAAATCTGTCCAGGACATATGGTTAAATGAGGTACATTTTAGTTTGTATTGGCTTTTTGATCATGTTGGATTTTTTTTTTTTTTTTAAACAAATAATTCTCTGCCTGAAAAAGTTGCGTATCAGATATTAAAGTTTATTTCACAAGACAAAATAATACTTGAAATGATCTAAATTATCCCCAAATTTACACATCAACATCATGTGTTGCTTCCCTGAGCATGTACGAGTCCGTCCTGAGTTGCAATGCTGGATCTCAGCATCATTTAGGCACTGTTGAGAACTCAAAGTGCCAATCATGCAAGGAAACCAAAGAACTTGCAGTACCTGGAGACTTTTTGTGAAGAACAGTGGAACTGCCCAGGACAAACCAAGGACTCCTGCACAACCATCACAAAAGGCTTCAGTCCTTTATACTCAAGGAAGCAACACATGATATTAACAACCAAGGGTATATAAACTTTTGAACAGGATAATTTGTATAATTTCAGTAACTTATTTTGTGAAATATATGGTACAGTATATCAAATAGTTTCATCTGGGCAGTACTAAACAAATATCAAAAACAATTTTCACAGTCCCTCTTATTATTTTTTTCTTCTTAAATGATAAACGTTTTCCAGATCTGCAAGGGGTTGTACATTAATGAGCAGAACTGTATATTTTCAGACTTGGTATTTTTGCATGCGAAACTGCAGACTGTAAAAAAAAAAATGTAACATTCAATGCCAAATGTGTGACAACCCAACATATGGAATCAAGATGAACCTCCCGTGTGTTGCTAGATATTTTGAAGGACACAGTGACCCTCATTGCCCCTCATGCAATGAGTTCTGGCCTCATGAGATTCCAGGTGAATTGTTTTATCGCTAAGATTACTCCACTGATCCTAGATGTGTAAGAAAAAAAAATTGCTGCAAAAAATTATTTTAGGTTTTGTGTTCCCTGACTTGTTCTTTATTTTGCAGAAATACAGCATCCTGTCACAGAGTTCACAAGGCCTGTCTTCATCAGCCAAAGAGAACACCGCTCCCACACCATCCACATCAGCAACAGCAATGGCGGTCCAGAAGGACCTAATCTCAGATCTTACCACTGCAGCTGGGCTTTTGTCTCATTATGAGGATTATTCAAGTGCACTCTGTTAGAGATTTTTTAAATATATTTTGTAGTATTGAAGAATTGTCATTAAATAGGTTTGTTTCTAAATTTCTCAATTGTTTTTGGTGGGATTTTGATATAGTACAGATAAAATTGTTTCTTTGCTGTCTTGTACTGGACCATTTGTAGACTTAAACGTTCAGCATATCATGTACTACCTCTAAGATAAATGGTGGAGGTTCTTCAAAAAAACAAAACACATTCGTACAGTACCTCTTTTTAAAGGGCTATTGTGAAAGATTCAAGTATAGATTGCTTAAAAATGATAAAGTTCCTCAAGCTGTTAGACAGCAAAGTTTCAAATGTTCTATATTTGTACTGAGCGTTGCCGTATATCTCCATGCTGTTCACATAATTTAATATTAGTGAGATTAGTTATTGCATGTTAAACATTTAAAGGTTTACATGTATATATGTAAATTTAAGCAATTCCCATCATATCAATCATTCCTGATATTAACCTTAAACCTTCAGATTAAATATTTAAGATTTGTACTAATCACAAAGTTGAGCATGCTGTTTTATTCTGTATAAATATCAAGACCACCAGAAACTAACAGAAAAGCTGAGCTCGAGAGAGCGCACATAATGCCAGTGCTGAACAGGGATAAAGAGCACATCTCCAGGTTGGAGCACACACTCCTGATATGATGCTTTAGGGAAGTCTGGGAACTTTTCCAGGTCTGGATTCTCCACCTCTACCTTTTTGGGGTAAAACCAATTATCATCACACATGACGAAATAATAAGTGAATATGAATATGTGCATGTAAGTTTACAACATTAGCTGTCAAAAGTAAGGTATGATAATAAACAGTCAGTATTGTTTTTTTACTTTTACCTGACTGGTGTTATGCAGAAGCTGCGACTGATGTGGATACAAATTTTTCGTTTCATCTGGACTGTAGAGGCGGATATATTTCCTTCCAATCACCTGCCATTAAAAAAAAAAAAAACCATACAGAGAATGCAATGAAGCAAAAAAATAAAAGCCCTGCGTTTATCTACGGTCAAACACCAAATTAGTATTTTGTCTTTGGGTTTACCTGTGCCAAAAAGTTTTGTTGAGGATCCTGATGGAGAGGAGACACTGTGCCCCCAGGCCCAAACCAGGCATTAATTGTAATTTCATCTTCATCTCCCTCTCCAAGACAACAGTAATCAGGGATACGGATATCTTCTTTCAGCTCTGGAACCTAACACAATGAATACTGCCAAAAGTTACTGAACACAGAACTTTGTCAAAATGCCTTTTTTTTAGTCTGATTCTGCTTGTAGTGGGTGAATAATGTTTTTGTTCTGCAGGTAAAAACTGTTCATGTACACAAACTGTCCTTCATAGCTCTTCTATGGGACGGTGAATGTAAAATAAGCGTTTTAAAAGAGCAGTTTCTTAGATTGAAGGTTTAGATTTGACAACTACTTTTTACATTTTTAAATAAAAAAACATTTCAATATTTTTTTTAAATATTCCCCCCAAGAATATATGAATAATGAACAGTTACATTTACCTCCACGCGATTGTGAATTTTTCGCGATAAACTTCCCGTGGCGAAGAATTTCCCCTAACAGGTTTTGCGTGGAGTTAAGGTTTGGTGAGCTTTGACAGGAAGGTCTTTCTGTCAAAGCTTTGACAGGAAGCTGCTTGGTTTGGTAGTGACCTCTGTGTGTGTACACTGAATATTCGCCATGGACAAGGATATAATTTTAGCTGTGAGTTTCTTTTAACTTCACTCTCACAAAGTATAAATTGCAGCATTAAAAATAGGCTGCTTGATAATTAGTTTTTTGCTGGTTTCACACACGCTCAATATCCGCCCATGCCTTCTTCGCCCCCAGAATTTCGCTGTGCAAAGCTGAATGTGACCACACCTTAAAGGAATATTCCATTTCAATACAAGTTAAGCTCAATCAGCAGCATTTGTGGCATAATGTTGATTACCACAAAACTTAATTTTGACTTGCCCTTCCTTTAAAAACAAACAAAAAAACAATAAGCAAAAATCTGGGTTACAGTGAGGCACTTAGAATGGAAGTGAATGGGGCCAATTTTGGAACATTAAAATACTCACTTTTTCAAAAGTATAGCTACAAGACAAACAATGTGTTAAAAAGATTTTAGTGTGATAAAATAACTTAACCTTTTCTGTGTGAAGCCAATTTTTACAGCTTCATTGCCATGATGATGTAATGTCAACAATCCCTAAAACGACTGTAAAAATGACAATTAAAACAACTTTCCAGCACAAATAATACATGAGTTTTAACAGAAGAATTAATGTAAGCGCTTTTATAAAATTATCTGCTTCACATTTCAGCCTTTAAACCCCCCCCAAAATTGCCCACATTCACTTCCATTGTAGTTAATGTAACCTCGATTTCTATTTATTTATTTTAAAGGAGGGACGAGTCAAACTTTTTTTTTTTTTTTTGTGGTCCTCAACATTATGACAAATGCTGTCGATTGAGCTTAACTTGTATTGAACCTGGAATATTTCTTTAAAGCAAGAAATAGAAAAACGATTTTGAAATAAATGGTTTAGGTGGAGGGATGGCAGAAGAATTGTCATTGGTGCGTGGGAAGCAGCCACTTACTTATCCTTGGGATATGACTGGCAGGCCTAAATGAACAAGCCCCTTCCGAACTTACGTTTAGAACTTAATTTAAATTGTACAATTATTGTTTTGATTGTTGTTAACTAAGCCATAAACATACAAAAATTAGACATCTGAATTAAAAAAAATTTTTTTAATTCATTTATGCCCTATACTCTTCTAGCATAACTGGAGAACCAGTTTTGGACTGCATGTAGAATGAAAATACTGCATTCCTTCCTGCTAAAATGATGACGAGGAAGTTCAGTAACTGAGACTAGAATTTCTCTTGATTGATAATCCATGATCAAACAACTGACCTGATCAAACAACTGATGCTGAGCCAGATATCCCACTCCTTCATCCCCCTATAAGAAATATAAAACAGTTACACTTCAAATCCAACTTGGGCAACACATGATTTTATCTTACACTGAACTGAAGCATCTTACTGTTCCCAGAATGTAGCGCTCGATGAACTCATTCACTGTAATGAGCTTCTGTGACCACTCTTCATCCGTGTACTTGGATCCCACTTCAATAGGCACCGTCCGACAGCCAGCGACAGTTTTCAAGTAGTCTATGCTTAGAGAGAGTGAAAAGTAGATGAGAGAGAGCTTTAGTTTTAGGGGATGACATTTAGTATAATTGTGTAAACTAAAACAGTGTGTATGTGTTAACAGTACCTCCATGGATGCTCTGTGAAGGCTGGCCAGTGGTCAATTATTCCCTCAATAATGACAGGCTTTTGAATATCCAGAAAATCTGATCTGAAGCACTCCATAGATGGACACTGAATCCTAGGCACAGCTTGTGCTGGGTTTATTACAGGCTCGAACACACAATCCTGTTTCATTTTCTGTTTAGAAAAGTTTTGTAGAGGAAAAGAATGTATACCTGCATAGTGTGAAATCGACAATAAAAGGCATTACATCAGAACAAGAAGCGCTACATGATTTAGGCAAGTAGGACATGTTCCTGGAAGAGCATCCTTGGATCAAATCCTTTTCCTTACCATAATTTACCCCTAAATCCAAAGGGAAATCATAGGTTCATGGGGAACACAAATTTTGAATGTTGTAAAAGCAACCATGGGACAAACTCTAAACCTACACCAGGACCGTAACTTTAAAATCTGATTGGTTGATAGGAATGTTGATCCAGGTCCAGAAATATATTCTGCTTGGATAGGTCATGAAAAGCGTTTTGCACATCTGTTCACTTTGGTGAAAAACAACTTCACAAACCATCATGAATGCTACTTGCACTAGAATGTTATATGTGGAATTATATTTTATGGTTTTAGGCTCTAATGTTGACCTAATCTTTTGCAGTAACAGTATTTGTTGTTATTACTTTTTTGTTGTTGTTTGTTTGTTTTATTTAACTGGTTCAAAAATTTGGGATTTATTTATTTTTTATAAAAAGGGAGTTGCCCAATAAAAGTGTTGAAACACACTAGGCTTAAACTAAAGATGTGACACTAACTACCAACTACACTGTAAGCACTTTGGGGTGAAAACTCCATGTTATATTTGCATTTCTTTAAGGTGACAAAGATGACCAGAAACATAAGCACCACACTTCAGAAGAGACGACTTCACCTTTGTACAGGGTTCTTCACACTTCTCCACTTTGTTGGGATTCTTCATTTTCATGTTATTCCTTAAGATACCGACAAGTCTTTGCAGAATATTGTCCATGATGGCTGCCCCCATTAACAAACCCATATCGCATGTCTTAATGGCCTCTTGCATGTTGGCTTGAGATGCATTTCCATGACATAAACATAAGACTTTGAATAAGCAGCCATATGAGTAAACCCTTCTCCACTCTTTGTCCACATCTCTCCATGTCCCTGTGTTAAGCTTCTCCCAGGAATAATCTATAATTATCTGAGCTCTTTCAGCAGAAGCTGGGCAATCTGGTGCACTGTACAGCTGATCTCTGGCCAGTTCAAGAACCTTCAACACACTTCCTTCAATCTTCTCACTGAAACCAAAAGGAAACTCTGCCACTGTCGCGGGCAGAACAGCACGCACAGCAGTCCAGATCTGAGCCATGAGAGGATGAAACTGATTTCTGATCGATGATCTGGCGAGAAGACACCATAGCAATCATCTAATACTCTGGCAGAGACGTAAAGCTACGACTTAAAAGATGCACAGGGTATTGAAATAACTATCTGGTGAATACTTTACACGTTATATATGTTACAATCCATAATAAAGTGTTTAAAAGCGAAGTATAAACAACCAGAGACGATTATGTGAGCAACGTGTAATTCATGTAAATGAACAAACCGATCCTTCTACAGCGGCATCCCGTTGTTGATTGCGCCTCATTTAAATGTCCCTCTAGAAACAGATTAGAAGAATAACGTTCCACTTCGGGCAAATATTTGCATGCGGTTTTTATTATCAGCCGTTCCGTTTGTTATCAAGGGAATTTCAGTCTTTCAGTTGCACTTTCCAGTAGAATAAACATCAACGAAAGAAAGAAAGAATAAGTAACCTAAACTATAAAAATGGTTTAACACTTGTTATTTCTCTATCTAGGATATCTGTTTCTCTTCAGGTTTACCTATGAATGAAAAGTATCCCAAAAAGACCCATTATTACCTTCAAATTAAATAATGGTTTAGCACAATTTAAGATCAATCGACAGCTTTTGTGGCATAATGCTAATTACCACAAAAAATACTCTCACTGAGCACTTTATCAGGAACATCTGTACACCTACTTATTCATGCGATGAATAATCTGAATAAGCAGATACGGGTCAGGAGCTTCAGTTAATGTTCACATCAACCATCAGTATGGGGAATTTTTTTTTTGGAGTATGGCATGTCTGTTGGTGCCAGATGGGCTGGTTTGAGTATTTCTATAACTGCTGATCTCCTGGGATTTTCACACACAACAGTCTCTAGAATTTACTCAGAATGGTGGCAAAAACAAAAAACAGTTCTGCGGCTGGAGGTCAACGGAGAATGGTCAGACTGGTTCGAGCTGAAAGAAAGGCTATGGTAACTCAGATAACCACTGTGTACAATTGTAGTGAGCAGAATAACATCTCAGAATACACAACACGTCAAACCTTGAGGTGGATGGGCTACAACAGACCACGCCGGACACCTTATTAGGGCCAAAGTGTTCCTAATAAAGTGCCCGGTGAGTGTAATTTCGACTCGTCCCTCCTTTTCTTTAAAAAAGCAAAAATGGAGGTTACAGTGAGGCACAGGGGTGCCTGCAGCTGTACGGCCATACACACTGTGCATAACATGAGCGTTTCGACTGCCCTGAGAAATATTTACTCTCAGAATATTTCACCAATCATGAAATGTGTCCCGTATTTCTGTTGGCTGTTTAAAAGAACTAACAATGCCCAATTTACAAATGAATAATTATTTTGAGTAGGTTCTTTTCAGTGAATTGGCCAAACAGGCTTGCAAAACGATCTGAATCTATTTGTGATTCAGTATAATTCGTTCGGTTCACTCTCTCACTGAATCATTTGGAGCGGGTTCTCACACAGTAAAACAGTTTCTGGATATTTACGAATACAGAGATCAAACAGCGCTGGATACAGTGGAAATGTACCAACAATCAACTGAAACAAAAGTCTGTCTTTTTGAGAGGTAACTTTGAGAAACTTGAGCTAGTGCTGTGTCATGTGAACAAGGGGCTGTTCGAACTGAACATATTTTTACATCTGCTCGTGCTGTTTTTCAATCGTTTTCCATGTAAACATTCACTAGATAGATGTCTTTTGAAAACTGCGTCACGTTTCACTGTGTTTTTGGCATCTCTCATGGGAGCACTGCATTTTTAGATGCTGTGTCAAGTTAAAAAGAACTTCAACTGATAAAAATGCGTCTCGAGAGACCTGCGTTCTGCTCTATTCGTTGTGGTGCATTTTGCTTTTTTAGTGCGAAAACGCATCTGTCTGAATGGTTACTGGAAGAAATGATTTAGCCAATAATTACATGAATGCTACTCATCCTCAAGAAAATAAAACAAATGCTTATCTCAAAGTAACCAGAAATGAACACTTTGGTTATGTTTTTTGCACACACACACAAAAAAAAAAAAACAAATCTCACAGGGGACCATGCCCCCGGACCCCCTTGTACATAAGGTTTATTAGGCAGATTTCTGTGCATACCCTCAGATTAAATCCTGCAGGCGCCCCTGGTGAGGCACTTACAATGGAAGTGAATGTGGCCATTTTTTGGAGAGTTTAAAGGTAGAAATGTGAATCTTATCATTTTATAAAAGCATTACATTCTGTTAAAACTTGTGTATTGTTTGAGCTGTAGTTGTTTAAATTGTCATTTTTACAGTAGTGCCGGTACTAGGATGTAATCTTTGGTGGGGCGTTCTGACATTTAGGGTGCTTTCACACTGGCAGTTTAGTTCGAAACAGAGCACGGTTCGCATGAAAAATTGGTAATGTGAAAGCTGTCATGCGGACCGGGGAGCGCACCGCGGTACCGAATCCGAGACTACTTGTAGGAGGTGGTCTGAGTTCGGTTGCAATGGAACTGTAGCACGATTCGTGTGAATGTGAAAGCAACTCGGACTCGGGTGCGCACTCGATAAGGAAGTAAAGTAACCTGCGCATGCGTTTTAGCCGATGACGACATCATTAGTTTCGACAACACACGAGGATCCACACATTCCTGAAAGTCCCAAAAAAGTAATGATACCACAATGACATACAACACTATAAGTCTGTCTGTCTATCTATCTATCTATACACCTTATAAATACTATTATAGGTTATAAATACAGGGTATAATAGGAGATGACAGTGGCGTTAACTTCACATTGGACAAGAGCGTGAGTAAGTGTGCAGTGTAAACATACGCCGTTTGCGAGCAGCAGCAAGCCGCCCTCCCCTGGACATCTGATGAGTTACACCATGAAGCGCACATATACACAGTTGTCGTTCACTCTGCTCTGCATAATGGCACCAAAATAATAAAAAAACAAAAAGTACGATGAGTCGTGTTGTGTTCTCCATGCGTGTTTGTGATGACGTAAGATGAACGCAAATGGACCGGGGTTCGATAGAATCAAGTGAGTGTGAATCCAGACCAATGCTGCCGGGGGCACCGGGAACAATTGCACTCGGAATCAGACAGCGGCAAACGTGCCCAGTGTGAAAGCCCACTTAGAGTGGGCAATAGGTTCCCTCTTAGACCCCCTTAGACCCGGCCATGTTTTACAGTCATTTTAGGGTTTTAGGGTTTACGCCGTTGTGTTGTCATGGCAACGTAGTTGTAAAATTGGATACAGCTTTACACAGAAAAGTTTAGTAGGTGATTTTGTCACACTAAACTCATGTTAAAACATATAATGTTTACATCTTGTGGCTAGACTTTTGAAGCAGTGAGTATTTTAATGTTTACAGATTGGCCACATTAACTTCCATTGTAAGTGCCTCACCATAACTGCGATTTTGCTTGTTTTTGTTTTTTTAAGAAAAGGAGGGACGAGTCGAAATAATTTTTTATTTTTTTAATCAACATTATGCCACACATGCTGTTGATTGAGCTTAACTTGTATTGAATTGGAATATTCCTTTAAGAGGAATCCTATTCCTTGTTTAAACTGCTGCTCCAGTACAGTAATTAGACCTGTTCAAACAGTAAATTGACAATGAATTTGTCTTAAATATATTAGGGATGACTGGCCATTCTGGCATTGACTTTGTTGGCACCATGACAATGAAACCATGGCACCACGCTGGCTATCGATAGCCAAAATATGATGATACTCTTATCTTCTAACAGACAACCAAAAGTTCCTGAAGGTTATCTCTTGTATATACTTTACATATGTAAATTAGTTCTTTCCTTCTGAAAGAACTCTTATGCATTTGTCTGAGGTCTATATGTTTGGGTTCACACCTTTTCCCACTACATTTTTAACAGAACGAGTTACAGGTGTTCTTTTCATGAGATGCACAGTGAATTTCCCAGGAAAAATGTCAGTGCACAATGTTGGGACTAACAATGATTAACTCAAGCCTCTCTTTTGATGATCTGTTCAAATAACCCGCAGCTGCTGAGTCAACAAGCCTGTTTATAAACTTGGCCACTTGATCAGATGTATTGCGCATGTAACATAGATCAGCATTGCTGCAGAAGTGTTTGGGGATGTGATATGGAGCAAATATTGACCGCTAGAATTGAAGGACACTCTTTGATGCGATAATCCATTTTATACGCTGGTTAAATGACAGCATTTGTTGTTTTTTCATTTACCCTTGATTTCTCCCATGGCCACTGAGCAGACTGCTCTGTGGAAAGGAGCCAGCTGTTGAAGAATCAGATGTTAGCGCAGCTAGATGATCTGTGAAGGTGTATGCTTGCAGAGAGAGGTTAAACATGATATTTTAATGGGAGTGAACACTGTGGTTGCTAGTTGTTGTTGTTGTTTTAATGTTTAGAATGTATAAAATGGGTCAATGTCTTCACATACTAAATGGAGCCAATAAGTAAATGTTTCAAAAGTATAGCCACAAGATGTAAACAATATGCATTTTAACATGATGTTTGTGTGATAGAATAGCTTACTAACCTTTTCTGAGTAAAATTATATTTAATTTTATAACTTTGTTGCCACACTGACATAACGATACCCTAAACCCTAAAACGACCATAAAAATTATGATTTAAACTTTTTCACATCCTAAATAATAATAAACAGTAATTAATGTAAGTGCTTTTATAAAATTATAAGCTTCAAATTTCTGACTTTAAACCCTCTAAAAAATCACATTGTGTGCAGTGAGAAATGCAAGACTTATGCTGCAATTACATCTTTATAAAACTGTATATACGTTTAAGTGATTTAAGATCCACATATGCAAGAAACAAAGGCAAATCGAGTCACATTGCAAGAGTAAGTCTGCATCTGCTCAGTGAAGAACTTAGAGAGTTGGTATTGTGTCAGACTACAAAAGTGGTTTCCTGTTCCCACTGTGTCTTTGTATGTGAGACAGAAAGCCTTCTGCTTCAGGGTGAGTGCTACACAGCTTGAGTTCACTCCTAGCACTTCACATTTGACATAGATGAAAAGTGAACCCAGGGTATAGTGGCAGAGTCATCACATAAATTGTTCCAGACCTTCTTTTTTCCACAACTATTTTGATTACCTTGCATTTAAAGGTGAAGTGCATACTTTCGTTTCAATTTTTAAATACTTTCTCCAATCCTAGTTTAACATGCACAGGTCACTACAGGTAAGCAAATTGTTGAATGGTTTTGCAAAAACACTGTGGCCCTGTGACACTTTTGAAATGGCTCGGTTTGTTAGAGCATCCTGACCAGCCTGACACAGCAACATTGGCTCAACCACTGGTGCGTGTTTGGGCAGGACTAATTGTTTTGGCAATCAATGGCAGACGGGTGGAAGTGCAATACTGTTTGGTGGTGCTAATGGTACAGAAATTACACCCCCCCCCCACACACTTGCAGGCCCTCACATTATATTCAGAATAATTAAGTGCCTTGTCTAAACTAAATTTTTAATGATTCATAGAGTTAGAACCTGTTTCTTGACTCACTCAAACAACATTGATAATGTCTGTCTCCTTAAGATTGATTCTATGATCATAAACAAGGTCAGGATGTGACATGAATCATGTGTGATAATATATGCTAAAATCTAAAACAGAATGAATTATTGATTGTTGTTTTGCCATTGCTGTGTTAATAATACAACATTTGGTTTGGGGCATGGCTCTAGCTGTTGTAAGATATGAATGCAGAGTACAATAGCATGAGATTATGGTCATATTTTTGAGTTCTGCACAAATGCTGTGGTCACTTTTCTGTACTTATTCTGAACTTATTCTTGGCATGTCTGATTCAGTTGATCTGGAGAGTGGAAATTGGATGAAAGACATTTGTTTCTTGGAATTCTGATGGTTTCATGCCCTCGCCTGTCACAGTCTGGGCTGGACAGTCCCTTCTGTCTGTCCCTTCTGTCTGTCTTGTAATGTGTTGGTGTGTGTCTGTATTTCCCTCTCTCTCCCTCTTGTTTTTTGATGGTGCCACGTGGAGAACGTCAGCTCATTTGCCAGGACGACTGACTGTTTCTCCACCCAGCTCATCACCAGCAGCACCTGCCTCCAATTACCAGCTCCTGTATATTCTCTCCTTTGTTGTTCTGTCTTTGTTGGATTGTTTTGCTGTGTTGCAACAATTGTTTTAGCATGTTCTGGTCTGTTCTGTGTTTCCAGTTTTGGTCAGTCTATTTTCTGTTTTGTTTTCGGTTTTTTACTCTTCTCCCTTTTGAGAGTTTTGGTTTGTAATTTGTATTTTATTTGTTTATTTAAATAAAAGCCCTATTCTGCCTTCCGGCATTTGGGTCCTTCCTTACTAACCGTGACAGAAAAATCCAAACCAATTCTGGACCCAGCAGAGGCACAATGGGCATCTATATTTTTCCATCTCCCCTCATTGACGTTTCAATCCATCAGCGTATGATTCAGCTCATCCACCTTCGTAATGTCCATCAGAGAGGAACTGACGTGAGGGACATCGCATGTGGGTTTTTGATTGCAATGGATGAGCTGGACTATGATGAGACGGATCTTAAAGAGGTTTATGACATCTGCCTCTGTCAACCTCTAAATTAGGGAGAGATGGAGAAGCTGGGGCATTTGGGACTTAGTAGACCACCTTTATTAGTGCAGGGAGTCTGCAATCCCATCCCAGGAGGGATTTTCCTAGGCAGACCATGCCATCGTCCCAGACTCAACAAGCCCAATCCCCAGTCCTCCTATGACCCCTGCTGCAGTGATTCCGACCATCCAAAGGAGAAGGAAGCTAAGTAAGGCAGCCGTTTCCCAGTCGCTGCCAGCGCTCCCGGCCACGGAGGCCGTTTGCCTGTCGCTGCAAGCGCTCCTGGCCACAGAGGCCATTTCCCTGCAGCTGCCAGCGCTCGTGGCCATGGAGGCAGATTCCCTGCCATTGAGGCCGTTCCCCAGTCGCTGCCAGTGCTCCCGGCCATGGAGGCCATTCCCCAGTCGATTCCAGCGCTCCTGGTTACCAATCTGTTGCTCAGTCTGTTCAGTGCCCAGTATCCACCTATTTCCAGTCTGACCCCTGCTCAGCGATGCCCACGTCCAGTCTGATCCCAGTCCTACCACCATGTATGACCTCGTCCTCTGTTCTGTGGCCATATCTGACCTCATCCTCTGTCTTGCGGCCATGTCTGATTTTACCCTCTGCCCAGACCTTTCCCTCTTCCTAGCAGCCGTCACTGATATCTCCCACTACCCAGTTACCATCCAGGCTCACCCTGCCTTTACCACCCTCTCCCAAGTTCCCACTTGTCCTGTCTCTTTTCTTGATCTAAACCCCATTCTAGTTCCATCCTGCACCAAACTTCTTTCTGGTCCCTTCCTCATCCCTTGGGCTGATCCCTTGTCGATTCCCGTTCCTTCACCTAGCCTGTCCTGTTTCCCGGGCTGTCCTTCTAACCTATTCCGGCTCCTCAACTGTCCACCCTGTCTGCTCTGGTGCCTTGGCCACCTTCCTAGTGCCCCCACCCTCCTGCCCTTGGTCATTCCATCCTGTCCTGTCATGCCCAGTTTGGACAACATGAGACATCCTTGGTGTTTGTACTGTCACAGTCTGGGCTGGACAGTCCCTTCTGTCTGTCTTGTCATGTGTGTGTGTCTCTGTTTCCCTCTCTCTCCCTCTTGTGTTTTGCAGGTGCCACGTGGAGAATGTCAGCTCTGTTGTCAGGACGACTGATTGTTTCTCCACCCAGCTCATCAACAGCGGCACCTACCTCCAATTACCAACTCCTATATATTCTCTGTTGTTTTGCTGTGTTACAACTCATGTTCTGGTCCGTTTCGGTCGGTCTAGTTTCTGTTTTAGTTTCAGTTGTTTATTTTTCTCCCTCGTGAGTTTTGATTTTGTATTTTATTTAAATAAATAAAAGCCCTATTCTGCCTTCCTGCATTTGGGTCCTTCCTTACTAACCATGACACTCACCTACCAATAATTCACCACACAAATTATGATGTGGTTGACCTGAGCAAACCTGTATTTAATCTGGGTTGTATGTTCTTTTACCTTGTGTAGTTTTGCACAAGGAAATGTTTTTCGAGGATGAGAGCATGTCACGGCCTCGTCTATGTTGGCATCTGTGTGATTTGGCGAGCTTCTACCAAGTTGCAGATGAATTTGAGACAATATACAGTGGACTTTAATTTAAAACAAACTTTGACACAAAAACAAAAGCTATTGCAAGCGTTTTCACTTTCAAAATTTGATAAAAACTATTTATTTTGATGTCCTAACTATGCACAATAAAATGGTTAGTTGCATTTTATTATTTGTAATTATCATTGTTTTCAAGATGATCCCAGGGGAAGTCGGCATGTTGCTTCCGAATGTTCCAGTACCTGACATCAGTCCCATAATGCTAAGTTACTGACGAGAGGAATCTCCCATCAGACATTTTTGCATTGATATAAACGTGTTTACCTTATCCTGTGGTGCATCTGGAAGCGCGTTGTGTAAGCAGTCTGGGATACCCGGGTTCTCATTCACATAATCAGTGACAAGCCGATTGGAGCGATTCAGAGGTTCCACTTTCCCTCTGTGATTACATTTTCACTCCACTGATAGTTAAGATTAGGGTTGGGGTTTGGGGGTAGAGTTAAAAAGATATGCATTCCTCTTTACTGTATTACATCCTTTACTGCTTACTTGCTTCATTTTTGGTGACCCTCTGTGGGCATTTCTTGCTGAACCTAGAGCTCACACATGCCCATAACTTCAAAAACATTTCCCATTTCAGCAACTGAGAGAAGTGCTTCGAATTCCTGTAAGCACAGGCTGAGATTAGCTCAAGAAATGTCAACCTATTGTTTTTGAATTCTCTGTGAGATCAGTCTGTAGTTTTTTCAAATCCTATCAGAACAGACCTGCAACCCATTTTTAAGTTTTGACCCACCAGTTGATAGCGACTAATTTAGACAGTCTAAATGTATTGCTGGTCATGCACAGTCTTTGTTCTAGTTCAACTCATTCTTCAAAATTGTCAACCTGTTATTTCCGTTGGATTACAGAAAAACACTATGTTGCGACATAAATTCTGTGATAGGAAATGGCCTGCTTGTAGCAATGCCCGGTGGTGAAATGCGTTATCATGGTCGACATTACGAAGACAAATTCAAAGCAATCACTGACCCGTGTGACCTCAGTTGTGCTTGCAGTCCATGTTTGTGCATGGTGTTGGGGCCTGTGAACATGAACATGATTCATACTGTGATGCAGACACTCTACTTGTTTAGCCATGGTTAGAATGAGGTTGCATTGTCTCTGCAGGAAGGGAGAATGTATTATTCAAATGTGGCTCTCACTGTGGGGAGGTGAGGGAAGGAGGGGCTGTGTTGAAGTTCGAGATGATGATGATGCCCGTCCGTAGGCTGTCAGCACTCACATCACCTGCTGGCTGTTTTCCCAAGCACACTTCAGCACTTCACCTTCCTCTGCCTCCTCCTCCCGCTGGGCAGGGCAGGGTTCAGCCTCCTAGAGTGGTGTGGTTGGCTTCACCTTTTTGTTGAAGATGAAAAATTTCATAAAAAGAAAGGCTTCTGCAATGTATTTGAAGTGGCTCTTAATGAATTGATAGTTTCTTAAATAGTGCATTTTATAGCTTGTGATCTGTCAGTCCTAGTCTAATACAGTTAATAATATTAGAATAACAACGTTTGAACTTCCAGCTCTGCTTAGGACCGCTGTAACCTGGTCTCGTAGAGTCACATTATTACAAAATAATTTTTCACATGGTTTGTTATGCATATTGTGGCACTTTCCTGCTAAAATGAACAGAGACTTTTATTCTCTTTTACACAAATTACGAGTAAAACTGTAGATTATCAGTTAAACATAAACTCCTGTGTTTTGCCCTGTTATGGCATAAAAGCACTTTTATTATAATGCATAACTTGTAAGGTGATACATTTAGAAGCTTGTTCTAGCACAGTCAAATTTCTCGGTGCTATGCAGCCTTAAGCCTCATTCACACCGCCAGCAGCACAGAGACAGGATGCCATTCATTTTTAATGAGTGCAGAGCGACGTCCGGCAACACAAGCAACAGCAACCACTGGTGACAAGAAATGGGCATGGCAAGTGACAGGACAAAGTTGAGAAAAGTTTAACTTTATGCAAATGATGAGTGACACTTGGGAGCATCTACCAATGAAAGTGAAACTCACATCATCCATCTCCTTTGAGATTTTGGAGTGGAGAACAGACAAGATGGAGAAGTTAAATTACTGTGAGCGATTTCATTATATGGTTTGTCTGTAACCACATACGTTTATAATAAAAAGATGCGCGTAAGTAATTGTAGGCATTCTAAATGCATTTGATTCATGCAATAGTAGATTGTTCATCTTGTTAATGGTATGATGCAATGAGCACTGCTGCAGTTTATGTAAAAACACTCTACCCTGCAGACTGTTTCAAATAGCTAATGTTGAATAAGGTCATTGGCTAGCTGCAGGGACTAAATTATATGGTGAATATATATGCAATATCGTTGTATGTTCCTATTTTGAAACACAGATATAATATATATATATATATATATATATATATATATATATACATATACATACAGGGTTGGGAGGGTTACTTTTGAAATGTATTCCACTACAGATTACAGAATACATTGCTGTAAAATGTAATTTGTAATGTATTCCATTAGATTACTCAAGGTCAGTAACATATTCTAAATACTTTGGATTACCTCTTCAGCACTGGTAAATTTTTTCACTTGTTTTGACTATAAAAAGTGCCAGTACAGTAAGACAAAATACACATGTTAAAAATACATTCTCTGATAAACCTAAATATCTTATGCAGTGTTGTTTCTAAAACAAGATAAATTTTTTGAATCAAGAATAAGATTTTTGCCCTAAAATCAAACGTCTTACTTGAAAAAAAGAAATTATGATCAAACGTGAATTTTCTTGATAAAAAAATATGATCGTGCCTGGTAATGTGCATGTAAAATGGCTAGAAATAGCATTTTAGCTTAGCTTAAAGCTGACAATTAACACAAGGTTTATTTCTATTTCTGCAGCTCCAAACTTACTTCAAACTTAATTCTCTGTCTGCTCGTATGAATGTAACACATCATAAGAAAGTGTTTCACCACTGTTCAAATGCACTTTGGATCGCATCATTTATACGTATACAGTTTTCCATCTGAAAGGACTACATATTAAGTGAAACAAATGACAATAAAATGCAAAGTAATCTCTTCAGTAATCAAAATACTTTTTGAATGTAACTATTCTAAATACCAATGATTTAAATAGTAACTGTAGTGGAATACAGTTACTTATATTTTGTATTTTAAATATGTAATTCCGTTACATGTATTTCGTTACTCCCCAACCCTGTGTGTGTGTGTGTATATATATATATATATATATATATATATATATATATATATATATATATATATATATATATATATATATATACACACACACAAACACATACATACACAAGCTCTGGAAAATATTAAGAGACCGCTGCAAAATTGTTTCTCTGGATTTAGTATTTATTTGTATGTGTTTGAGTAAAATGAAAATTTTGGTTTTATTCTTTGAAGTGCTGACAAAATTTCTTCCAAATTCCAAATAAAAATATTGGCATTTAAAGCATTTATTTGCAGAAAATGACAACTGGTCAAATTAACAAAAAAGATGCTATGTTTTCAGACCTTGAATAATGCAAAGAAAAAAAGTTAATTTTATTTTTAAACAACACAATACTAATGTTTTAACTAAGGAAGAGTTCAGAAATCAATATTTTGTGAAATAACCCTGATTTTCAATCACAGCTTTCATGCGTCTTGGCATGCTCTCTACCAGTCTTTCACATTGCTGTTGGGTGACTCTGGAATTTTTTTACAGAGCTGTATATATATAATATACACTATATTGCCAAAAGTATTCGCTCACCCATCCAAATAATTGAATTCAGGTGTTCCAATCACTTCCATGACCACAGGTGTATAAAATGAAGCACCTAGGCATGCAGACTGCTTCTACAAACATTTGTGAAAGAATGGGCTGCTCCCAGGAGCTCAGTGAATTCCAGCATGGTACTGTGATAGGATGCCACCTGTGCAACAAGTCCAGTCGTGAAATTTCCTCGCTACTAAATATTCCACAGTCAACTGTCAGTGGTATTATAACAAAGTGGAAGCGATTGGGAATGACAGCAACTCAGCCACGAAGTGGTAGGCCACGTAAAATGACAGAGCGGGGTCAGCGGATGCTGAGGCGCATAGTGCGCAGAGGTCACCAACTTTCTGCAGAGTCAATCGCTACAGACCTCCAAAGTTCATGTGGCCTTCAGATTAGCTCAAGAACAGTGCATAGAGAGCTTCATGGAATGGGTTTCCATGGCCAAGCAGCTGCATCCAAGCCATACATCACCAAGTGCAATGCAAAGCGTCGGATGCAGTGGTGTAAAGCACGCCGCCACTGGACTCTAGAGCAGTGGAGACGCGTTCTCTGGAGTGACGAATCACGCTTCTCCATCTGGCAATCTGATGGACGAGTCTGGGTTTGGCGGTTGCCAGGAGAACGGTACTTGTCTGACTGCATTGTGCCAACTGTGAAGTTTGGTGGAGGGGGGATTATGGTGTGGGGTTGTTTTTCAGGAGCTGGGCTTGGCCCCTTAGTTCCAGTGAAAGGAACTCTGAATGCTTCAGCATACCAAGAGATTTTGGACAATTCCATGCTCCCAACTTTGTGGGAACAGTTTGGGGATGGCCCCTTCCTGTTCCAACATGACTGCGCACCAGTGCACAAAGCAAGGTCCATAAAGACATGGATGAGCGAGTTTGGTGTGGAAGAAATTGACTGGCCTGCACAGAGTCCTGACCTCAACCCGATAGAGCACCTTTGGGATGAATTAGAGCGAAGACTGCGAGCCAGGCCTTCTCGTCCAACATCAGTGTCTCACCTCACAAATGCGCTTCTGGAAGAATGGTCAAAAATTCCCATAAACACTCTCCTAAACCTTGTGGAAAGCCTTCCCAGAAGAGTTGAAGCTGTTATAGCTGCAAAGGGTGGGCCGATGTCATATTAAACCCTATGGATTAAGAATGGGATGTCACTTAAGTTCATATGCGTCTAAAGGCAGATGAGCGAATACTTTTGGCAATATACTGTATATATGGTCAACTTAGTGGAAAAAGAGACAGAGCAGGGACCCCATTACATACTGTATAAAACTGAGTGTTTCATTTGAAGTATGGCCTAATTACATGCGTTCTGTATTAATGTATTACATGATGCTTACATTGCAAGGCAATGAAAATAATCATCATATATGAACAGAGACATCAGACACTTATACATTACATTTTAGTTTTCCTTTTTTTCCCTTTTTTTATTGATTTGTACATATAACAATGAAAAACAAAACATATATACACTGAATCAAAATTTAACCTCCACTATTACCCCTCACCAATCACCAACCCCACGCTGACCCCCAACGAACATCCCTGTGGTCACATATAAATACACACACACACACACACACACACACACACACACACACACACACACACAAAATACATAAATAAATAAATAAATAAAAATCATACACATTTAAAACTATACTTCTGTCTCCACAGCCCCTCCCCAAGAGTCCCCCAAAAATGCCAAATAACTGCCCCATTTCCCATCAAACAAATTCCAGATCCCCAGCCTTCTAAATGACACCTCCTCGAAAGCTGCCACCCTCCCCATCTCCGTGCACATCTCCCGAAAGAGGGCACTCCAGCCGACTTCCATCCCTTTAAAATAATCTGTCTGCCTAACATTACACTGGACAGGACCACATTTTTTATGTGTTTATCTCCTATATTGATGACCGCCCCATCGCCTAAAATACAGAGTCTGGGGCAAAATTAAATTTGAGTGCCCAATACTTCACACATAAAACTCTGAACCTTCAACCAAAATTCTTGGATCTTAACACACCACCCAAAAACATCGGTTGTGTCTCCATCTTCTGATTGGCATCGCCAGCAGGTGGGTGTGTCTTTAAGATCAAGCCTATACAATCTAGAGGGGGTCCAATAGAATCTATGCAAGAGTTGCATAAGGCGCACCCTTGCATCTCTAGATACAGACTTCACGTTTATTTTAGAATCCTAGCCCACACTCCCTCCTCCTATACCAAGTTTAAATCTTTCTCCCATAATCTCTTGAGAGAAGTTGAAGCTTCTTCCCCCAGACTCTGAATTAACAGGGAGTAATACACTGATGCCTCATGACCTTTTCCAAAAGCAGTAATCACCACTCCCAGAGTATCTGCCACTTTAGGGGGGTATATGCTACTCCCAAAAATAGTACAAAGCAGATGGTGCAGCTGTAAATACCTAAAGAACTGAGATCTGGGAATCCCAAAATGTTGAACCAAATTTTCAAAAGATCTCAACACTCCACTCTCATATAGGTCACCGAGCGTATAAACCTCCCTCACAATTCACTCTAACCAGCAGAAAGGGGACTTATTACTACATAATTTTGGGTTCAGCCATATGCTCAAGGCAACATTTAAATAAATGTCCGTATTAAACACTCTGGACACTTTTGTCCATACCGAGTGCAAATGTGAGATAACGGGGTGTAACTTAACTTTTCCGATTAGTTTGATAGAAAGGCTTTGCAATGGAGAAATAGGGGCAAGAACTTCCTGTTCAATTCAAAACCAGGGAGGGGCTCTCTCAGCTGGAAGCAACCAATGAGCCAAATGTCTGAGACCGAATGCATAATAATAAAACAAAATCTTGGGTAGGCTTAGCCCACCTTTGTCAATCAGCCTATGTTATTTATTGAAATGTAATCTGGGACGTTTACCATTCCAAATGTAGGACTTCGCTATGCTATCAAATTGCTTGAAATAAGAGAGAGGTATATCTACAGGGAGAAATTGTAGCAGGTTGTTGAATTTTGGAATACAATTCATTTTAATAACATTAACCTTCCCAATCATAGATAAATGTAATGAAGCCCACCTGCCCACATCGCTCAAAAACCTTTTTATTAAAGGGTCAAAATTAACTCACAAATTTGCTGGTAATAAAATGCCCAAATACTTAATGCCCTGTTTGGGCCACTGGAAGGCACCCAGCTGAAAAGCCATTAC
Organism: Myxocyprinus asiaticus; assembly: GCF_019703515.2. Classification (NCBI taxonomy): domain Eukaryota; kingdom Metazoa; phylum Chordata; class Actinopteri; order Cypriniformes; family Catostomidae; genus Myxocyprinus; species Myxocyprinus asiaticus. The sequence continues at coordinate 18,309,902 of NC_059356.1, read as the reverse complement.
TGGGCAGTATGCTGTCAGAGCCACAGCTTCAGATTTAGACCAACTGAATCTGTATCCTGAGAACTTAGAAAAGTAATTAATAATAGGCATAGATCTAGTGGGGTCAGAGACGAATAATAAAATATCATCTGCGTAAAGCAAACGCTTATGTGCCATACCTCCCGCCACCACCCCTGGAAAATTATCTTCCTGACTTATCGCGGCTGCTAATGGTTCCAGGGCAAGACAGAACAATAATGGGGAAAGAGGGCAACCCTGCTGGGTGCCCCTAACCAGAGGAAAATAATCTGAAATTAATCCATTTGTTTGAACCGCCGCTACTGGGTGTCTATAAAGTAACTTAATCCATCCAATAAAAGTATTCCAGAACCCGTATATTTCCAAAATCTTAAAAAGATAGTCCCATTCTACCATATCAAATGCCTTTTCAGCGACAAGTGAGATGGCAGCGACCGGAGTCTGATAATTCGCCACATGATATTGATGAAACACCTAATATTACCAGAAGAGCTGCGGCCCCGAATAAACCCCATCTGATCTATATGTATAAGAGATGTCATAACTTTACTTAAAGGAATAGTTCACCCAAAAATGAAAATTTGCAGATAATTTACTCACCCTCTGGCCATCCAAGATGTATCTGAGTTTCTTTCTTCATCAAAACAGAATTTAAGATTTTGAGGATTTTATTTCAGGCCTTTTTGATGGTCCAAAATGCATATTTAGGGTGCATCAGAATAATCCACACGACTCCATTGAACCCTAATGATTGGTATTTTTAGAAACAAAACAATACTTATATACTTTTTAACTACAAATGTTCCCTTCCGTACATCTCTGTGATGTGCACTCATGAGAGGGATGACGTAAGCTCGTTGGTAAGGTCACGAGTCACGTGGAGGAGGCAGGAAGCATGTCATTGTTTACAAGAGAAACTTGCAGACCACAGACCCAAGTGCCATTCACAAACCAAAACAGTACTAAACAATTTCAAAACAATATTAAATAAAAAATAATTTCCAAATAATAATAATAAAAAAAGCATTACTGCAGTAAATAACCATCCTTTATTTCAGAGCAATGCCATTGCGTTATCTACTTGTGCTTTTTCTTTAACAGAAATATATAGGCTATATGACAGTCAGGAATTCAAGCCACACAAGTTGCAGTTAGTGAAACCAAGTGCAAGAGCATTTACTGAGATTCACAGGATTTACAGGGTTTATACAGTGAGATCAATGGTACAGGTGATATCACACAGAAGAGAAGCTTCACAAACTGAAGAAGAGGTAACAGGCGAAACAACAGGGTAAACACTAAACAGATATCGAAGAAGATCAACAGTAAATACAGACAGGTAAATAAACACTGTGTGAGAGCAGCGTGGTCAAACTAGAATCCTTTGTGTAAGACTTGACAGTGAAATGTCGTGAAGGTGAGTTATTTATGCAGGCAGTGATGAGCGAGTGAATTGAGTACAGGTGCGGTGAATTAGAAATCGAGTGATGAGGAACGGAACGCTGAGGGAGGTGCAGAGACCGAGGGAGGCGTGACAATGACAAAGTTTTCACACATACCTGAGTTCCCTAGAAAAATAGCACAGGCACAAACGATGAATTCAGATATTGACCCTTTGTTTCTTCGATGGTCTGAAATCCTCAGGGGTAAAATGTTCACTGCACACCCTCCAATATTTGAGAGAATGTAGGGGTGTACTGATATCCAGGTTCAGCGCGATAAGCCAGAGCTTCAATCACTCGCTTGGATTTTTGTCCTTTTTAAGAATCAGACTGATCCTGACTTGTGTCATGGTTGGCAGAAGCTTTCCATTCTTTAATGATTCTGTATAAACTTCTAACAAAAGTGGAGCCAGTTCTGTAGCATAAGACCTAAAAAATTCAGCAGCAAAGCCGACTGGCCCCGGAGCCTTGCCTGTAGACAAGGCCTTAATTACCTCGCCAAGCTCCTCCAAGGTTATCTCAGAATCAAGAGAATTGTTTTGCTCCATCGTCAGTTTAGGGAGTTCTAATGGTTCCACAAAGTTTCTAATATCTTCATCAGTAGACGAAGACATGGAACTATAGAGATCAAAATAGAATTATTTAAAAGCATTATTAATATCAATGGCCAAGGTAAATATTTGACCACCAGCAGATTTCACTGAAGGAATGGTAGAAAAAGACTCTCTCTGCTTTATATATCTAGCCAAAAGCTTCCCTGCTTTGTACCCCAACTCAAAGTATGACTGTCTTGCCCTGAATAGCCAAAACTCCACCTTCCATGACAAAATAGAGTTATATCTATATTTCAGTCGGGTCAATTCTCTGAAGCCATCAGACGACATTTGGCACTTCAGCTCTGCCTCTGCATTTTTAATATTCCCTTCCAACTCCACGAGTTCTCGAGCTTTGGATTTTTTGGTGAATGAGGCATACTGTATGATCTGACCCCTAAGAACCACCTTAAGTGCCTCCCAAGCTACGCCTACAGAGGATACTGAGGACCAGTTGGTCTCCATATAAACATTGATTTCAGCCTTTAACATTTGTTGGAATTCAGGATTTTGCAAAAGGGATACATTAAAGCTCCAACTATATGATTTATTTTTCTATGTATGTGGCAACACCTCTAAACTCACCAGGGTGTGATCTGAGACTAAGATGTTTCCAACTGAGCAATCAACAACAGATGAAATGAGGGAAATCTATTCTAGAATAAATCTTATGAACTGATGAAATGTATAGTCCCTACCAGATGGGTTCAGAAGTCTCCAAATATCTGTAAGACCAAGATTTTTACACATCCTGTGAAGTGTCAATGTTGCTCTAGGGGGCTTACACACTTTTGCTTCACTATGATCAAGGACTGAGTCCATCAATAGAAGTGTCCTCCCAATATTATATCATGAGGGGTGCCAGCGGCTTGCAACATCCCTTCAAGATCTATAAAAGGCCTTGATCATCAGCATTAGGTCAATCAGCCTTTGCCCCTGAATTTCTGCTAAAACAATAATGACTCTTCCTAATTTATCTTTAATCTGTTTAAGACATTTGAATTGTAGATGCTTACTTATCAGTGTAATGGCTCCCCTGCTCTTACTTGAGCCAGCACTAAAGAAAACATGTCCACCCCATATCTTCCCAATTTTTTCAGCTTCTTGCGGGGAAAGATGCATTTCTTGAAGAAACACTATATCATATTTCTTATGTTTAAGAAGAGAAATAACCTTCCTTCTTTTTATGGGGTGCCCCAACCACGTGGAGAGAGACGATCCACTCATATTAACATTTGATATTTTGACATATTAGAAAAAATAGATTGTGTGTCAAAAATACAATTATAAAGTCCACATTCCAACATTAGTGTAACAATCAAACCCCAAACTTCCCCCCAAACCAAACAAACAGCAAAAAGAAAAACGTGCGCATTAACCCCACACATGGCAGCACCAACTGGTCTGCTAGAGCCCCATGACAACTTTGCCATCGGATTGCTCAAGTCCGGTGTTTCTATACAAATTTTGTGAGACAGAATTACCCAACAGAAGATAATCTATAAAACAAACTCCAGTCAATAGGCAGAATAAACACAAAGAACGTGTAGATTCATCCACATAACTGTCCCGAAGGTGTGTTCCTCCACAAAACAAGCTCCAGCTGCTAGCGGAACTAGCAAAAAAATAAATAAAATAAATAAATATAAAAAAAGCCGTTCAGTTTCTATGGGCAGTCAAACGAATGTTCAGTGAGCCGGCTCATTCGACTGCTACATGAGTAGCAGTAGCAAGAAATACTCCATAAAACAAACTCCAACCAATAGGAGGCATAATCACATAGAATGTGCAGATTCATCCACAACACTCTCCCGAAGGAGTGCCACTACACAAAACAACTCCAGCTGCTGGCGGCACCAGCACAAAAAAAAAAAAAAAAAGGCACTCAGTTTCCTTGGACAGTCAAGTGAATGTTCAATGAGTCGGTCCACTTGGCTGCAATGTGAGTACCACAAAATAACTTACTCAGTCCATTGACTTTATGAAGGACATCGCTTGCTGGGGACATGTAAATATTTTGAGGCCATCCTTAGCATCTATTCTCAATTTCGCCAGGAACATCAGTGAAAAAGCGTCCTTCCATTGATGTAAGAGTTTCTTGCATTCCTTGAATCGATCGCGTTTCTCTCTTGTCGAATTTGCAAAGCCTGGGAACAAGAAAATGCTGTGGTTCTTCCAAGAAAGCCTTGCTTTATTCCTCGCCTCCTGTAATACAAGATCTTTATCAGATGATCTCAGAAATTTGGCCAGAATGATCGGGGCCTGTCTCCCTCAGCGGATCGCCAAGCCGGGACCCTGTGAGCTGGCTCGATTTCCAGCTTATGGCCTGTTATGTCGAGCAGACTCAGGAAGAGCCCATCTAGGAGTTTCACCATATCCCGACTTTCTTCGTCCTCAGGAATTTCAACAGTTCGGATGTTATTCCACTGGTTACAATTCTCCAAATTCTCCAACTTCTCCCAGACGTGCTCCAAATCCACCTTGGTCGCTAGCGGATTAGCAGCTAATTCCCTATCCCATGACTCCAGATAATCGTTCAATTTCTCAACATGCGCCACTCTTTAACCACCTCAGTGAATTTCATCTCCATGGCAGTGATCGATCGACATATTACAGCAAGATCCTCCAAGTCAGCAATGACCTTCATCAGCATTGCCGACATGTTCAGCAATTCTTGCTGAATTTCCCTCACTTCTCTGGCCAAATCGGTTCCCTGGCTTGCGGCCTGGTGCTCAGGGGTGTCAGCTTGAGCACGTAAGTGTCTTTTAATGTCTCCAGAGCCCGAGGATTTTGAATTCTTTGACATATTGTCTTCCTAGAACAGTTAAGGATCAGGGTGTGTCGAATCTCACCGGTTTATGACATAAAAAGTATTAAAACTAGCAAAGTGCGCAGAGCTCGCCATTCACACGTCCGAACCTCGCATGGCATCACATTACTCCCATTTTAGTTTTCCTTAATACATTTTTATGTGGGAGGGACAGAATCTGTTTACTGTGATTGAAGTTAACCTGGTTATTGTATTTTTGTTTAACAAATTTTTCCCCCATAGAATTTGTTTGCGATTAAAGAATAATTGGTGGAACAAGTGCAGTACCGCCATGGGGCACTTAGAGGTTGCAGACCCCTTGTTGAAGACCCATGCTCTAGTTGTATGTAGAAACCTCACTGTGGCAGGGGGGGCGTGGTCAAGCATCTCTCCGGAGAGAGAGAAAGTGGTAAGGACGCTTACACCTGAGCTAAATTATGTCTAACACCTGTCTCTAATTTCAGTAAGCACGGGGAGAGCGGATAAATAGAGCCACACCGCAAGGAGAAAGGAGAGAAAGCCTGGGCACAGACCCGAACAAGAAGCAAGAGTTTTGTTATTACAAATGATGAGAGTTTTATTTTGGTGAAGCGGTGTGTGATTATAGTTCAACTTAGTGAATATTGCAAAGAGAAAAATAAATCCTTACCTGAACCAGGAAAGCTGCTTCTTGCCTCCTCTTTACACTGGTACCGAAATCCAGGATCTTGAAGTTTGGGTTGAAAATGGATGGAAGTCATCCCGTAGAGTCCTCCCAGTTGGCGGAGATCCTCCAAGCCCTCGCTGGCCTACATCAGAGCCACCAGTAGACATTGCTTGAGCTCCGACAAGACCAAGATCGCCGGTTTGTCGAGCTCCTGCACGCTCAAGCCGAGGACCGGCAGGCGATCCGGAGCCTCCTCAGCCAGGAGGCATCCACAGCCGCGACCCCGGACACTCCCACGCCGTTACCCCCACCCGCATTACAGAAAATGGGGGTGGCGGATGACCCCGAGGCCTTCCTGGATTTGTTTGAGTGGACCGCCGAGATCTGGGGCTGGCCGCTCGGCCAATGGGCGGCCCGACTGATCCCACTATTGTCCGGGGAAGCCCAGCTTGCGGCTCAACAACTGCCAGCGATGAGCCTCCTGGCCTATGGAGATTTAAAGAGAGCCATCTTGCAACGGGTTGGTCACACTCTGGAAGAAAGTCGTCAACTCTTCCGGAGCTTGAAGTTGGAGAGCTCCGACCGCCCATTTGCCTTCACCCAGCGGCTCCGTGACGCCTGCCGAAGATGGCTGCTAGCGGGGGACTGCGACATCGATGGAGTTATCGACCAGGTGGTACTGGAGCAATTCACACATCGACTGCCAAAAGGGATGGCGGAGTGGGTCCAGTGCCACCACCTGGCATCGTTGGAGGAAGCTGTCCGGCTTGCGGAGGACCACATGGCGGCGATCCCGAGGGCGGAAGAGCCCTCCTACATTTTTTCTCCTCCCTCTGTCTCTTCCCCCTCCCCTCTCTCCTCTCGTTCTGCTCTCTCTCCATGTCCCGTTCCTGCCCCACACAGACGAGGAGGACTTCAGCCCCTGAGACCAGTTCCCTGGGTGTGGGAGGTGACACCTACCCCTATCCCAATGCCCCGCCGCTCTCCCCCTCAGGGGGGGGCGCCCGCCGACGCAAGTGCGGGTGTAGCGCCTGGGCCGGCCTGCTGGAGGTGCGGAGACCCGAGCCACTTCCGAGATCAGTGCCCTTTGATGGAGCTGGGGACGGTGGTGCGGGTCTCTGACCTCCCACAGGCTGCCTCCGACCAGGCCGGAGCGTACCGGATACCGGTAAGTGTCAAGGGGTGTACTCACCAAGCGTTGGTGGACACAGGGTGTCAGCGGGCGTTCACGCAAGTTAAAGCTGCACTTTGCGGGGGGCTGCTTTTACATTCACCTGACTTCTCTTTCCCTTTTGTTTTACAGACAGATGCTTCAGACAGGGGGCTGGGGGCCGTACTCTCGCAGGTGGTGGAGGGGGAGGAGCGCCCGGTGCTGTACATTAGCTGTAAGCTCACGTTGAGGGAAACTAAGTACAGCACCGTAGAAAAGGAGTGTCTTGCCATCAAGTGGGTGGTCCTCACTCTCCGATACTACCTGTTGGGGCGGGCCTTCACCCTCTGTTCCGATCACGCCCCACTCAGTGGCTCCACCGCATGAAAGATACCAATGCCCGGATCACCCGTTGGTACCTGGCTCTTCAGCCGTTTAAGTTCAAGGTGGTCCACAGACCGGGGGCGCAGATGGCTGTCGCCGACTTCCTTTCCAGGAATGGGGGGGGAGTGGCAGGCAGGCCGGATGCCGCCCCGGCCTGAGTCGGGCGGTGGGGATATGTGGCAGCAGGGTCGTGGTCAAGCATCTCTCCGGAGAGAGAGAAAGCGGTAAGGGCGCTTACACCTGAGCTAAATTATGTCTAACACCTGTCTCTAATTTCAGTAAGCACGGGGAGAGCGGATAAATAGAGCCACACCGCAAGTAGAAAGGAGAGAGAGCCTGGGCACCACAGACCCGAACAAGAAGCAAGAGTTTTGTTATTACAAATGATGAGAGTTTTGTTTTGGTGAAGCAGTGTGTGATTATAGTTCAACTTAGTGAATACTGCAAAGAGAAAAATAAATCCTTACCTGAACCAGGAAAGCTGCTTCTCGCCTCCTCTTTACACTCACCCTGGGTCAAAATGGCTCTCAGCATCAAATAACCACCGTTAGGAAGCACTAAAAAGTGTGAAGGATGCTGGGAAACCTAAGATCTTGCAGGACCTGGTGATTTTCCTCTTAAAGGAATAGTTCACCCAAAAATGAGAATTCTCTCATAATTTACTCATCCTCATGCCATCCAAGATGTGTATGACTTTCTTTCTTCTGCAGAACACAAATAGGAAGGATATTTCAGCTATGTAGGTAAGTGAATTGTGACCAAAATTTAGAAGCTCCAAAAAGCACATATAGCCATCATAAAAGTAATCCATATGACTCTAGCAGATTAATAATGTTCTCTGAAGCAAAACACTAGGTGTGTGTAAGAAATGGATCAATATTTAAAACTTGTTTCACTAAAAATGTTCGTATCTGGACAGCTGTGATATGCATGGTAACGAGGGTCGAGGTCACGCAATTGGAATTTGCCATCCTGCAAAATGACCTTGCTCACATTTTCAAGAGTTGACCAGTCTTGTATGCTGTCTGTAATATGTGTGTCTTCATGTGTCTTATAATTATTCACATTGTTACTTGTCAAATAATGCATGTTGGGTGTAAGGTGTTGCATTTGGTAAAAAATAAATAAAATACAATAATATAAAAAAGAAACCTCACCCTGATTATAAGGCATTCCTGAGATTTTACTCAGGGGTTGTGAAATGAACTGTGTCCTAAGCATGTTACCCAGGCAGGATATTTGTTGTAGTAATCAATTTAAGGTTAATCTCTGCATGACTACTAGTTGGCCTCCACAGTGCCAAGGCAGCAACCAACAGCATTAGCTGCATCAACACAGCTGCCAGACGTGCTTCTAGGGCATCAGGGCGATGTGAAGTGTGACCGTAAACAGGACCTTCCCAAAGGCTCACAATAACCAGTCACCAAGCCACCAGAGGGGGGAAGTAATCGCCTCCATTATGCTCAAGGTGCTTTGGTAAAAAAGCAAAGGGAAATAAAGGCAAACAGCCCTGCAGTTGTATTTCCGTGGATCAGAATCCAATTAAACACTGTTTAGTTCTACATAAGCCGCCAGTCATAGCCTGTTGACTCATGAAATTAATGCATTATTGTGACACAAAAGAAACCAGTGCACTAGAATGCACAGTATTTCTTCAGGCTGCATTCCTGACAAATTGATAACGTACATACCTGGCAGATGTTAACACCAAAGTTTTGCGTACTCAATGACAAAACAACACCAGGGCATCGATAATCCTGATCACATGCCAGAATTGAGTTTTTTTTTATTTTATTTTTTTTATGAATTACTGTAATCTAATTACTTTTTAGTACAGTTTTTTAATTGACATTATTTTAAATTAGTTGAGTGAAAAAAAAAACTGTTCTGTGAAAAAGTGTTTTTAGAAGTAACTTAAAAGTAATTTAGTAATGTGAAATATTTGAAGGGTGTACGAATGCAGAAGTAATAAATAATTTGTAGTGGATTACACTTTTGAGTATTTTACCCAGCACTAGTCTGTAACTATTAACTTTGAAGCCCCACTCAAAAAAATATTACAGCCTAATATTATAAAGATAGCCTTTTTTAAAGATTTATGCATTTCAGTTTTATATAAAAAAATCCATCAAATTGAATTGCATAATCTTTGATAAAATTACATTAATTACATTTAAAATATTATTATTGTTTTTATTAAACTTTACACAATCCAATTTGATGGAATTTTGTTATGAAATTGAAAAGTGTTCATCAAATTTATTTATTTATTTGAGTGCATCTTTATGCATTTCAAATTTACTTTTCACATTTCAAATTTACAGTCTTTCGTTTCTGGAGATATGGACCAAAAATACTGATGACTCATTTTGCACTGCACAGATTGTTGTCCAATCAGATGCTCTCTAGAATAAGAATGTCTCTCCCCCAATACCACCTGCAACCACTTACTAATATGCCCTTCAAATGTAGACAGAAATATCCTAATTACGAGTTCCGAGTACATGAATGACCAAGCGAAGTCGTATTTACGAGAGGGAAAGTTGAAATTCTAAATGATACCCGAGTTGAGACGCTGGAAGGGGCGTGTCAACATGAAAGATGATCGGAAGCAAAGATTTTGCAAACTTCTTTCAAATTCTGTACTTTATTTAAATAATATAAATTTGTTATATATGACAGTCAACTAATGAATCTGAGCCTTGACTCTGACTAAAAACCCTTCACGGTTTGTTTTAAGCAAATTAATTAATAATTTGTTTGATACCATGCATTAATAAATAATAAATGTTGTGTATACTGTAAGTGATGCAGGTTTATTGACTTTATAGAGCTTTTCCCATTGTTTAATGTGTATTTGTTTAAATTTGTCTTCTTCTGTATTTGTTTTCCACTTGAATGCATGACATGTCGTAGTAACGAATGCCCAACTCGGAGGTACGAGCTTCCCAGGTCCACTCGAAGGCAGCAAAAGTAGCAAATAGTTTACTGCTGTGACATAACTAAAGGCTATTAGCTGTTATTTTTTTAAAGGTGCATGCAGTAATTTATTTACTCATTAAAAAAGTTTTACTCCTACTTAATTGCAATTTTGAAACATGTATTTAATCATGATGACACATGAGATGAAGACTAAAAGCTTTTTTATTCTACATGGAGAGGGTCCCTTCATGGGGGCAACCATGTTAGGATCGCGTGACCAGCCAAATCCTATTCACTTAATCTCAGTAAACACTCTGTTATTGAACACTTTCACTCATGGGTTAAATTAATCATGGCTGGCTGTGAATAGTGAATTTCTACAATGGCATCTTTAACCCTCTATGGGACGAATTATGAAATCACAGCTGAAAAAAATTTAATTACTTTAGATTTTAAGTATATTTAAATCTAAAACCATTTTCCAAAATTTGTTTTCTGCATATGACCTTTGACCTTTCTTTTGGGGTGCCGTCATTTATAACTGACTTTGTCCCATTAGGGTTTTTTTTGGCAAATTGTCTGGAACTTGGTACACATTCTAATGAATTTTCGTTATCTAGAATGAAATGGAAAATATATCTTAATGTTTTAAATACTTTATTGACATTCTTTTTAAAATTTAAGAACTCTATTGGCTTTCTATTTAAATCTTTAAGAACTTCATTGTTGCTCTTGATATGTTCCCATATTTTTATTGTCACTGTGTCAGTTATCTTGTGCGTGGGGGTCTGCCAGCAGATGTGTGTTCTAGGAACCCCGTAGATAGAGATTTGAAAAAGTCCCAACAAACTGTGCTTTATTTCTTTCTCTGTATAGTTTGGGGTAGAGTTCAGGACCCTTACTAGGCATAGGTGAACTAGTTGGTCGCCTATGGCACCAGCAGGACAACACCTACGGGATTGCTAATATTGAGTTTACAGCGACTTCCAAACATGACCTTAAACTTGCTGGTTGTTGGTGGCTGCTCCTGATCATTTCCCCTCATTTTCTGCCTTACTGTCTATGCTGAACCTGCTGCTATCCACTTGATACTGAATATGTTACTTTCTTCTTTCATTTTCGGAAGCGCTGCTGTCACTGACCTCTCTTGCCTCTGGAATAAGTGCAGATTTGTCTTCCAAATTACTAACGTCAACCTGAAATAGACATAAAGAGCTCCTCTTATACTACTGCCTACCACATAACAATAGTACTGTACAAGGACAAATCTATCCCATAATAGGACTTGACAAAAATATTTAGAAAACACCATTTGGTGTACAATTATATATTTTTTTAAACAGGATTTTTTTCCAATTTAATATGAGGTTACAATGGCACCTTGACAGCATGTGACCTAACATGTGATGCTGTCTCATTCACTTCCTTGTTACCAAAAAAATTTGAGCAGATGGCAAATAACTTTTAATTGTATTGTCTAAACAGTAACAGTAACTAAACAAACAATAAAAAAATACTTGTTGAAAATTATTGTATTTTTTAAAAGCAAATTTCTTAGCATCATTTATAAATAACAATGTCCCAGAGGGTTAATTGAAAACTATTGCGTTTGACTGATGCTGCATAAACACACCACTAAGTGTCAGTGTAAGTCCATGATGACATGGACCAAAACTTACTGAGTGCACCTTTAAAGATACTTGCCCTTTAATGTGCCTTTGTTTTAGTATAACCACAGGTGATCAAAAGAGCTTGGTCTGTTTAAACAGACATTTCCTCCCCAAAACCTTATTGTAAACATAGTCCCAAGGGTCAGTAAAGACTTCTGTCAGAATGAAATGCCTTTTTGTCAGAATGAAATGCCTTTTTGCAGTTGCATGGAACACTTCTGCAACTCCAGCTTAGCAGGTGCTCAGTTTCAGTAGCCTAATGTGTGTTGTGTGTCTATGTGCCACACCAGAGTATAGGCAGCCCTGTCTAAACCACTTTGGATCAAATTAATTCAACCAGGTGTGCCCCCAAACTGCTGGGGCGTAAGTGACACCTGCTACATTCCTTTAATTAGAGCTAAAACAGCTGTTTCTAGGTAGACTGTAGGAATAAACCCCTCTGCCTAAGATCCCACTGGACCGTCTCCTTTGAATCAAGATGCATCAAGTACAAGTGACATTTGAATCTCACGTCCATCATTAGAGGGAAAAGCTGTACACAGGGCATGGTAAAGAGTTTCCAGTGGAAAATGTTTATTGCTTTAAGGTTGTTCTTTCATAGCTCAGTAGAAGTTTCAGTTATGTATCAACTTTGTGTCAGATGTTTCTCTAAAAATTCCTTTGGAAAAATAATATAGAAACAAATGAGACAAGTGTTGATATACAGTAAGAGTATAGAGCTGTACATTAACGTGGCTCCTCTCCATTCTCTTTCTTTTGTCTCAAAGTATCTCACCTATATTTCTGTACAAGCTCATGCTTTTGTATTCATCTGAGCAATTCTGGAACTGTGTATTGCGGCACTTTTCATGTTTCTGTCTGCCTAGGGTAAAAAAAAATGTATTCCTCATTTGTAAGTGCTTTGGATAAAAGTGTCTGTTGAATGAAAATGTAAATGCAAATACCTTGGAAGAATTTGATGAGAACTGTTTATATATATATATATATATATATATATATATATATATATATATATATATATATATATATATATCTCTGATTTTTGATTACAGAGATATTTTGGCAAATTTGAGCACAGTCTGTGGCATTTCTCTAATGAAACACTAGACATAATATGAGATTACTATATAGCCACAGGAAAAAAAAATTGAGAAGAAGGAGATTTAAAGGGATAGTTCATCCAAAAATTCTGTCATCATTTACGCCCAATCATGTCATTCAAAACCCGTTTATATTTTCTTCCTTGGAACACAAAAAGAGTTAATAGGTAGAGCATTGGCTTTAGTCACCATTCTCTTTCATTTCAATGAAAGTCATGCAGGCTTGGAACAAAATGAGGGTGAGTAAATGATGACAGGATTTTCATAAGTCACTGGAGGATATTCACTGAGATATAAAAGAGATCTAACTTGTGTTTTTTCTTTCATACAGGTTTGTCTGCATGGAAACACTTCAGAGATGGACATGTAAAAGTATGACAGTTCAGGTCAGGATTAGGCAGAAACCTGTGGAGCTGGGAATAAGAGAGATATTCTGACAGTGTGTATCCATTGCAGGTCCTCACTGCATAGAGAAAGGAATGAACAGGCACATGACTCGGACTGACTGGACTGTGGCCAGTCCTAATGGCAGAGTAGCAGGAGGATTTAATTCACACTCAGAGTAACAGCGGGGGAAATCCCATAGGACAGTGAAGGGAAGGAACGGTTAAAGGTGCTTCAGAATGACACCCCGAATAGAATCCAGGTTCTTCATGTTTGGTCATCAAGCTTTCATAGGTGACTTGGAAACACAGAAACCTTTAACTTCCCTTATTGTGGTTTAAATGAATTGCTTAGCTTGATATTCTTATTGTATTCTTAGATACTAGGCAAACCCAATATATACTGTTTCATATAAGTTGTAAAGCACCAAAACTACACATTTTTTTAAGAAGTAAGAATGATGAGTTCCCTGTCTGTCACTCACTCGACATTGTGTCTGTGTAGTGACACTAGGGGTTCGATCTTGAGAGCCCCAATCACCTTTGCTTAAAATAGAAAGGGCCAATAAGAATTGGCGAGTGGAATTTGCATGCCACTCTCCGCCCCGGACATACGGTTATAAAAGGAGATGGCGTGCACCACTCATTCAGATTTTTTCTTCGGAGCCGAATGCATGTATTGTGTTCGTCCCATCACCTATGCTTACGCTGCTGGATTTTACGGCGCATATCAGCAGTCACCCTCGCACAGTCAAGTGTTGTGTTTCCCCTGGGCGCTTCGGCAGCCGAGTCTACAGGTGCTCGACTGACTTGGGCTTCAGGCCAACTGGGAGAGGAGCAAACTCTCCCCTGCGCAGAGCATCTTTTCTCAGTATGGAGTTGGACTCGGTCACTCTCATGGCATGTCTTACGACCGAGCGTGCACAGTCAATGCTGACCTGCCTGAAAAGCTTCAGGTAGAAGGTAGCGGTGCCAGTGAAACAATTTCAGAGGCTCCTGGGGCATATGGCATCCTCGGGTTGATGCATATGAGACCGCTTCAGCATTGACTACAGACTCGATTCCACAGAGGTGCGCAGTCGGGTCTGTGCTGTCTTTCCTACAGGAAGGGCTGGAGAGATGGCTGTCTCCCTCTACCCTGAAGGTGTACATGGCTGCTATAGCAGCGTATCATGTTACATTGGATGGGAGACCCTCACGACAGCACGACATGATCACTAGGTCCTCAAAGACATGAGGAGGTTGAATCCTCCTAGACCGTGCCTGATTCCCTCTTGGGATCTCTCTGTGGTCCTACCTGCCCTACAGAGAGCCCCCTTTGAGCCCCTGGAGCAGGCCGAGCTCAGCACTTTGTCACTGAAGAAGGCCCTCCTGGTGGTGCTCACTTCCATCAAGAGGGTGGGGGACCTACAGGTTCTCTCTGTCACCAGCAATTGCCTGGAGTTCGGGCCAGCACACTGTCACGTGATCTTGAGACCCCGGCCCGGTTACGTGCCAAAAGTTCTCACCACTCCCTTTCTGGACCAGGTGGTGAAACTGCTAGCGCTCCCTTCAGAGGAGGAAGACCCGGCCTTGTTGTTGCTATGTCCAATTCACGCCCTGCGCATCTATCTGGACCGCACGCAGAGCTTCAGATGTTCGGAGCAGCTCTTTGTCTGCTTTGGAGGGCAGCAGAAGAGGAAAGCTGTCTCCAAACAGAGGTTGGCCTATTGGATTGTGGATGCCATTTCCTTGGCTTACCAGTCACAAGACCTGCTGTGCCCCTTGGGAGTCCGGGCGCACTCCACTAGAGGTGTTGCGTCCTCCTGGGCACTGGCAAGGGGAGCCTCTCAAGCAGAAATATGCAGAGCTGCGGGTTGGGCTACACCCAATACCTTTGCAAGGTTTTACAACCTACGCATAGAACTGGTTTCGTCCCGAGTGTTATGAGGTAACAGCAGGTGTGCCGGGCAGCCGGTTGGGTGTACCGCTTGCATTACGCCTTTCTCCTTTTTCAAGGTGATAATGTGCGCTATTTTGTCCACAACAGTTCCCCGTAACTGGTGAACCCTGGATGCCTCTTTAAGTCTTAAGCACTGTTCGGTGACGAACTCGGTGGAGGAGTGACGCCACCAGGCCCAGTACTCGTGGTATGCCCCTTTTCAGGTTAGCCCGTGTACTCGGGCTCAGTGCTCCATACGTGGTGATTCCCCTCTGGGTAATCCCTTGTGATGCATTTCCACTGTTCGGTTTCCCCTCTGGTGAACCCTGTGTTTCCCCTCATCAGAGCCTTGCTTTGCTTCAGCCACTGTTGCTGTGTACCCTCTCTGTAGATAGGGTCCTCCCGGTGGTATCATTCCATATGTGAACTTCCCCGTTGGTAAGTCCATGTGAGGTATTCTCCACATTAACCTCCCTCCAGTAGGATGTGGTCTCCGTAGTGCCCTCCCTCCTGGAGAGGGAAGAGCACTTCCCAGCGTTATTCCAGAAGGTGCTCGGTGGGAAATTGTTTAACAGCATATATCAGGAAAGGCCACCGCCTGTAGCCTCTTTGGGTAAGTGCCTCCTCCCCCTTAACGGGACTAGAGAGACACCTTACCTAATCTCGCTGGAAGGTCATGACGTGGTCGAGCTCTCGCTGTGAGGCATGCAGCAGCTTGCCCATGTCCAGTCTTCCGTTCCTCGTGACACGGTTCAGTGCCTGCAGTGTTTCCTAGAGGAACCCCTAGTGTCACTACATCGACACAGCGTCGAGTGTGTTACAGACAGGGAATGTCTAGGTTACTAGTGTAACCTCTGTTCCCTGATGGAGGGAACGAGACGTTGTGCCCCTCCTGCCGTGGCGCTGAACCAGCCGCTAACATGGCCGGGACTCTCTATCGGCTCCTCAGCATAAATCTGAATGAGTGGTGCACGCCATCTCCTTTTATACCCGTATGTCCTTGGCGGAGAGTGGCATGCAAATTCCACTCGCCAATTCTCATTGGCCTTTTCTATTTTAAGCAAAGGTGATTGGGGCTCTCAAGATCGAACCCCTAGTGTCACTACATTGACACAATGTCTCGTTCCCTCCATCAGGGAATAGAGGTTAACCTAGACGTTATTACAATATATCTAATTTCTAATCAGTCACTTATGTTTCTGTTCATTAAAAATGTAATGATGCACTTTCATCTTCACTGTGGTAAATTAACTGATTCTTTACTGTGGAATGCAAAGTAATATAAATAATATGGCACAAAAACAAAGCTCTTCTGAGTTTTTTCAAGGGGTAGATTAAGGACAAAACTGTTAACAGAGTTGGGTTTAACACTCCAAGTACCAGTGATCATGTTATCAGATATCATGTTATCACATATGACCAGCAGAGGGCAGTAGTATGGCACCTACTGTAGCTCAGCACCATGTAAGCTAATATACTGGTTGGCAGAATCTCCCATTTTGGAAGAATCAGATCATCTCCCACAGAATCAACATTTTCACACATGTATTATGTGTACTTACCATGTTTAGATGTAGAATGTTTTCACCTCCTTTAATTTCCAGTGAGATTTAATCTTAGTCACAGTCAGCATCACCCCCCTAAATTAAAGTTTTGTTAAATTGTTGTGAGGGGAAAAGCGAGGCACAGTATGTAACGTCTTTGTTGGAAATATTGCAGGTATTCAAACAATAGCTTTAATGTTCCTGTTTTACTGGCATATGAGAATACAATTTAGAGTGTACTTGTTACAAAAAAATACAAAATGTGTATGTGGTGGTGGGGGCATGGTTGAGTGCCGGCTTGTGAATGGAGAGCGAGATCAGGAGATGAGAATGGTAAGGATCATCATCTGGCAATGATTGTCTCTAACAGTTGTTTGAGATGGGAAGGATGGCAATTATTGTCTCTAACAGCTGTTTGTCATTGCAGTGAGAGTTGGAGATGGATTTAAGAGCGAGCCGGACGCCAGTGAGGGAGAGAGAGAGAGAGCTACCACACACCCCGAGACTGTGTTAAGCTGTGTGTGCTGAAAAGTGTGATTACTGAGTGAAGTGCTGAAGTGCTGAAGAGCTAACCCACAGTATCCCACAGTGACTGGGCCAGCCCGGTGGTTGTGGTTCCGAAGAGTGATGGCTTGGTCTGGTTCTGTGTGGATTATGGAAAGGTCAATGCAGTGTCTAAATATGATGCGTATCCAGTGCCTTGTATTGATGAACTGCTCGATCGGTAGGGCACGGCTCACTTTTATTCGACACTGGATTTAATGAAGGGTTATTGGCAGATCCCTTTAACACCAATGTCCCGTGAGAAAATGGCCTTTTCTCGGCGTAGCCGAGCGATAAGGGATGGCTGGGGGAGAATGATCGCAATCAGCTAGGAGAGGGATAAGGTGGAGCCGGAGCCACAGTTCAAGAGAGAGAGAGACACATGAAGTTGCCTGTGCGTGTCTGCGGGTCAGTGTGGTGTGTGCTGAAAAGCAAACCTTTTGTGTACTGGTGAAAAGCGGTGTCTTATTGTGTGACACTGAAAAGTGCAGCAATATATGTCTGACGTGGATTGTTCACCCGGTCCCTGTTTCCTCCTTTCCACATTAAGAACTTGGTCTGTTACACTGGTGCCGAAACCTGGGAATTAAGGGAGGAAGAATGCCGTCATGGATGCCTCACCTCTGGAGGATGTTTTCAAGACCCTCATCAGCATTCACCACACACAACATCAGGCCTTTTTGATCAACAAGTAGTACAGCTTAACAATTTGGACAAAAAAGTCTAATTGCGATTCTTTTGAAAAATATTGTATTTGCAATTTCAAAGAAAGTTCAGAAAGTTTAATATCACATTTACACTATTTGTTCACTGTGTACCTGTTTGTGTGTAACAATTTGTGTGTACCAAGTAGATAACTGCTCTGAAAACACTGTATCATGAGCTTCATGCATGCTACGACTATGTGTAATACAATACTGACAGACTGAACTTATCTGTATTTTGAATCTCACAAGTGCTTTGAGTATGTGTAATACACTACAGAAAACAGAGCTGCATGTAGTGCTTGCAGACTATTTAATTTGTGACAGCTCTTGCGGTTTGGTAATCGCACTTGGTCATATAGCGTCCTATATTGTCATATATTTTTATCATCTATTTATCATTATCATTATCTATCTAGCTATCTACCTAACCCTATCTAGTTTATATCAAAGCATGACAGACTAACAACTGATAGTTTTTGCTTTAACACTAAGCATGGTTAACACAGGGTTACTATTGTCAATAGCAGGAAATACATTGGTTTAGAGCATTCATGATGTTGCTCTACTTCAGTTCAACATAATTCACAAATAACGCCGACATTCATTATATGCACACCCCACAAGGCTTTATTATGTAACTCCGACTGAGCCAGCAGTTGCCTGCATTCCCTCATGGAGAACTCCCTTTCTAGTACACACCTGGCATAATGACTGCAAAAGATGGCTTGTGGCAGTTTGTGAACAAACAAAAACCTTTTGGGTGTGTGGGCGTGTGACCTTGGGACACATGCCCATTTTCCAACTAGGTCAGGCAAATACCTCCACTTGCTTCACGGAGCTTTTTCTCTTCTCTTGCAAAATAATCGAATGCCCTGCGTGGATGACATTCCAGTCTTCAGGGGGCACGTGGGAGGGGAAGCGTTTGTACTTGTTTGCCGTGGGAGTGAGAGATTGATAATTCTTCTGGCACCTGTGACCTGCCTTGCTTTCTGCTGCTGCCAGCTGCCTGGCCACATCACAGCCACATGAGGAACATTTCCTGCGACAGAACTGTCAAGTTTTACACCCAACACTGTTCTAGGCCACTTATTCTACTCAGTGTTCCTGAAAACCTCTTCAGCCATGCAACATTATTCCATATGTAGGTGCAATTCCAGCTGTAAAGCAAGTCTGGTTTGGACCCGGAGCGGAGATGAATCTTATTAGTTGTGCTTGACTCATGAGTCAGTGAAATGCTGAAACAATTTAAATGAATCCCACAAAATGATTTAAACACCACCCCCAAACTTATCTGTCCATTAAGCATGCTATTCTAGGTGTCATATTCTCAGAAAATGTCCCCTAAATTATTTAAAATAATGTAGTCTTATTTTGGCCACATGGAAAGCAATTATGTAGGGAAGTACATTCCCAGCTAACAGGGAACTTTCTCAGAACTTTGGCTAACTTTCTCTAAAAGTTCTCTCAATATTATGAAAAAAACAATCTTACAGTAACATTAGTAGAATGTTTTTTCAATGTTATCTGTCATTGATAAACGTTCTAAAAACATTAGCATAAAAACATTATTTTGACATTGTTAGTGGAATGTTCTAAAAACATTACTAATATAAAAGGTTCCTTTGTCATAAAATCAACTTTTTTCTTCAGTCAAATCAACTTAAGCAACATAATTTGTGTATCCAATGACACAACTAATGACACATTTCAATGCACTGAAATTATATTTTTGGTTAAAATATATATTTATTTTCTGATCAGACAAAAATAGATTCATGCATATATTTATGTATCTAACAGGAAACTATTCAACAGCTACAATTAGTTTTCAACATGGTTTCACTTTAAAGGAAAAAAACAAGATGCAGAGCTGTGTATTACAAATGATAAATAAATTCACAGTTATTTATTGTTTTGTATAATTGATTGTACAATATGTAAATAAGTAGATAAGGCAATAGGAAAATAAAATTAGGGGCTTTAAAAAATTCTTAAAAACATCAGTATAATCTAATAAAGTGTCGTTTTTATTGTTAATCTTTTACTTCTTGGAGATCCATATTTGGACTTTTACATCATCATTTATCACATCACGCATGCCTATACAACACACATGTGGTAACTGAGGAGAAGGCGCCATTTCTGAAGAGATTTAAGATAATTTTATGGTGAGTAGAATGAAAAATTAAACCTCATTAATAACTGTTTTTGTATCTGAATGATTTTTGGTATTTGAGATGGAAATTGGGTAATAAACAGGGAACATTCTCAGAACTTTTGCTAATGTTCTGTAAAGGTTCTTTTAAAGTTCCGAACATAAGTTCTTCTAATAATGTTAATAGAACGTTACTCAAATGTTTGATAAACATTCTAAAAATGTTAGTTTTAAAACGTTATTTATGTATTGTTAGTGAAACATTCTTTAAATATTACACCTAGGCAGTTTAATCATAGCTTGTTTTAAATAAAATTCAAATAAATTTCAAATGTATTTCTACGTTTTGCTTGATAAGATGGGTGTGGTTTTGAAGAGCATGAGCGTGTCAATCAAACACAGCGGGATGACTACTAGTGGACCGTTAAAGCCCAAACATACTCTATGCAAGTACGTGAATGCAGATGCATCTTGCTACGCAAGCTCGATTTCACGCATCATTGCGTTGTGAAATGTGTCAGCGCTCAATTCATAACACAACGTAAGTACGTGCTGTATTCTCAGCATTGCCGCAAAGGGCGCTAGAGCAGATTTTCTTCTTTCAATCAACAACTGTCATGGCAGATTCGGGCAGCAATTTGAGTTGAATCTTTTCTAAAAAATATGACTTTTTGTCCCCAGTCAATTCAAACGATCTTGTTTTTGCTCCGTGTCTCTCCCCACTCCTCAACTATTGACTCATCTACCACATCCAGGCTGCATCCGAAAATGTAGGCAGCTGACTTGCTGCCTAATCAGTTAATGGATTATTTGACAACTGTTTTGAATGAATGGAACTCTTAAGGAACTGGTCTCCGAACAAGCTCCTAACTGGTCTCCGAAAAGCAACTTATTTTCATCCTGCCTCCGAAGGCAGCATTTTCCTGGTTTCGGTCATGGATCTATAAAATTACGGTTTTGGATGCAGCACCGGTTCGGTGGTCACGCCTAAAAAATATATTGCCCTCTTGTGGTCTGAGGTTTGTAACCGCCAGAGCAACGCAAGAGCGCACGTAATATATGACAATGGGACCATGCGTTGGCCAAGTGCTCGCGTCTGCGTTTGTGTGTTTGCGTGAAGTATATTGGACTGTCTTCTGTCTTATGTGTTTTTTGTGATTCGATCACAAAAGGTTTTGCACACCATTTACACCTGTACATAGTGCTGATCATTTGTCATCGGATCATCCGAGTCACATCTTAATACCAGCTGAAAAAGGGGTCTAAATGGCCGCTGCCTACATTAGCGAATGCAACAGAACGACTTCCGGCGGAAGTTCATCCCATATCCGTTTCCCCAGTAAGACCCCCAGGAATAAGGTGGATACATGGATAATGTATCTTACATGTTAGCTGGGTTACTTTTAAAGGTAAGCAAAAAAAAAAAAAAAAAAAAAAAAACTTAAATGTAAGCTACTCTATTGACTTTATTACTATAAATGTTGTTGTTAGAAAATCATCCTATATTAACATATGATTCTGCTGTACATTCTGTGCTTATGTGACCATTTATAACACCATACCACTACATTCTGGTATTATTTTCTTGCAGCTTGTGAGGACAGAAATTCCTCACATTCGGCGGAAAGCTGACTGCTTGCTTACTTCCGCATTGCAAAATAAGGTGGATACAAATGTGTTTGAGGTGTTTACTTGAATCGGTACTCAATGGGCCGATTACCAGTACTTGTATCATCTTTAAAAAAAATAAGTACTTGACTGGTAATTGTATCATCTTCAAAAAAAATAGGTATCGGCACAGCATAAGATTAAACACATCAAAGTGGTCACAGTTTGTGGCATCCTTTAGGATAGCATCTTGTTAGCTCAGGAAAAGATGGAGGAAACTGAAGTGAAGTGTTGCGTTAATCAGTGAGGTTTACATTTACCTTTTGTTGTGTGTGTGCGTGTCAGTTCTTAGATACCTGTCGTCTAAAGTTTTGGAGAAAGTCTTTGAGGACCTGAAACACTTAAATTTGCACCGCACCGAGGTGATCAGGTCAGTGATCAGTCTTATCACAGGTTGGTCTCTTTTGGTTTTCAATAGATGTATATTTGATGAAATGCAAACCTGTGTAAGATTAAATGGGAGAATGATGTTAATACATGTAAAGGCAAGGAACAAAAACCTGTAGACTCATGCTTATGGGTAGAACATGTTACTTTATACTGTCAAGTAAGAAATCAAGTAAGTCAGTATAGCACTGTAACACATTCACACGATGGGCAAGGAGGTGAGAACTTGCTGAGCAGTCAACATAAACTTTTAATAAACAAATGAACAAAACTGCTTTCCAGCATAACACAAAACACACACACACAAGACTGCTGTTTGCATCTCTCTCTCTCTCGAACTGGCATCCCCGGCTCCTCCAGCAGCACTGGACCTCGGCTCCTGGCGGATGTCAACGGGCTACTCCACCTCCCGGCAGATGTCAGTGGCTTCTCCGCCTCCTGACGGACAGCAGTGGCTCCTCCGCCCTCTGGCGGCTGGCAGCGGCTCCTTCATCTCCTGGTGGATGGCAGTGGGCTCCTCCGCCTTCTGGTGAACCACTGCAGTACCACCGGACCATACCTCCTTGGCGTCGTGACCCTCCATCAGCGATGAGGGCTCTCTGACAGTGCATCCCTCCTCCTTCCTGTGTTTCGACACCAATGGGCATTCACACGATGGGCAAGGAGGAGGCGGGAACTGGCTGAGCAGTCAACAAATTTTTAATAAACAAATGAACAAAACACAACTTAAAACTGCTTTCCAGCATAACACAAAACACACACACACAAGACAGCTGCGTGCGTCTTTCACTCTCTCTCGAACTGGCTCCTCTTTATCCCTCTCCCAGCTGACTGGGCTGATTCAGTGCCGGGCGTCCATCGTTACGGCCCAGCCATGCCCTCCTCCTCGTCACAAGCACATTCAACAAGTTATTTTTTAAAAGTAATATTCAATTTTGTCTGTCAAAACATGTTGTACAGATATACATAGTGGCCAATGTGTTGGGCCTCATGTGTTCAGATAGAAGACAAAGGCAGGCCTAACACAGTCATAAAACCTAACTCAGGTCCCACACATACCAAGTCGTAAATCTTACTGATAAAAACCGCGCCAAAATCAAACAAAGGGAGTCCAAAACAGACTACAAATCCCATGAAGCCTTGCTCACTAAAGGATCGAACTCTCAACTCCTATTGGATGAGGCACACAACAGAATGCACCTCAAACCATGACATCATCAGGAGTAGAAATACCTCTGAAATGCTTCCGGGATTTGCTTCCAGCAACTTTGCTTGCCGTGTGTAGAGGCAGCTCATCGCTGCTCTCAGGTGCAGCTTCATAGCACAAGGAAGTAATGTCCGACTTGAAACTGTGGCCATACAATCTCCATCTCGCTGGACGAGTTGAGATTACTCTGTGTTCAACCAAACACACTAATGGATCCGAAGGAGACCGCCGAGCAATCCGCATCTTCATCTGTTTGCCTGCAGAAGTGAAGAGATTAAAGATTTCTCTTCCATCTTCAATCAAGTCAACATTTTTGATTTCTCCGCCAGCCCTCCGAGAATCAGCAGCCGTACCGCCTGCCGACAGAGTGAGGAAACGGCCTCCCATCATCACCCGAGCCTCGAGGAACCGAGTCTGAGTTAAAGGAAGGATGAACACACATTCTGCATCCTCATGCGATTCAAGTAAGAGGTTTACGTCTGGGCAGAGATAGAATATTATAGTGTGTTATTCTTGTGTTTCAAGGTTTTTGCTTGTACAGTTTACAGACCGCCATATCCACTCATTATTAATACTCAGGGTATTAATTATCACAAATTTGATTTGCTGTATTGTACTCCAACCACATTTTCACCATCGCAGGTGAGACCGGCAAACTGAGTTTATCCATTAAAGAATCAAAGAACGCGGGACTGTTTACAAGCCGTCCACCTCGCCTCTGAGTGATAAAAAACAGCTGCTTTCTTTACCACGGTCGTGAAATTGGCTTTGGGGCAGTCACTTTATTCTCTCTCTCTCCCTCATACTAACCACACACACACACACACACACACACACATGCGACCCATAACATTGATTCTCATTGTTTCTCTTTGATAATTATTAATTATTGCTAATAACCAAACCCGCTCCTAAATGTAGCACACTACTTTTACTGGAGCCCCATATGAGGTTTTAATGAGTTAGATTCAATTAATTTAAATATAAATAAATAAATAAATAAATAATTATTAATTATTTCTGATAGTAACACTGATCTAAACAAGTAAAGCCCTACATAATAATTGGTGCCCCGTGTGAGGCATCCTACGTGCCAGTTCTGTCACAGTGTGTATGCATAAGAATCCAAAGTAATAACTTGAATCATTACTTCAAAGTTTGGTTCTGTTTGACAATTTACTTCTCAAAACTTGCCAAACATAAGCCAGTGTGGTGTGAAAGTGCTCTTAAGAGTGAATTAGGGGTTGGTAAATTTATGATAGTCTGCTTAAAACCTGCTGTTGTTGTTATTTAACTCCTAACGCTTTCATCTAAATGTTACAGAGAGGTGCCAAGTCACTTCATTGACGCCCACCAAAGAGAGAACGCAGTGAAATTTGCACATTACATAAGTAAGTAGACCATAAGCCACAGGTCAAAGCCTCTCAACTGTGTGTTCGTGTCAGCATTATAGCAACTTTAAAACAACAAGCTATCAGAGCCACTGTGTTGCAAGAATTTTTACTGCCCCTGTAAAATGAGTCACCAATCGCCCTGCGTGACTGGAGCTGAATCTCCACAGAGGTTAGTCGACCCAGCACTGCAAGATGAAGTCGCTGCTGTCCTCCGTCTCTCCGTAGAGGAGAGAGATAACCTTAATGGCTACAATATTAGTCATTGTGATGAAGCATTGCAGGAACTAGTTGATTATGTCAACAACCCGGTCAGAAAGCCAATGCGCACAATCCAGGACCTAGTGGGCCAAATGTTCCTCCTTCATCACCGCAGAACCCAACTGCAAACCGCCGAGCACCAGGCCCAGCTTGCCCAGCTGCAGAGCAGCTACAAAGCGGTGCAGAGGGAAAATCTCAGCCTGCACCAAGAAATTAGGTGCACCCAAACTGAGAAAGTCCAGGCACAGGAAGATAATGGCCAGATGCAGGAGGAAAACGAAACCCTGCGCAGGCAGCTTCAAATTGCCCAGCTAAAAGTAGAGTCAGATCAGGTAAGTGCAGCTGAAATGCACAGCACAACATCTGACATAGAAGAGGGCCCCCTTTTTAGCGCTACGCGTAGAAATGTGCCCCTGAGAAATCCAGGGACACACGCTAGGAGCCGAGCTGTCCCTAGTGGTACAGTCTCTGACTTCGTCCTCCAAGACACCTTTCAAGCTCCTCCAGCGGCTCGCTGGTTGGATGCAGGTGCCCCTCCTTACAGTTACCCTCCTCAGTCAGTTTTCAGTCACGCCACCGTGCGTTTCAAACCGACTGACTCCACACCACGGAGGGGGGACAATTATTTCCAAGCCCAGAGTGGTGTAAGCGGCTCGAAGATCCCATTAGCCATGGAGCTGTATGCAACCCGGGGTCCACCCCCACGCGTCGATTGGACTACCTCCCCACCACGAACAGGAGGAAGTCATCCTCATCGCTATAGCGATCCGAGTGACTATGGTGTTTCGGATGACTCGGACGACCCATGGTCACACCGCCACCAACGCTTGCGTATCCGACAACTCGAGTCCCTCGCAGGGGACATAGAGCGCTTTGACCCAACTACTCGAGATTCAAACATCGACAGTTATCTTAGGGAAATTGAGCACTGCCTGGTTGACTTCCTTTATGCTTCGTCGCGTGAAAAACTCAAGCTTATATGGAAGACCACGGTAAGGAGTGTCCATGCATTCATGGAAACACTACCGACTGGTACATGAAACCGCTACTCAGCTCTATGTAAAGCCCTATGCGAGGAGTATTCGCTGTATATTGACGAAGCCTCCGCTACCATAGCTGCTAGCGCCATCACCCATAAGAGGCACGAGCCTCCGCATGAGTATTACAGATGCCTGAGAACCACGTACTTCCAAGGAAGTAACGCACCAGGTCTGGAGGAGGAACGAGCTTTCAAGTCTCTTTTCCTTCACAACCTCCACGAGTGCGTGCGATATGACATCACGATGCACTGCAGAACGGGCAACCCCACCATGCAGGAAATCAGAAGATACGCGCAACTGGCATGGGAGACACGCGTGCGCCCTGCCCGAGGGCACGAAGGTGACGCCAGAGCCCTGGGGATCCAAGCCTCAGAATGTGCATACCTAACGCTTGAAGGGAACAAAATGCCTCGCGTTAAGGTGAATGCTAGAACAGGACCCCAGAGGTGACGATCACCCCGCCAGCAGGGTAGGCAACAGAACCAGGGGGGTGGTGACCAGACACACCCCCAGGGTCACGGCAGGCCTAAACAACAAAATGTTCGCCGGCCGAAAGGAAATGCGCGGTTCCAACGAAAACCCAAACAAGAAGGTGAGTGGGTAGGCAAGGTTTCAAATCCCCTCAGAGAACAAGATTTGAGAGAGGAAATGGAGGATATAAGGAGACGCTTGACTGAGTTAGTAACGAAGCTTGACGTGCTCCGTTGTTCACCAGGTCCGCCGACCTCCTCAAAGGAACACGGCACTGAAACCCCGTCAGTATGACTAGACAATGGTCGGGAAAAGGGGAACAGGGTCCAAGTTGCTCCCCAAAACAGTCACTCCTAACATGCCACACCCTCCTTTTCTGACCTTCTTGGGCAATCTGTACCGTAAGGGCAATGCCTGACACATGGGTCATTCCGATCCCACGCACTACTCGACACCGGTTCCGAAATAGTCTAATAGGTTCCAACACCTTCGCAGAGGTGGCTAGAGCAAAGCTCTCCCTTGGCAAACCGTTATAGACAGAGACCTGCAACATAAGCATCACAAGCTAAACGCAAGATAGGTCATCTATCACAAAATGGGCCTGGATTGACACCTTTCAAGGGATGATGCTAATAGACCCTGTTTACATATGTCCCATTAATATGGAACCACTGTTACTTGGCCAGGACCTACTGAACCGATTGGCTCTGCTCATTGACTGCCGTCATGGACACATGTGGGCTCAGGTTGACATACCAAGACCACTTGGTCCAGAAAACAGTTCGCCAGCTTCAGATGGACAAGTCGCCATCGTCCAAAAATCCAGCAGAGACGACGACTCCAATAAGAACAATTACAGGGCCTGTATAAAACCCTTCAGGGTTCTATAGTCATTGTAAATTTGCACTCCGTTCTTATCAATAACACTTTGCATGCTTTAGGGACTTTGTCAGAGAAAACAACTTATGCGTGTATCGTTAGAGATCTAATGCAGGACCTCAGGGAAATTAGCTCCTCAGTCAACAGTCTGAGTGGTGGAAGGATTCCAGCTTACCTGGTCTCCCTAGACCTTGTCGAACAAATCCTTAGATCTGCTACTATCTCCGTTGTGCAACCTTCACAGATACACCTGGCATATAGTTTTGGCATTGAAATTCCAATCCATGTAAATCCTCAGAACCTCAAAATAGGATTTAACCTCAATCTACTGTCATAGGCAGAATATATATAGACTAAAGTCTGTATTTAATGTTGGTTTTCAGAGAGGTAATGCACACATTCACCTCAAAACACCACCAACACTCGCCTACCATGATGAGGACCCCTCGCTCTACCTTATCCCTAACCTAAACATGTGTACCAAGACAAAGAACATTCATTGGGTTTGTCCAAACACAACCCCTTTGTTAGAGAGGTGACTAACTACCTCTGTGGCCTAAGAGCCGAATTCCCTGAACAAGTGTCAAGGTAGCATGTCCATCAAAGATGAAGGAACAGAGACCAGGGTAGAGCGAGCAGGCAATCGCTGGCTCGTTAACACACCAGCCACCGAAGTCCCAATGTCTTACAACCGCCTTGATACAGCCACTAAACTAACACTACCAAACCAAACGGTGTTCTTAACGGTTCCCCAAGGAACCACCGTGCACATTGACGATATTGTCCTCCATCTTCTCAACGTCGACAAACATGACACAGAAATTGAGATCATGGACGCATTTAGAGGTCACAGCCTCACCGTTGATGACACCCTTTGACAGCAGCTTCAGGCTGAAGGGATGAAATTAGTGAAGTTCAGTCTCAAACCGATTGGCTTGACCACTATATCTCCTAGTCACATAAGCAGATTGTCATCTTACCGAGAACACCCTATCAGTTTGGTTGCCCTCTGGCTCCTCCTTAGTGGTTGGATCATCATCGCAATTATTGCACATGCCATGTACAGGTACATTCAACACCTACAGGCCAGACTGGACTCACTCCTCATACAGCCGTGTTTTACACACCAGTCTGAGCCCATCCCACAGGTTAACCCCAATCATTTCCAAGGATAAACCTTTTAACCTTTAACCCTCCTTTCCTCTGACATTTTGTTCCTAGTAACCAATGTCAGGTTCTACTTTGATTTTGTGTTATGACCAAAGAACAACAAAAGATTGTGTTACGGTTAATGCTGTGCCTTCCAATAACTTGAAATGTTTATGTGTGATGAAATGAAGTTTTAGATTTAGCTAGAATTTCTATGCCCAGATGTGCCTCAATCTCTGTCCAGACGATAAAGCCTCTGTAAACTCTAATGAACTGTATGGACTGTGCAACCATTTTCTTTCCTATCAGGAATACATGGATGGCGTAACCCACAGGTTACTGTGAACCGACAAGAACTGTTCGGCCCTTCAGTTGCTCTAAAGATGCTGGACAACAACCAACTCTTCAGACCAAAGGGGGGAATGTTGGGCCTCATGTATTCAGATAGAAGACAAAGGCAGGCCTAACACAGTCGTAAAACCTAACTCAGGCCCCCACATACCAAGTCGTAAATCTTACTGATAAAAACCATGCCAAAATCAAACAAAGGGAGTCCAAAACAGACTACAAATCCCATGAAGTCTTGCTCACTAAAGGATTGAACTCTCAACTCCCATTGGATGAGGCACACAACAGAACGCACCTCAACCATGACATCATCAGGAGTAGAAATACCTCTGAAATGCTTCCGGGATTTGCTTCCAGCAACTTTGCTTGCCATGTGTAGATGCAGCTCATCACTGCTCTCAGGTGCAGCTTCGTGGCACAAGGAAGTAACGTCCGACTTGAAACTGTGGCCATACAATCTCCATCTCGCTGGACGAGTTGAGATTACTCTGTGTTCAACCGAACACTCTAACGGATCCGAAGGAGACCGCCGAGCAATCCGCATCTTCATCCGTTTGCCTGCAGAAGTGAAGAGATTAAAGATTTCTCTTCCATCTTCAATCAAGTCGACATTTCTGATTTCTCCGCCAGCCCGCCGAGAATCAGCAGCCGTACCGCCTGCCGACACAGCAAGGAAACGGCCTCCCGTCATCACCCGAGCCTTGAGGAACCGAGTCCGAGTTAAAGGACGGATGAACACACATTCTGCATCCTCATGCGATTCAAGTAAGAGGTTTACGTCTGGGCAGAGATAGAATATTATAGTGTGTTATTCTTGTGTTTCAAGGTTTTTGCTTGTAAAGTTTACGGACTGCCATGTCTGCTCATTATTAATACTCAGGGTATTAATTATCATGAATTTGATTTGCTGTATTGTAGTCCAACCACATTGGACTGTTGTGCATTTTCACCATCGCAGGTGAGACCGGCAAACTGAGTTTATCCATTAAAGAATAAAAAAACGTGGGACTGTTTACGAGCCGTCCACCGCGCCTGAGTGATAAACTAACAGCTGCTTTCTCTCCCATGATCGTGAAATCGGCTTTGGGGCTGTCACTTTATTCTCTCTCTCTCTCTCGTACTAACCACACACACACACACACACACACACACACACACACACACACACACACACACGACCCCTCACAAACATTCTGGCACACATTTTTGGCTCGTAGATAGCTTCGTGCTAAAGCTCAGCTTTGTCCCTAAGCTATCGTACAAGCGGATACACGCGGTAACTGGTAGACGCCATTGACTGGTTTCTCTCCGCCCACATTCGCGGCCATATTCCCTGGCCGGAAGTCTCGTGCGACATACTCTCAACGAGAGTCACGTCCGCCATTTTGTGCGTGTCCCTCCTTACACACACACACACACACACACACACACACACACTCGCTCTCACACACACACACCCTCATGTGTTATAGGATTATTTTGATTTCCATATCTAATCATATCACTGTTTAGTTTGTAGTTGTAAGTCGGAAGTTTATTGACTGCACTGTATTAATTATTATTTGATATTACTGCATAAATAAACTTTGTTTATATTACAAAGAGAAGTGTTTTGGTTTGTTTTGCATACGCCTGTGTCATGCTGACGTGATGTCAGTGCTCGGATTCAAGACTTCATTCATTGTTTTTTTCCCGAAAATTGATATTCTTCGGATGTCGATTTTCCTAAGAAAACAATCTAATATTGAGACTGTTATACTATCTGATTATTAGTCCCTGATTCCAGGGTGGTGCCCCGTCAATGTTAATCCTTATTAATAGTCTATTGATTTTTGATAATTGATTTTTTATCTTTGATGATTGTTGAATTTGAATGATCAATAAGCTAGTGTTAATTTTAATTAATGTTTCATCGATGTTAATAATTAACGATTATCTTTGATAATTGATGATTTAAAGGATTAGAAAAGCTAACATTGATTCTCATCAATGTTCTATTGATTTTAATAATTAATAATTGTTGCTAATAACCAAACCCGCTCCTAAACTTAGCACACTACATTTACTGGAGCCCCATATGAGGTTTTAATGAGTTAGATTCAATTAATTAATTTAAATATTAATTAATAACTAAAGAAATAATTATTAATTTTTTCTGATAGTAACACTGATCTAAACCAGTAAAGCCCTACACGATGTATACATAGTAGTAAAATGTTACAAAATGCATTTGGGATTATTGTATTATTCTGTTTCACCTCTATTCCAGACATTTTATAGGATTATGGCTATACTTACAGTGGAACATAATAAAGCAATACTATATACTACTACTATATACTATATCATATTATAGCACAGCAGTGATTCGTTAGGTAATGACAGTCGTGCTGACATTCAGAACAGCACAATTGCAATTTTATTCAACAGGTCAACAAACAAGTAAATAATGCTGAATAACATGCCTTTTGGACAAAAACTGGCCGCTTAGTTAATGGAAAAAAAATAATTTCACTGTATATGTGCTAATGTATAATGTGTGATAAATAAATAAAATTATTAATTATAATTATTAATTAATTATTCATTGTTTCTTTGCCAGCGAAAATAGTCCATTAAAAGTCAAAACATCTAGCACAATTCTGCTTTCAAAACTGCTCTTGTACTCTGGTTTTGAACTAGTGGTGTGTTGTCTGTAAACAGGATTTGTACAGTCTTGAAAGTTTGGAAAATGCTTGATTTTCAAGGTTTGAAATATGCATGAACAGGGTCCCCGTGGGTCCTTAAAAAGTCGTATAATGTCTTAAATTCAGTTTTTTTGTTTTTAATTTAAGGACGTAAGTCTTTAATATCTTAAATGGTATAACAAAAGTCTTAATTATAATTTTAAGAGGTCTTAAATTTGGGGATGGAAGACAGGAATCACGAAATGGCCTAATTTCTAATTGGCCTAATTGGTCATGTTGTAGGGCTTTACTGGTTGTTTAGATCAGTGTTACTATCAGAAATAATTAATAATTATTTCTTTAGTTATTAATTAATATTTAAATTAATTAATTGAATCTAACTCATTAAAACCTCATATGGGGCTCCAGTAAATGTAGTGTGCTATGTTTAGGAGCGGGTTTGGTTATTAGCAATAATTAATAATTATCAAAGATAATTATTCATTATTAAAATCAATAGAACATTGATGAGAATCAATGTTAGTTTTTTTAATCCTTTAAATCAACAATTATCAAAGATAATCGTTAATTGTTAACATCGATGAAACATTAATTAAAATTAACACTAGCTTATTGATCATTCAAATTCAACAATCAACAAAGATAATTATCAATTATCAAAAATCAATAGACTATTAATAAGGATTAACATTGACGGGGCACCACCCTGGAATCAGGGACTAATAACCAGATAGTAAAACAGTCTCAATATTAGATTGTTTTTTTTCCCGATAATCGATATTCTTCAGATGTCGATTTTCTTAAGAAAACAATGAATGAAGGTTTGAATCCGAGCACTGACATCCCGTCAGCATGACACAGGCGTATGCAAAACAAACCAAAACACTTCTCTTTGTAAAATAAACAAAGTTTATTTATGCAGTAATATCAATTAATAATTAATACAATGCAGTCAATAAACTTCTGACTTACAACTACAAACTAAACAGTGATATGATTAGATATGGAAATAAAAATAATCCTATAACACATAAGGTGTGTGTGTGTGTGTGTGTGTGTGTGGTTAGTATGAGAGAGAGAGAGAGAATTAAGTGACGGCCCTAAAGCCGATTTTGTGATCGTGGGAGAGAAAGCAGCTGTTAGTTTATCACTCAGAGACGCGGTGGACGGCTCGTAAAAGTCCCGCGTTCTTTGACTCTTTAATGGATATCTCAGTTTGCCTGTTTCACCCGCGATGGCAAAAATGCACAACAGTCCAATTTGGTTGGACCACAATACAGCAAAACAAATTTGTGATAATTAATACCCTGAGTATTAATAATGACCGGACATGGCGGTCCGTAAACTGTTCAAGCAAAAAAAACCTTGAAACACAAGAATAACACACTATAATATTCTATCTCTGCCCAGACGTAAACCTCTTACTTGAATCGCATGAGGACACAGGTAGAATGTTTGTCCCTCCGTCCTTTAACTCTGACCCGGTTCCTTGAGGCTCATGTGATAACGGGAGGCCATTTCCTCACTCTGTTGGCAGGCACGGCTGTTGATGCTCGGCGGGCTGGTGGAGAACTTCAGAAATGTCGACTTGATTGAAGATGGAAGAGAAATCTTTAATCTCTTCACTTCTGCAGGCAAACGGATGAAAATGCGGATTGCTCGGCGGTCTCCTTCGGATCCGTTAGAGTGTTCGGTTGAACACAGAGTAATCTCAACTCATCAAGCGAGATGGAGATTGTATGGCCACAGTTTCAAGTCGGACGTTACTTCCTTGTGCCACGAGGTTGCACCTGAGAGCAGTGATGAGCTGCATCTACACACTGCAAACAAAGTTGCTGGAAGCAAATCCCGGAAGCATTTCAGAGGTATTTCTACTCCTGATGATGTCATGGTTTGAGGTGCGTTCTGTTGTGTGCCTCATCCAATAGGAGTTGAGAGTTCGATCCTTTAGTGAGCAAGGCTTCATGGGATTTGTAGTCTGTTTTGGACTTCCTTTGTTTGATTTTGGTGCGATTTTTATCAGTAAGATTTACGACTTGGTGTGTGAGGGCTGAGTTAGGTTTTATGACTGTGTAAGGCCTGCCTTTGTCTTCTATATGAATACATGAGGCCCAACAATGTGTCTGTCTCTGGGAGGGGGAAAGCGGTAAGGCTCGTCACCTGGGCTGTAATTACTCTAACACCTGTCTCTCATTATAGTGATGGCGAAAGGAGACCTGATAAGGCTCGCCAGAGCGGCAGAGGAGTGAGAGAGAGTGGCCCTGAGCCTTATCAGGTGGAGGAAAGACCCGCAACAGAGAATGTAATTTAGAAAGAGCTATTTTGAGTTGCCCACTAGAGCCGTTTTGCTTTGTGTGTGTATAAACTAAAGTGTGTGTGAATAAACACTCAACTGTTCGCTGTCTCCTGACTACTCCATTGCCCATGAACTTATCCTTATCACAGCGGTGCCGAAAACCTGGCTTTGGAGGAGAACGCTGTTATGGAGTCCTCACCACTGGGTGAAGTCTTCAAGACCCTCGCCAGCATCCAGCAGAGCCAGCATCAAGCCCTCATGGAGGTATGCCTGGAGCAGGAACAGCGCTTCCAAGTCCTGCTCCAGGCCCAAGCAGAGGACCGGCAGGTGCTCTGGAGCCTGATCGCCAGAGGGGGGGCTGGCGCTGCGACCTCCTACCCCACCCGTGGCCCTGATGAAAATGGGACCAAATGATGATCTGGAGGCTTTCCTTGACCTGTTCAAGAGGTCAGCCAAGGTATGGAGGTAGCCTCCCGATCAGTGGGCAGCCCGCCTGTTGCCCTAACTCTCTGGGAAGGCGCAGCTAGCGGCACAGCAACTTCCCGCCACCAGCCTCCTTAATTACAACCATCTGAAGAAGGCCATCCAGCAACAGGTCGGTCATAGCCCGGAGCAGAGTCGACAGCTCTTCAGATCCCTGAGCTTCGGGAAGCATGGCTGCCCGTTCGTGTTTGCCCAACAGCTTGGAACCCGCGGCATCATGGAAGTTGTCGATCTGGTGGTGCTGGAGCAGATCATCTCCCAGCTTGTCCGAGTGGGTCCAGTGCCACTGCCCGGTGTCGCTGGAGGAGGCCTTCCAGCTGGCAAAGGACTACATGGCGGCATTTCCAGGAGGTAGCGAACCAGTGTTTTCTTCTCTCTCTCCTCTCTCTTCTCTCTCTTCACCCACTGTATCTCATGTTTCCCCCCCTCCCATCCATCTTAGTTCCACCCAGTTCCGGCTCCTTGGAAGTGGGGAAGAGCCCCGCCCAAACCCTATCCCTGTTCCAGGGGACCCCTCTCCTTGTCTGTCCCTCCTACTCCCCCTGTATCTCTTTGCTAACCCCCCCCCCCCAGGTTGATGAGACCGCCCCCATGAGTGCGGAAGGAAAGCCTGGGCCGGTCTGTTGGAGCTGTGGGGAAGTCGGGCATGGCCAGGATCATTGTCCGGTGATGGAGGTGGGGACACTGATCCGGATCCCCGTCGCTCCACAGGCCACACCCGATCGGGCAGGAGCGTATCGGATAAGTATCGGTAAGAGTAAAAGGGGATACACATCAAGCTTTGGTGGATTCGGGTTGTTCCCCAACCTCTATCCACCAATGCTTGGTGCAAGGTGGGGCATTAGGTAAGAATAAACAGGTGAGGGTGAGGTGTGTGCATGGTGACATTCACAGATATCTGGTGGTTACCATTGAGATACGATTCAGGGGAAAAAGCATAGAGTTGAGGCCACGGTTAATTCCTGCCTCACCCATCCACTAATTCTGGGAACCAATTGGCCTGGTTTTAAAAATGTTTTGAGGGTAATGTGTGTGGATGGGTCCTGCAAAATGCTGTCGCGGTGTGTGACGTGTGACGCTATGGCTGGAGAGGCGGTGCCAGGGCAGTCGACTTCTGCTCTGCGTCAGGAGGACGGAGACGAGGGAATTCCCATACTCAGGGGCTTCCCTGAGGGGGATTTCCCTCTAGAGCAGTTGCGTGATGAGTCCCTTAAGCACGCCTTTGACCAAGTGAAAGTAATTGATGGTCAACAGCTCCAGCCTAATGTGACACTCACATACCCATACATTTCGATTATTAAAGAGCGGTTGTATCGAGTGACGCAGGACACTCAGACCAAAGAGAATACAACTCAGCTATTAGTACCGAAGCGCCACTGGGAAACACTTTTCCAGGCGGCTCACTATAACCCAATGGCTGGTCACTTAGGTCATGAAAAGACTTTGAACCATATAATGGCCTGTTTGTTTTGGCTGGGCATTCATGCCGACATAGGTAAATGGTGTGCGGCGTGCCATGAATACTAGTTGGTGAATCCATCGGCCACCCCAAAAGCGCCATTGCGCCCTCTGCTGTTGATCGAGGTCTACTTCGAGAGAATTGGCATGGACCTTGTCAGGCCATTAGAGCGGACTGCATGCGGCCATCGCTTTGAATTAGTTCTGGTGGACTATGCAACGTGATATCCAGAAGCAGTGCCTCTACGCAACATCTCAGCACGTAGTGTTACAGAGGCACGCTTCAGAATTATCTCCCGAGTGGGGATTCCAAAGGAAATCCTCACTGATCAAGGCACAACATTCATGTCAAGTACACTACGCGAACTGTACGAGTTATTATGCATTAAATCGATTTGCACCAGCGTTTATCACCCGCAAACCGACGGGTTGGTTGAATGATTTAATAAGACCTTGAAAAACATGATTCGTAAGTTCGTACATGAAGATGCTAAAAATTGGGATAAGTTGCTCGAACCCCTGTTGTTTGCGGTACGAGAGGTCCCACAAGCCTCCACAGGGTTTTCCCCATTTGAGCTATTGTATGGGCGTCGGCCATGCGGCGTGCTTGACGTCATATGGGAAGCTTGGGAGGAAGGACCTTCGAATAGCAAAAACTAAATTCAATACGTTCTTGACCTTAGAGAAAAACTCCACACTTTGGGGCAGGTAACACAGGAGAATTTGCTCCAAGCGCAACAATGTCAACGCCGACTGTACGACAGGGGCACTCCGCTATGGGAATTCACACAGGGAGATAAAGTGCTTGTATTGCTGGCCACTTCGAGCTCTAAATTACTCGCCAAGTGGCAAGGACCCTTTGAGGTCACACAACGAGTTGGAGATCTCGATTATGAGGTTAAGCGAACGGATAGGGGAGGGGCATGTCAAATCTATCACCTCAACCTCCTCAAACCATGGAGGAAGGTGGTACCTGTAGCCTTAGCAATGGTAGTTCTGAAGAGGGCGGAGCTCAGGCCGGAGGTGACTCCCAAACCAAGTTCATTCACCCCGGTCCCCTGTAGACCACCTCTCATTGTTGCAGCTTACAGACATTGCCCGGTTGTAAGCGGAATTCGCGGACGTGTTTTCATCCCTTCCCGGTCGCACGAATCTTATAGAGTACCATATTGAGACCACCCCGGTGGAAGAATTAGAGGCAATGCTTGAAATGGGTGTAATACAAGAGTCGCACAGTGATTGGGCCAGCCCGGTAATTCTGGTATTGAAGAGCGATGGCTCGGTCCGGTTCTTTGTTGACTACCGGAAAGTGAACACAGTGTCCAAATTTGACACTTAATTTTACTCGATGCTGGACTTAACAAAGGGCTATTGGCAGATCCCTTTAACTCCAATATCCCAAGAATAAACGGCTTTTTCCACACTGTTCGGATTACGCCAATTCGTGACGCTTCCGTTTGGTTTGTTCGGAGCCCTGGCCACGTTTCAGTGCCTCATGGACAATAACTTAAGACCGCACACAGTTTATGCTGCCTTATATCTAGATGATATCATCATTTATAGTAATGACTGACGGCAGCATATGCAACATCTGAGGGCTGTCCTGAGAGCACTGCGGCAGGCGGGACTCACAGCCAACCCGAAAAAGTGTGCAATTGGGTGAGTGGTAGTTAGGTATCCAGGGTTCCACTTGGGTAATGGGCAGGTGCATCCACAGGTTTATAAAACCACAGCAATCGCAGCTTGCCCGATGCCCAGGACCAAAAAGGAGGTAAGGCAGTTTTTGGGGCTGGCTGGCTACTACTGGATGTTTGTGCCTAGTTATTCTGATGTCACCAGCCAGCTGACTGACCTTACTAAAAAGGGGGCGTCCGATCCGGTCCAGTGGACAGAGCCGTGCCGACAGGCTTTCCTTAAGGTAAAGTCCGCACTTTGTGGGGGGCCGCTGTTACATGCACCTGACTTCTCTCTCCCCTTTATTCTGCAGACGGATGCATCTGATAGGGGTGGTGCATTCGCTGGGGCTGGGAGGGGAGGAATGGCCGGTACTATTTATTAGTCGCAAGCTCTCCTTCAGGGAGACAAAGTACAGTACCATCGAGAAGGAGTGTCTTGCGATTAAGTGGGCTGTTCTTGCCATCAGCTACTACCTGCTGGGGTGGGCCTTCACCCTCTGTTCCGATCACGCTCCTCTGCAGTGGCTCCACCGCATGAAGGATACTAATGCACAGATCACCAGTTGGTATCTGGCTCTTCAGCCTTTTAATTTCGAGGTGATCCATAGACCAGGGGTGCAGATGGTTGTGGCCGGGGGGGGGGGGGGGGGGGGTGGTGGGAGTAGGCAGGCCGGATGTTGCCCCGGTCGGTGGTATGTGGCATGGGGGAGCGTCTGTCTACTGGAGAGGGAAAGCAGTAAGGCTTGTCACCTGGGCTGTAATTACTCTAACACCTGTCTCTCATTATAGTGATGGCGGAGGGAGACCTGATAAGGCTTGCCAGAGCAGCAGAGAAGTGAGAGAGATTGACCCAGAGCAGTGGCAGAGGAAAGACCTGCAATAGAGACTGTAATTTAGAGAGAGCTATTTTGAGTTGGCCACTAGAGCTGTTTTGCTTTGTATGTGTGTATAAAACTAAAGTGTTTGTGAATAAACACTCAAATGTTCACTGTCTCCTGACTCCTCCATTGCCCACAAACTTATCACACAGTGGTTTCAGAGCAGTTCGTAATAAATGAGTATCGGAGATTTATGATGATTGCTGATGATGTATTGTTGATGAATTATGACAATGTTTACTTAAAAGTGTTTATATTATAATATGTTGAAGATGGTTGTAAGAGTAGATTTTATTCATATCGGCACATTAATCTGTTTATTGCCTTTCTTTAAACATTATTTCTATTACACACATTATATGCTTGATTTTTCCTTAGGTCTAGTTTAGTGTTATAGAAGAAATTATTTGTAATTTGAAGTAGATACTATCCATTTGTTATGTTTGTGCTGTTTCTTGAGCACATCTGAGATGCTTGGCATCTTGCTTTGATGTTGCATGCAAACAGAAGTATTGCACATCTATAATAAGCTGAGAGGTATAAGGTATAAGCTAAGACAAAGATTTCATTAAAACTGCGACTAAATGTTTTTCTTTCTAGTGTAACTTAATTTTGTGAATAGAGCACAAAGTGTAGTGTAGTATCATTGGATACCTTATGATTGCACTAAAACTGCGCAACTCGCCGCTGCCCAGTGAAACCGTGGTGTGATAAGTGAACAAATCGTACTTGTTGGTGTGGCAAAGGAGGGTTCCATGGAATTCACACTCCAAGTTTAAACTAACGACTACCATTCCACCCTGGGAATTCTCAAGTGAAGACCAATAATAAGGCCACACATGTCGGTTCCATTAACAGGACAAGAGACGCAGGTGTTCAAAAGAATGGTTTCTTTATTAAATATACAGGATCTAAAGCATTTTTTGCCCTATTCAAGGGGCACAACACACGATAGGTAAATGGTAAAAAGTGATGCAGCACTGATACAATAAATTATTACGATTAAAATGTCCAGGTGTCACAACATCTTCAGTATCATGTGTTGACCAGGAAAAACAAGAAAAAAAAAATAGAAATACGGACTGAGGCTTACCAGCAGGGAGTAGGCTGAATAAGGGCATTATCAGCAACCAAAAATTAAGACAAAAAAAAATCCCCCTCACACACGTGCACGCACGCCAAATCAATGGTGATTCACAGCACAGCACAAAAAGGGAAAATGAAACACCACCACCAGAAGTCCAACCCCCTGCTCTTTGGGCCTCAGCTCCTGTAACATATCAAAACATGATTTTTGTATTAAGCAATTTCCTGCTGAGCACCTGCTAGAATAGCGCTGGGGAAGTGCTCTTCCCTCTCCAGGAGGGAGAGCACTACGCAGACCACATCCTACTGGAGGAAGGTTAATATGTGGAGAATACCCCCATGGACTTACCAAAGGGGAAGTTCACATATGGAATGATGCCACTGGGGAGGTCCCTATCTATGGAGAGGGTACACAGCAACAGTGGCAGAGGCAGAGCGAAGCTCTGTCGAGGGGAAACACAGGGTTCACCTGAGGGGAAACCGAACAGTGGAAACGCATCATACGGGATTTCCAAGGGGGGAATCACCACGTATGGAGCACTGAGCCCAAGTACGTGGGCTCACCTGAAAAGGGACATATGCCCGGAAGGTGAATGGCTTGCAGAGACTTCAACATCTGCTGACTCCAAAGGAGGAGGCGGCGGGCGAGTTGCGACATGCAACGTGAATGTACGCCGCCCTAGTGGTTTATGTATGCTATGGTCACTGTGTTGTCTGTCCGGACCAATACGTGCTTGCCCTGAATCAACGGCTGAAGCCTCCGCAGGGCCAGCGAAAATGCCAGCAACTCTAGGCAGTTGATGTGCCGTTGCAGGCGGGCCCTGTCCAGAGCCCCGATACTGCCTGCCCGTTGCACACGGTGCCCCAGCCCAAATTCAAGGCATCTGTCGTGACCACAATACGCCTCGAGACCTGTTCTAAGGGAACCCCTACCCATTGAAATGCCAGATCTGACAAAGGGATGAAAAAGTGGCAGCACCGTGGCATGATAGTCACACGATGGGTGCTGTGGCGCCATGCCCACCTTGGGACTCGAGTCTGTAACCAGTGCTGGAGCAGTCTCATATGCATCAACCTGAGGGGGAGTACCGCCGCCGATGATGCCATATGCCTCAGGAGCCTCTGAAATTGTTTCAATGGCACTGCTACCTTCCACCTTCTGAAGGTTTTCAGGAAGGCCAGCACCGACTGTGCACACTCGTTTGTAAGGCATGCCATCATGGTAACCGAGTCCAACTCCATACCGAGAAAAGAGATGCTCTGAGCAGGGGAGAACTCTTTTCCCAGTTGAGCTGAAGCCCCAGACAGTCTAGGTGGTAAAGCTCAAGGTCCCTGTGTGCACACAATAGATCTAGTGAGTGAGCTAGGATCAGCCAGTCATTGAGATAATTGAGGATGTGAATGCCCTTCTCCCTTAGCAGGGCCAGGGCAGCCTTTGCGACTTTGGTAAAGACACGAAGAGACAGGGACAGACCAAAGGGAGGACCTTGTACTGGTATGCTCGTCCCTCAAAGGCAAACCAAAGAAAGGGCCTGTGTCGAGGAAGGATCGATACGTGAAAGTACGCGTCCTTCAGGTCGATGGCCGCGAACCAATCCTGATGTCATACTGACGCCAGGATGCGCTTCTGTGTCAACATCTTGAATGGAAGCCTGTGTAAGGCCTTGTTCAAGGCACGTAGATCCAGAATTGGGCAGAACCCCCCCCCCGGGCACAATAAAATAAGGGCTGTAAAAGCCCTTGTGCGACTCGGCTAAGGGGACCGGCTCTCCCGAAGGACCGAGGTGTCCTCGCCTCGCACTGTGGTGGAGAGGACGCCACTGAACCTGGGCGGCCATCTGGCGAACTGGATCGCATAGCTGAGACGGATCATCCTGATGAGACATCGTGACGGGCTGGAAAGCGCTAACCAGGCTTCCGGCCTCTGAGCTAACAGCACCAGGGGGATGATTGGTTTTATCACAGCTGAGGTAGGTGGTTCGCAGCGAAGCAGAGCAGACGCCCCACCAGGAAGACCGTCCGGGCGAGGCCCGGCCCCATGAGCCAGCAACGGTGGCCGGTGGCTGGGGCAGTCGAGCGGCCCCAAGAACCGCCACACTTACCTGTTTGCCAGCTTTCTTTCGACAGAGAACAAGGGAACGTGAGATACTGGCGTCCCACTCGCTGACCGGAAAGACTTCAGCGCCTGGCCGTCGCTAGCGTAAGGGCTGAGCATTGGAGAAATGAGGAAACTGCTCTTTTTACTGACAAACAGTGGAACCTGTACGCTTACCTGGGTCAGGCCAGTCAGAGTCTGCAACCTCGTCCCTGGGTCGCCTATCCCAGGGCCGCTTCGAAGCCTGTTCGGAGTTCTTGGCGGCCAGCTGACAGGCAGGCGGTACCGCCTTCCTGTGGGAGGATCTTCTTCTCAGAGGCCGATGCGCAGGCTCCGATGGTGGGGGAGCCGGGGCTGACACCGCAGGAGGATGGTCTTGGTGAGAGGCAGACGGGGCGCGGACTTCAGACGGATGCTGGGGGATGGGAGGTCCACGGGGACTGAGCCGGCGGAGAAACTCCCATATCCACATCCAAATGACCCACGGCGCTCACCGACCCAGCCGCCTGAGTTTCAACACAGGATGGACCAGGTCGGGAAGCAGCTGCGGTGGCTCTCTGCTTCACGAAGAAGGAAGAGAGCCATGACCGCAACGTTCTCATGGGCAAGTTCTCACAGTGAAAACAAGACCCATCCACAAAAGCTGCCTCGGCGTGCTGGTGACCCAAGCACTCGAGACAGATTTCGTGACCATCCGGTGGGGAGAGATTTGGCATTATTTTGGGAACACAAGGGAATTTATTAGGCTTATTAATTTTAATTATTATTGTCTTTACAGTTATAATTGTCTATAGATCTTAATCTGTAGGCTATTAGTAATTTTCCACCTGTCGTCATTGACGGATGCTTGTGTGATTGCAAATGGGGCCATTGGAGAAGGTAAATGTTTGGATTTGGGGAGGTGATTAAATATTATTTTTTTGATCTCTTCGTTATTTTAATGCTTTTTACGTTTAGTTTAAAGTGCAATTTGAATTTAGAAATGTCTTTTCTTTTTTTTTTGGGGGGGGGGGATTTTTCCCCTTTTTCTCCCAATTTGGAATGCCCAATTCCCAATGCGCTCTAAGTCCTCGTGGTCGCATAGTGATTCGCCTCAGTCTGGGTGGCGGAGGATGAATCCCAGTTGCCTCCGCGTCTGAGACAGTCAACCCGCGCATCTTATCACGTGGCTTGTTGAGCACATTGCCACGGAGACATAGCGCGTGTGGAGGCTTCACGCCATCCACCATGGCAACCACGCTCAATTCATCACGCGCCCCACCGAGAACAAACGACATTATAGCGACCATGAGGAGGTTACCCCATGTGACTCTACCCTCCCTAGCAACTGGGCCAATTTGGTTGCTTTCGAGACCTGGCTGGAGTCACTCAGCACGCCCTGGGATTCGAACTAGCGAACTAGCGAACTCCAGGGGTGGTAGCCAGCGTATTTTACCACTGAGCTACCCAGGCCCTGGTTAGAAATGTCTTTTCTTTAAGTTTTTTGTGTTTCAATAAATGAATTACATTTTAAAAGCAAAATCAATAATGCAAAAAAATTCACTTACCTCGGCAGGTGGGTTGATCGGATAACGCAATATTTTTTAAGGCATTTATCGTTAAAATATTTTTTAAATATCGCCCAGCCCTAATTGAATATAACATTACTATTTACTACAGAATTAAAAGAGAAAAATATAAAATAAACATTGAATTGAACATATTTTCCTTGTGGTGTCTTAGAAATTCTTAAAAAATTTACAAAATGTTATACATACTGTATGTCATTTGTCATTTGTACATTGATTTGAAATCCATGCTTGTGACTGTATAATTTGAATTACTTGTTAAGCCCTTATTGATCATTTCAATGTTTCAGTCTTGACTCAACATGAGAAATGTCTATTTTAAAAGCAGAACTGGAAAAGTAATATCTTTATAATTCAAAACTAACTTTACTTTAATAGTCTATTGTGTTTCCTTCCATGTGCTTTATTGACCTCTCTATTTCATTATTTTATTGGCTTTCCATTTTATTATTTCTAGATTTTGTCCAGTCCTAAAGTTTTAAAACAACACTGGCACTGTACAGTAGCTCACTTAGTGAACTTCCAGTAACTCTCTGCATTTATAACCATAGAAAAACATTGAGAGAACATTTATATAACAAGAGTGCGGAACATTCTAATAACGTTTCAAAGAACGTTCCTATAACCAATGAAGGACATTGAGAAAATGTTTGTATATAGAGAAAATTGAATGTTCCAATAATGTTTTGCATAATGTTTTCATAACCATACAAAAACATTGAGAGAACGTTTGTATAATGAGAAAATGTAATGTTTTAATAACATTTTGAAGAATGTTTTCATAACCATACAAAAACTTTGAGAGAACATTTATATAACGAGAGAATGGAATGTTCTTATAATGTTTTGAAGAACGTTCCTATAACCAAGGAAGAACGTTATTAAAACATTTTAAAAAAC
Organism: Myxocyprinus asiaticus; assembly: GCF_019703515.2. NCBI lineage: Eukaryota > Metazoa > Chordata > Actinopteri > Cypriniformes > Catostomidae > Myxocyprinus > Myxocyprinus asiaticus. The sequence goes on along the minus strand of NC_059356.1, from coordinate 18,265,987 downwards.
GTTTTGAACGTTCCAAGAACACTCAGAAATAAAGTTTTTATAACTTAATGTGAACATTAGGAAAACGTTCTTAAAACATAAAATTGTTAGCTGGGTTTTGTGCCTCATGATTATTCATGAGAAGGTATGGCCTTTACCTATGACATGTGCTTTTTCTGCTATCCTGAAGCATGGTCCAAAGTGCTTTTGCATGGTGCAAATGAACAAAGTTGCAGGTAAGTTATTTCTGTACGTGGTCAAATGAGGAAGGGGATTGAAGGGAATTGTCATCAATAATGTAATCCATAACAAGTAACTGAAATCTGATAATGCACATTATAAAATGTAATGTAAAACAACAACAAGTACTTGATTTTTTGTTATCTGATTATGAAATCCAGGTTACATGTAATATATTACTCCCCAACACTGATTATAACATTTAGCATATGATTTATATCATTAAGGGAAGGAATCGATGACGATGATGATGATGACGATGACGTAACAGGGCCGTCCATAGGGACAACCCCACCCTCCCTTTTGTGTTCCACCTTGCCATGGGCCCAATCTTTGCTTGGGACAATGTACAGTGACCATTCTAAGCAGCTTTGGGGATCACTCCTTATAAAGTAGTCTGTTGGGATGCTAGCAGCCGTTATTGAACCACCGTTATTGTACTCAGAATGTTAATTGGAAAGTCTAAATCCCTGGTAAGACAGGAATTTTAAACCCATATGATCTTACAAAGCTAGGCTTAAAAGCTGTTTCCAGAGTGATTAAGATGATTGTTGACCATTTTTTTAAATGCATTCACTTTAGTTCTTTCCAGTATGGGGCAGCCATACTAGCTTTCTTAACATTGTTCAGATACTGAATGTTTATCTTCTTTTTTTATTTTTTTTTATTAAAAACATAGGGTTACAGTAGTCCTCTGGGCTCCCTAAATGTCCTTTATTCTCATCAGAGTGGATGACTTGTACCCTTGTGGTGAGCTAATTCTAGACAGTTAATTGCTTATTAACAGTTTGTGAGCCCTAAGCACAGCACTATGCTTTAAATCATAAGTCAGTGGGCATGGCCAGAAGTTTTGGTATTTTTGTGCTACCATATGCTAAGTTTCGGCGCAAGTGTGTTTAGTAAAAGTTTGCACACTAAGCACTAATGGGCTGGGTCAAGAGCAATTTAATTCTGAGGTTCTTCTTCTGTTATTGCACCATCTGCATCCTATTATATTAGTTGTGCGTGGATGCCGCGGTGGATGGCATGAAGCCTGCAGCATAGCAGCCTATAGCATGTCTCCACGGTAACGCGCTCAACAAGCCACGTGATAAGATGCGCTGGTTGATGGTCTCAGATGCAGAGGCAACTGAGATTTGTCCAACGCCACCTGGATTGAGGCGAGTCACTACGCCACCACGAGGACTTAGAGCACACTGGGAATTTGGCATTCCAAATTGGGGAGAAAAAGGAAAAAAGAAAAGAAAAAAGAAACAGGAAAAATTCCAGACTTTAAATAAATAAATAATAACATGTGTAGGATGTTTGCGTTGCAGAGATGTACATTTCAGATATAAAATCAGTGATTGAATGACTAATATTTACTTGCTGAAATGAGATGATTTCCTATTAAGTCAATAGGGATATTGGAATGTTTGGGCATAGCAATATGGTGGCGCAATGGCCTCACTGTTATGACATCATGAGCAATCCAGTTTTATATTTTATATCAGTGGATAAGATGTTGTGCTCGGTCGTTGCGCAAAGCACTGCATTTTACACACTCACGAAAATAGAGCCTTTTGACTTTGTTCACTTCAAATTAATTTAGTCAATAATTTTGTAATGTTACAGCGGGTTGCAGATAGAGTTACATTTGTAAAATATATCTGTTTCTGATTAGAGAATATACTATATAATTGTATCAATAATTTGTTCTGGACTACAAAAAATTCCCAGTTACTGAACTCTATTGCAAGTTGCCGTACCTCTATAGAGGCTTACAGATGCCATTGTATTTATTTATGCTATTGAAAGTCAATGATGAAGCTGAAGAACTATAAATGAACTCACTGAAGGATCACATTTCCCCATAAGCTCCTTATACTACCTCCGACTTCACAGCTCGGTCATTTAATTGTTTTCTACCATCAGTCCTATATAGGAAAGTTCCCATGGGCACTATGTGCAGTCAGACTATGGATAAGTTTAGCTGATTGATTCTTTGACACCAGTGAAGGGGCAAATTTGTATTTTCTTTTATATTAATAGCTCACTTTAAGATCTGTATAGAGCAATGGGGGTGCTTTTTTTAATTTGAGCAAATGTTAGATGTTTTGGAAAGTATGGTCCTTCTCTGGTAGTTTTGCCTAAAATAGGTTTTAGACCAGTTTAGAAGATGCATGAGGCAAACTGTTTGAGGGTCAAATAACTCACTGGTTTGCATTGGAGTTACCAAAGACCCCTTTACACCTGATGCTAAGATGCACTTTTGGTGATCGGATCACATGTGGTCAGCACTAAATACAGGTCTAAATGGGGTCTAAAATGTTTTTTGATCGGATCACAAAAACCACATACAAATGTGGTCGAAAACGCATGTGAATGCATCGCATTTGAGGTGTAAACGCTAATCTGTCCTTAATGTGCCCCGGCAGCAGCAAAGCACCATCCCTCACCTGTCAATCAACTGTTGCGCTAAAACAAGAGTTTACACTTTGCCGGTTATGTCCAAAGTCTGATTGAAAAATTTGAAAAAGCAGATACACACACAAGCATAAGAACATCTCAGATCTTCTTCAGTGTGTCTGAAATCAACATGCACGGACACTTATGAGAAGCACGAGCATCTGAAGCCCAGGTGAATTCAGGTAATCCACAAAAACGGATAACGGAATTCTGCTCAAAATGTTGTGTTTGTGCTTAGATCAAATTTTAGATACATCTGGGTGAAACAGTAAGCCGGTTCATTTATGCTTTCTTTGTCTTTTACATTACTTTTTTTTGCAGTTTATTACCATGCAGTAACACACTGACAGAATGATTGATGTATATCGTCATGAAACTCCCCTCAAAATCCGAGCACAAGTGGTCACAGGAGACCCAACTGTCGACCAGGAGTAAACAGCGATGTGTCTTGCCTGACCAAATGTGATCGGATCACCCGAGTTGCATCTTAATACCAGGTGTGAATGGGGTCAAAGAGACCAACATTGGTGGAGTTTTAGCATCACATTTAAATTATTTGATTCCATTTTGGAGGAATAAACTTTTCTTACCAGACTTTACTGACTTTTATTTTGTTTATGGTAGGAAAGGAAAATAAATATTTGCCATAGAAAATGTATTTCTTTAGGAATTGTTTGAATATATAAACAATATTTACTATATACGTATGTACACACTCCATAAAACTCTAGTAGTGACTCACCTGCCACAACTTATCAATTGATCTTGATGATGATGACATATAAACAGTGCCAATGAGTATACTGTTTAACTTCAAGGAACACAAACTTGAAAACTGTCATGATCAAACCCCTCAAGTGAATCTGAATGCAGACATTGTATTTTTCTCTAGACAAGTCACACACACACACACACACACACAAAAAACCAAAACATTATTTCTTTACAATGCACGACTTGGACAGTTTGCCACCACTTAAATCCACAGTGGCCATCTCAGTATGTGCCAATGACTATTGTCTTTAAAATTCAGTGAGAGCACATCTCATCAAAGAAGCTTATCAAAGAAGCTCTCTTACACCTACTCCAAGAAACAATGAAAATTAGGCGACAGGCACCCAGAGAATTACAGCAATTACATTATTATTTTTGTATTTATTTATTATTATTATTATTTTTAATAGGAGAGGAAACAATTATATCACAAATGACAGTGTCTTTCTGAATATAACACATTAAACCAATTCCAGCAATCACAAATGCAAAAGCACAAATAATGTTATTGATGCATTAATAATGCCTTTTCACACTGTAGTGAATTTGGATTGTCAAATGTTTTTCTATAATGCATTGCTAAAGCGATTAAATTCCATAGTGGAAGAAGTCCGTGTTCCTATTTCACACCCTGTTTGACAGTGTCAATGGGAGAAATAGGTTTCCCGAACTTTGTGTACCATGCAAAGTTGCAGCATAGCAGCCTGTCCTCAGCCTCAGGCATCAGAGTGCTCAGGAGCACGATAACTGCCCTACCTGCACAATAGAGACATTTCCTTAGTGGCTGTGGGTCCCTTCTTGCCTTCATTAAAGCACAGTCATACATCTTCCAGCACATCTGTGATGTACAGGGAGCTCTGCCATCATCCGGAGAAGCTCTCTGACATACGCACTGTATCATCTGTGGCAACCTATCAGCACTGGGATAACTTTTCTAATGCTGATTTAGAGGGAGATCTGAGAGGGAGGGAAAAGGTGCAGATGATACCGGCCCTCTCTTACGGGACCTGCTAAACAAAAGAGCCTGTTGAGAGCTCTTGTTCTCCATTAGATGCATAAACCATCAATGACAAGACTCTATCCTCCATGCATTGTTGCTAGACGCATTCCAATCTTAATCAATGAGTCGATCTTTCAACTGTGGCCTGCAATTAGTGCGGTGATTCCCCATGCTGCTGCTACCTAACAAGATATGCATTATGCAATGCTTAAAATTTTAAAGGAATAGACAGCCTCTTCTCTCAGGGCCAATATGCAGGAATGAATAGGGATGGGCAGGCATCCATGCCATGCCTGTGAAGCTGAAAATGAGAAAGAAATAAAGTGCATGTTGTTTGGACTGATGTCTCACAGAGGTAGGTGAACTGATTTTAGTATACATTTATAGAGCATGTGCCTGCCACATGAATTGGTGTTTATGAACAGACATTTGATCAATGAGAATCTGAGAGCGTTGGGGGATGCTAGATAGGAGGCATCTCTGGGTTCAAACAGAATGTAGATTGCTGAAAATAAGTGTTGGCCCCCAGTGTTTTACTGCAACATGTTGCTTTCCCAAATCCCTTTCAAACACATGGATGCAGCCAGTGTCAGTGGGGACTCCGGTACATGAGGCTGGCAGTAATTTAAGCAATCTGTTCCCGCAGCCTGCACTGGATGGTGGTTCTAAGTCTAGCTGTGTGCTTGAGGTCAGAACCAAGGTAGGATGTCATCTGTTCCCTTGAGCCCTATTAGGGGACTGTTGGCCTCTGTCTGATTAGCTGAACCCTTGGTCTAGTCAACACTCCACCTACCTACATGTCTCAGTGGCTCTATAGGAGATTCCATTGATATTATGTGAAATATCACATAATATTATGTGACTGCAACCTTCTCAGAAATTAAATCGTAATGACTCAATCCTCGCTGTTATCTGTTGTTTTTCTGAACAATTATTCAGATGGACTGTGAATCAAACGAATGCCTGTAAAATAATAATTTTCTGGCAATTATAAGAGCCCAATACCCAACATGATCACATGCTAACTCAATATGTTGTTACCAAATTTTCTGTTTTGCTAATTGAAAGTGTTTTAGGAACCCACTGATTCTTTACATTTTCAGCATATTTTGTTTTCAAATCAAATCAAATCACTTTTATTGTCACACAACCATATACACAAGTGCAATAGTGGGTGAAAGTCTTGGGTGCAGTTCCGAGCAACATAGCAGTCATGACAGTGATGAGACATATACCAATTTACAATAAACAGATTTACACATCACAATTTACATATCTAATATACACATAATTACAACAACACAATATACAAATAATAATATACAATGTACAGTATACAATACACACAATATAGAATATACATACAATATAGAATAAACATTATACAATAAAAATAGTATATATATATATATATATATATATATATATATATAGTATATATAAAATATACAGTATGTTGTATTGTACTGTATTGACATTCAGACTGTCGGCTGATAGTCAGTTGCCAGTGTGTTGTTAAGAGAGAATATCATTTATGTGTGAGATAATAAGATTAATAAAGTGCAGTGCTGATGTATATTGATCATGAGAGATCAAGAGTTCAAAAGTCTGATTGCTTGGGGGAAGAAGCTGTTATAAAGTCAGCTGGTGCGGGTCCTGATGCTGCGATAGGGAAGCTCACCTCCGATGATGTGTCTGGCAGTTCCCACCATGCTTTGCAGGGCTTTGCGGTTGTGGGCAGTGCTATTGCCGTACCAGGCGGAGATGCAGCCAGTCAAGATGCTCACTACAGTGCTGGTGTAGAATATGTGAGGATGTGGCGGTTCATTCCAAACTTCCTCAGCCATCTCAGGAAGAAGAGGCGCTGATGAGCCTTCTTCACAATGGCCTCAGTGTGGACAGACCATGTGAGTTCCTCAGTGATGTGGACACCGAGGAACTTGAAGCTGCTGAATCTCTCCACCGGTGCTCTGTTGATGGTGATGGGACTGTGTTCTCTGTCTTTTCTCCTGAAGTCCACCACAAGCTCCTTTGTCTTGCTAACATTGAGGGAGAGGTTGTGCTCCTGACACCAGTGTGTCAGAGTGTGCACCTCCTCTCTGTAGGCTGTTTCATCATTGTCAGTGATCAGACCTACCACCGTCGTATCATCAGCAAACTTAATGATGGTATTGGAGCTATGTGTTGCCACACAGTCATGTGTGTACAGGGAATACAGAAGTGGGTTGAGAACACAGCCCTGCAGGGCTCCAGTGTTGAGAGTCAGTGATGAGGAGATGTTACTGCCCATTCCAACCACCTGGTGTCTGCTTGACAGGAAGTCCAGGATCCAGCTGCATAGAGAGCTGTTTAAGCCCAGAGCCTGGAGTTTCACATCAAGCTTGGAGGGCACTATGGTGTTGAATGCTGAGCTGTAGTCTTCAAACAGCATTCTCACATAAGTGTTCCTTTTTTCCAGGTGGGAGAGAGCAGTGTGTATTGTAGATGCATTGGCATCATCAGTGGAGCGGTTGTTGCGGTATGCAAACTGCAATGAGTCCAGTGATGGAGGCAGCACAGAGCAGATGTAATCTCTGATTAGTCTCTCAAAGCATTTGCTGATGATGGGGGTCAGAGCAACAGGACACCAGTCATTTAAGCAAGTTATTTTGGATTGCTTTGGTACAGGCACAATGGTGGACGTTTTAAAGCATGTGGGGACCACAGACAAGGAGAGGGAAAGGTTGAAAATGTCCGTAAAAACACCAGCCAGTCAGTTTGTGCATGCTCTGATGACGTGGCCCGGAATGCCGTCTGAACCTGCGGCTTTACGAATATTCACGCATCGGAAGGATCGGGTTACTTCCGCTACCGAGACGGAGAGTGAACTAACCTCTGTAGCTTCGGCCACGAGAGCTCTCTCCACGAGGATGGTGTTATTTCCCTCGAAACGAGCATAAAAAGTATTTAGCTCATTCGGGAGAGAGGCAGCAGTGTTCATGGCGGAGTTTTTATTCCCTTTAAAGTCCGTGATGATATTAATTCCATGCCACGTGCTTCTAGAGTTGGTGGTGTTAAACTGTGCTTCAATCTTGTCCCTGTACTGGCATTTGGCTGCTCTGATAGTTTTGCGGAATGCATAACTGGCTTATTTATGCTCCTCCGCATTCCCGGAATTAAAAGCGGAGGTCCGCACATCAAGTGCCACGCAAACATCGCTATTAATCCAAGGTTTCTGGTTGGGGTAGATCCGTATTGTTTTGGTCGGAACAACATCCTCTATGCACTTTCTGATGAAACACGTTACGCTGTCAGCGTAAATCTCAATGTCGTTATCAGAGGCCGACCGGAACATCTCCCAGTCCGCATGATCAAAACAGGCTTGTAGCGTAGGATCTGATTGGTCCGACCAGCGCTGGATCGTTCTGAGGGTGGGTGCTTCCTGTTTCAGTTTCTGCCTGTAAGCGGGCAGAAGCAGAATGGAAGGGTGGTTCAATTTGCCAAATGGTGGGTGGGGGAGGGATTTGTAGCCATCCCGGAAGGGAGAGTAGCAATGGTCGACACAGAAGCATGAGAAATTCCAGATCAAGAGAGCAGAAAGACTTGACAGAATGTATGTTCCTCTGATCACACTAGGATTTGTTGATCATAAAACATACACCACCACCTCTGCTTTTACCTGAGAAGTCTTTTGCTCTGTCCGCTTGGTGCACAGAGAACACCACGGGTTCGATGGCTGAGTCTGGAATCTCCACAGACATCCAAGTTTCTGTTAGGCAGATAATGCAGCAGTCCCTCGTCTCTTGTTGGAAAGAGATCCGCACTCTCAGCTCGCAGAGCTTGTTGTCCAGAGACTGAACATTTGCCAGTAGAATACTGGGTAGCGGGGTCGATTTGCATGACGTCTTACTCTGATGAGAACGCTGGCTCTATTTTCCCTTTTCCTTCCATGTTTCCACGGCCAGGCTGCCCAGACAACGGGCTCCACTGTCGTGTTTGTCGGGTCGGCATTGAGGAATTTGAAGTCCGGTATTTGGTGTGCTATTGCAGAACCAATGTCCAAAAGTGTTTGTCTGTCATAGACAATAAGGCAGACAGCATCCAAGACAAAAAACATAGAATTGTAAACAAAACAAACAAAAAACTGCAGTGTTGTGTCAGAGCTCGCAACGTAGCAGCCATACTCGGCGCCATCTTTGAGTATTGGGGTGAATTCTGCGTAACTTTAGCAATCTGTCACGGGCAATTCTTGATTTTAATCTTTTAAATTTTACAGACAAGTCTTCTCTACTTTTGCCTGCATCATTGGATTACAAACTCATAACAAGCTTGACCATAGAACCTAATTGATGTATGACTTTAAATTGTTTCAACAATCTATCATAATCTTGCACTCCACTCAAGCTTAAAGTAACATGTTGAAATTGTCGCCGGATGATTCAGCTTCGCATTTTACTTCATCCTCACAATAATTCAGTTTTTCTGTAGAATTTATTACATGTTATAAATATAAATAATTAGTATTTATTCACCCCAGTCAGTGGTGGACTGGCCATTGGGAGAACCGGTACTCTTCCAATTCAATGCATCCTCAGCATTTTACCATGCTTCCGCTGAATCCCCATTTATCTATACCTCACCTCAGCTGTAACAAGCACTGACTTTGCAACTGTGAGACCCTTTCTCATCTAACTCATACCTACAACCCTGGTACCTCACCGCAAAACCTCTCCTCGGGCAGTGCGCTCAAGCTTGGCGACACCGCAACCGCGGCACCCCTGCTATTGGCTCAATACATCTACAAAGCAAACATGCCATTCACGTGCAGCAACCATGGTATGTCTTTCAAACCATGCATCTAAGCATCCATGGCTCCATAACCATGACGTGTTTTTTCTGCTTAATCTTCCCATGTTATGTCACCCATACCAAACGAACTATTACTCACCTAGTGATTGACAACAATCGGGCTTCTTCAGGTCTTCCTGAAACAGTTCACCATAAGCCTGCATCTCTGCATCAATCAGTTTCATTAGAATATAGCATACTATACACCCTCCCATTGAATGCCATGCTTGACGACTCAGCACATTCGTATTGCATAAACTTTTCACACTTAATTTAATTAAGTTTAAAACACGCATTTAATTTTCTTTTAAAATGCAGCGTATATCACTTTCATAACAGTCAAGTGTTCTACTGTCAAATGCTGTGTTGGCACACGCCTGTGGATTCAGCCGCTCACCGCACTGAGTGAGCTCAGTAAAATACAGCATAAACCATTCTCACATGGATCGTATGCTCTCCCATTGAACGCAGTGCAGTCCCACGCTCGAGGATTCAGCCTGTTCATTTCGCAAAGAGGGGGAGGGCTCCATCCAAACAGCCTCATTGGTACACATGGAGGGCCCTCCCATTCATCCCACTGTGAAGGCCCTCCACACTCACTCAAGCCCCACACACGTGGGGTTAGCCTGTTCACTGCGCAGGCCCCTCCCGTCGAATGAGTTGCATCTGGAGGTTGCATAAGGTCGAGTCCAGGATGGGGTGGGCCCGCTTAAGGTGGCAGGAGCCATTCTTGCCACGTGAAGACCTGCCCGGGCGGTGGAAGGTTTACTCCCCTTCCTCCAGAGGGGTGGGGGGTGTGGCCTTCCAGCCACAGGTGTTGCGGAGTCCTCCAGTGCAACAGCAGCTCCCGGGAGAGCTCATTTCCATGTGGCAGCAACTGCCACTGTTTCTTCAGTGTTTCCACCTATTTTCACTCTACTCATTCTCTACCAATCCTGTAGCTGTCAGTTTACTATCTCCCAAGCAGACACCGCAAGCGGCAACTGCTTGTTCTTTCATCTTTCTATCATTCTGCCCCTTTCACACAGGTTCAGCAGACCCCCCAACCGCATGCCGTTTCAGGTCTCATTAATTTTTGGAATTTGGAAAGGCATCGTAGGGACTGTCATTCAGCATCTCAATATTCCTACCCAAACACATTGCTTACCGTGTTTCATGAGGCTCCAACATTAGCGACACGCTGCCCGGTCTTGGCTTCTTTTGGGGGGTATTTGAGCTCAGGTCAAGTCTCAAACCTCGAGCCCTGTTCCAGGGACAGCGAGCCAAATACGTTTACACTATCCTCATGGCAGGATTACATTGACTTGTGAACTACTGAAATGGTTTCATTACAAAGTTCGGGAGGAGCATGTTCATTTAATCCGACCAATCGTATCACCAGATTAAGTGTATATAAACAGATGCTTACATCCATGCTGTGATGATTCCTCCAGCATCCCTCAACCACCCCAACTCCTCCCATCTATTCATTAATAACTCAAGTCTGGGGGGTATTCGAACTCGGGTCAAGCCTCGAGCCTCGAGCCCTGCTCCAGGGACAGCGAGCCAAACACATTTACATTATTCTCATTGCAGGTTTACATTAACTTGCGAACTACTGAAAGTGTTTTTATTTTTTTAAATGGGTACACAATCATAACAACAGTTTTGGTTGGGGAAAAAAATGCATAATAAATGTCACAGTTTGCTAAAGTCACCTAATAAATACCTAATAAAGTGGTCACTGAGTGAATGTGTATGTATTTAAACTATTTTACAGTAGGTCTCTGAGGTAAAGATTCTCCTGTGGCACCAGAGAGTAAAACTCTTTTTGTTTCTAATTGGAGCCTTTATTTTTGAGAAAGGATCTTGTTTATGAGTAACATTCCTATTTTAAAATCTTAAGCTTTAGCTTAGGTTTCAGAAATCAGACACTGGAATTGGTTCTGCATAGCCAACAAGAATCCCACAACCTCCTAATCACCTATGTATGCTCAGCTATTAATACAGTGTATGACAGATCTGAGGTTTCCAACCACAACCAAATGGCTGTTGCCTTTTGTTAGTGAATCATAAACATACTTCAGTTTTGATAAGCATTTCATAATTTTAAATCTAGACCTGTTGTGTTGACTGTTGGTGCACTGCATATTAGGAGTAAACTTTGACTTACCCTAGTTAAATATTTCAGCTCATTTGTAAACAACAGCGAATCTGAACTAGCTGTCTGTCATGCTGATCATATTTACAGTAATGCATGTTTCCTTCAAGGTGCTTCTCCTTTTTAATATATAATTCTGTAACTGTAACAGAAGCATTTTCATATAAAAGTATAATAGCTAATCTAAACTGCCTCGTTAAACTTCTTTACAATGTGTTTTGAATCAAAGATATTACTTGATAAAGTACCCAGGGTTTAAGTGTCTTTTTATCACCCACATTAGAATATGGTGTTGGTGTAAGGCCTCTCTGCACTGAGTTGTAAAATAATCCTTAACCTGCTGGTGTCTATCTGATTTAAATTGCCATGGATAATGTGATCATCTTGTCTGGGAGAAATCAAGCATTCAGCACACTCCAGAGCAGAGGAGTAGGAGGGAGAGAGAGAGAGCATGTGGGGGAAGGGAAAACATCAGCCAGGTCTCAGGTGATCTCCGCAGAAGTGTTAAGTCATGTAATAGAACAGGTCCATGCTCCTTCATCCGCAACACAGCGTACATAAATGGCCACATAAATCCTACATTCATATCAGAGTCAATGGACTTCCATCAAAGAGGCTTGGGCAGATGCATTACATTTTCCGGCTCATTTAAACGTTTTGCGCTCTTTTCTGAATTAGACATGCTTTGTTGCCACAGACACATCCTCATCCACAAAGGAGGACTTAGTGTGATGGGTCTAATTTGAGCTGCTGAGATAGTCCATCTTTCTCCCTGCATACTAGTTGATTGTTCCAGGAGCACAGAAGAGCTTCATTAGTGTGCTGCAGCTAAAGTAGTCCATGAGTTTGCTAAGGAAATTTAAAGAGCTCATGAAATCAAAAATTGAGATTGTGCCATTTATTCCATGTCTGTTAATGTTGAGGTCATTAACATGCTAGTTTAGTCATAAACGTTGTCAAAACACACTTTAACAGTCAACAGGTGTGTTTGTCTTCATGCAGCGCTGCACAGACCGTTCGGCGCCGAACTCGAAGCAGTGCATGTCAGTTAGAAATTTTATCTGACTTGAGATGATGTCACCATTACGAATGCCATCAAAGTATCGCCAGAGCGATTCGAGACCAGCCGCCAGGCTCAGCTGTTGCAGTTGCTCCAGAGCAGCGGCACAAGCTCTGAATGATGACACAACATATTTGCGATTGGCCAGACTCACAACGTGACAACGGTGACGTGTGTTTCATTGGCTGAGTTCACACTGGCATACTACATATACTGCTCTTACTACTACTGCTATATCAATCTATGGCAGAAATAGTAAGAATAGTATGGTAGTATGCCATTACCAAGGTGTTTATTCTGACACCTTCAGTCTGGCGATAACTCTCACAAATCAAATTTTTTTTTTTATAACAGTACATCATGTTTATATCATGTTATATTATGTTTGTCATAGTAATACCATGTTTATTCATAAAAAATACAAATTAAAAAATTTAAAATACTGACTCATTTATTGGTATTAAAATAATAAAGGCTTTTATTGGACTCTCTTCTTTACACACAACAGGCACTGTATTAAGCAGAACATACCCTTTTCAAATGAATAATATTTCTGGTTATTTTATTTTATGTCATATAAAAAATCTAAATTCTACTTCATCTGCAATAAACAAAACAAACATCACATGATTTGCCGTGACTGATGTAGGTTCAGCACATCATGAAGCGCAAAAGTGTCTGGCTTGGCGGCTCTCTTTTCAACTCCTCACCCAACTGCAGCTGGCAAATCTCACCGAACACACTTTTTTCACATCTTTCATGAAAAGGGCCAATTATAGTGTAAATGTCCCTCCCCCTAATACCAACTACTTCTGATGAGCAATAGCAAGTACAAAATCATGTTTGTAAACTAAAGTACTTTACCTTATTCAGAGTAGCGATATATTTAATTATTGGCTGTAATGAAAATGAGGCTGTGAACTTTAGACTTGCAGTCTCTTCAGTGGCATGCACTATTGTATTAGAGTGCAGATCAAATCTTATTTTACTTTTTATAATTTTATTTGTAATTTGCATCTCGTGAATTTGAGTACATATGTGTTTTTCAGTGTTTCATTTTCTGAATGATCAACACCAATTTATGTATGTTTATCCCTCAAAGACTAATATCCATTCCTGTCAAAATGATATATACCGCTATATTCTGCATAAGGGCCAATGGTTTATTTTTTAAACATTCCCTTCGATATGTCTTGTCCCAACTTACTGTTTCTGTAGGAAATACGTCAACACAGGAAAGAGAACTTTCCTCATCAAGCAATGTCATGGGGTTTTTAAATAAATAAAATAAACACTTGCCCCCTTCTTAAAAAATCAGTTAAAGACATCGTTAAATATGACCTACTTGCCATAAAAAGCTGAGCCATAAACAGAAATCCAAACCATTATCTTCCCGCAATGACAGTTGAAGGAGCCTTGCTCATCAAAGCTTTTTAATTGGATCAAATTACAGGCAGCGAGAGCCTGAGTCCTTATTGAGTTCATGAAGCCTAACTTTCAAATCACTTCTAATAAGACCACCATAGTGCTTGAATAAATGAGACGGAGTTACAAACATATGTGAAAATATGTGTGCTTGAATAATCCATGTGAAGTTAGAATGCCTGATTTTCCACATATGGATAACGATGGGAGTATTGCCGCATATAGTTGAGTGCTTTGTTGCTTTGACTAAACACAGCACATGTGGTGGCATGCTGTCATTGAGTCTGCTTTTGTGGTAATCAGTGGTTCGGGGATGTTGGGCCTCATGTATTCAGATAGAAGACAAAGGCAGGCCTAACACAGTAGTAAAAACCTAACTCAAGCCCCCACATTCCAAGTCGTAAATTATACTGATAAAAATCGCGCCAAAATCAAACAAAGGGAGTCCAAAACAGACTACAAATCCCATGAAGCCTTGCTCACTAAAGGATCGAACTCTCAACTCCTATTGGATGAGGCACACAAGAGAACGTCCCTTAAACATGACATCATCAGGAGTTGAAATACCTCTGAAATGCTTCTGGGATTTGCTTCTAGCAACTTTGTTCACCGAGTATAGACACAGCTCATCGCTGCTCTCAGGTGCAACTTCGTGGCACATCTTGCTGGACGAGTTGAGATTACTCTGTGTTCAACCGAACACTCTAACGGATCCGAAGGAGACCGCCGAGCAATCTGCATTTTCATCTGTTTGCCTGCAGAAGTGAAGAGATTAAAGATTTCTCTTCCATCTTCAATCAAGTCGACATTTCTGAGTTCTCCCCCAGCCCGCCGAGAATCAACAGCCGTGCCCGCCAACAGAGCGAGGAAACGGTCTCCCGTCATCACCCGAGCCTCAAGGAACCGGGTCGGAATTAAAGGACGGATGAACACACATTCTGTCCTCATGCGATTCAAGTAAGAGGTTTACGTCTGGGCAGAGATAGAATATTATAGTGTGTTATTCTTGTGTTTCAAGGTTTTTGCTTGTACAGTTTACGGACCGCCATGTCCGCTCATTATTAATACTCAGGGTATTAATTATCACGAATTTGTTTTGCTGTATTGTGGTCCAACCAAATTGGACTGTTGTGCAATTTCGCCATCGCGGGTGAGACAGGTAAACTGAGTTCATCCATTAAAGAGTCAAGGTACGCGGGACTGTTTACAAGCCGTCCACTGTGTCTCTGGGCGATGAACTAACAGCTGCTTTCTCTCCCACGATCGCGAAATCGGCTTTAGGGCCGTCACTTCTCTCTCTCTCGTACTAACCACATGCACGCGACCCCTCACAAACATTCTGGCACACATTTTTGGCTCCTAGATAGCTTAATGCTAAAGCCCAGCTTTGTCCCTAAGCTATCATATAAGCGGATACACGCGGTAACTGGTAGACACCATTGACTGGTTTCTCGCTACCCCCATTCGTGGTCATATTCCCTGGCCGGAAGTCTCGCGTGACATACTCTCCACGAGAGTCATGTCCGCCATTTTGTGTGCATCCCTCCTTACACACACACACACACTGTCACACACACACACCTTATGTGTTATAGGATTATTTTTATTTCCATATCTAATCATATCACTGTTAGTTTGTAGTTGTAAGTCGGAAGTTTATTGACTGCATTGTATTAATTATTAATTGATATTACTGCATAAATAAACTTTGTTTATATTACAAAGAGAAGTGTTTTGGTTTGTTTTGCATGTGCCTGTGTCATGCTGACGGGATGTCAGTGCTCGGATTCAAACCTTCATTCATTGTTTTTTTTCCCAAAAATCATTATTCTTCGGATGTTGATTTTCCTAAGAAAGCAATCTAATATTGAGACTGTTTTACTATCTGGTTATTAGTCCCTGATTCCAGGGTGGTGCCCCGTCAATGTTAATCCTTATTAATATTCTATTGATTTTTGATAATTGATAATTATCTTTGATGATTGTTGAATTTGAATGATCAATAAGCTAGTGTTAATTTTAATTAATGTTTCATTGATGTTAACAATTAACGATTATCTTTGATAATTGTTGATTTAAAGGATTAAAAAAAGCTAACATTGATTCTCATCAATGTTCTATTGATTTTAATAATTAATAATTATCTTTGATAATTATTAATTATTGCTAATAACCAAACCTGCTCCTAAACGTAGCACACTACATTTACTGGAGCCCCATATGAGGTTTTAATGAGTTAGATTCAATTAATTCATTTAAATATTAATTAATAACTAAAGAAATAATTATTAATTTTTTCTAAACAACCAGTAAAGCCCTACAGGGAGTTAAAAAGAAAGTCAGCATCCAAATAAGGCAAGAGCTCTGGTATCTCTGAGCTCAGTAGAGGGGACAGAGCCAAGGGTGAAGGAGATGTTCCTAAGCCGACCACCACTGTGGTCATCATTCACACTTACCCTGCTGACAGTACACCATGGCAGGGCTACTTATCTCGTCCTTGCCACAGACAGAGAGCGAGCTCTGCTAATGTCCTGCACAATTATCACATGCCGAAGAATTAAGGGTATGCTTTCCCCACCAATCCTCGTGGTGTAATTGCTGGCAGTCGCATATCTGTTTGCATTGAAGTGCCTTAAATGTGAAGTCTTTTTTTGTCCATTCAAGGGCTTTGTTTTAGAGAAAATGATAAAGAAGTAATCTGCCTGTGCAAAAGTACAAGAAAGACCCATGCTGATGCTGCTTCAAAAGCCTTGCCAATGGATCTGTGGAAGGGATGGTATTCTCCATCCATAGTGCAAAGACATATTTGGAGTGACATTAGGCCTTTCCCAGAAAACCCTGGGATGCCTTCTTAACTGAATTGCCAGGTGCTATTCAACTCACTTGACACAGTGTGTCTTATAATGAAAGCCAAGACTGTGCTTCCCATCTTAGGTAATGAAATTCAAAGGTTTCTGTGGTTCCGGCTGATGCCTTTCAATACACTCTCATGACTTTCCGCATCAGTCAGAGAGCATGTACATTTACGTAAGACTCTGAAATATTCATCTCTGATGTATCATTAATGATAATGATTGGATAAAGATGGCAAATGGGAACGAGGTGGGAGCCTTTGGACTCACTAGCAGAAATGGAGGAGAGATGTCAGTGTAGTCTGCAGCTTTAGACCCATGCTAGTGAGCTGCCTACAGAGGCAGCATTTTAAGGCATCACAAGCGCACTCCCAACGTGACAATGCAACTTAATTATGCTGCTTAGTTTTGGCTAAATGTATCCTTTATGGAGAGAGCAATCAACATTTGGGCAAATTTAGTAAAAAAAAAATTATCCAAGAAAGTGGATATGAAAGAAATGTTGATAATAAGTATACATATAATGCATGAAATACCATACCCAACAAGCATAGGTACTCAACTTTGGAAAGCCCAGGGGCCGCAAAACAGGATCCCTATAGCCTCGAGGGCCACATTATTTTTGTTTAAATTTTAATTACTTTTTTTTAATTATGAGGCGAGTTGACTATGTGTACAGTACACTAAACATGTTATTTTAATACATCTGGGAAGCATATTATTAAATAGAATACATATACAGTATATAGCTTAATTCATATGAGTGGTTCTTTGAAAAAAAAAAAAAGAACTTCACTCGACACCCATATTTGCTGAATGAAACTCAGAGCATGCACAAACTGTTTCAATCAAGATTTCAGATTTATTTGCAATGTCATATAAAATAATCTCTGCTTTTTTTTTCATTTATTTCCCTCAATAATTGTACAGCAATTCAGCTAAATTTATCAGAGAACTTATCGTAAATAAATTATCGTGGTCGCTTCAAGATCACAGGGTCACGAGGTGACTGACCTTCGGACCCCTCAGGCACCTGTTCAGCGTTTTCATTGAAGGGGCGCCATGAACTCAGTGTTAAATTTCTGTCTTTTATTGTTTTTTTGTTTTTTCTTGTTCTTAAGTGATTTACAAATGGACTTTTCTGTATCATTTCCATGTAAAGCACTTTGAATTACCACTTTGTATGAAATGTGCTATAAACTTGCCTTGCCTTAAATGCTCTTGAAAACAGATGTCTTAAAATTCAAACAAATCTAATATATTTTATTTTATGACAATATCATGTGGCCCACAAAAGGTGGTTTAAGTATCCATACAAATAATTAAAGAATCAAAAACTATTTAACCATTTAAGTAGTGTAAAAACACTTTGTTCCTCTCAACTCCCACATTCAAGTCAAGTCTCCCATGTGTTTTGTGTAAGGAGCACTATTAAATGACATACTGTGTGGTGCGATCCAAATCAGTCATTTATGACATGACTATGTAGTCAGCAAGGCAGCTCACTAGGTTTTGGAACAGGACACCAGTCTCTGTGTGAGCTATCTGCAGACAATTGTGTATCATTGGAAGATTGGCTTCATTGTGATATTAATGAAAACCCTCTCACCCATAGACAGTGAGCTGTCATTAATTATAAATCATCTGGTTGATTCAACTTGGTGGTTTGGCGAGGTGGCGTTAGGAGAAATGAAAGAGAATGCACTTAATCACTTCTTCCCCAGCCCATTACATAGCATGAACGCATTGCCGAAAGTTATTAGCGCATTGACACAAAGATATGCTCTGTTTATGGAAGACGAGTCACTGTGTTTTATTACATAAAGCCCGTTCTCCCAGCCATTCCATGGATCTGAGTGTTTCAAAATGCTCACCTAGCATGAAGGGTCATTCCAACAATATTAGAAAAAAGCTTATTACATTCCCAATATTTCTGAGCCATACAAATGTAATTGTTAGATCCATTAAGATGCAGAAAGTTGGAGCACATGCATACCATTTTTCAGCCTATATAACCAGCGTGACTTGAATTAATTCTTAATTGAAATGATTTTTTTTTTTTCTTTTTTTCTGGAAACACTATTCCTCTTCGAATACAATCTCTTATTCTGCTGAACACATCAAGAGCAATTTCACTGTGTATATTTACTTTATGTGAGGAAAAACCAACTGAGTGAAATTGGATATTTAACCTATTTCCCTTATAGCTGCTCAGAGAAAGGAAATCACTCCCTGTCGATTTCTTCTGATCACTCAGTCGCTCAGTGATAGTTGATCAAACAGCAG
Organism: Myxocyprinus asiaticus; assembly: GCF_019703515.2. NCBI lineage: Eukaryota > Metazoa > Chordata > Actinopteri > Cypriniformes > Catostomidae > Myxocyprinus > Myxocyprinus asiaticus. The sequence goes on along the minus strand of NC_059356.1, from coordinate 18,246,956 downwards.
GTTTAAAATTCAGAGACTAAAGCATACTTACAGTATTTGCTGAGAACAGATTATGTGTGTGGCCAATGTGACCTTTCAAATCTGTTTCATTAGCACTAACAAGACATTGGAGCAGCCAAGGGAAGCAGGGTAATCTACTCGGCCCTCTTCCGCCACCTTTGCTTTAATGTGTGGATTCCCAGAGTTTGTTCCAATTAACTCTTGATTCCCCACAGTCAGAATGTGTCAGTAAAAGTTTATTTCCTTTCATTCCAGTCAACTATAAGCAGAGTTTGCAAGCTTTGCTCAAAGAAAAGCTGTTATTTTGCTCGAAAAGAGCTCAGAATGATCTGAAACAAAAGGGAAACAGCAGGCCAGTGAAAGCTACTGGTGTTCAAACATGAAATTAATGGGACGCATTTTCTTTGAGTTCTGCTGCCAAATTTGAGCATGTCAGACTGATTCTTGACCCATTTGTGCCATAAACATGTGGGAGTGCCACTGTTGGCCATTCATGTAACTGTTGTCCCACTGACAAAATAAGAAGAGGCAGTTGACCTAAGGATTCCACAACGCACAAAAGCATTCGCTGTAATTTCCTATAATAGAACAGGGTACAATAACCATCATACAAATTGTTATATTCTGTAAATAAAACCATGCTGATTATGCTTTCTTTTAAGTTATGCATCAATTAATGGAAAATTCTGCATGAAGCTCCCAATAATTAGCTTTTGCAGCAATTGTACTTGTGTTTTCCTGAACAAAATCCCAGCCATACAAATATAGAGCTCCTGTAAGCTTTTTGTTGTGTTCCTATTAAACAAGAAGCAGGCAAAATTCAAATGAACTCTGTAGGGGATAAGGGGCTGTGTACTTAGACTTTCAGCTGCTTTGAAGTTGCAAAAGCAACGCACAAATGTTTATTGTTGACACTCAGCGTAAACCAGTTCTGTGCAGTAGCTACAGGTCATGAATCTACCCAAACAACAAGCATGAATAATAACACAGAGTACCATCTGGGGTACTTCAAAGCATGCTTTTCTGATCTGACGTTAACAGTGAATGTGTTTTGGGGTCACCTGTTGATGTTTCGACTGCTTGGATTAACTGCCGTCTATCCAGGAGCAGATCTGGCTTTTGACAGAGGGAAACCTGTGTCTGTGTATTGGTATGAGCCAGTGGAGCCACCAGTGTGTCATCTCAGTGTGTTTTGCACCAGATGAGTTATCCTGTTATCCTGCAAAGTTCTTTGTATGCCACCAATGTCTCTTGCTTTGAGCCCTCAATGGAATAAGAGGACAGAGGGTGGCTTGCATTAGTATGATCTTGGCACTGACACATTCTATTCCCTCCTGCATGACTCTACCTGGGGGCTGACGCTCTCCTAGAGGCAAACCTGTGACTGGCAAGCTTTCCAGTTGAGTCCCCTTGTCTTGTGATTGTGAAAGCACAAAGTATCCCTGAAAAACCACCATGCTTGCTGGTACTTCAGGTAAAGGCAGACTTTGGAGGTGTCTTGTAAAAAGTGTAGACAAGTGCTGCCTTTCTAAGTCGTGGTGTCCTTGAGAGCATGGTTTGTTCACCTTTATTGGCAGAGGAGAGAATGTAGAACTATGGAAAAGAATAACACTATAAAGTTAGAATTATGGTCTCAAATGTTCCATATTATGCTCTTTGTTATTTCAGAATTTCACACTGACATATATCATTGTCATTGTAATAGTGTGTAAGAATGGTTTAAGGATGGTATTTTTGCCATTTTTTCAGCCTTGTAATCCATTCCCTTAACGTAAGGGGACAGATGCAACATAGTTCCAACAGTCCCCAGTGCATATCATGGCCATGCACATGGGAGCACAAGAAAGTGCAATCCTATAATAGATGCCATTTTCGGAATGGCATAAAAGGAATATTTCGGAATAACATTAAATGAATATTCTGGCTTCAATACAAGTTAAGCTCAATAGACAGCAGCATAATTGTGTAATATTATGTTGTGGCACTTCAAAAATAAAAAAATAAGGTAACAGTGATTCACTTACAATGAAAGTGAATGGGGCCATTTTTTGGAGGGTTAAAAGGCAGAAATGTTAAGCTTATAATTTTATAAAAGCACTTTATATTATAATATTGTTAATTAATTATATTTATTTAATTAATTATATAATTATATTGTTAAACTTGTCCATTATTTGAGCTGCAAAGTTGTTAAGATGTCGTTTTTGTGATTGTTTTAGGGTTTATGGCGTTAGATCTTCCTGGCTACGAAGTTATAAAATTGGATATAACGTAACAGAAAAGGTTAGTAAACTATTTTATCACACTTATATTGTTTACATCTTGCGACTGTACTTTTAAAACTGTAATTTAACATTTAAGGATTGGCCCCATTCACTTCCATTGTAAGTGCCTCACTGTAACCCAGATTCCCTATCTGTCACTCACTTGACGTTGTGTCGATGTAGTGACACTAGGGGTCACTCTTGGGAGCCCGAGACACCTCTGGTCTTTGATAAAAGGCCAATGAAAATTGGTGAGTGGTATTTGCATGCCACTCCCCCGGACACACAGGTATAAAAGGAGCTGGTATGCAACCACTCATTCAGATTTTCTCTTCGGAGCCGAACGATCATGCTCATTGAGCTGAATTCCCACGACTGTTCATTCACCTCTGCTGGATCTGACGGTGCATTTCAGCGGCTTCTCCCTCCTCTGCACTGGTGCACTGCAGAGAATCCCCCTGGGCACTTCAGCAGAAATAAGAGTATATTTCTCTAAAAGAGTATATTTCTCTAAAAGAGCGGCACACACGGAACGTCTTTTTAAAGATGCGTCTCTTTAAAGATGCCTTTCCTTAGTGTGTTATTCCTGGATGCGCTCAATATCTCTCGCCTTCTGACGGTCACGATCACTGCCTTTCCTGTCTGGGCACTGCTCACGTGGAGACAGCGTTGCGAGGACACGTCCATGGCAACGATGCAGTCGCGTCTCGCCTTCGTAAGAAAGCAAGCCAACCCAGAGGCTACCCGCCTCGGTCCTTTTACCCACGGGTATAAGGCCAGCGCAACTAGCACTGGGGGCGATTTGGGGACCCCAATGGGACCGCCTCCACCGGGTATCCCCCCGCAGACCTCCCATTCCCCAGCACGCTCGTCTGCCCCGATCGGGCTTCTGGATGAGTCTGCCGGCTCGTCTCATGGCAAGTTCGACCTCTTATTCGGAGCCCACGAAAGTGATGAGCTCTCGAGCGCAGCATCGGAGAGCGGGCTCGTCCAATCGGACGTGGAAGCCTCAGCTGGGCTCCTCCCTTTGGGGACGATTGCCCAGTCACAGGCTGATGCGGAGATGACGACATGCTTTCCCGGGCAGCCGCGAGCGTCGGCTAGAGTGGAACCCTCCGCTCTTCCCTGAACCCTCGCAGCTCGATGATTGGTTCCTGGGCTCACGGCACTGCTCAAAGCCACGCCCCGCCCCTGTTCCTTTCTCCCCGGAAGTGCATGAAGAGCTGACAAGGTCATGGGAGGCACATTTTTACTGCCCGGTCCTGATCTTTTCAGCTTCCCCACCCTCACTACCCTCGATGGTGGGGTGGCCAAGGGCTATTCGGCAATCCCCCGGTGGATAAAGGTGCTCGCAATGCACCTATGCCCGCAGAGCGCCACCACCTGGTGCGGGTGCCCAAAGCCCCCGTCCAAGGCCTGTAGGTTTACGTCATCTCTGACGGCCAAGGCCTACGGTGCTGCTGGACAAGCCGCCTCCGTCCTGCATGCCATGGCTCTCCTGCAAGTCTGCCAAGGTGCTAAAGGAACTGCACAAGGGTAGTTCCGCCCCAGGATTGATGCAGGAACTGCGCTCGGCGACCGACCTCGCTCTCTGAGCGATGGAGGTCATGGCGCAGTCTCTCGGGCGGATGATGTCCACATTAATGGTCCAGGAGCACCACCTTTGGCTCAACCTGGTCGAGATGGGCGAGGCTGACAAGACACGGTTCCTTGCTGCCCCTATCTCCCAGGCTGGCCTATTCAGCAACACTGTCAAGGACTTTGCCCAGCAGTTCTCGACGGTGGAGCAGCAGACGGAGGCTATCCGGCATATCCTGCCGTGGCGTGGCTCAAGATCCCGCACCCCGTCTGCTCGTCACCAAGGGCGTCCCCCTGCAGTGACTGCACTGGCTCTGCCGCAGCCCGCCTCTTCGGGCCGGCCCACCACAGGAAGCAGACGCCACCCGTCTCGCGGCTGCCAAGAACCCTTGAAAGGCTTTAAAGTGCCCTTGAGATGGGCTACCCAGGGTTGACGAAACCCGCTGCTCTGCAGCTGGTAAGCAGACCTCTCCATCCCCCGGTCGAAGGCCGGGAGGAGAATCTTTTTGTTACTTTTGCATTTAATTGTGCTGCATGCCCAAGTGGCTGCAGTACTCAAGAGTTCAGCAAGAGTGGTTTCCTTGTTCCCTGGGTCATGTATCCAGTGTGCACGGCCGTCATCATGACCAGCGTGAGTGTCCATCTGTGGCACAAATCCACCCCTGATGTGTCAGTCCTCACGGGTCACAAGGACAGGCCTCTTCCTCCCCTGTCCCAGGCTGTTCCGGGGGTGGTCACAAGGAGCCAAGTAAGTGCTTCAATGTCCCTAGACTCAGCACGGCCACAACATGGTGTGACACCTCGAACTCCGCCCCGCCGCAAGGCCCCACCTGCCAGTACGTCCGACGACGTTGTCCCTTTGGTCCCCCTTGTGCGGAACTTGGACACGTGGCTTGCGCTTTCAAATCCGTCGCGATGGCTGGTCCGGACCGTACGACTCGGCTACGTGATTCAGTTCGCCAGGTGTCCGCCCAGGTTCAGCGGTATCCACTTCACCTTGGTGAAGGACGAAAACGCTGCTACTTTGCACGCGGAGATCACTAACCTCCTACAGAAAGGTACAATAGAACCTGTCCCTCCGGCCGAGATGAAGAAGGGGTTTTACAGCCCCTACTTCATCGTACCGGAAAAAGGCGGTGGATTGCAGCCAATCTTGGACCTGCGAGTACTGAACCGGGCTTTACACAGACTCCTGTTCAAGATGCTGACGCAAAAACGCTTTCTGGCGAGCGTCCGGCATCAAGATTGGTTTCACGGTGGAAGACCTGAAGGACGCGTACTTCCACGTCTCAATTCTACCTCGACACAGACCCTTCCTGCGGTTTGCATTCGAGGGTCAGGCATATAATTACAAGGTCCTCCCTTTCGGCCTGTCCTCATCTCCTCGCGTCTTCACGAAAGTCTTGCCCCGTTAAGGGAAGTGGGCATTCGTGTTCTCAACTATCTCGACGATTTGCAAATCCTAGCTCACTCTTGGGACATGTTGTGTGCACACAGGGACTTGGTGCTCTCACACCTCAGCCGACTAGGGCCTCGGGTCAACTGGGAAAAGAGCAAGCTCCTCCCGGTTCAGAGCATCTCTTTCCTCGGTTTGGAGTTGGACTCAGTCTCTTTGACAGTGTGCCTCACGAACGAGCGCGCACAGTCGGTGCTGGCCTGTTTGAAGGCGTTCAAACAGAAAATAGCGGTTCCACTGAAACTCTTTCAGAGGCTGCTGCGGCATATGGCATCCTCATCGGTGGCCACCCCACTCGGGTTGATGCATATGAGACCGCTTCAGCACTGGCTTCAGACTCGAGTCCCGGGATGGGTATGGCGCCATGGGACACATTGCGTGGTCATCACGCCGGTCTGTCACTGTCTTTTCAGCCCTTGGACCGACCTCTCGTTTCTACGGACAGGTGTTCCCCTAGGACTGGTCTCCAGGCACGTCGTGGTCACGACAGACGCCTCCAAAACGGGCTGGGGCGCTGTTTGCAATGAGCATGCAGCCACCGGCTTGTGGACGGGCCCACGACTGCATTGGCACATCAACTGCCTCGAGTTGTTGGCAATTCTGCTTGCCCTGTGGAGGTTTCGGCCGTTGATCCAGGGCAAGCACGTGTTAGTTCAGACAGACAACATCACAACTCGCCCGCCTTCTCCTCCTCTGGAGTCAGCAGCACTTCAACTCACATCGCGGGCAACATCAACACTACAGCGGACGAGCTGTCACGGCAGGTTACCCTCAGGGGAGAGTGGACTCCACCCTCAGGTGGTCCAGCTGATTTGGAGTTGATTCAGACAGGCACAGGTGCACCTGTTAGCCTCCAAAGAATCCTCCCACTGCCTGCTCTGGTATGCCCTGACCGAGGCCCCCCTCGGCATAAACGCGCTGGCACACAGCTGGCCCCCTGGCCTGTGCAAATATGCGTTTCCCCCAGTGAGCCTACTTGCACAGACCCTGTGCAAGGTCAGGGAGGACAAGGAGCAGGTCATCCTGGTAGCACCCTACTGGCCCACCCAGACGTGGTTCTTGGACCTAATGCTCCTCATGACAGCGCCCCCCCCCCCGGCGAATTCCCCTGAGGAAAAACCTTCTTTCTCAGGGACGAGGCACCATCTGGCACCCACGACCAGACATCTGGAATCTCCGTGTCTGGCCCCTGGACGGGACGCAGAAGACCTAAGCGGTGGTAGACACGATCACTCAGTCCAGGGCCCCCTCTACGAGGCGCCTGTATGCCTTTAAGTGGCGTCTGATCGCTAAATGGTGTTCTTCCCGACGGGAAGACCCCCAGAGATGCTCAGTCGGATCAGTGCTTTCTTTTCTGCAGGAGAGGTTGGAAGGGAGGCTGTCCCCTTCCACCTTGAAGGTGTACATTGCTGCCATAGCAGCACACCATGACGCAGATGACGGTAAGTTCTTAGGGAAGCACGACCTGATCATCGGGTTCCTAAGAGGCATCAGGAGGCTGAATCCCTCCAGACCGCACCTCGTTCCCTCATGGGACCTCTCTGTAGTTCTTCAGGGTCTACAAAGAGCCCCCTTTGAGCCTTTGCAGTCAGCTGAGCTTAAGGCACTCTCCTTGAAGACTGCCCTCCTGACTGCGCTCACTTCCATCAAGAGGGTAGGAGACCTGCAAGCATTCTCTGTCAGCGAAACGTGCCTGGAGTTCGGTCCGGGCTACTCTCACGTGATCCTGAGACCCCAACCGGGCTATGTGCCAAGGTTCCCACAACCCCTTTTAGGGACCAGGTGGTGAACCTGCAAGCGCTGCCTCAGGAGGAGGCAGACCCAGCCCTGTCGTTGCTGTGTCTGGTGCACGCTTTATGCATCTATTTGGATCGCACGCAGAGCTTTAGGATCTCTGAGTAGCTCTTTGTCTGCTTTGGTGCACAGCGGAAAGGAAGCACTGTCTCCAAATAGAGGATTGCCCACTGGCTCATTGATGCCATAACTATGGCATATCACACCCAGGACATGCCGCCCTCGGTAGGGCTATGACCCCATTCTACCAGGATTGTAGTGGCCTCCTAGACCCTGGACAGGGGTGCCTCTCTAACAGACATTTGCAGAGCAGCAGGCTGGGCAACACCCAACACCTTTGCAAGGTTCTACAACCTCCAGGTGGAACCGGTTTCGTCCCAGGTAGTGGCACGCAGTACAAGTGGATAAGCCCGGGATAGCCGGCCGGGTGAATTGCTTGCACATAGTGGCTTCCACCTCCTTTTGAGCTGAAGACGTGCGCCATTAATTCCCAGTAGTGTTCACAAACTTTGTTCCCTGGTTGACTTCCTCCGAGCCCTGTGGCAGTCGAGTTTTCGGAGAGACTCACTGCCGGCCCAGTAAACGTGCTAACTAAGAGTCCTGTTCTGGGGTAGGTGCTCCGCATGTGGCGGTTCCCTATAAGGCTAACCCCATGCGATATATATCTTCCGCTAATTCGTTTCCCTGTTGGCAAACTGCGTCTTACTTGGGCAGAGCCCCTCTCTATCTTTTGGGTAGTCGACTTGTCCCCAAAAGGCTGTTTGACACTCATGACTATGTTGGGGGAGGTTACGTGTCGACCTGGTGTGCTGGCTATGAGGCACACAGTGGTCTGCCCACCACACACTGCCAGTTCACGTAACACAGTTCAGCCAGTTGTGGCGTTTCGTATAGGGACCCCTAGTGTCACTACATCGACACAACGTCGAGTGAGTGACAGATAGGGAATGTCATGGTTACTTGTGTAACCTCCATTCCCTGATGGAGGGAATAAGACGTTGTGTCCCTCCTGCCACAATGCTGAACTACCCGCTGAAATGGCCGGACCTTGTCTCGGCTCCTCAGCATTAAACCTGAATGAGTGGTTGCATACCAGCTCCTTTTATACCCGTATGTCCAGGGGAGTGGCATGCAAATACCACTCGCCAATTTTCATTGGCCTTTTATCAAAGACCAGAGGTGTCTCGGGCTCCCAAGAGTGACCCCTAGTGTCACTACATCGACACAACGTCTCATTCCCTCCATCAGGGAACAGAGGTTACGTAAGTAACCATGACATTTTTGCCTTTTTTTTTAAAGAAAAGAAGGGGCAAGTCTAATTAAATTTTTTTTTTTTTTTTTTTTTTTTTTGTGGTAATCAACATTATGCCACAAATGCTTGGGTTAATATTCTGGGTTAAATTGTATTGAACCCAGAATATTCCTTTAAGAGTAGTATGCTATTGCGAATTTAGCCAGGCATGGTCAGAAGAGGAGTCAAAGAAAAGTGTGCACATTCAACCCAAATTAGGTTCAGGTACAGGACACTGTTTGGATAAAACAATTAAATGTCTGCATACTGGTTGCTCCAAAATTTTATTTAAATAATGTGACATTTTACTTCATCAGGTAAAAAAATAAAATAAAAGGTTGTAACATCTCATTTATTACATAAAAATTTGAAGCAATAAAATTAGTCTGCAGACAAAAACAAAAATATCAAAATAGTTTTATGGTCAATGATAAAGTTTCAAATACATTTTTTGTTTCATATCATGCCTGTGGAACATTACATGACCTTCTCCATATGCCTTTCTTCACATCAACCATTTTGACAGCAAATGTATTTCTGAATTCATTCAAAGTGCCTGTTTTTCCAGGAAGAGAAGGGTCAAAGAAAAGATTTGAGTGTGTGTCACAGTTTCGCAGGGGATTTGCATACCCTGGCCATGCTTGCAGAGGACAGACTACTGCTGAAGCAAAACTGCTCTCGGGAGAGAATAATGCAAACGTAATTACTGCCAGCTAATAACTTCAGGCTATCAAAACCTACCGGGCTCTGAGACTCCATCTAATTGTCATGACAACTAAAACCTTTTGTCTTCCATTTAGTCTGAGGCTAAGCAAGACCTCCAGCTCTGTAAATTTCTCCTAACTGGTGTGACTCGTGTGATAAGAGTGGCTGTGATAACTGTGGCTCACTGGCTTTATTCTGCTGCTTGTCTGTTCAGAATGACTAATTGCAATGGAATGTGAACACGCTGGAGATGAAATGTGTATGGCTAATCCAATCATTTCTAGTAAAGCTGCAGCAAAATGAGGACTGAGAAGACCCTCAGTGCCAGAGAAAGGTAGCTTGTGTGCCTTGGATCATTTCTTAAAGAAAAACCCATTTCTTATCATTAGACTTACCTACTGATTTACAAGGCATTAGTGTGCTCTTTCAGTGCTCAGCTGGAATGACTTGCCATGCTTCAGACGTTTAATGATGCCACTGTTAGACTAGAGACATTACATCATTAGCTATTTATGGCACTGGTCAGCTTCCTGCACTCTTTAGGCTTTTTTAACTTCATGATTTAGTGCACTGAGAGAGTCCGATGCCTACCTCTCACCTGCATGCCTACCATATTGTCAGATTATCCTTTACAATGTTTTGAAACAATTTATAGGGCAATAAGAACAGGATTGAATGTGTTTTCTATATGACAATTTCGGCAATAACTGCAGCAATGTCAGTGATAAGTCAATACCTATTTAAACCCATTTGCTAATGTTAATGATAATGTCAGCAACACACCCTCTATAGCTGTCTATAGCAGTGGTGCTCTGTGCATTCTAAGTCTAAACTTTAAATTTTTTTCATGCCGTTAAAATGTTTCATAATGTATTAGAGAGGGAAATACCCATACATTACACTGCCTCACACTACAGCCAATTTATAGTACCAAAGAAGCTGCTTACATTTCTACAATACTCATGAACTTAAGTGAATGTTTAAACTAACCTAGTTTAAACTTGACCCATTGTAAGCAACCAACAAGATAAGAAAACTTGTAAACTTGCAAAAAAGCACTTACCAATTATTATTTGAAGTGAAACTCAGCTCTCCTTACCTGTTTAATAATTTTTACAATTACACGGTCATGCAGAACATCTATCTCTCACATTCACATGCTCTTCACTCTCTAACGGTGAACACTACGTAATGTGTGACTGTAATACTCAAGGCCCGCTAGAAGGCCTCGGTAGGGGCATATTTAAAAGAATATCTCTAAAAGAATTTCTTTAAAAGAAATTGTCACGGACTGGCAAACTTTTAAACTTTTTACCATTATTCTGAAGTCTGCATAGGAACAGAAAAAGGAGTGAGAAGTGATCAAAAAATATGCAATCAAATAAAGATCCAGGAGAATGAAAAGGAAAAAATAAATATAAATTTGATTTGAGAATTGTTACACGTAAAGAGAAGGTTTGCTGGCCTTGAGAGTTCACCACTGGATGAAAAATGTTTTAAATATAAAATGATTAATATCATGAAGCACAGTTTGATTAATTCAACCTTAACCTAATTAACCTTATTTCCTATTTATTTATTTATAGACTTTAAGGTGGGTTAAAGTCTATCCCTTTCCATTCCTCCAGGATATATATCTGGTTCCAATCAATGAAAGGAAAAGCATGTCATGGCTGTATTCATTGTCTGCCTTTAGAAGCATCTGTTAAAGGTGTGGAATTGTACATGGACATTTTGTTTTGCTGTTGAAGTCATGTCAGCCTCTACCTAGAAAAAGTTCAAAGCATTTGGCAGTTTCTGATAGCTTTGAGACACAAGGCTCTAAAGACAAAAGAAGACCAGAAACCTCTTTAAAAATTATGTCAGAAAAAATCAATACCTTGTGCAAGGAAACAAAAATGCTGCTACATAGCAAAGCACAACCCTTTACTCACTTTAAACCAATATAATGCAGTGACCCAACATCATCATTAACCGGGACCATATGTTTTGAAGGACGTCCCTAATTTGGAGCATAAGGGGGAAAAAAATGCTAATTTATTTACAAAGGCATAGATTTAATTTGCCCTGAAAAAAGAAAAAAAAAAAACATGTTTATGATCGTCTGTGCTCATTTTATATTCTGACATATCTTAATCACAGCAGATTAGATGTGGTGTAATAGCAAATTAAATTTGTTCTCATCAACATTCATATCTGTAATAATATAATCATCTAAATTAGATAATTGAGGGAATACCCATTATTGCTTTGTATTAAGTTGGTTTTATTTGATGTTTCTTTACAATCTGATTCTAGAATAACCAAATAAATAAAATCATGAGTAAAACGGCAGATTACTAGTTCATAAACACTTAATTTTCACCCTGTTCCTAACACAAAGCAATCGTATGACATATTTTTTTTTTTACTATAGTGCATGACTTGAGGCGATACATTTTAACATTTGCATTAAATAATCAGCTACATTTTCAAGCTTGTTCGAGTGCAATTTTCATGTCACATTTGCTTTTTATGTTTAGAAACAAGGTTTAGGGTAGGGAGATTTTGTCAGTGTATCAGGTTTTGTTGATTTAAAACTCTCAATAGACCATTAACATAAACAAACAAACAAACAAACAAACAAATAAATAAACTCACTTTTAGTGTCACACAGTGGACATTCCACCTTGGTACTGCCGCAATATACAGTATGTAGAATCATTACACCCTCAGTAGAGTTTGTTGATGCACTGAGCCCTAGATGCACATCCCATTATCACCTGTACCGTCACCCCACAGGGCGATCCCTTTATTGATAAAGACAGCTACACTCGGTGTCCTGTGTATTTCATCATGACAGCCTCCTCACTGAACTCCATTTAGGTGCGCTGTGAGATGATTAGGTCGCCCTGATGGGAGGTCACTGCTCTCTGTATAACTGCACTCCGAAGAACTTACACAGTGGGGGAAAAATATATATAGTGGTGCCATTTATTTGCCATCACCAGAAAAGGGCATCAGTGATCTGTGAAATCACTTTGTTCGTTTGAGATGGTTGCACATTCCGTCCATTTAGGTCTGATAATGACTTAGATTATATGCCTGCTTCTCTGCCTGCCTCTTTTTGGCATCTGCAGTTATTCAGACTGGAGCATCTTCACACCCTCCCATCTACATTTAATTCAGCTCCTGCCAAAACCCTAGCAGCCTCTGCCCCATACTAATCACAAGAATGTATTAAAGATGGAAGTCAAGACATTCCTTTTGTTGTGAAAGCAGACGTTTTTTTTTTTTTTTTTTTCCAAGATCCATGAAGTAATCTGCTTGTTGAGATGTACATTTGACTCCCTTGACTTCCGTTGTTACATGGGTGTTGTTTTCCAGCTTTGTGATTTTAGTGCTCTGTGGGAAGTCTAGGGCTCTGTGGCATGCTTCTCATTCTTGGCTTGTTGATCTATGAGGGATTCCTAAGGCTTGAATAATTATCGGTCTGTTTATCACTACCAACGCTCACAGAGTTGTATTTCCTTTACTTGGTAAAGACTGTATTCTGAACACTGCAAGTGTCATTTGACACAGCACCTCAGGTAAAAACAACACTTCTACAAGGAGATATTTTTTCGGTTCTCTTTATAGAAGGGTGTTAGGTTTTAAACCACAATAATGTGTCTGCTCGGTTAGAGAATCATGTTTGCAAATGGACAGTATCTATAGTATTAATGTTTAACCCAACTCCAACTTTTCAACATTCTAAAGAGATAAACTGAGCATGCCTGGAAGGTACGCACACACACTCAGAGAACACATTTTAGAAGACATTCAGAAAGTGCTTTATAAAACAAATAGTTCTGGTCCTGGATGCTGATTCGTCAATACAATCAACTATGTCCTAACCATGTGAAAATACACAATATGAAAACAACTGTGATGTGAAACACCTGTTCACTAATTGCTACTGTGCATTGAACTTCAAAGGCCCCCTCTGAGGCCAACTATTAACCTCTAAATCTTCTAGTGGAAGGATGACACTTAAAGAATTAACTTTTTTTAAATGAAAATGTGTGTCTTTAATATTTGTACCATTTCATACAAGTAATAAAACACTTGAAGGTGTGATAGAGACAAGGCTAAAGGTCATTGTTAGACACAATGTGCTATGTTTTCATAAAATGTTATTTAAAAAATATTAAAGACATACATACAGTTTCATTTTATATATATATATATATGGTCACACTTTATATTAGGTGGTCTTAACTACTATGTACTAACATTAAATACATACAAGGCTATGTATATACTGTGTAACTACATATTGTTCTGCAAAATTCCCACATTTGCTGCTAATGAGGTTGAGGTACGAGTAGGTTTAGGAGTAAGGGTAGGGATAGGGTTAGAATTAAGGGTTAGAGTTAGGTTTTGGGGTAAGGGTTAGGTTAGGGGTAAAGTTAACAGTGTAACTACAAATGTAATTCAATGCAAGTACTTTAAATGTAATTACAATGCAACAACATGTATGTACATAATAAGTACATGGTATCAAATGGTTAAGTACATAGTAGCTAAGGCCACCTAATATAAAGTGGGTCCATCTCTCTCTCTCTCTCTCTCTCTCTCTCTCTACATATATATATATATATATATATATATATATATATATATATATATATATATATATATATATATATATAAAACACGACTTGTGACTATACTTATAATATAGCACTGCCTCTATCTTAAATTGCTTAAATATACTGTAACACTGCCATTTCTACATACATATATACACATTAACACATATATACATACATGCATATACACACATACATACATACACACATACACATACATTGTGCAAATCTAAATACAAATCAGAATCAGCTTTATTGTCAAGTATACATACAAGGAATTTGTCTTGGTGACAGGAGCTTCCAGTGTACAACAATACAAAAACAGCAGCAAGATATAGATAATAATGTAAAATAATTATACACATACTACATACACACACAGACACACACATACATACATACATACATACACACATACACATACGTAGTGCAAATCTAATATGTCTGTTATCTGTTATGTACAGTGCAAAATACAAATCTGTTATGTACAGTGCAAATGTTTTTTTTTTTTTTTTTTTTTTTTTTAGAGGAATGAAATGGCAAAAGAGGTTGGATGTGTTGGATAAATATATGAAGACTAAACTGTGTATTGCACATAGTTATTGCTCAATGGGGCAATTTATCTGTTCATGAGATGGATAGCCTGAGGGAAAAACTGTTCCTGTGCCTGACGGTTCTGGTGCTCAGAGCTCTGAAGCGTCGGCCAGAAGGCAACAGTTCAAAAAGGTAATGGGCAGGGTGAGTGGGGTCCAGAGTGATTTTTCCAGCCTTTTTCCTCACTCTGGAAGTGTATAGTTCTTGAAGGGGTGGGGGGGGGGGGTGGTCAGGGGGCAACCAATAATCCTCTCAGCAGTCCGAACTTTCCTTTGTAGTCTTCTGATGTCTGATTTTGTAGCTGAACCAACGAAAGCTGGTTTCATAGCTGAACCATACCAGACAGTTACTGAAGTGCAGAGGACAGACTCAATGACTGCTGAGTAGAACTGCATCAGCAGCGCCTGTGGCAAGTTGAACTTCCTCAGCTGGCGAAGGAAGTACAACCTCTGCTGGGCCTTTTTCACAATGGAGTCAATGTGTGTCTCCCACTTCAGGTCCTGTGAGATGGTAGTGCCCAGGAACCTGAATGACTCCACTGCTGCCACAGTGCTGTTTAGAATGGTGAGGGGGGTCATTGTTGGGTTGTTCCTCCTAAAGTCCACAATCATCTCCACCGTTTTGAGTGTGTTCAGCTCAATTTTGTTTTGACTGCACCAGACAGCCAGCTGTTCAACCTCCCTTCTGTATGCAGACTCATTGTCATGTCGGATGAGGCAGATGATAGCGGTGTCATCTGCAAACTTCAGGAGCTTGACAGAGGGGTCCTTGGTGATGCAATCATTGGTGTAGAGGGAGAAGAGTAGTGGGGAGAGCACACATCCCTGGGGGGCACCAGTGCTGATTGTACAGGTGCTGGAAGTGAATTTCCCCTGTCTCACAAGCTGCTGCCTATCTGTCAGAAAGCTGGTAATCCACTGACAGATAGACGTGGGAACAGAGAGTTGGTGTAATTTAGTCTGGAGAATAGCTGGGATGATGCTGTTGAAAGCCAAACTGATGTCCACAAAAAGGATCCTTGCATATGTCCCTGGTCTGTCCAGATGTTGCAGTATATGATGCAATTCCATGTTGACTGCATCATCCACAGACTTGTTTGCTCGATAAGCAAATTGAAGGGGATCTAGGAAGGGTCCAGTGATGTCCTTCAGGTGGACCAATACCAGTCTCTCAAATGACTTCATGACCACAGACGTCAGGGCAACAGGTCTGTAGTCATTAAGTCCTGTGATTTTTGGTTTCTTTGGGATGGGGATGATAGTGGAGCGTTTGAAGCAACATGGGACTTCACACTGCTCCAGTGATCTATTGAAGATCTGTGTGAATATGGGGGCCAGCTGGTTAGCACAGGATTTAAGACATGCAGGTGAAACGCCATCTGAGCCTTGTGCTTTCCTTATCCTTTGTTTTCGAAAGACACGGCACATATCATCTTCACAGATCTTAAGTGCAGGTTGAGTAGCATGAGGGGGGAGGAGGGGGCTTGCAGGAGGTGTTGGTGTTTGTGTGAAGTGAAGGTCAGAGCAGGTGTGGGGTGTGAGATTGGGACTTTCAAATCTACAGTAGAACACATTCAGGTCGTCAGCCAGTTGTTGGTTCACCACAGGGTTGGGGGCAGGTGTCCTGTAGTTAGTAAGTTGTTTCATGCCACTCCACACTGATGCAGGGTCGTTAGCCGAAAACTTGTTTTTCAGCTTCTCAGAGTATCTTCTTTTAGCCACTCTGATTTCCTTATTCCTTATTTCTAGTGTGTTCTTGATGTACAAGACTTTATCCCCACCCCTGTAAGCATCCTCTTTGGCCTGACGAAGCTGCCTGAGTTCCGCTGTAAACCATGGTTTGTCATTGTTAAATAAGTCCTTGTAGGGATGTACATATCCTCACAGAAACTGATATATGATGTAACAGTATCTGTGAGCTCATCCAGATTGGTGTATGCAGCCTCAAAAACACTCCAATCAGTGCAGTCAAAGCAGTCTTGTTGTTACAGCTCTGCTTCATTGGTCCATATCTTTACAGTCCTTACTACAGGCTTAGCATATTTTAGTTTCTGTCTGTAGTTTGGAAGAAGATGAACCAGACAGTGATCAGAGAGTCCCAAAGCTGCTCTAGGGACAGAGCGATATGCACCCTTTATTGTTGTGTAGCAGTGATCCAATGTATTTCTGTCTCTGGTTGGGCACGTAATGTGCTTTTTTTATTTGGGCAGTTCATGTGTGCGGTTTGCTTTGTTAAAATCCCCAAGAATAATAATAACTGAGTCCGGGTATTGTTGTTCCATGTCTGTGATTTTCAAGATACAGTGTTGTTGCTCTGTTTGCTGCAATTAAAATAAGATTACAAATTACTCAGCTGAGCTTTAATTGACTTTAAGGTGCCTACCAGGTGCAAATTCCTGTGTGATTACTAGGTTGCTGATTCTGAATGAGGTGAATGAAGTGTCAGTGTGCTGTCAGTGGGCGTGTTGATGTGCCTATACTGCTTGGTGGTACTGTCTGTAATATTAAGGCTGGATTACACTACACGACTTAAGGCCCGATTATACTATTGGACTTTTGCCCTGAATTGAAATTGTGTTTAGTTGGCGCTAGTCTGTAGATTTTGAGCCAGTCAGTGTTGACAGACTAGACAGAAAATCGCATAGTGTATGATGGGTTCACATTCCGATTTATTACCATCAGACTTTGATTATATTTAGTTCAATGGTTCTCAATTTTTTTGGGTCATGCCCCCCTTTGAAACAAGCAAAACTTCCGCAGTCTCTATAAAAGTTTTTTTTTTTTTTTTAAAACTCATCCAGTAATAATAATTGACTGTGATTGTCGCATCCTAGCCAGCGCTGAAAAAAGTAATAAGTATCACGTGACAGTGCCATCTACATGCTGTTTTGGTAGCGGTCAGGACCTCTGGACAATAATTTGCACCTGATTAATGATACTGATAAACTTTAATAAAAATGGACCTTTCCGTCATCATTTACTCACCCTCGTCGTTCAAAATCAGTATTACTTTTTTCATCCGTGAAACACAAGATTAAGGGAAGAGAGGATCGTGTTTGTGTCCAAGCTCCGAAAGCAACATAAAAGCACCATTAAAGTCATCCATAACACTCATGCCTTAGATTTAAATTCTTCTGAAGCCATATGATAGTGTTGTGTGAGGAACAGACTGAGACTTAAGTGTTAATTCACATCGTCACTCATTTGAAACTGGTGTGCATGCAAGAATGGCCTTGTTTACATGAGCGCACCTGACATCAACGCTTTGGGATGTCAAGAGCTGCGCATGCAGGATGCACTGTGGTGCCAGGCGAAAGTTTAAACAAGTCAGGAGAAAAGGCATAGAAAAAGAAATTGTGCACATCAGTTCTTATGTGTATTTTCACTATTTTTGTTGAATGTGTGAAAGTGAATGAGATTTGAGGATGGGCCAGTCTTCCACACCCCCCCATGCACACTTTGAGAAACACTGATCTAGTTGAAGGATATTATACAGTACATGTTTGATATTTTTGAGCAGACTTTCTCATAGTGTATGATGCTCCACATTTCAAACCTGAAGTCGTGTGGTGAGCAGCCAGTGGAAAGCGAGCGGGATCATGAAGCACGAGAAGAAATGGAAATGGCGAAGAAAACGTACTCAAATTAGAGCTCCGCCTTGGAGGAAAGATTGATTAAGCTGTGGCAGGAAAACGAGTGCCTTTATCATGTGGACGACAAAGGTTACCACAACAGAGCAAACAAGGAAAAGGCGGGGTTACTTCTGCATCAGAACTGAATCAACAAATTCAGTTCTGACAGTAATTTGCCTGTCACTATTGCTTCATTTTAATATTAACTATCAAATCTGAGGTGAATGCTCATCATTATTCATTAATGAAACTGTAATTATAATCGATCATTATGTATAAAATAACCCTTGATTTCGTTATCAATTAAACTTGCTACCCAAATCAGATTTTGAGAAATATTTTTTATCACACCTGATAAAACACCAAAAGCAGTGTAGAACAATTTTTTTGAAATTCATGCTTCCCCCAGAGCAAAATAAACTCAATTCTAAGAAACTAAGTTTTTTAGAGTTTTAAAGTTTACAATTCAATGTTGAAAATAAATAAGTGAACATACAAGTTGTAAATAGCACCATGGACAGCGCCAACTGCTTTCTCAATAGTACTAATGGTCGAACAAAGTCAGGGTTATTGTCGTTTTTACACATTGAAATGCGATGAACCAAAGAAAATTAGATTCCTTCAGAAAACTACATTGCAACATAGTAATATACGTCCAAGCAGACACATGACAAAACAAATTATATCTGCACGGTAGTAAATTACTGAAAAGTTACATAACATGATTACAACTCTAATTCGAATGGGAATCACATAAAATTAAAGCAATTAGCTACTTACCGCGTTACTGGGATTTTACCACAGGTAAGAGGCATTCTTACCCCTTTATCCATAGTAAATGTAACACATGTACTCGAGTGTCCTTTTATAAAATGACAGCAATATGATAAAAGATTTAATTAGTTCAGTTTATTTTTTTATAACAACTTGAATAAACAATTTGTTCACTAAGTAATATAGTTATTTTTTCTAACTATAGTCCATTATTATTATCCTCAAAACTTATACTAACTTATTTTTTATTACCAAAGGGAGACACTTTTGCTCCACTTATGTCTGCTAATGCTGCAAGAGTGAAAAAGATTTTTATTTTATTTTAATAATAATGTTACATGTCACATTTCAGTTTCAGAGGTGAAGAATCAAATCTCCACATTAAAGGTGCAGTATGTAAGATTCAGAAACCCTTGTTATTAATGACACCTATGGCCATTAAGTAAACTGCAGCCAGCTACCTGTTGCTTGTGCTCACGCTCGTGCACACACTCCCTAGGGACGCGAGCGAGCATCCAAAACAATGACGTAATGTACAAAGAGACTGAACGTGATTCACTGGCATCATGCTGACAGATGAGGTGGCATAATTAAAATTACAGTTATGACTGTTTTACTACAAACTTTGACTAAACTAAAACTACTTATCAGCTAACATAGCATACTGATACACACATACAGCTACATACTACCGATCTATACCAGACAGTTTACTGTTGCACTGTTATGTTGCACTATTGTATGTTTTGTATGTCATATGTTGTACTACGATCAAGAAACCAGCGTATTTGCTTACATTTATCCTGTATACCTGACATTTAGTATAAAGAGAAGATCGTTGAAAGTATTTGAAAGTTACGAAGCAAGGTAGCCTGCAATTCGTCAGCATTAGCAGGCAAGATCAAGTTAGCTAAAATTACACAGATCAATCCTTATGGCACTATATTTCACATGCTTTGCAGTTATGTAAGCTTACCTATCTAATAAGAAGAACGCCAATTCAGGGTCGGTTTTGATCCACAAAACCGAACGAGGGTCCCTCCAGGAATCAAATGCCCTGCCGATGTTCACTCTAGTTTTTGTTTGACCACGATCACGTTCCCGCTTAGCCAGACTGGATTCAGTAGATAAATGTTTTTTTTTTTTTTTTGGCTTACTCTGAGTTTGTGTAGGAGTAGGTGTTGTGCTGGGAGCCGGACATTTGCTGGATTCCATCTCTAAGTTAACGTTATCTAGTGTTGCAGACCGTCTGTTGACGTAGAAGAGAAGCGATTACTGAGGCAAGGCTCTCGGGAGTGCGCATAAATGTGACATCCTTTGGATTTTCCTGGCAAAAGCAACCCGCTCCCTTCGCATGAAAAACAGTCTACAAGCTTTAATAGGCAACCTAGGAAGTCCGGGAAGGGCTTATTTTTTAAGTTGTGTTATAAGCTGTACACATTGGCAAAAAAAAAGGCGAATATTACATGAAAATTGTTACATATCACACCTTTAAGAACCCAGTTCAGCCGACTGTTGAAGCCCAAGCCAAGTTGCAGTGGAGATACTGTATGTACCTACAGAAAAACAAATCTGGCTTCTTAAAAATTTGACACTGCGCCACTCAGAGAGCAGTGTAAGTATTCCTCTGTGTTTTCCCCAGAACAACAATCTTATATTGGCTCAGGCAATGAGTTTGCACACAATAGTAATAAAACTTCTAAACTCTATAGATGTTTTTATTTTTATTTTTTGTTTATAAAAAAAAAAATCTTTTTTATGTGTTTATAGCTGGACCCATCTATTAGAGAACAGTTGAAGTAAGATGAGAGGCAGCCAAATGACCCAGTGAGAGATCCAGTTGATGGCATGTCAGATGAATCAGAACTGCACGATCAGGACACAAGATCAGTTTCAAAACAGCCCAGCACCTCTCCAATGGACATTGACACTGAAAAGAGGGCTTTTCCCACTCCATAAACACAGCCAAAGAAACTGCAGAAACATATGCAATCTTAAGACATAGAGGTACAGAAACTTGCAGTGTTATTGTTAGTGCTTGCCGTTTTGGTCAAATTAATTTATGTATATCAGCAACCATTCTATGCATGTTGTAAATTTTTACACTGTAAAAATAGCTTGTATTTGACCACAATTCCATTATCTTCAGCAAGCTAACTGGGTGATATTTATTATGGTGTCAAAATAATAGTTCCTCAAGAAATACGAATTAATGAACCTGGCATCGTTCATGTTTCTCGTTCTTTCCGACAACAAAGCACGTGAACACGACATGCTTCTAATTACCACTTCAGAAGTGGGAAGCAGGATGATTCCAATAGCACATGAAGGCAGCATTAGTTCATGTTAAAGGGATAGTTCACCCAAAAATGAAAATTCTCTCATCACTTACTAACCATCATGCTATCCCAGATGTGTATGATTTTGTTTCTTCTGCAGTTTACAAATGAAGATTTTTAAAAGAATATCTCAGCTCTGTTGGTCCATACAATGCAAGTGAATGGGTACTAAAACTCTGAAGCACATAAAGTCAGCACAAAAGTAATCCACACGTCTCCAGTGGTTTAATCTTTAAACTTCTCTTCAGAAGTTATTTGATAAGTGTGGGTGAGAAAAATATTAATATTTAAATCCTTTTTTAGCTATCAATCTCCACTTTCACTTTCTTCTCTCTTTTTTGGCAATTCACGTTCTCTGTGCATACTGCATAGCCACCTACTGGGCAGGTAGAAAAAATTACATTAAAAAACAATATTGACTTAAGTATTGATCTGTTTCTGTCCCACACCTATTATATCATTTCTGAAGACATAGATTTAACCAATGGAGTTGTATGGATAACTTTTATGACTCCGACTCATTTCCTCGAGGCTCTGGTGATGACGGGAGGCCTTTTCCTCGCTCTGTCGGTGGGCGGTACGGCTGCTGATTCTCGGCGGGTTGGCAGAGAAATCGGCGATGTCGACTTGATAGAAGATGGAAGAGAAATCTTTTATCTCTTCACTTCTGCAGGCAAACGGATGAAGATGCGGATTGCTCGGCGGTCTCCTTCGGATCCGTTTGAGTGTTCAGTGGAACACAGAGTAATCTCAACTCATCCAGTGAGATGGAGATTGTATGGCCACAGTTTCAAGTCAGACATTATTTCCTTGTGCCACGAGGCTATACCTGAGAGCAGCGATGAGCTGCGTCTACGCACGGCGAGCAAAGTTGCTGGAAGCAAATCCCGGAAGCATCTCAGAGTTATTTCTACTCCCGATGACGTCATGGTTGAGGGCCGTTCTGTTGTGTGCCTCATCCAATAGGAGTTGAGAGTTCGATCCTTTAGTGAGCAAGGCTTCATGGGATTTGTAGTCTGTTTTGGACTCCCTTTGTTTGATTTTGGCACGGTTTTATCAGTAAGATTTATGACTTTGTATGTGGGGCCTCAGTTAGGTTTTACAACTGTGTTAGGACTGCCTTTGTCATCTATCTGAATACATGAGGCCCAACATTCCCCCCTTTGGTCTGAAGAGTTGGTTGATGTCCAGCATCTTTAGAGCAACTGAAGGGCCGAACAGTTCTTGTCGGTTCACAGTAACCTGTGGGTTACTCCATCCATGTATTCCTGATAGGAAAGAAAATGGTTGCACAGTCCATACAGTTCATTAGAATTCACAGAGGCTTTATCGTCTTGACAGAGATTGAGGCACATCTGGGCATAGAACTTCTAGCTAAATCTAAAACTACATTCATCACACATAAACATTTCAAGTTATTGGTAGGCACAGCATTAACCGTATCACAATCCTTTGTTGCTCTTTGGTCATAACACAAAATCAAAGTAGGACCTGACAATGGTTACTAGGACCAAAATGTTAGAGGAAAGGATAGGAGGGCTAAAGGTTAAAAGACTTACCCTTGGAAATGATTAGGGTTAACCTGTGGGATGGACTCAGACTGATGTGTAAAACGCTGCTGTATGAGGAGAAGGGAGTCCAGTCTGGCCTGTAGGTGTTGAATGTACCTGTTCATGGTGTGTGCAATAATTGCGATGATCCAACCACTAAGGAGGAGCCAGAGGGCAACCAAACTGATAGGGTGTTCTTGGTAAGATGATGATCTGCTTATGTGACTAGGAAATATTGTGGTCAAGCCAGTCGGTTTGAGACTGAACTTCACTAATTTCGTCCCTTCAGCCTGAAGCTGCTGTTGAAGGGTGTCATCAATGGAGAGGTTGTGACCTCTAAATGCATCCATGATCTCAATTTCTGCTTCTTGTTTGTTGATGTTGAGTTGGAGAACAATATTTTAAATGTGCACGGTGGCTCCTTGGGGAACCATTAAGAACACCATTTGGTTTGGTAGCCTTAGTTTAGTGGCTGTATCATGGTGGTTGTATGACATTGGGACTTCAGTGGCTGGTGTGTTAACGAGCCAGCGATTGCCTGCTCGCTCTACCCTTGTCTCTGTTCTTTCATCTTTGACAGACATGCTACCTTGACACTTTTGTTCAGAGAGGTAGTTAGTCACCTCTCTAACAAAAGGGTTGTGTTTGGCCAAACCCAATGAATGTCCTTTGTTTTGGTACACATGTTTAGGTTAGGGATGAGGTAGAGCGAGGGGTCCTCATCATGGTAGGTGAGTGTTGGTGGTGTTTTGAGGTGAATGTGTGCATTACCTCTCTGAAAACCAACATTAAATATGGACTTTAGTCTGTATATATTCTGCCTTTCTATGATGGTAGATTGAGGATAAATCCTATTTTGAGGTTCTGAGGATTTACATGGATTGGAATTTCACTGCCGAGACTATATACCAGGTGTATCTGTGAAGGTTGCACAATGGAGATAGTAGCAGATCTAAGGATTTGTTTGACAAGGTCTAGGGAGACCAGGTAAGCTGGTATCCTTCCACCACTCAGACTGTTGACTGAGGAGCTAATTTCCCTGAGGTCCTGCAGTAGATCTCTAACAATACGCACATAAGTTGTCTTCTCTGACAAAGTCCCTAAAGCATGCAAAGTGTTATTGATAAGAACGGAGTGCAAACTTACAGTGACTATAGTACCCTGAAGGGTTTTATTCAGGCCCTGTAATTGTTCTTGTTGGGAGTCGTCATCTCTGCTGGATTTTTGGATGATGGTGACTTGTCCATCTGAAGCTGGCAAACTGTTTTCTGGACCAAGTGGTCTCAGTATGTCAACCTGAGCCCACGTGTCCATGATGGCAGTCAATGAGCGGAACCAATCGGTTCAGTAGGTCCTGGCCAGTTAACAGTGGTTCCGTATTAATGGGACATATGTAATCAGGGTGTACTAGCGTCATCCCTTGAAAGGTAATGTCGATCCACACCTGTTTTGTGACGACCTCTTGCGTGTAGCTTGTGATGCTTACACTGCAGTTCTGTCTGTAACAGTTTTCCAAGAGAGAGCTTTGCTCTAGCCACCTCTGCGAAGGTGTTGGAACCCATTAGACTTATTTCGGAACCAGTGTTGAGTAGTGCATGGGAGCTGATGCACCCATGTGTCAGGCATTGCCCTTATGGTACAGATTGCCCAAGAAGGTCAGAAAAGGAAGGTGTGGCATGTTAGGAGTGACTGTTTTGGGGAGCAACTTGGACCCTGTTCCCCTTTTCCCGATCTACAAAGTAAACTTTGGCATTAACGGGAGGGGGTACATTGTCTAGTCATATTGACGAGGTTTCAGTGCCGTGTTCCTTTGAGGAGTTCAGCGGACCTGGTGAACAACGGAGCATGTCAAGCTTTGTTACTAAGTCAGACAAGCATCTCTTTATATCCTCCATTTCCTTTCTCAAATCTTGTTCTCTGAGGGGGTTTGAAACCTTTTCTACCCACCCACCTTCTTGTTTGGGTTTTCGTTGGAACCATGCCTTTCCTTTCAGCCGGCGAACGTTTGGTCGTTCAGGCCTGCCGTGACCCTGGGGGTGTGTCTGGTCACCACCCCCCTGGTTCTGTTGCCTACCCTGCTGGCAAGGTGATTAATGCCTCTGGGGTCCTGTTCTAGCATTCACCTTAATGCGAGGCATTTCGTTGCCTTCAAGCGCTAGGTCTGCATATTCTGAGGCTTGGATCCCCAGGACTCTGGCGTCGCCTTCATGCCCTCGAGCAGGGCGTACGTGTGTCTCCCATGCCAGTTGCGCGTACCTTCTGATTTCCTGCATGGTGGGGTTGCCCGTTCTGCAGTGCATTGTGACATCATATCGCACGCACTCGTGGAGGTTGTGAAGGAAAAGAGACTTGAAAGCTCTTTCCTCCTCCAGACCTGGTGCGTTACTTCCTTGGAAATACATGGTTCTCAGGCATCTGTAATACTCACGCGGAGGCTCGTGCCTCTTCTGGGTGATGGTGAAAGTACCTATGGTAGCGGAGGATTCGTTGGTATACAGCGAATACTCCTTGCATAGGGCTTTACACAGAGCTGAGTAGCGGTTTCGGGTACCAGTTGGTAGCGTTTCCATGAACACATGGACACTCCTTACCGTGGTCTTCCATATGAGCTTGAGTTTTTCACGCGACGAAGCATAAGTCAAGTCAACCAGTCAGTGCTCAAATTCTCTGAGATAATTGTCGATGTTTGAATCTCGTTTACTTGGGTCAAAGTGCTCAATATCCCCTGCGAGGGACTCGAGTTGTCGGATGCGCAAGCCTTGGTGTCGGTATGACCACGGGTCGTCCGAGTCATCCGAAACACCATAGTCACTCGGATCGCTATAGCTATGAGGACGACTTTCTCCCCTTCGTGGTGGGGAAGGAGTCCAGACGACGTGTGGGGTTGGACCCCGGGTTGCGTACAGCTCCCTGGCTAATGGGATCTTCGAGCAGCTTACACCACTCTGGGCTTGGAAGTAATTGTCCCTGGTTTGAAACGCATGGTGGCGTGACTGAAAACTGACTGGGGGGGTCAACTGAAAGGAGGGGCACCTGCATCCAACCAGCGGGCTGCTGGAGGAGCTTGAAAGGTGTCTCGGAGGACGAAGTCTGAGACTGTACCATTAGGGGCAGCTCGGCTCCTAGCATGTGTCCCTGGGTTTCTCAGGGGCACATTTCTACGTGTAGCGCTAAAGAGGGGGCCCTCTTCTATGTCAAATGTTGTGTTGTGCGTTTCAGCTGCACTTACCTGATCTGACTCTACTCTTAGCTGGGCACCTTGAAGCTGCCTGCACAAGGTTTCGTTTTCCTCCTGCATCTGGGCATTATCTTCCTGTGCCTGGACTTTCTCAGCTTGGGTGCACCTAACTTGTTGGTGCAGGCTGAGATTTTCCCTCTGCACCGCTTGGTAGCTGCTCTGAGTTAAATAACAACAGCAGGCTTTGAGCAGACTATTGTAAACTTACCAACCACTAATTCACTCTTAAGAGCACTTTTGCACCTCACTGGCTTATGCTTGGCAAGTTGTGAGAAGTCAATTGTCAAACAGAACCAAACTTTGAAGTAATGATTCAAGTTATTACTTTGGATTCTTATGCATACACACTGTAACAAACTGGCACGTAGGATGCCTCAAACGGGGCACCAATTATTATGTAGGGCTTTACTGGTTGTTTAGATCAGTGTTACAATCAGAAATAATTGGTAATTATTTCTTTAGTTATTAATTAATATTTAAATTAAATAATAGAATCTAACTCATTAAATCCTCATATGGGGCTCCAGTAAGGGTCAATAAGCTAGTGTTAATTTTAATAAATGTTTCATCGATGTTAACAATTAACAATTATCTTTGATAATTGTTGATTTAAAGGATTAAAAAAAGCTAACATTGTTTCAAATCAATGTTCTATTGATTTTAATAATTAATAATTATCTTTAAGAATTATTCATTATTGCCAATAACCAAACCCACTCCTAAACGTAGCGCACTACATTTACTGGAGCCCCATATGAGGTTTTAATGAGTTAGATTCTATTATTTAATTTAAATATTAATTAATAACTAAAGAAATAATTACCAATTATTTCTGATAGTAACACTGATCTAAACAACCAGTAAAGCCCTACATAACTTTACACAAAAAAAGGTTAGCAAGTGATTTTATCACACGAAAATCACGTGAACTCACATGCTGTTTACGTTTTGTGACTAAACAGTGAGTATTTTAATGTTTGCGGATTGGCCCCATTCACTTCCATTGTTAGTGCCTAACTGTATTTTTGCCTTTTAAAGAAAAAGGAAAGACAGGTCGAAATTAACTTTTGTGGTAATCAACATTGTGGCACAAATATCAGAGCAGTAGACTTGTGGGCAAGTGCTCTGACATATGGTGCAGTATCAACATGGGTGACCCAGGATTCAGTCCCAGTTCGTGGTCCTTTCCCGATCCTGGTCCCCCTCTTCTCCCAGTCATTTCCTATCCCTCTCTCCACAAACCTAATCTAATAAAGGCAAAAAATGTAACTTGTAAAAAAAATAATAATAATAATAAATAAATAAATAAATAAATAAATAAATAAAAACATTATGCCACAAATGCTGTTGTTTGAGCTTAACTTGTATTAAACCCAGCATATTGCTTTAAACATGAAATGTCTTTCTTCTTTTTTGCCTATCCATTTATTCCTGTGCCGGATTGTTTGTGGCAGGAAATAACTTAAAATCAGTGGTTAACAAAGTGGCTTTTATGTCAAAAGATGATCATTAGTAAGGATGGATCATATTGATTATTATGTTTGGACAAGAGAAATGCATGTGGAAAAAATGCTGCCAGTACTCCCCTTGTTTTTATTTACTGTATACTTTATGTACAGTATGTATATTAATTATTAATTGGGCATTAAAACTGATAGCACAGGGTGGGGCGGGGGGGGGGGGGGGGGGGGGATCATATTCAAAGGCAAATTTGCCAAATTGTAAAAAATAACAAAAAAAAAAAAACCTTAAAAAAAAACAAAAAACAAAAAAAAAAACTAAGACTAAAAGTATTTGTCTCATAAGGCAGTTTATGAGAGCTGCTGGTAAGCAAAAGTAATTCCTGGCAGTGTAAACAACAGAACAGTGCACATTTGCTGGCATTTCCTACCAGTATGTACCGGTCTACTTGGTCCTGTGAAATATGTAAAGTTCTTCTGGACAGACTATATTTCTCAAATGTTATGACAAGACCACTGAGGGACAAATACTTTCAAATGTTCTTGCAAAAAGTTTAAGATGTTACTCTATTCAGTTTTAAACTGGCAATCCTTAAAGGTCTGAGCTTGGCTAAGCTCCTGCCTCTATGTTCTCATACAGAGAAATAATGAAGTCCAAGAATGGTCAAGAGGGCCTTCAAAAAGCAGCCTTCCTGTCAGGGTTGACTATCTGACACTGCTTTGAACCAACATGGATATTAAGGCATGCTTCTGGAACTGACAAATACATATTTTAATTCCACACTTGTATAACAACTTCAGCTGACAATAAGGGGATTCTTCGTGTTCTCTCTCTGTTCTCTATGGCAAAAGCTGAGCCCAATTAACCCGAGTTAGCGAGAGCGCAATACTACCAGCGGTGCCTTTCTCCAACACTCAGGAGATAAGTCTTTACTATTAGGGTGAATACACTAGGATGCCTCACGCTTTCCTAATTGAAACCTTTGGGACTGGCTTTTTAAGTTTTGAGAAAACCATGAATAACTGTGAGCTTGTACAACTGAAGACGTCCTTTTACATTCAACACACAAAAACAAAGTGGCATTTTCTTTTGCTATGAAATTGACACATATACTTCAAAAGTCAAGCAACAGTTTAGCACCTCTTTATTAATTCCATTGCTTTTATTTTCTGTTATAAAGCATCTTTTCTGTTATTCAAAGTATCTGCAGCATAATGGGTGAGGTTTGCTAGTGCATAGTGCATACCTGAATCACACCCGAAAGTGTGAAAATACCATTGCATTGACCACATGAAATCGCATGACGAGCAAAGTTTTCTGCCAGTTGATAGATCTAGGGTCTATCATAGGGTGGGACATATTGAAGGGAACATACTGTCCCTTAAAAAAAAGTGTGAAGCCTTTATACAATCATGCCAATACAATGGCCCTTAAGTGACACCCCCTAGGGAGCTACATCACAGGCTCCATAAAGGCGCTCGAATTAGCACCATCGAGTCGAGATTTTCTGCAAAAGTCAAGAGCCTATGCAGCTGCTGGAGAGTATGGTCAGCTACGCAGCATCTCGTTCCCCTCAGGGAACCAAAGTTGTAACCAAGATGTTCCCTTTTGTGGAACTCGAGCAACGTATAATTATTATGGGAATGGAGTACATTCACGCCATGTGAACAGTAGCTGCCAACTGTCTAAGCCCGTGTGGCAAGCATATTGTGGTGCACAAGCGAGCTAAAGCATCTGAATAAAAGGAATTATGAATTTACTCCTGTTCCAACAGAGATATTTTACTTATCAATAACTGTTGTCAAGGGCTCGAACGGAGCGCCTCTAAAACAACAGATAAATCCCATAAAGGAAAGCAGAGGGGACAAAAAGATCTAAGCCTGCATACCCCGCGCATAGACATGAGAATGACTACCAATAGAGACTCCATTGATAAGCGCATGTTCAGCTGCTATAGCAGCAACATAGACTTTAAGCATTGCTGGGGCAACCCCGGCCCTGAAACGCTCCTGTAAAAATTCCAGTACTGTACTGACAGGACAGTGAACTGGATTTTCACTTCACATTGCACACAAAGAAGCAAAAATACACCACTTATTTTTTTATTGATTTTCTCCCCTTTTCTCCCCAATTTGGAATGCCCAATTCCTAATGCGCTCTAAGTCCTCGTGGTGGAGTAGTGACTCTACTGTGTCTACTGTGTGATGGAGAACGAATCTCAGTTGCCTCCACGTCTGAGACAGTCAATCCACGCATCTTATCACGTGGCTTGTTAAGTGCGTTACCGCGGAGACGTAGTGTGTGTGGAGGCTTCACGCTATTCTCCGCAGCATCCACACACAACTCACCACACGCCCCACCAAGAGTGAGAACCACACATTATAGTGTCCACGAGGAGGTTACCCCATGTGACTCTACCCTCCCTAGCAACTGTGCCAATTTGGTTGCTTAGGAGACCTGGCTGGAGTCACTAAAATACACCACTTAAACATATATAGCCTTCTCGGTGATGGAGCTCTAGTATTTAGAATGGTATCAACCACAGCGGGGGATAACTCATCATTCAAAAGAGCGCCCCGTTGAGGGCCCACACCCATAACTTCCACAAAGTTACCATAATCTGGTTGTCGGGTGTTCAAGGCATGTACAATGGCAAACTCATCCTGATACTGACCGAAGGGCAAACAGGGGAGAAATAGATATATATAGAAATATATATATATAATAGAAATAGTTTCCTTCACTGAATGGGGGCTCACCCTTCGTTACATAGCAAGCCCGTCAGGCTCATACGTAGACCTATTTTTATTGTAATTTAGGTATATTACGTGTGCCCCGAGACCCTTGGTCATGGAGGCAAAGGCAAAACTCAAGCTGAAAATATGAATTGGTTGTTTGCAATGAATGGGGAAACTGAGCTAAATTGGTGTACTGAAAAACAGGTTAGACATTAAACTGGTCCCAGCATATAATGGGGGAACAACATGTAGTACTTGAGATAAAGTGCTTTTGCACACCGGATAGAACATTTTGTTTAGAATGCTCAGCATAATTTTTTGTATGTTATTCACGGGAGTTGGATGGTGGAGATAGACACAACTTTGAGGCACCTCGAGCACGGCAAACTTAACCCAATAGTGAACTCCGCTTCATCAGTAAATACTTATGCAGGCTTCGACTGGTCACAAGACTGCGGTCCTTTGAACGGCGCCGATACGAACACCAAGCGTTTGTCTATGAGACGCGATACATGTGGGGGGGGGAGCTTTTGCTAACCTCGATTCATAGAAGGAGGCACAAAGTCCATTGTCTATCACCCTCACAAACAAAAGCATCACCTTGACCAACTCGTTCCCCAGCACGAGCCACGAGGGGGAAATCGAGGGAAAGTCCAAACAGAGCCGGTGAACTCAAAGGCATTCCTTAACATGATGCACTTGGTTGGACTGCAAAACCATCGTGTGTAGATCCAACAGCTGTCTGAAAAGAGCATCATCCATGCCGCCATCTAAAAATCGAGCAGAGATAGCAGTGCGCATCTCTTCTCTCGCCAGAACGCCCGCGTGACCTTACCTTCCAATGACAAATTCTCTAAAACAACGTTTTTTAATATCGACGGTGCGCATCTCTTCTCTCGCCAGAACGCCCGCGTTTCCTTACCATCCAATGACAAATGCTCTAAAACAACATTTTTTAATATCAACGGCTCACATACATGTTGTTCATCAGAAAATGGCCGCCGAGCTAGGCCTCAGAGCATGTCCGACGGGACTCAAGCTTTCGCTCAGGGGGAGGGTGACAAACATGAGGAGGATTCCGGTCTGATCTTCTCAGACACAAAGCTGAAATCCCAAACGGCTCCAGCACACGGAGCTCCAAATCTGGAGGCCGTAGAACTGGAACAAGTGGGGATAACACCTCGTGGTGAGAAATTGCGAGCCTTGATGAAGTGCCATTTTTCTCGTCAGTCCCTTGTAATGTTTGGAAAAAAGCAAATTGAAATTGCTCTGAAAATTTATGCTGTATTTTACATGTTTGCCACTCAAAAGGGAGAAAAATAATCATTGCTTCGATGTTGTAACACAGACTCAGGCTGAGTGGGATCCATGTGCAGTTTATTAACACGCAACAAGTTCAGAGTACAGACAGGCGTGGGTTGAATAACCAGGGCAACCAACAATATCAAATGTGGTAAAACGCAGAGGATCGGGGCAGGCAGCAAACAGCAATAGAGATAGTCCAGGCAAACACAGTGGTAGGCAGGCAGCAAAGAATCGTACAGAGTTAATCCAATGCAGTCAAACACGGGCAGAACAACACAGTAAATAATAATGCTCAGAAATGTAGCCAGGGCAAACAAGACTTCACAAAGTGTGAACATCCACAGCGGGCTTAAATAGTCTGAGAGATATGGCACAGGTGTGTAGTAATCAGTCCAGGCATGTGGGCACTTGGGAAATGTAGTCCAATGTTAATACTCAGGTGAGTGAGACCTCCGGTGGTCGACTGAGGAATCTTCACCGGCGTTCGTGACAGATGTGAGTCATTAGAAACAAACATGGGCTTAGACAATTCATGCACTGAGAACAGAAAATCTGACTCTATGGCGAAAAAGCGAGTGCCTTTATAGAGCCTGTGGTGTAGTTCCCTAGGGGGTGTTGCTTAAGCGCTATCAGCCAATAAATTGCCGTGATTGTATAAGGGCTTCAGACCATGTGACACATGGATGTTGTCCCATAGCAATCATATGCAGCTCGAGTTCCATGAAAGGGAAACAAAAGTCAACAGGCTTTAGTTTCGTAAAAGCCATGAATCATGAATTGCTACTTGCTGGTCGGCTGCAGGGGGAGGGCATACAGAGTATGTGATTGGACAAAAATCTGTGCAGTGTATTATGTCTTTTTTTAAATAAATACAAAAATATATAATACATATAAATAAAATACAGAAAATGTCCCTATTACCTGTCAGATATCACTGAAATGGGTGCCATGAAAACTGTCTCTGTAACAGTGCTAGGTCACAGGGCTGCCTATATATGTGCAGCAAGAAGCTAAGAGAATCAGTTTGAAAGTTGTCGTGTTTTCATGTGAGAACGTTGCTTTGCTACCGTTGCTTTTGACAATTATCGTCCTACGTGTAGCAGTCCTCAAAGTGGGTAGAAATCTGTTGCGGTCTGCACCTTATATGAGCTGCCAGTATGCAAGAATAGCTGCCGGGACTGTGATGTCATTTGCTCATCATTGAGCACCCACATCGAGCACTGTGTATAAGGTCAGTGTAACTGTATTTTTGCTGACATCAAATTGCATATTTACTTAATTTTTCTTACCTGTGACAATGAGATGCTCTCCAACTCCATCTATGATTACAATGCTCTCTAAGTATATCTGTATGTGTGCATGTCTTTGAAGGGCGGGTTTCGGAAAGGGGGGCTTGTCTAATTCAACAGCTAAGTTTAGTGGAAGTTCCAGGATGACTAATGTAAAGGGAGCCAGCTGGTACATGATAGCTGTGTGGTATGTGTAAACCTCACTCCCCTTGCCTCAAGAGGTGCACTAGCAACTGACACTAGAGGCTGCAGCCTTTAGCCTCCTTGTTAGCGCACCCACCTCCCATGCCGACTGACACTGTTTCAAATCCCACTCAGAGCGGGTTTAGTAGGACAGGTTACACAAACAAACAGCTCCTTTTAATGCCTATATCTGCTAAAAGAGACTTTTGACAGTGTCTAGGAGTACACTAGCACAAACTAGCCTCAGAGCAAATAAATATTCTGATTTTATGGTATCTTTAAAGAGTTCAGATAATGTGAACTGCAAAAGAGAACAAATAATTATAATAATATAGCATAAATAAAACTTGATAAATAAAAATATTGTGTTTTGACCTGACGAAGACCTATTTTGGGTTGAAACATTGTCAATTAACTGGAACGTTTAGCAATGTGCCAGCGTCTCTCCTCATTCTTATGAACTTCAACTTGTAGCTGTGCACCTACATTCTTTTTAGATGTGTATACTACCTCTATACCCTGCAATTTATCCCTGATAACCCTGATAGGGCCACGTCCATGCACCTTCTGTTATATATTACTACAGAAAAGAGGGTCAATTAAGTGTTTCTTGGTATGAAAGATTTAGTATTATGCTGACAGCAACCAATTTGGTGCCTTGCTATTTTTTGGTAGTTTGGGCGGATCGATGGCCCAACTCATTAAGAACACAGAACACTTTAGGGAAAGACCCCCACAAATTCATTAAGGCACTGTGGGATTAAGAGAAAGAACATTTGTCAAATTAAGTGAAACCTGTGCTATTGATTCCTGCTAACCAAGGTAAATGAAAGGTAATTAATTAAAGCGGATTAATGGATAAATGAGGGCATGGCAGAGGCATTTCCTTAGGAGTTTTAATGACCCACAGGGCAGATGAAAGGACTTTTGGTACACTTTATTTGTGCCTACTGGATAATACTTCACTACAAGCCCCCTCATTATTGTTATGTATGACAAGCAGTTGGAAAGTTGGCATGAAAAGAATGATGTCGAGAGAGGAATAACTGCATTTTTTAATTCAGGTCAAGTGTTGTAGGTGAGAAGAGCTTCAGTCAGTGAAGCTGTAATTGCGCTTCACTGGGACTGGGGTCATTTGTCCACTGACGGTGGATTACTGGTCCTATTGTTTGTGATCACGCCTACAAAAAGCCATGCAAATCTGCACAGGGTTCCTTGCTTCAGTCTCCTGAGAGGAAACAGCTGTTCCACCCTTCTGTCTTCAGAAGGAAGATGAATAATTGTATCCCTTATCAAGTTTTCCTTTGTCACTGCAGCTACAACAAATGATTTTTTAAACAGCTACTCCACAGTCCATGTGTTCAAGTATTGACTACCACTTACGGCATATAACTGGTAATTACAGGTACTGTCATAACAGCGAATAACTTGGATTGCCATGATCATCTCAAAGTCTGCAATGGGCCCTTTTCAAATTCCGGGTTTGGAATGTTATAGTAAACAACATCAGGGTAAACACCAAAGCTGGCATGGTATAGAGATAAAATTTGAGACCATAGGAAATGTTATAGCAGTGTTCCCTTTTGCACCAACAGCAAAATAAAAAAAAAAATACAATTAAATTTCCATAGCTTTCCAAAAGAAGAAAAATTAACAGCAGTTGAATTTGAAACTGTATGTTAAGGTGATACACCAGAAAAATGGAAAGGTAACCAGGTAATTTTGCTCAACACTAGTGTGAAGGGGTTTGTTGTATGGGGAAGGAGGAAAACGTGGGAACTTTTATTTTACAAAATTCAAAATAGCTTTTCAGCAATAACAATGTCATGTAGCTTATAGTGCTCACCCTTACTGCTTTCTCTCTCTCTGGACGAATGCTTGCATAATTTAATTGATTATTGCTTTAATTTATTCATGCCAGGGTAATATCACTAACCACAGTGATATACATTAAAGAATGTATATTAAAAAGCTGAAAATTTGCTAGATTTATCCTGCTACCATAAAGTTGACATATCAAACTCTGTGAAAGTGTCCATATTGGTGTCCAAAATGGGTGGACAAGCAATGTCTTATAGGTTCAGTCCCTCTCAGCGCATCAAGTCTTTGTTAAATGTGCACTACAGAGACACCACAATGCCCCAATAAAGCCCTCAGTAGCTGAATCACTGGTGCAACTCCTTGAAGAATATTGGCTCTTCTTTTAAAAGGACTGAAGTGCCTACAAATCATTTCCCAATGTGTGAAAAAAAATCTAAAAATCAATGAAGAGTTCTGCAAATTGAGTTTGCCACCTGCTTGAAAAACTTCACGCTCAGAATCCATTGGACCAAAAAATCTAAATCAAGCTGTCAACAGGCATTCTGTCATGATGGAACACTGACTTCGCTCAGAGTATTTTATAAATTCCCTGTAATCACTTCTAACGCTCACCAGACTCGAAGAGTGTATGGACATGGGCTTACAATCTTCACTTCTGGGTTCTGGCAGGAAATAGTTCATACTCCACAAGCATCAAGACATCCCAGTGAGACAGTGAGTGTATACTCTTTCATAAATACCGCTTTTATTGCATTGTGATGGAAAGATATCGGCCTGCTGAGGAAATCACAGACTGTTGTTTTGTTTGTCTTAGGAGATCTCAAAATTAAACTCTGAGGAGTGTGAAAGCAAAAACAAAATATGGTTTTATTGGTTTTATAGGGAATTAAGCATCCAGAGAGTCTGCAGATTAACTGTCTTATTTGGCAGCAAGAAACACAGTTCCTGGCCATTCCCCCATTTTCAATTTGTCTACCAGAATATAGGATGTTCCTCCAGAGCTTGTTGTATCTCCATAAATTTGCAACTCATTTGCACTTGCCGATTTTGACAGAGACCCCTGGACAGCGGCACTTAAACCGGTCATTATTTATTTGATCTCATTTGGTGTGATTTAAGGCTGAGCCTGGCCGGTAATTAAGCTGTGTCAGCATGTAGCCAGTATGGGTGCTTACTGATTTACAATAGATTACCATCTTTAAGGGAGGACCAGGAGAGATCCATGATTCACTCTCACATTCTCTTTTGGCTCAGGCATTCCGCAATGTCAGCCGACCGCAGCTGGTTTTCAGCAAATGACCCTCCTCTTTGTCTGCCAGTATTTATTGCAACACACTACCATCTTGTTCACGAAGTCATCCACATATCACTGTGTTGCAGTGTTTTATTTGCATAACTCATTTCCAGGAATGTGGTTGTCATTTGCTGCGCTTGACAAAAAGGCAATATGAAAGAAGGGCAGTCACTACCTGACAAAATATTAATATAGTAAACGAAGCAACTACACAGTGGCAGAAGTCAAGTGTCATTTAATGATGAACAATGACATCTTCTCTTTCACTGACTGCTTGGGAATAACAAAACGTTACTGAATGTACTCCTGAGGATGGGGTGGGTGTGGTGAGGATAACCGTGCGATGCAAGTCATAAAAATTCCATGACACTCTTCCTTGTTTGTCACTAGCAGCTTCTTTCTGTGGCACCAGTCTAATTTTTACACGTTATCCATAATTATTAAATGGCTCTCAGGAGTACTTGATTTTGATTGGCCAGTGGCGGCATTCATCAGTAAAATATTTCTGAATAATGACCATTATTTTTTTTATCTTTGTTTTTTACATAGCTGTGCTAGCGTCTCTCTATACTGTCTTCATTTATTTATTTATGTGGTAAGTACCCACATGAGAGCCCTGATCACCCTGTCAGGGTTCTTTTTTTTTCTTTTGCTTTTGCAATAATGATTAAATTATCACTCACTTATTGCCCAGTTATTGTTTTCATTTACAGAGATGCCTTTATTTGTGTATTGTACATGAGTGCATCTGTTTAGGCTGTTTTCAAACATGGTTTGATTGCTTACTGCATTCCTGAGCTCAATTCTCGCTCCCCCTGCCCATGATGGTCTGTCATACTGTAGTAGGGCTGTCTAGTATTTACTGTCACAAATAGCATATTGCATAACTGTGGTACATGAATGTGAGTATCATCATAAGTACAACTGTACACTCTCAGAAAAAGTGTAGTACCCTTGTTCCCTGTCTGTCACTCACTCGACGTTGTGTCGATGTAGTGACACTATGGGTTCGATGTTGAGAGCCCCAATCACCTTTGCTTAAAATAGAAAAGGCCAATGAAAATTGGCGAGTGGAATTTACATGCCACTCTCTGCCCTGGACATACAGGTATAAAAGGAGATGGCGTGCATCACTCATTCAAATTTTTTCTTCGGAGCCGAATGCATGCATTGTGTTCGTCCTCTCACCTTTCGCTTACGCTGCTGGATTTTATGGCGCATATTAGCGGTCGCCCTCGCACGGTCCAGTGTTGTGCTTCCCCTGGGCACTTCGGCGGCTGAGTCCGCGGGTGCTAAAAGAGTATATTCAAAAGAGTATATTTCCTTCTAAAAGAGCTTGCGCAAACGCTTGCCGTCTTTTTAAAGATGTCCTTCTGCGTTTGCGCTACTGGATGTGGCCGTTATCTCTCCCATCCGGACAGCCATGAAATCTGTCTCGAGTGCTTGGGGCCCCAGCATGCCGAGGCAGCTTTCGTGGAAGGGTTATGTTCTCATTGCAAGAACATGCCCATCAGAACGTTGTGGTCGTGGCTCACTTCCTTCTTCAGCTGGCCGGGTCGGCAAGCACCGCGGGCGATCTTGATGTGGATATGGGAGCGTTTTTGCCGGCTCAACCCCCGCGGACCTCCCATCCCCCAGCATGCTTGTTCTATCTGGAAGAGCTGTCGAGCGATACAGGCGGTCTGCCTCAGGGTGGATTTAATGTGTCGCTCACGACGAGGATGAGCTTTCGGTCACAGCATCGGAGGGTGGGTTTCTGCTATCGGGAGTGGATGAATCTTCTGAGCTCCCGCCCATGGGTGGTAGAGCACAGGATGAGGCGGATTCTGAGATGGCAGCCATGCTTACCCGGGTGGCTGCGAACATCGGGCTGAAGTGGAACCCTCCACCCTGCCCTGTGTGTTCACGGCTGGATTATTGGTTTCTGGGCTCGGAGCGCGACTCACGGCCACACCCCGTCCTGGTGCCTTTCTTCCCGGAAGTGCACGGGGAGCTAACGAAGTCATGGAATGCACCTCTTTCTGCCCATACATGCTTCGCGGGCTCGTCCATCTTGACTACCCTCGATGGCAGAGCAGCTAAGGGATATGTCGAACTTCCCCAGGTAGAGCGCGCCATAGCGGTGCATTTATGCCCGCAGGGCACAGCCACCTGGCGTGATCAACCAAGGCTCCCTTCCAAGGCCTGTAAGTTCTGTTCCTCATTAATGATGAAGGCTTACAAGGCCGCGGGTCAAGCCGCTTCCACCCTGCACGCCATGGCCATCTTGCAGGTTCACCAGGCCAAGGCGCTGAAAGATCTGCACGAGGGTAGGACCGACCCAGGGCTGATGCAGAAACTGCGTACTGTGACCGACCTCGCCTTACGTGTGACAAAGATCACAGCGTGTGCCCTGGGCCAGATGATGTCCACTCTTGTGGTCCAAGAGTGGCACCTATGGCTCAATCTTGCAGAGATGCGTGATGCTGAGGAAGTCCACATCTCCAAAGGGGGGCTTTTTGGTGAAGAAGCAGACAGAGGCGATTAAACACATCCTGCCACGGCGTGACCCGGCCGCCTTCAGGCCACCGAGGTCCAGCACACCATCTGCTTCTTGCCAGAGCCATTCCCCTGTGGTGCCGGCTCCACCTGCCTGTCAGCCGGCCCCCAAGAACCCCAGATGGGCTTCAAGGCAGCCCTGGCACGGGTGACCCAGTGATGAGGTGACCCGGGTGAACTCTCTACCCTACCATCAGCCCTGGGCCAGCGCATGGTAAGTATTATATCGCCGGGTGCCCTCTGGGCCTCAGCGCCCACATGGTCAGTAAAGCAGCAGTCTCCTCATTCCCTGGGTCAGCGCACTCGTGACGGCCAGGCACCAGGTTCCCTCATTCTCCATCAAGAGACAGCTGGCGAACAGTTAAGTGTGCTGGTCTCTGGGGCCGCTCGCCCACCCCAGTCACCGGCCACCGTTGCGGGCTTGCGGAGCAGCACGTCCCCCCTGGGCTGTCTTCCAGGTGGGGCGCCTGCTCTGCCCTGCCGCAAACCACCCTGCCCGGCCATGATAAGTCTAGTCGTCCCCCTGGTGCCACTGTCGCGGAGGCTGGAGGCCTGGTTAGCGCTCTTCAGCCCCTCGCGGTGGCTCATCAGGATGATTCGTCTCGGCTACATGATCCAGTTCGCCAGACGCCCGCCCCGGTTCAGTGGCATCCTCTCCACTACGGTGCAGGGCGAGGGTGCCTCTGTACTCCGGGCGGAGGTTGCCACCCTTCTGGCGAAGGTAGCAATAGAGCCCGTCCCCGTAGCCGAGTCGCGCAAGGGCTTCTACAGCCCTCATGTTATCGTGCCCAAGAGAGGGGGAGGGTTGTGCCCAATCTTGGGCCTGTGTGCCCTGAACAAGGCCTTACACAGGCTTCCGTTCAGGATGTTAATGCAGAAGCGCATCCTGGCATCAGTACGACATCAGGATTGGTTCCCAGACCACCGGAGCTGAGAGCAGAGGGGCCTCTGTCGAGGGGGGTCTCCGGAACCACCAGAGCTAGGAGAAGAAGGTCTGCCCTTATGATTTCGTAGAGAAAGTCTTGAAGAGACAGACGATCACAGTCCAAAGGGACCAGTTTCCTCATCCTGCCATTGAGTCCCAACCAGAACATAGTTCTGAGAGATCTCTCATACCAAATCAGTTGGGCGGTCAGATTCCAGAATTTGAGGCAGTAATCAGCTGCAGAAATGGACCCTTGGAAAGCTGCTCAATAAGTTCTGCTTGATCCATTTTGCGAGGTTGGTTCTTCTGTCAGTGTTGTGTAGGGAAGAGGTGGGAGAGTGAGGATCCAAACACAGAACTTTTAATTATAAACAAACAGAAGGGAGTACAACTATGAAGGAATCTTATGAAGAAGAAGGTAACACAAACATAGCAGTATGCTGACTAAAAAAGCACTAAATACAAACAAGGACCGACAAAGGAACAAGGAACAAGAGGGCATATATACACACAAGGGCTAACAAGATGACGAGGAACACCTGTGATACAATTAGGACAAGGAACTGAAGACAGAGATAATGGAGGGAAACTTTTTTAATTGCTCTAATGCCTTGCCACATACTCATTTCAACAGTGCTGACACTCGGAGTATGTGGCAAGGCATCAGGACAATTACTGATTATAAGAGCAACTCTGTCTGTCCCCATGGTGATGTTGCACTGACTAACGAGCTTAACACATTTTTTGCTCGATTTGAAGTCGATAATATCATGACAAGTGCAATAATCCCAGCAGTAGAGACTGAACAGACACTTACACTAAGCACACACGAGGTACAGCGTACATTTTGGAGGATTAATCCATGGAAAGCTGCAGGTCCAGATGGGGTTCCAGGACAGGTTATAAAAGACTGTGCTGGACAGTTAGCTGAAGTATTTACGAGTATCTTCAAACTGTCCCAAGCGCAGGCAAGGGTCCTCAAGTGCCTAAAGTCAGCTATCATAGTACCAGTACCAAAGAAAACAAACATCAGCAATTTGAATGACTCTGTTGCCCTCACTCCAATAATAATGAAATGTTTTGAAAGACTGGTCCTTTCGCATATTAAGACTGTCATTCCTGCCTCTCTGGACTCACATCAGTTTGCTTATAGGGTCAACAGATCTACAGAGGATGCCATCGCTCTGACTATTCACACTGTCCTATCACACTTGGACAGACAGGGCACATATGTGAGAATGTTATTTGTTGACTTTAGCTCTGCTTTTAATACTGTTATCCCCAATAAGCTCATTCTTAAACTTCATCATCTAGGACTTAGCTCATCATTATGTAACTGGCTCTCGAATTTCCTGTCGGAGCATCCTCAGGTGGTGAGATTGGGTACACATCTGTCTTCCACCATAACTCTGAGCACTGGCACACCACAAGGATGTGTACTGAGTCCTATCCTCCATTCGCTTTTTACATACGACTGTGCTGAGACACTTTCCAATAACATTATTGTTAAGTTTGCGGATGATACAACAGTGATTGTGCTGATTTCTAACATTGATGAATCAGCCTACAGAGCAGAGGTACAGAACTTGGTAAGCTGGTGCTCAGAGAACAATCTGACCCTCAACACAGGAAAGACCAATGAGCTAATTATCAACTTTGGGAGATCACAGAAGCCTGAATATGCACCAGTCCTTATCAATGGAAAAAGTGTTTCAAGTTTCTGGGCACATATATCTCAGAGGACCTTACATGGTCGACAGATACTCCTGCACTGATTAAGAAAGCACAGAAACGACTGTGTTTCCTGAGGACGCTGAGGAAAGCTGGTCTGCCCCAACAGATGCTGATGACTTTCTATCAGTGCACCACAGAGAGCATTCTAACATACTGCATCTCTGTGTGGTTTTTCAGCTGCACAGCCAATGATAGGAAAGCGCTCCAGAGGGTTGTCCTTCGAGCACAGAAGATAATCGGAGTGAACTGCCATCACTGGAAGACATCTACAGAACACATTGTCTGAAGAAAGCTATCAGCATCTACAAGGACCACACACACCCATGCCATCACATGTTTGAACTACTTCCGTCTGTCAGTCGTTATAAGACATTTTATGCCCGATCTTCAAGACTGAGGAATAGCTTTATTTCCAGAGCTATAAATGCTCTGAACCAAGCCACCAAGAACTCTCTGCCTTTTTAAATGTTTGTAGTCTTTTAAAACTTTTGGCATAATCAATGGAATTCACAGAACTGTTATCCTGTCCAGAATGGTGTGGAATTGTTCAGTGGAATCTGAACAGTTAACATTGACATTGTTATATATTGTACAATTGTGTATACTGGGTATATTGCTGTTACTTTTGTCATTACCATTTTCATATTGGATTGATTGCACACATTTAAATATTTATATATACAGGTGCTGGTCATATAATTAGAATATCATCAAAAAGTTGATTTATTTCACTAATTCCATTCAAAAAGTGAAACTTGTATATTATATTCATTCATTACACACAGACTGATATATTTCAAATGTTTATTTCTTTTAATTTTGATGATTATAACTGACAACTAAGGAAAATCCCAAATTCAGTATCTCAGAAAATTGGAATATTACTTAAGACCAATACAAAGAAAGGATTTTTAGAAATCTTGGCCAACTGAAAAGTATGAACATGAGAAGTATGAGCATGTACAGCACTCAATACTTAGTTGGGGCTCCTTTTGCCTGAATTACTGCAGCAATGCGGCGTGGCATGGAGTCGATCAGTCTGTGGCACTTCTCAGGTGTTATGAGAGCCCAGGTTGCTCTGATAGTGGCCTTCAGCTCTTCTGCATTGTTGGGTCTGGCATATCGCATCTTCCTCTTCACAATACCCCATAGATTTTCTATGGGGTTAAGGTCAGGCGAGTTTGCTGGCCAATTAAGAACAGGGATACCATGGTCCTTAAACCAGATACTGGTTGCTTTGGCACTGTGTGCAGGTGCCAAGTCCTGTTGGAAAATGAAATCTGCATCTCCATAAAGTTGGTCAGCAGCAGGACGCATGAAGTGCTCTAAAACTTCCTGGTATACGGCTGCGTTGACCTTGGACCTCAGAAAACACAGTGGACCAACACCAACAGATGACATGGCACCCCAAACCATCACTGACTGTGGAAACTTTACACTGGACCTCAAGCAACGTGGATTGTGTGCCTCTCCTCTCTTCCTCCAGACTCTGGGACCCTGATTTCCAAAGGAAATGCAAAATTTACTTTCATCAGAGAACATAACTTTGGACCACTCAGCAGCAGTCCAGTCCTTTTTGTCTTTAGCCCAGGCGAGACGCTTCTGACGCTGTCTGTTGTTCAAGAGTGGCTTGACACAAGGAATGCGACAGCTGAAACCCATGTCTTGCATACGTCTGTGCGTAGTGGTTCTCCCCCACATTTTTGAATGGGTTTTGTTTCACAATCCTCTCCAGGGTGCGGTTATCCCTATTGCTTGTACACTTTTCTACCACATCTTTTCCTTCCCTTCGCCTCTCTATTAATGTGCTTGGACACAGAGCTCTGTGAACAGCCAGCCTCTTTTGCAATGACATTTTGTGTCTTGCCCTCCTTGTGCAACGTGTCAATGGTCGTCTTTTGGACAACTGTCAAGTCAGCAGTCTTCCCCATGATTGTGTAGCATACAGAACTAGACTGAGAGACCATTTAAAGGCCTTTGCAGGTGTTTTGAGTTAATTAGCTGATTAGAGTGTGGCACCAGGTGTCTTCAATATTGAACCTTTTCACAATATTCTAATTTTCTGAGATACTGAATTTGGGATTTTCCTTAGTTGTCAGTTATAATCATCAAAATTAAAAGAAATAAACATTTGAAATATATCAGTCTGTGTGTAATGAATGAATATAATATACAAGTTTCACTTTTTGAATGGAATTAGTGAAATAAATCAACTTTTTGATGATATTCTAATTATATGACCAGCACCTGTATATATATAATCTTATTATTTCTTATTTTTAATTGTATTTTTATTTTTAATGTGCTACAGCATCTAGTAAGGAATCTGCAAGTATAATTTCATTGTATGGGTGCAATGAGAGTTGTACATATACAATGACAATAAAGATTCAATTCAATTCAATTCAAAAGGAACTTTCAAACTAAGAGTGCTTGTAAATTTCAAATTAAAAATCCTTGGGGGGAAACATAATGATATGATGTGGC
Source organism: Myxocyprinus asiaticus (assembly GCF_019703515.2). Lineage (NCBI taxonomy): Eukaryota > Metazoa > Chordata > Actinopteri > Cypriniformes > Catostomidae > Myxocyprinus > Myxocyprinus asiaticus. Next base: position 18,203,354 of record NC_059356.1, on the reverse strand, counting down.
ATAAACAGCAGCAATTAACTACTTATTTTGTTTCAAAGAAAAGGTAAAGTACCTTTAAGTCATATGGGTGAGTAGTTCCCAACTCTAAATACAAGTAAAGGGGTGGTCACACTACACTTCATGCTACATTCACTCCCATTCAAACGCATCCGAATGCAGCAGAGCAGAAACGCAAGCTCAGGCAAAGAAATGTCATAATACGCTGTGTACCAAAGTTCAAGCTTGGTGAACTCTGAATCGTGAATTTGTACAACAAGAGGATGCGCAACCAATAGGAGACTGAAATGTCACATGCTGACCTCTTGGCTCAATTCAAAGGATACATATTTCAAAGCTGTGAGATTTATTGTTGCAGGAAAATGAGTAGACAATCTATTTTAACATTTTGAATATAATATTATTTTTTATTTGTGATTCATTATTTACTTACACCAGAAGCCCTCCTGTGTGACACCATATCCTGGTTCATAGCGTTGTCTGAAAAATGTGTGTGCTCAAAGCCTAGTGGGACCGCCCCTTACATCGTTTATTTTAACAGGTTCACTTACATGAACTGTAAGAAAGAACTGATTCACATGAAATGATTTGGATTCCCCAGCGCTACATGTAAGAGAGAGAGAGGATGATTAAGGTAAACCCATTTGATTTCTCCCTCAGCTCCTTTGCTGCATTAATCGCAGTCACAATACAGTGTGACAAACGTACAACACTCCTAATTGGAAAAAGTACCTTGTTACTGGAAAGGCAACATTATTGTGAAAACAGCTGATTCGCTGTTACACTACTGAAAAATGTAGCATCATTACTTTTAGTTTGTTATTCCCAAACACTGGTTAGTAGCACTTGCTGTCAAGTGAACTTTACCAAGTTCACTTGAACCGTATCCCTGACCACCTTTAAAGCGAACAGGGGTGAAATTTGTTGTTGCAAAACTAAGTTAAAGACACTGAGTTCACACCAACCAAACAAATCGACATCTGATGTCAAACAGGCTCAGTCATTTGTAGACATGTTAATATCTTAAAGCTCTTCTGTTTAGCATTCACTCAGTTATTAGTCTTGGACCCCAAGGCCTACTCAAAGACATAAATACACTGATACATGGAGGACCTGCTGAAAACATTGAAAGCAGCCTGAGTGAGCACAATGCACAGTTGTGTCTCTCTCTTTGTTCCTATATCTGCCTCCTCCAAGGTATTTTGCACAGAGTCTAACCCATGCTCCCTTTGCACAGACGCCTGCCAAAAACAGTTTGCACCAAGTTTCATGCTTACGGTCTGTTGCTCCCTGCCTGGTGCAGCTTGCTCTGGGGTGGTTCATTCTTTTTATGTGTCTAATATCTATCTCCTAATATGATTGAAGTCCAAGACATTTTTATTTTTCTCAGACTGAGACTTAGAGATGTCAAGGCTGGTTTAGACACTCCCAAAGGAAGGGATGGCCTTAGTTCTCCTGAGGCCCCTGCTGATGCTGCTTATGTCGTCTTGTTGGCTGCTTATTCTTCCTTCCCCTTCAAGCTGTTTTTTAAGGATTTTAATTTGAAAATGTAACTTTTTGAGCAAAATGTGTCTTAAACAAAGAGTGCAAATGTACATTGTAACATGCAAGATTAAACCACTCTCCATATGGCTTCATTTTTTGACCAATACAATCTCAGACTGAGTTACTGGCTCTTTATTCCTATTAGTTACATGCTGGACATTACTCAGAGGGACTTGTTTTGCATCTAGGTTCGGCAGAATATTTACTGATTGGGGAGGATTTATTTAGTTAATAATGTGGCACCAGATATAAACCCCAGAGCGGAATGAGTTCTTTAATGGTCACTTTGAATGAGGAAATTTGGTTGAGCTTAACAACTCATCGTAAAGGCAATCTCTCCAATGGCACCTGTCGCCCATTACCGCACACTGTTCTGTCTCGCCCATAGAAATGACCAGACTGTTTCGGTTCCCAGACAGCATTTCAAGAAGCCATTGCTGAATGTGTACAGGTCCTGCAAGCAGGCAGCTTTAAACTTTAGTCATGACACCAGACAAGTGAAGAGGACAGTATGATAGCTGGCAGGTTGTCTATGAGGCTTGAGTAGATGTGCATCTCTTTCTGTTCTATGGCTTTTCAGCCTTTTCTCTTCCCGAACCTGTAAATCCATCACAGTGCACAATCCAGTAAACACTGTTCTCTCCTCTGCCTCCATGCTTGCTCAATGATTCACCATGGGGAATTGTCTTCAGATTTGTGTCAATCATTCTGTCTGCCTAAACTGGCCAGTTAATCCTAACGCTTCACAACAACAAAATCTATTCTTCAGACTCTCTTCATGAATCCTTCTATTGCGATTTAGTTGCACCCTCTTTCTTTCTAAAGTGCAGTTACACTTGTTGAGAAACACTGAGGCCCACAATAAGGTGCATTTGGACAAATAATTCATGCTAAATTTCTAAATGCTAGTCTGGCATTAAATGACAATTAACTGTTACGATCCTCTAATTTATTGGACAAGGGGTGTCCCAAGAGTGCTGATATTTACTGTATTTTTGTAACAGCATTAGAAAGTTTAACTGTTTGTATTACACTGTCTTGTCTGTGTTCACAGGGTTCCAGACAGGCTGTCAGACGCACAAGGATTGATGTTTTAGCTTCTTTGTGAAGTATTCACCCTATTTGACTGTAATTACATTTTTGCTAAATTATGTTGCATGGTTCATTACTCGCATTGCAGCCATTCCAAAGTGAAGTGTGGTGCTAAAAGTGACTTAAATGTTCTCCCAAACAGATAAGGTTTTATCAGAGTTTAAAACAACAAAACTGACCTCCCTACATTAAACCAAAACCTAGGTAGTTTCTTAAAAGCAAATGAAACACACAATTGCAGAAGCAACTACGTCATTTTGTGGTGCTTTTATGACACTTTCGGCTCAAGCGTGCTTTTCTGAACCTGTGCCCCAGTCCTTTTCAGTGCAAGTGCAACACAGTATCAGTTGAGGTGCCGCACAACTTGATCACACTCGAATAAGCTTGCAAATGTTGTTGGTTATGAAATGCAAATGTTGAAATGTATTGCCTTACAAGTAATGCGCTATAGTAAATGTGTTTTGATGTCATAAGACAGCATTGGGTGAGGAACAGAGTGAAAAGAGTTTATGAACTGATAATCTGACGTTTTATTCGTAATTTGTGTGAAAGGGAATAAGTCATTGTTGTCTTGGCGCCTCTATTAAGCCATGTAAAAATAATTTAGCAAAAATGTAAGCGTAAAAGAGACCAGGTTGGAACTGTTTTTGTCTAAGCAAAATATACGAATTAACTGGCCAAATTTTGTCTGAAACATACAGTATTATCCTGCCTATAGCTGAATCAATGTGGTGATATTCAGTAAAATTGCATTCTTGCTTGTGATATTGCTTAAATATTTGCCATGCATTTACACTCCTTTAATCATTCCTGAAAATAAACAAGAAAACAATGTTAATTTGTGCCATACAAAATATTTGTCAAAATGCTTTGTATGCATGGAAAGTATTTGAATTGTGATACAATTCTTTAATCACTGCTCATTTTGATTAAGACTGCCATAGCATTTGTGACGAGGCAGGCAAGGAATGAGGATCTAAATGCAGCTTTATTAACAAAAGGACAAACAAAGAAACTCAGAATATTAATAAAAAAAATATTTAAAAAAATAAAAACCATGGGAAACCAAGCACAGAACATGACAACACATGTAAAGACTGACAAACTAACCAGGGGAAACAAGGGTTTAAATACACAAGGGAAGACAAGGAACACCTGGGGAAACAATCAGAGAACGAGGAACACATGGGGAAACAATCAGAGAGAACCAATCATGAAAAAAAAAAAAAAAAAACTACAAAGGACTACAAAACCAAAGGAAACAGGAACTAAACAAAAATTTCAACATAAAAGTCTAAGCAAAAAACACAGGGAATACGTGACAGCATTATTGTTGTAAGCAAATAGATTTTAATTATATGTATGTCATATTATCAAAACTGCCATTTACATCTGTCAAGAATTAAAATATTTATTATATATTTAAATATCCCAATGAATTAATTTAATGATACATGCAATATTAGATGAAAATTGTCCTGTATTTACAGTGACTTACAGCACTGCAATACTTCAAGCAAAAAAAAAAAAAAAAAAACAAGCAATAATGCTTCGATGTTCTAATGGCAGTACCACTGAAGGACTGAGAAGCTGTGTCCTGTAACAATTCATGTCTTCCTCTTTCCCACACACAGATGGGGCATCAACTGAAAAGCTTAATTAATTTTTCCATGGCATGATACTTAGGACTGCTATTAAACAAAACTAAGAGAAAGTTTATTTAATTTATTTGACATTGATTATATATTTTTGCAATATGGATTTCCAAGAAGCATTCCATGATTGGCTATTTACAATACTAGATTGTTCATTAGATGTGAGGCTCTGTCAGGATATGATTAATTATGGAACAACACATGACTTCTGTTTGTGTCTAGTTGATGTATATTCTGTTTTCTTCCCTAATGAACAAGGGAAGCACTGGCTTTGCTCACACCCGCACAAACTCGGCACTAGCATTACTGCTTTTAATCTGGCATCAAGCCCTTTCCAAATAAAAACACAAAACTGTCTGAATGTCTGAATAATCATATAAAAAACACAATCATCACCCACGCGATGGCTCTAGACTTTATTAACACTTATGAAAACCTGCATAACTTTATTCCATGGAATCACTGATATATATATATATATATATATAGAACTGGATTGCTCATGACGTCATATCAATGAAGCCACTGTGCCACCATATTGCTATGCCTAAACATTCCAATGTCCCTACTGACTTAATAGGAAATCATCTCATTTCAGCGAGTAAACATTAGTCATTCAATCACCAATTTTATATCTGAAGTCTGCATGTACAGCCATACAATACAAACTTCCAACACGTATTTATTGAAAGCCAGAGAAAGTTATGTATATCTGTATCAAACAGTATTCACCTCTATCAAACTTCATCGGCGAACAGACCAGCTGAATGTAAACAAGTTCACTGAAACTGAGGTAAGATACAAACATACATTTTCAGACTTATTTATTGTGATAATCGAAGTGTTTGTTCAGAGTTACTTGTTTTATGTTCTTATCAAAAAGTGCCTTGTTCTCGCGGTCACTTGAATAAGAGTGTGCGCTCACTCTCCCTCTATCACACACAAAGTGGGCGCTGAGATTGAGGGAGACAAGCAAAGCAAAGCTGGTTAAAATTAAACTGATATGGGTGGGACTGGAGGATTACAGAGAGCACTTCAATATGAAAACAAGCAAATCCCTGGCATTTAAGGTGATTTAGAAATCCCGGTCCGACTTTTTGAAAGTCCCTTTCAGGGGTAAGGACGTATTGTCACCCTAAACAAGCAGATATTACAGCTTTTCCTACTTACATTACAACTTGTGGACAGTATTTCCGCTTCCTTTGGTGATTGCTACACTGATAGGCTGAACACTGGGGCAGGTGAATGCTCTGAATTTGCGATCCACATATGTCTTCTCCCTCGTAACGAATATTATACATAACAGGCAAATCAAACATTAAACATGACTGTCACTAGAGGGCGAAATGCAATTGTCTTATCTGCAAGTCAGAGATGGAGAAACGGGGATGTTTTCTCCTGTCAGTCATTGACACTCTATGAGAGGTTGGGCATAGTAAGATGGCTGCTCGAACACTTCCGGTGGCTTCACCACCTGCTGGCAGTTTAACGTTGCATCAGCGACCCAGTTCTATTTATATATCAGTGCATGGAACACATAAGGAGTTGTTTGGCAGAACATTATCATTAGTCACCATTCACTTTCATTGCATCTTTGTTACATACAAGTCATATGGGTGAGAAGTGAGTAAATGATGACAGAATTTTCAAATTTGGCTGTACAATCCCTTTAATATGTGAGCAAGTCAATCAAAAGAATTTAATTGACTTCAGTATTGAGATATTCAGTGGAAGATGTGGTAGTGATAGTCCCTGTGTGCATGTCCTGTTGTATCTGCTATTCACTGTCCAGCACACATGAAGCTGGGACTGCAGAGTTTGACCATGCCAGTGGGGTATAATGATGTCAGATGGAACAGCAAAGGGCCAGTGTAATCGCGGGCAGCCATGCTCAGTAAGCAGCCACTTCTGCCAGGCTCATTACCTTCAATGAGTGCCATCCAAACGAGATCTCAACTTTTTTGTTATTCCACAACTGCAGTTGAAGAGATGTACAGGCATTCTATTGGGAGACAGAAAATTGGCTGAGAGGCTATATATGTTTGCTCTTGAGTGCTGATGATAATAGTTGATTATTTTTAAAAATTTGTTTTGCTTATCGGTGCTCAGAATCTTACTGGCCTCAAAAAAGCCATTTCTGTTCAAGGTGTGGAAAATCACAGCTCACTCTAATGATTGGTGATTGACATTGAAAGCTTAGCACTCTGTTCCTTAAACAAATCTTTGTAATAAATGGGCAATTTTTTAAAATTATAAAATAAGCATTTCTCTTCACTGTTTTACACCATGTTCAGCTGAAAACAATTATTTTTACAACTGGCATATGGTGACCTCTCCTGGATATAAATGGATGTCACACTTGTTTATATGCTCTGAAACACTTACCGCTTTAGCCTCTGGAGGCAGTGTTTTCAAATTCAGTCAAGGTATACCAATTTCGGCTAAAGAAAAATCGGCACACACTTGCCGAATTTTATGTGAGATCAGGATGTTTTGTCCCCTGGCATATTTTTCTTCATATATAATGCATGGCTGGAATACATACAAGGCATATTTAATCGTAACATTTGTAGCATGATAAATCAAACTAAGTTGAACAAATGGAAAGGATTTTACTGATGATATAAGCACAAGGGATAACAACTAACAGTAATGGTAGGAAACTAGGCTATCTGTCCTACCATCCCTGTTGACAGGATCCCAATATTTGCACAATAACTCCAGTGAGAGAGAGAGAGAGAGAGAGAGAGAGAGAGAGAGAGAGAGCATATTGTTTTAGTATTTGTCTGCATCAGGGTGAGGCTTTCCTGCCATTAGAACTTGGCTACTGCTACACAGTGTTCACAGTCTAAAACCAGAGTGACAATTTACATTAATTGTAAATAGCACCTGCCACACCGTGCAGCTATTTGCACTCTAATCGTCTGGTGGAAACAAAGAAATTAAAGACAACTGCACCCTAAAGTATTGCTGAAATGGTGTAGTGTTTAAAGACAGTGTGGATGTGTATTTTTTGTGTGGACAGTCATAGGTTCAATTCGATTCCCCCTTTGTCCCACTTTTTCCCATTCTGTTTCCTGTCTCCACTCTTATTATTTCCTTAAATTCTACTTATAATAATAAATAAAATATAAATTAATAAAAAGTTGATTGTCTCGCAGTGATTTGGGCATGGTGACAGTCTGGAAGTTGAGAGAAAGGTTTGATCAAAGTAAAATTAATCATTGTTATACTATAGGAATATTGTAACCATATATTTTTTTTTTTTTTTTTTTTTTTTGATGGAAATCATAGTTTAAATTCAATTAACCATGGTGTAACTACAGTAATATGATGTTAATATAGTAGCCATGTTTTCATTTTGTAGTTACTATGATTTTACTACAAAATACCATGGTGATACTATGGTTACCATAGTATAACCATGGTTAATTTTTATTAAGAGAAGGTTAGGGTTAGGTTTAGGGGTAGGGGTTGGTATAAGGTGTCTGTGGGTCTCTACATAAACACAATAAACACACTGCAGTGATGCCCTTAGACTGCATGTTAGTATTTAATTAGAAGTGCAAATATTATCTGCCACTATTTGCACTTGGATGCAAATATCATCTAACACTATTTGCACTAAGGGCAGAGAAGATGCTTTTTGTTGCAAATAGCCTCTGCCATCTAAAACCAAGACATCTGTATTGGGTCTTTCAGTAATTTAATTAGCTGTTTTACCATTTATTTTTATAGCTGATTGACAAAACCTGTTACATTCAGGTCTGTCAATCAATTAAAAAAAGTATATGAATTATAATTTGATATGCCGATTAATTAATTGAATTACTCAATCACATATATTCATACCCTATTTTCTGAGAAAAGCCCCCAAATGAAGATAATCCAAAGATAACTCTCTGATGAAGACCTAGGGGCCATTCTTGTACTCCATCTGCGATATTTGTTTGTACATATGCATGCAAAAATACATGCAAAATACGTTTTACAGATGAAAACACACACATCAAATAGATGTCTGGGTAATGCACTGTATATGCTACAGTATCTGTGGTGAGCTTAAATCAAGCTAGAATTGCTCAGAAGGTTATAAAATGTCTTATTATAGAATTTTCATATGGGTCAGGGTAAGATTAATTGAAGTAATGTTTTATCACATTATTGTTTTTAATAATTAATCACAATGAACTGACAGCCCTAGTCATATTTTAATATGTCAGCTGCTATGCTAGGACAAAAAATAGCCTTTCCAATGTGAAGCAAAAATCTCCTGCCGTTTGTTTTTACTCTAAGCAAAAGATCTTGTCTAGTCACACATGTAACTAGCTCTAGCATCAAAAAGTCATTAGCGGTGCCAACATCACCACCTGAATCTGTGCTACATCAGTGAGCAACAAAAATGTTGAGTGACACAGGGTCAAGGTCTGACAATTCCATTCTGTGGTTTACAGGTACCTAAACAACAAGGCACCGCAGCTACAATAACACACCACAATATATTTTCCTGACAGTCAGTCGCAACACATTTCCTAAGACTACGAGAAAACAGTATGAGAGGGAAATGCGTAAAACACATCCTCAGAGCCGTTCCTCCTCTATTTCCCCATACATGTATGAGAGGCAGATTGTATGCTTCTTATGCAGAAACAGACAAAAAGGCCAACCAGGCATTCAGAGGGGTATTGACATGAGGAGAAATGAGAGAGAGACTGGACGCGGAGCATCATTTAACAGAGCCTGGGGCACTGGCATGCCTCTCTTCTTCTAGTGAAAAGTCTCTGCTGCTGCCGTTCTGGCTGCTTGCTGTTTCATTATGATTAGGCTATGGGCTAAACGTAGCCAAGCATATCAAATATCCTCGATGCACATACTAAATAAATCATTTTATTCATTACATTATTGGCGGATATGCTCCCCCAGTAAAGCATCATGAGACCATGGTGACAAACAAGGAGCTTTGGCACTTCTTTTCAAAGACCTCTGTGCTAAGACTGGACAGGGACACAAACAAATAAACAAACCATCATTCCACCATACTCTGGTGTGCACTCTGAGCAGAGTTTGTGTAAAGGGATGACCACCAATCAAGGGTGTCTTTCCCAAAAGCATTGTTAGCCAACTATGGTCGTTAGTTCCATCGTTACCATCATATTCAATGATTTTGTGTTTCCCAAAATTGTAGTTCGAACAAATGTTCACAAACAGCATCGCAACGTTGTATGGCTGGAACTACAGCTCTGTATCTGTGGTTAGAAGCATAGTTCCTTGTTAGTTTGCTTGGTTGACATCATCTGACTTCGCTGAGGCTTCTATATCTTTTATTCCATATATATCTTTCATCTTGTCAAGACTTTGATCACGTTTTCATGCATTAAAAAAAAGACTTGCAGAAAGTGGCGTTCTGTAATTTAAACATGAATGCCGACGTCTAAGGGATTAAAGGCTTTCAGGGGCACAGCTACTGGGGGGACCAAAGAGAGACAGATGAACACCCCCGATAGTGCAGCAACATCTGAAGAATGCTTGCCAGAGATGCACCAACACATACAAGCACCCACCCCATTGCCCGCATGCACAGTTTTGATTCTGGCTGATGGAATAAGCGCTTCAGAGGAAGATATTAGATGAACGCTCGATGGGAACAAAACGCTGGATTTTCGTGAGGTCATGAATGACATCTTTTTAAATGAGATATCAGCATATTTGCAGACAGTATATATTAGAAGTTCCCTGTCTGTCACTCACTCGACGTTGTGTCGATGTAGTGACACTAGGGGTTCATTCTTGAGAGCCCCAATCACCTTTGCTTAAAATAGAAAAGGCCAATGGGAATTGGCAAGTGGAATTTGCATGCCACTCTCCGCCCCGGACATACGGGTATAAAAGGAGATGGCGTGCACCACTCATTCAGATTTTTTCTTCAGAGCCGAATACATGTGTTTGTCCTATCACCTACGCTTACGCTGCTGGATTTACGGCGCATATCAGCGGTCACTCTCGCACGGTCCAGTGCTGTGCTTCCCCTGGCCACTTCGGCGACCGAGTCTACAGGTGTTAAAAGAGTATATACAGGTGCATCTCAATAAATTAGAATGTCGTGGAAAAGTTCATTTATTTCAGTAATTCAACTCAAATTGTGAAACTCGTGTATTAAATAAATTCAATGCACACAGACTGAAGTAGTTTAAGTCTTTGGTTCTTTTAATTGTGATGATTTTGGCTCACATTTAACAAAAAACCACCAATTCACTATCTCAAAAAATTAGAATATGGTGATATGCCAATCAGCTAATCAACTCAAAACACCTGCAAAGGTTTCCTGAGCCTTTAAAATGGTCTCTCAGTTTGGTTCACTAGGCTACACAATCATGGGGAAGACTGCTGATCTGACAGTTGTCCAGAAGACAATCATTGACACCCTTCACAAGGAGGGTAAGCCACAAACATTCATTGCCAAAGAAGCTGGCTGTTCACAGAGTGCTGTATCCAAGCACATTAACAGAAAGTTGAGTGGAAGGAAAAAGTGTGGAAGAAAAAGATGCACAACCAACCGAGAGAATCACAGCCTTATGAGAATTGTCAAGCAAAATCGATTCAAGAATTTGGGTGAACTTCACAAGGAATGGACTGAGGCTGGGGTCAAGGCATCAAGAGCCACCACACACAGATGTGTCAAGGAATTTGGCTACAGTTGTTGTATTCCTCTTGTTAAGCCACTCCTGAACCACAGACAACGTCAGAGGCGTCTTACCTGGGCTAAGGAGAAGAAGAACTGGACTGTTGCCCAGTGTTCCAAAGTCCTCTTTTCAGATGAGAGCAAGTTTTGTATTTCATTTGGAAACCAAGGTCCTAGAGTCTGGAGGAAGGGTGGAGAAGTTCATAGCCCAAGTTGCTTGAAGTCCAGTGTTAAGTTTCCACAGTCTGTGATGATTTGGGGTGCAATGTCATCTGCTGGTGTTGGTCCATTGTGTTTTTTGAAAACCAAAGTCACTGCACCCGTTTACCAAGACATTTTGGAGCACTTCATGCTTCCTTCTGCTGACCAGCTTTTTAAAGATGCTGATTTCATTTTCCAGCAGGATTTGGCACCTGCCCACACTGCCAAAAGCACCAAAAGTTGGTTAAATGACCATGGTGTTGGTGTGCTTGACTGGCCAGCAAACTCACCAGACCTGAACCCCATAGAGAATCTGTGGGGTGTTGTCAAGAGGAAAATGAGAAACAAGAGACCAAAAAATGCAGATGAGCTGAAGGCCACTGTCAAAGAAACCTGGGCTTCCATACCACCTCAGCAGTGCCACAAACTGATCACCTCCACGCCAAATTGAGGCAGTAATTAAAGCAAAAGGAGCCCCTACCAAGTATTGAGCACATACACAGTAAATGAACATACTTTCCAGAAGGCCAACAATTCACTAAAAAAAATTTTTTATTGGTCTTATGATGTATTCTAATTTTTTGAGATAGTGAATTGGTGGGTTTTTGTTAAATGTGAGCCAAAATCATCACAATTAAAAGAACCAAAGACTTAAACTACTTCAGTCTGTGTGCATTGAATGTATTTAATACACGAGTTTCACAATTTGAGTTGAATTACCGAAATAAATGAACTTTTCCACGACATTCTAATTTATTGAGATGCACCTGTATCTAAAAGAGTATATTTTCTACTAAAAGAGCTCGCACAAATGATTGCCGTCTTTTTAAAGATGGTCTGTCACCTTTGTTCTACTGGATGTGGCTGTTATCTCTCTCCTCCGGATAGCCGTGAAATCTGTCTCGAATGCTTGGGGTGCCAGCATGCCAAGGCAGCTTTCGTGGAGCGGTTATGTTCTCACTGCGAGAACATGCCCATGAGAATGTTGCGGTCACAGCTCACTTCCTTCTTCGTGAAGCAAGGAGTCACTGCGGTTGCTTCCCAACCCGCTCCATCCTGGGTTGAAACTCAGGCAGCCGGGTCAGCACGGGCGATCTGGATGTGGATGTCAGAACGTTTCCGCCAGCTCAGCCCCCGTGGACCTCCCATCCCCCAGCATACTCGTTCTACCCGGAAGAGCTGTTGAGCTATGCAGGCGATCCGCCTCAGGGTGGATTTAATGTCTCGTTCGCGGCTCGTGACGAGGATGAGTTATCGGTCGAAGCATCAGAGGGTGGGCTTCTGCTGTCGGAAGCAGACGAATCTTCTGAGCTCCCACTCATGGGCGGTAGAGCTCAGGATGAGGCGGATGCTGAGATGACAGATGTGCTTGCCCGGGCAGCTGCGAACATCGGGCTGAAGTGGAACCCTCCACCTTGCCCTGAGAGTTCGCGGCTGGATGATTGGTTTCTGGGTTCGGAGCGCGACTCACGGCCACGTCCCGCTCCGGTGCCTTTCTTCCCGGAAGTGCAAGAGGAGCTAATGAAGTCGTGGATGGCACTTTTTCTGCCCGTATATGCTTTGTGGGCTCTTCCATCCTAACTACCCTTGACGGCGGTGCGGCTAAGGGATACGCCATTCCCCAGGTAGAGTGCTCTGTAGCTGTGCATTTATGCCTGCAGGGCGCAGCCACCTGGAGGGACCGACCAAGGCTCCCTTCCAAGGCCTGTAAATTCTCTTTATCGTTGGTGACGAAAGCTTATGAGGCCGCGGGTCAGGCCGCCTCTGCCCTGCACACCATGGCCATCCTGCAGGTCCACCAGGCCAAGGTGTTGGAAGGTCTGCATGAGGGTAGAATTGACCCAGGGCTTGTGCAGGAACTGCTTACTGCGACCGACCTAACCCTACGGGCGACAAAGGTCATGGCGCACACCCTGGGCTGAACGATGTCCACTCTGGTGGTCCAAGAGTGGCACCTGTGGCTCAACCTTGCGGAGATGCGTGACACCAAGAAGGTTCACTTTCTCGCTGTGCCCATCTCCCAAGGGAGGCTTTTTAGCGACACAGTGAAGGACTTCGCCCATCAGTTCTCGAGGGTGAAGAAGCAGACCGAGGCGATCAAACACATCCTGCCTCAGCACGACTCGGCTGCCTTTGAGCCTCCGAAGTCCCGCACCCTATAAGCCCATGTGCCGGCCTCTGAGTAGAAGATCCTCCTGCGGGAAGGAGGCTCCACCTGCCCGTCAGTCGGCCCCCAAGAAACCCAGATGGGCTTCGAGGTGGCCCTCACATGGGCGACCCAGGGATGAGATGTCTGACTCCGACCGGTCTGGCCGGGTGAACTTACCAGCCCCACCATCATCCCTGGGCCAGCACGAGGTAAATATGAAATTGCCAGGTGCCCTCTGGGCCTCGGCACCCATATGGTCAGTAAAAGAGCAGTTCCCTCATTCCCTGGGTCAGCGCGCTAATGACGGCCAGGCCCTGGAAGTCTTTCCGGTCAACAAGTCGGATGCGAGTACCTTGTGTATCCTTGTTCTCCATTGAGAGACGGCTGGTGAATAGGTAAGTATGCTGGTCTCTGGGGATGCTTGCCCGCTCCAGCCACTGGCCACCGGCTGCTGTTGCGGGCTTGTGGAGCATTACGTCCCCCCTGAATTGTCTTTCCGGCGGGGCGCCTGCTCTGTCTTGCCGTGAACCACCCTCCCCAGGCATGATAAATCCAATCGTCCCCTTGGTGCTGCTGGCGCGGAGCCTGGAGGCCTGGTTAGCGTTCTCCAGCCCCTCGCGGTGGCTCATCAGGACGATTCATCTCGGCTACGTGATCCAGTTCGCCAGACACCCGTCCAGGTTCAACGGCATCCTCTCCACAGGGCGAGGGTGCCTCCGTCCTCAGCGCAGAGGTTCCCACCCCTCTGGCGAAGGGAGCATTATGACCCGTCCCCGTAGCCGAGCCCTTGTTTTATCATGCCTGAGAGAGGGGGAGGGTCATGCCCAATCTTGGACCTGCGTGCCTTGGACAGGGCCTTACACAGGCTTCCATTCAGGATGTTGACGCAGAAGCGCATGGATCATTACGAAGTCAGGATTGGTTCGCGGCCATCGATCTGAAGGACGCGTGCTTCCACGTATCGATCCTTCCTCGATTTATCTCAATGACTGGCTAATCCTAGCTCACTCACGAGATCTATTGTGAGCATCTCTTTTCTCTATGACATCCTCGGCGGCGGTTCTCCCCCTCGGGTTGATGCATATGAGACCGCTCCAGCACTAGCTACAGACTTGAGTCCGGAGGTGGGCATGGTGCCACAGCACCCAGCGTGTGATTATCACTCTACAGTGCCATCAGACTTTCAGCCCTTGGCCGGACCTGGAACTCCTATGGGTGGGTGTTCCCTTAGAGCAGGTCTCAAGGCGCATCGTGGTCATGACAGATGCCTCGAACTTGGGCTGTGATGCCATGTGCAATGGGCAAGCAGTATCGGGGCTCTGGACAGGGCCCCGACTCCAAGCTGGCAGTATTGCTCGCCCTGCGGAGGCTTCGGCCTTTGATTCAGGACAAGCATGTGTTGGTCCAGACCGACAGCACGGCGACCATGGTGTTCTTAAACCACCATGGCGGTGTACGCTCACGTCGCATGTCGCAACTCTGTTGCAAAATCAGGGAGGATGGGCAGCAAGTCCTGTTCCTTGCACCATACTGGTTCAACTGGACTTGGCTCTCAGATCTGATGCTCCTGGCAGTAGCCCCTCCCTGGTGCATTCCCCTGAGGCAGGACCTTCTCACTCAGGGGCAGGGCATGCTCTGGCACCCGCAGCCAGACCTCTGGTACCTCCACGTCTGGCTCCTGGATGGGTCACGGCACACCTAGCAGATCTTCCGCCAGCGGTGGGAAATACGATCACTCAGGCCAAAGCCCCTCCACGAGGCGGATGTATGCCTTGAATTGGTGGGTTGAGGTTGAATCCTCCTAGACTGCACCTGATTCCCTCTTGGAATCTCTCTGTGGTCCTACCTGCCCTACAGAGAGCCCCTTTGAGCCCCTGGAGCAGGCCGAGCTCAGCACTTTGTCACTGAAGACGGCCCTCCTGGTGGTGTTCACTTCCATCGGGGGGGGGGGGACAGGACATACAGGTGATCTCTATCACCAGCGAATGCCTGGAGTTTGGGCCAGTACACTCTCACGTGGTCCTGAGACTGCGGCCCGATTACGTGCCCAAAGTTCCCACCACTCCCTTCAGGTGGTGAACCTGCAATTGCTTCCTTAAGAGGAGGAAGACTTGTCGTTGCTATGTCCAGTTTGTGCTCTGCGCATTTATCTGGACCGCACGAAGAGCTTCAGATGCTCGGAGTAGCTCTTTGTCTGTTTTGGAGGGCAGCAGAAGGGGAAAGCTGTATCCAAACAGAGGTTGGCCCATTGGATTGTGGATGCCATTTCCTTGGCCTACCAATTGCCAGACCTGCCGTGCCCCTTGGGAGTCCGGGCACACTCCACTAGAGGTGTTGCATCCTCCTGGGCACTGGTGAGGGGGTCCTCTCTAGCAAAGATATGCAGAGCTGCAGGTTGGGCTACACCCAATACCTTTGCAAGGTTTTACAACATACACATAGAACCGGTTTCATCCCTAGTGTTACGAGGTAACAGCAGGTAGGCTGGGCAGCCGGTTGGGTGTACCACTTGCGTTTACGCCTTTCCCCTTTTTCAAGGTGATAATGTGCGCTATTTTGTCCACAACAGTTCCCCGTAACTGGTGAACCCTGGACGCCTCTTAAGTCTTAAACACTGTTTGGTTACGAACTCGGCAGAGGAGTGACACCACCAGGCCCAGTATTCGTGGTATGCCACTTTTCAGGTGAGCCCATGTACTCGGGCTCAGTGCTCCATACATGGTGATTCCCCCCTCGGTAATCCCGTGTGATGCATTCCACTGTTCAGTTTACCCTCAGGTTAACCCTGTGTTTCCCCTCATCAGGGCTATGCTCTGCTTCGGCCACTGTTGCTGTGTACCCTCTCCGTAGATAGGATCCTCCCGATGGTATCATTCCATATGCGTACTTCCCCATTGGTAAGTCCATGTGAGGTATTCTCCACATGTTAACCTCCCTCCTGTAGGATGTGGTCTCCGTAGTGCCCTCCCTCCTGGAGAGGGAAAAGCACTTCCCAGAGCTATTCTAGAAGGTGCTCGGCGGGAAATTGCTTAACAGAAAAAATCAGGAAAGGCCACCGCCTGTAGCCTCCTTGGGTAAGTGCCTCCTCCCCACTTAATGGGAGATGCCTTACCTAACTCGCTGGAAGGTCATGACGTGGTCGAGCACTCGCTGTAAGGCATGCAGCAGCTTGCCCGTGTCCACTCTTCCATACATCGTGACACGGTTCAGCGCCTGCAGCATCTCCTATAGGAAACCGTAGTGTCACTACATTGACACAACTTCGAGTGAGTGACAGACAGGGAACGTCTGGGTTACTTGTGTAACCCCTGTTCCCTGATGGAGGGAATGAGACGTTGTGTCCCTCCTGCCGTGGCGCTGAACCGGCCATTGACATGGCCGGGACTCTCTATTGGCTCCTCAGCATAAATCTGAATGAGTGGTGAACACCATCTCCTTTTATACCCGTATGTCCGGGGCAGAGAATGGCATGCAAATTCCACTCGCCAATTCCCATTGGCCTTTTCTATTTTAAGCAAAGGTGATTGGGGCTCTCAAGATTGAACCCCTAGTGTCACTACATCGACACAACGTCTCGTTCCCTCCATCAGGGAACAGGAGTTATACCAGTAACCCAGACGTTTTATTGATATTTGCCTTTTATCATTAGTAATGTTACAGTGAAATGTTGAGGAGAGACTGTTAGAATACATGCTTCAGAGGAAGATTTATGAGCATTCCACAGGATGCTGGATCTGCTGAAGTTTTATTACATCTGTTTAAATGAGATATGCGCATATTTGCAGACGGTATATGATATTATTTTTATTGATATTTGGCTTTTTATCATTAGACAAGACAGTTAAAAGTCACAGGGAACTGTTGAGGAGAGACTGTTAGAATATGTGAAACAGGCGAGCACTTTAACATTATGAGCTCAAACACGTCTGCTGCGGCTCCGATATGCGGATAGTTTAAATGACACTGTTGCACTCTGTTCTGTTATTGTTGTAACACGATGGCACGTAACAACAAAACGAACCGTGACTGGTCATTTACATGTCTCAGTCGCTTCACATGCAAGCAGGCGATTCTCAGCGTCCTCAAGAAACAAATCGGCTAAAGGGGAAAATATTTTGCCTGATGTCGATAATTTAAAAATTCTGAATATCGGCCGATTTATCAGTCTCGCTGATATATTGGTCGACCACTAGTTCACACGTGACCTCTAACCTCAAAAATGCAGTACATTTTCTGGAAAAGGCTGTATGTGTGAAAGGGGCTACAAACACTACTGAATTTGTTACATTTATAAGAGTTATCTGATCATCAGTTATGTTATTCGTTATGATTTCGAGTTCTAAAATAACAGAATATTTTTTTCATGAGAAATAAATTGCACTTTATTTTACAGTACTGTTCGATATTTATGCACTATATAATTACAATAACTACAGTAATTACTAGGTACTAACCCTAAATCTAACCCCAACCCTAACCTTAACCCATATTAAGTACATGTAGTTACTTAATTTTACTCAGTACTTTCTTGGGTGAGTACACTGTAAGTATAATGAAAGTACACTTACTGTAAAATAAAGTGCAACCAATAAAATAAATAACCACATCCACAGTACCTGTATACCAATACTTTTCTTCATGCTGTTAAGAAATCTTAATCAACATCTCCAACACAAACAGACAGAGAGAGAGAGAGAGATCGATCTAGAAATCTGTATAGAAAGTAATCTCATGTTAAATAAACAGCTGGTATTTTCACAGATTTCACAAACTCATAGGCATGATGCAGTTTGTTAGTGGAATAAGGGTATATTTACCTGACAACAACAGACTTTCGAAGCCTGATTTGAAAGCTGGCTAGAACAATGAAAAGATATTTTCTTCTCAAGGAAACCTGGATAGGGAGAGAAAGAGCGCCAGGAGACAAACCCAGGACTGACAGCTTGAATCGGTGCCTGCTAAGGGAATATATCATGGGGCTCTTTCCTCAAAAGATAATTTGCTTTTGTTGAGGAACTAAACCCATCTTACCACCCCACTGTGTTCAAGAGTGAAAATTGAAAAGTTTTATTTATTTATTTTTTACAACCAAGGAAACAAAGCTCTACTAGGGCCGATAACGTCATGGCATGGCAATTTCTCACTTTAGTTACGTCACGTTTCCTTATCCTTTCACTGGAGCATATGAGCTCTCTTAAATAAAGATTGTCTCTCTCCTACAAGATTAACTCTTTTCCCACTTACAGGGGAAAAAAAATGAAATAAACATTTCTAGGGGGAAATCAATAGTAACAATCAAACCGGACTGCTTCGTCATTTATCTTCATTTTAAAATCAATTTACACTCAGCAGAGACGAAACCCAACTGCGAGAAGCTGCATGAGGAGCGTTTTGAGGTCAATAATCCTTTTCAACAAGGAAAAGTAGAATTACTTAGACTTATTGTGGAGCTGGTGATACCAGAATTGAATTAGTTAATTAACACTTTGAAATATAAATTTTGAGCATGCAACTGACACATGTTCAATTACAGGAGATAATAATAGTGAGAACACATTCTACACTTGAAAATGTCTCCATGAAATTTAATGGGTCTCTGATGAAAATGCAAGATATTTAGCAAGTTCATAGTTTCAGTTACAGGCATCTGACCATGGCAGGCAATCTCAAGCTTTGACAAATCAGTATAATACATTTGTTTTGTTTTTTTTTTAAGGTACTGGGAGGAATTCGGTAAGAATGAATTGCGCCCGTTACCACCGTTTTTCTGTAAGCTGCATTTTTTGCACTGAAATACTGTGCTCAAAAGTTATGCAACTGCTTTGTAAATTTTATGTTGTACTGTATGTTGATCAGGAAATTACTTTTGGGTGGGCCTCAATAAAAATGTATAGGCCAGATTTTCACCCAAATTATTTTTAACCAAATTTTCATTAACACCAGAGGGGCGACACATTCAAACAGTTCTTTCACACTTTCAAAAATCAGAATTTATGCATTGTTTAAACTATTTTATAAATATATATTTGAAGTCAAAGAATAATCTGTAATATTCTGGGTAGGCCTGGGTCTAATTTTGCATCACCACTAGCAAAATCTCGGTAACTAGACCAAGAGCTCTCCCTTGCATTTTACATCCTGATGAGCTGACATTGCACACAATTACTTTACGACCTGAAAGGTTCAAATGTTAATGTTCACATTAAGATGCTCTTTGTAATGGAGACACAAGCTTTAAAATATGCATAATGGGAAAAGTAATGGACTAGCCTGTTCATGGTCCACATCTTGCAAATACAGTTCGTCCTCTTATGCTTGCTTACATTAATACAAAATGCCAGGACAAGGTTGTATCTGAGCCTCTAGGAGGAAAGAAATACTCTACAAGCGTTCTTACATTATTTACATAGCCAGAAACAGGTGATTACTGTCTACCACCATTTAACAGAGCCCAGGATAAAAACAAAGAAGAACCAAATCCAGTTTCATTAGTTGCACACCATTGCATCTCAACCTATAATGTGCTACAGAGAGTTTAACATAATCTGAGGGACCTCTCTGATGGATAACCTGCTGTTCTCCTCAGCCATAGGCATCTGCTTTACAATATCAGTGGGGAGGCAGTCATGAGCTATGCTGCTCTCCCACTTTATATTACCAGCCAGCTGGTGGTACAGTTAGAGAGCATAGTGTAGAGACTACCATTTCCCACATTGGTAGACATGTTACTAGATATGGCCTAAGAGTATGATAATGCTCCTAGCTGTGTTGAGATGTTGAGTCTTGAGATTTTGCCAGTGGCAATTGCTTTAATTCCGTTCATTGGCACATAAATTACACACTTCAGCTTTAACTAAGTTGCTAAGCAAGATTCTCTTCAAATTGTTGCTCTGCCATGACAGTTGTTGACCTAAAAGTGAAAACTGACCGTAGAAGAAGACAGTTTACACAGATGTCAGCTATAGTGCCTGGCAACACAGAGATGCACCTCCATTCACTTACTTTACAAAAATAAATTTACAGTATTCTGAATGGATATTAGCTGACTAGCTTGAAAGATGTAAACAGTTTAAAATATAAATCACCATCTATGCAACAGAGTGGAATACATAAAATGTGCACATCACAAGTGTCACTGGGGGGCTGAGCCCACCCTAAGACTAAAATCCTAGAATCAATATCAATAATCAAAGAATCTTCAATCATTTTCGGTAACTTTCCACTTTTGGTATTTTGTAATTTAGTTTTGGTAGTAGTTTTGCAAGAAGCTTTCAGGAGGAACATTGTAGACATCAAAATCAAACAACTGATCCGAGTACACATTTTGCCATTGATAAGTGACATCTGTGCTTCTTCACTTTGAAAAGTACCAACCACCAGGGGCGGACTGGCCATAGGGAGAACCGGGACTTTTCCCGGTGGGCTGGCCACGAAATGGGCTGAACGGCCGAACAACACCCCCCCCCCCGAAAATATTTGTCCTTCCTCTGGGTTAAAGTGAGGCATTTACAATGGTAGTGAATGTTGACCAATCCGTAAACATTAAAATACTCACTGTTTTAAATGTATAGCCACAAGACATAAACAGTTTGTGTCTTAACATGATTTTAGATGATAAAATCACTGACTAACCTTTTCTGTGTAAAGTTATATCCAATTTGACAACTTTATTGCCATCACGATGTAATGCCGTAAACCCTAAAACAACAATTAAAAAATTTTACAGCTTAAATAATACATAAATTTTAATAATGTAAGTGCTTTTAATAAAATGATAAGCTTCATATTTCTGCCTTCAAACCCTCCGAAATTTTCCTCATTCACATCCATTGTAAGTGCCTCACTGTAATCTCGTTTTTGGCAATTTTTTTAAGGAAAGGGTGTCAAAATAATTTTTTGTGGTAATCAATATTATGCCACAAATGCTGTTGATTGAGCTTAACTTGTATTGAACACAGAATTTTCCTTTAAATATTGTATGTTTCACATTTAAAATGTTATGCTATTACATTGATAGTGTATGTTTCAGTGCTATCAAACATTACGTAAGAATACCTACCCTAGACCCTCACAGCTATCACTCCATACTGTATATATTTTTCAGAAAATGGTGATTGATTGTTGGCAGTGTGGCAGGCGTTGTAAGGCTGAACACACAACCAAAGTAAAGTATCGGTCAGGCATACGAGAAGGCAGTACTGAGCTGGAAACCATGGCAACTCTGTTGCTCAGCTCCCCTGGCCCTGCCTGAGAGGAGAAGGAAAGAGGAGAGAAGAGGAGACAGATACCTGTAGAAGCCTAATCCCATTCAACACCTGCATACAAAGAAGCCCTCGCTTTCGGCATGATATGAAAATACACAGGGGATTGACAAGATACATTTTTGATGGACTGCTGTTTTCCTGCATTGCCTGCATATCACACAGAGCACACACCAGAAATGACAAATTGTACTGGCTACTTCTCTTCTGATTCGGCTGGTAAAACATTTGAGGAAGGAAATTTGAATTAGTCTTCCTTTTCTTGTATTTCCTCAGCTCGAATGGCACTTGCCAAACGATTGATAGAAGCTGTCAGGGCCGTAATCACTTGTTTAGTTTGGCTTCAGTTGTGGTTTTTGCATATAAGCACTTGAGGTGCTAATTAGGGCTGTCAATCGATTAAAATTTGTAACTGAATTAATGATATGACATACCGATCAATTAATCCAATTAATCACAATGAATCATTTCTATCAATATTTGCAGGTAAAGGACCCAAAATAACAATAATTCAATATATAACTATTAAATCATTAAAAAATATTATATATATATATATATATATATATATATATATATATATATATATATATATATATATATATATGTATATATATATATATATATATATATATATATATATATATTGTATATATATTTTAACATCCGAGGTTGTTACCCCTCCTACCAACAACCAGAGGGAGCCCTCTCCCGAATACTAACTCTGTACCGTTTCTTCATTGGTTACTTCCTGTCTGAACTATATAAATACCATGCTGTTTCCACTGTCATGTTGTGAAGTATTGCTAGCTTACCCTGCCTTACCAAGCGTTTTTCCATTGCCATTACTGTTCTAATAAACTTCCAGCACATGGATCCTAACACCGTCTCCATGGCCAGTTCATTACAGAAAACTTCACCTAACATGGATCCAGCGGAAGTTTCACAGCTCCAGGCCGCATTCACGCACCAGTGCGAGGTATTAAGGGGTTACCAAGACCAGCTGAACAAACTACGAGCTGCCAATGAATGTTTGACACAATACATTCACTTACTGCCAGCTCCCCATGCTAACCTGGTAAGCTTTGCTCTCCCTGATAAGTTTGATGGTTCTGCTGAAAAATGCCGGGGGTTTTTATGACAACGTAAGATATTTTTTCAAAATCAGCCTGAATCATTTGATCAAGATGCCAGGAAATGTTCTTTTTTGATGTCACTGCTTACCGGCAAAGCTCTCGATTGGGCCGCTGCTGTTTGGGATAAAGATACTGAAACTCAGGTTTCATTTGATTACTTCGTTCAACAAATCCACGAAGTCTTCAAGTATCCAGCGGGCGGTCAAGATATTTCTGTTCAGCTACTTCATCTATGCCGGGGTCATCGATCTGCAGCAGATTATGCAGTTCTGTTCAGGACACTAGCGGCTCAGAGTGGGTGGAATGATGTCGCTCTGAAGACTGTTTTCCGTGAGGGGCTTAACCTGAAACTCAGGACGGAACTAACCTGTGAAGGTATGAATCTTTCTGAATATATCACTATGGCCATCAAGATTGATAACCTGCTTCAGAATGCTTCACGGCCTCAGTTATGTTTCACCCCGGATTCTACAGTCTCAGTACAGGCTCAGACATCCACTGTATCACCCGAACCCATGCATGTTGCTCACACTCGTGTTTCCATAGAGGAACGCCAACGATGACGCAACAAAAACCTTTGCTTTTACTGTGGTTCACCAAGTCATCTCAATGCTGCATGCCCACACAAGAAATCAAGGTTCCCTGAGTCAAGGCAGCACGTGAGTACTATGAACATTAAATCACCCATATCACATAATTTTCTCTTGCCTGTAGAGAACTCCGTTGGTGATCATGTAAGGTGTGTTTTAGCATTAGTGGATTCTTGGGCTGCTGTTAATTTCATTAGTCAGGGGATTGTACAAGAACTCAACATACCCACCATTGAATGCTTTCCTAAGCTTAACATCACCACTGTGGATAACTTACCTATTGGTACTAGCATAACCCAAAAAACTGTTCCTATAACCATCAGCATTGGACTTTCATGTTGAAAATTTCACTATGTCATCGACTCACCCAATCATGCTCTTTTCCTGGGTCATCCCTGGCTGGCCGTCCACGACCCATCGATATCCTGGAACCAAGGTGAGCTCACACGTTGGTCAAGATTCTGTCATGAACATTGTCTTCATGTTGCTGTTTCTAGGCCTTGCTTTATCACCAGTGTAGAGAGCCCTAAATCACAGAAGGAGACCACGATTCCCAAGGAGTATGCAGAGTTCAGTGAAGTGTTTAGCAAGATTAAAGCTACACAACTTCCTCCTCATCGTCCATGGGACTGTGCCATTGAACTTCTGTCTAATACAGCTCCACCAAGAAACAAGGCCTATGCATTGTCACGCCCCGAGACCCTCGCCATGGAGAGTTACATTGAGGAAGCCCTTGCATCCGGTTACATCTGTCCCTCCACCTCCCCAGCTGCTGCAGGATTCTTTTTCGTGGAGAAGGATGGAGGTCTACGTCCCTGTATTGACTATCGAGGCCTGAACTGTCACCATAAAATATTGTTACCCATTGCCACTTATCCCCTCTGCCCTTGAACAACTCCGTGAAGCCAAGATCTATACCAAACTGGATTTAAGGAGTGCTTATAACCTCATCAGGATCCGAGAAGGGGAGGAGTGGAAGACTGCATTCATTACCACCAGGGGGCACTATGAATATTTGGTCATGCCATATGGACTTGCTAACGCCCCCTCGATTTTTCAGTCTTTCATCAACGAGATTTTCAGAGACTAACTGAATCACTGTATGGTGGCTTACATTGACAACATCCTCACCTACTCACAAAATATGGAACAACATATCCAGCAGGTCAAGACAGTCTCGTCACATCTCCAGGAACATCGAATATTCGTCAAGGCAGAGAAATGTGTTCCATACCTCTCATACTGCCTTCCTGGGTTACAACATCAGCCATCAAGGTCTAGAGATGGATGTCTCAAAGGTAACAGCTGTCACCGAATGGCCTCGACCTACTAAACTCAAGGAACTACAGCAGTTCCTGGGCTTTGCCAACTTCTATCGCCATTTCATTAGGAACTACAGTACCATTGCAGCACCACTCACGTCATTGCTCAAAGGAAAGCCAAGCAAGTTGCCATGGAACGATGCCGCATACCGAGCTTTCATCTCCCTTAAGTCAAGCTTCACAACCGCTCCAATACTGAAACATCCTGACCCCAATCTTCCCTTCGTTGTTGAGGTAGACGCTTCAGATTGTGGGATTGGAGTAGTCCTGTCACAACGTCACGGAACACCAGGCAAGCTTTAACCCATGCTCTACGTCAGAGGACGATCCAATGGGTCCACACTTCCTTGAGCACAGGACACCCTGGCATCCAAAGAACAATCACTCTGGTATGTAATTCCTTCTGGTGGCCATCTGTGATTCATGATGTGACTAATTATGTGAAGTCTTGCCAAGTGTGTGCCCAATCCAGGACCCCCAGAGAACTGCCCATGGGGTTGCTTCAACCACTGCCCATACCTCAAAGACCATGGTCTCACCTGTCCATCGACTTCGTCACAGACCTGCCAAACTCCCGTGGATACACTACCATTCTGGTAATCATAGACCGATTTTCCAAATCATGTAGACTTGTCCCTCTCAAGGGTTTACCCACTGCCATGGAAACCACTAATGCTTTATTCCACCAAGTCTTTAGGGTCTATGGATTACCAGAGGCACCATGTCCAATCGAGGTCCACAATTCACGTCACGAGTTTGGCAGGCGTTCTGCAAACAGTTGGACATTAATGTGAGTCTCACCTCTGGTTATCACCCTCAGGCCAATAGACAGGTGAAACGTCTGAATCGAGATTGGCAGATACCTTCGAAGCTATTGTAGCTGTGAACAGGAGAGATGGAGCGACTTCCTGCCCTGGGCCGAATATGCACAGAACTCCCTCACCTATACTTCTATGGGTCTAACCCCCTTCCAATACATGCTGGGCTACCAACCCCCGATGTTCCCTTGGTCAGGAGAACCTTCAACAGTGCCAGCGGTGGACAATTGGATTAGGCGAAGCAAGAGGTGTGGGACAGCGCACATGTCTGGTTACAGTGAGCTGTCAGAGCTCAATGTTTCCAGGCTGACCAGCGGAGTTGTCCCCAACCCAACTATCAGCCGGTACAGAGAGTCTGGTTGTCCACAAGGGATCTCAAGTTGTGGCTACCCTGCAGGAAGCTCAGTCCAAGGTATGTGGGTCCTTTCAGAATTATTCATCAAATAAACCCAGTTACTTACCATTTAGAGCTTCCTGCTAATTACCGTATCTCCCCTTCCTTCCATGTGTCCTTGCTGAAACCCGTCCACCCGGCATCTGGCTCCAGAACCACGGATTCTGAGCCTCCACCTCCACTGAAGGTCATGGATCATGGACTCAAGATGACAAGGGAGCCAGATGCAATACCTGGTGGACTGGGAGGGTTACGGACCAGAGGAGAGGTCATGGGTAGCTGCCAAGGACATATTGGACCCGTCCCTGATCCAAGAGCCAGTGACAGAAGCCTCAGAGGTCGTTCCCCTGTCCCTGCCTGCGTTCACAGCCACGAAGGCTGTCCCCCTGCCACTGCCAGTGCCCTCGACCATGGAGGTCATTCCACTGTCCTTACCTGCATACACAGTAGGGGTGTAACGGATCATAGATGATCCGTGATATGTACGGACCCCGCCCCACGGTTCGGCACACATGTGACTCGCGGATTAATTGCAAAGTTTAACAATCATAGAGTAAAAGACAGTTTTACTGCCGATGTTACTTTTTAAAGTAATAATTTCTTAAAACTCGATGCAGAGTTGCAGTGAAAAGATAGTCTGGTGATACAGACATGCCCCCTCACACAGGCACAAATCTAGCGCAGGTACTGACAGGAGCAGTAGCAGAGTGGAAGTTAGAGAGGCACAATAGCAATATCCCAGCCACGGAGGCTGTTCCCCCGTCACTGCCAGTGCTCACAGCCACGGAGGCTGTTCCCCCGTCACTGCCAGTGCTCACAGCCACGGAGGCTGTTCCCCCGTCACTGCCAGTGCTCACAGCCACGGAGGCTGTTCCCCCGTCACTGCCAGTGCTCACAGCCACGGAGGCTGTTCCCCCGTCACTGCCAGTGCTCACAGCCACGGAGGCTGTTCCCCTGTCACTGCCGGTGCTCACAGCCACAAAGGCTATCAGCATTCACATCTGAGTTGTCCACGGCTCTGTCCTGAACCCTGCCCTGCGGCTACTGCCCAGTCATGTATCGCCTCCACCCTGAGGGCTCCTCCCTGGCCGCCAGACCCTGCCTCCACCCTGAGGCCTCTTCCCAGGCCACCAGACCCCTCCCCTTTCCTTAAACTCCCTGCCTGGTTTCCCTCCCTTTCATTGATGTTTCTTGTTATTTGTTAAGTGTTTGTGTTGTTTGTCTTTTATATTTTGTTTGATGATCCCCGTTGGGACCGTGGCATCATCGTACATTGTCTGTTTTTTCAAAGCGTTTTTACATTTTGCCCTTATGTGTTTCAGGTGCTGCTGTCATGCTGAATCAGCGTTTCCATGGGAACCCTGATTTGTTTCCATGGGAACGCCGATCATTACAACCTTCAGCTGCGAGCAACACCAGCCTCTTGTTTGTTCCTCTTATTTAAATCCCCTCGTGTGTCATGTCCGATGTCGGATCATTGTTGTGTTAGTCACTGTCGAACATGAAAGTATTATTACTGTCTATGTTGACTGTGCTCTTTCATGTATTTGGAGCCTTTAGAGGTGTGGTTACCCTCTGGATTGCCTTCGCCTATGATCATTTGCCCAGTATTCCTGTGGAGGAGGATTCCTCGTCTCTGCCCACATTCGGGGGAGATCGTTAACTGGGCTTGACTTTGTGTTGTTTGAAGAAAGAACTGTTTGATTAATAAATCCAATTGAACTGTTACCTCTGCTCTTGGGTCCTGTCTCTCGCACACTGACAGAAATTGAATAAAAAACAATGGGGATATATCAAACTATTGATTTTAGGCTATTGATTAGAATCAAAATATTATACGTTTATTGCAAAATATTCTGATATGTACAATTAGATAAGTAGTTTAAGGGTAAAGGGAGACCAACTTGATTACGTCACTCACAGTGCGTCATGGGAGTGAGCGGTTGCTCTGAGGCAAATTTTGCCGGCTTCGTTGGCCACGGTTCTCTGATTGGTGAATCGTTCTCTGCTGTACCATGGGTAATGTAGTTGTTTACGAGGAATTCCGCTACCAATCACACTATTTAAACAATGAAGTTGAAATAACGCAGATGGATGGCTTATAGAAGCATATACCATCAATAAACAACCTCGGAGCTCAAGGTAGGTCTGTCTTGAAATGTTTATTAGTTATCGCAGAAAATAAATACTTTATTCGTCAATTTGGGATTTTTACTTCTGGAACCAGACTGTTGCACTTTGTAACACGCCTTCATTGGCTGTGTCTAAAACCCAGGAAAAAGCTGCCTCCGGAGGCTGTATACCAAGGAAGGAATCAAGGCATGTCCGAATCCAATGCTCGTGCCACATCATGTTTACTGAGATACCTTCATCTGATCGATTTTTGAAGAAGGTCCTTCACCTCCTATGAAATCCCACAAACCTATGCGCTGGGTTCCACAACAGTTGAGCTGAAGAAAAAAATGGTGGCCGAAGAGGCGGTTGAGAGACAATTTGTGTATAAATGCACATTTATTTTCCAATTTTTCTAACTTATGCTTCCATTTCTAGTGAGAAATTTGTATTTTAGTTATGAAATGTACACTTGGTTTTCACCAAAACTCTTGATTTTGTTCTAGATTATTAGACCATTGTGGTTTGGTTGGACTGAATGAAGCAGACGTGTTACCTTTAGTGGACATAGATGGCGATAATCAGTTGCTGGTCTCCAAGCAATGATGTGATGTTATGCTGCCTCAGTAGCCTGTCCAAAGCCAGTTTCTGGAGGTATGTCTGTTGAGTCACTGACTGATTGAGCAGTGAGTGATGCAAAAAGACAGCTACCTTTGGTTTCTGATGTGGCCATCTGCTGTCAGTGTGGTTTGTTGCCTGTACATCTGTGCGTTTCCTGTACAGCTGGAACAGTGCTTACAGCCCTCTGCTGACTTAGAGTTGTAAAAACATAATTGTGGTACTTCCACAAAGATAAAATAGAGCTTAAATGATTTGCATGTGCAGAGAATGATTTGTGAAAGTCATTTTTATTTGCATAATGCTTTTCACAACAGAAAATCATGCATTAACAGAAAATGAAACTGAAATATCTATAAAGTCTTAGAGTCATCATTGTATAGTTTGACAAAATATGATTGTAAATTGTGTATAAATTAAATAATTAAATAATAATTGTATTTAGAACCCCAGTGAGCAAGCCAAAGGCGACTGTGGCTAGGAACACAAAACTCCATAAGATGTTGGTCAATGGAGAAAAATAACCTTGGGATAAACCAGGCTCACTGTGGGGGCCAGTTCCCCTCTGGCTAAACAGCATGAATATAATGCCAATATTAGTTCCCTATCTGTCACTCACTTGACGTTGTGTCGATGTAGTGACACTATGGGTCACTCTTGGGAGCCCCAAACACCTCTGCTTTTTTGAAAAAAGGCCAATGAGAATTGGCGAGTGGAATTTGCATACCACTCCTCCGGACATACGGGTATAAAAGGAGCTGGTATGCAACCACTCGTTCAGATTTTCTCTTCGGAGCCGAGTGGTTGTATTCAGTGCACTGAATTCAATTCCCTCCAAAGACGCACCTCAAAACTGCTGGATTTACGGTGCATTTCAGCGGCTTCTCCCCCTCTGCACCCGTGGAGTGCAGAGAACACCCTGGGTGCTTCAGCAGAGCGAAAAATAAGAGAGCATATTCTAAAAGAGTATATTTTCATCCACAAAAAGAGCGATTTCCCAGGTTGGCCTGTTTGGCGACGCCTTCAAGGACTTTTCCCAGCAGTTCTCAGCGGTGAAGAAGCAGGCGGAGGCCTTACAACATATCCTGCCCCGGCACGGCTTAAGACCCTGCACCCTGTCTGCTCCTTGCCAAGGGCGTCCTCCTGCAGCAACAACACCGGCTCCACCGCAGCCTGCCATCTTGGCCCGGCTCCAGCATGGAGCCCTCCACAGGAAGCAGACGCCACCCGTCTCGCGGCCGGCCACTAAGAACCCAAGGAAGGCTTCGAAGCGCCCCCGAGACCAGTGACCCAGGGGTGAGGAGACCCACTTCTCTGGGGCTGGTCGACAGACCACTCCATCCCCCGGTGGAGGGCCGGGAGGAGAATCTTTTGTTGCCGCATGCCCAGGAGGCTGTGGTACCCAAAATCCTGACAAAAGAATGGTTCCCTCGTCTCCTGGGTCACATATCCGGTGCGCACGGCCGTCATCACAACCACCGTCCACCATCCCATTTTGGCAGGTATGGCATCCAGCGGCAGACCCCCCGCCCCTGTGCGCCCAGCTGTGGCACAAACATGCCCACACGGGATTGGTTCCAGTGGACTACGGGGACGAGATTCCTCCTACCCCCTCCTCGGCCAATCTTATGGTGGGTGGCAGGAGCCAGGTAAGGGAGGACGAGGAGCAGGTTGTCCTAGTAGCAACCTACTGGCCCACCCAGACGTGGTTCTCGGATCTCATGCTCCTCGCGACAGCCACCCCCCCACCCCCCCGACAAATTCCCCTGAGGAACGACCTTCTTTCTCACGGCCGGGGAACCATCTGGCAGCCGCGACCAGACCTCTGGAATCTCCATGTCTGGCCCCTGGATGGGACGTGGAAGACCTAAGTGGCCTACCACCTGCTGTGGTAGACACGATCACTCAGGCTAGGGCTCCCTCTATGAGGTGCCTGTATGCCTTGAAGTGGCGTCTGTTTGCTAAGTGGTGTTCTTCCCAATACGAAGACCCCCAGTGATGCACAGTTGGATTGGTGCTTTCCTTCCTGCAGGAGAGGCTGGAGGGGCGGCTGTCCCCCTCCACCTTGAAGGTGTATGTAGCCGCTATTTTGGCTCATCATGATGCAGTAGATGGTAAGTACTTGGGGAAGCACGGCTTGATCATCAGGTTCCTGAGAGGCGCTAGGAGGTTGAATCCCTCCAGACCGTGCCTTGTCCCCTCGTGGGACCTCTCTGTAGTCATTTGGGGTTTACAGGGAGCTCCCTTTGAGCCCTTGGAGTCAGCTGAGCTTAAGGCACTTTCTTTGAAGACTGCCTTCCTGACTGTGCTCACTTCCATCAAAAGGGTAGGGGACCTGCAGGTGTTCTCTGTCAGTGAATCGTGCCTGGAGTTCGGTCTGGGTTACTCTCACGTGATCCTGAGACCCCGACCGGGCTATGTGCCCAAGGTTCCCATGACCCCTTTTAGGGATCAGGTGGTGAACCTGCAAGCGCTGCCCCAGGAGGAGGCAGACCCAGCCTTGGTGTTGCTGTGTCCAGTGCAAGCTTTATGCATCTATGTGGATCGCACACAGAGCCTTAGAAGCTCTGAGCAGCTCTTTGTCTATTTTGATGGACAGCAGAAAGGAAGCGCTGTCTCCAAACAGAGGATCGCCCACTGGGTCATTGACACCATCGCGATGGCATATCAGGCTCAGGATGTGCCACCCCCTGCGGGGTTACGAGCCCACTCTACCAGGAGTGTGGCGGCCTCCTGGGCCCTGGCCAGTTGCGCCTCTTTGGCAGACATCTGCAGAGCAGCGGGCTGGGCAACACCCAACACCTTTGCGAGGTTCTACAATCTCCAGGTTGAGCCAGGCTCATCCCATGTATTGGCAGGCACAAGCAGATAAGTTCCAGGACAGCTGGCCGGGTGTACCGCTTGCGCACGGCGCCTTTCCCCTCCCTTGAGGTGAAGACGTGCACTCTTGACTCCCAGTCATGTTCACAGACTGTGATCCCTGGATTACTTTCCTCCTTAGTCCTCTGGCAGTTGAGTTTGTGGAGAAACTCGCTGACTGGCCCAGTACGTGCGCTAATGAGCCCCTGTACTGAGGTAATTGCTCCACATGTGCTGGTTCCCCGAAGGCGAACCCATGTGATATTTTCCGCAAAATCGTTTCCCTGTCGGAAAATTGCATCTTCCTTGGGCAGAGGCCCCTCTGCCCCCGGTCGCCATGCTCTGTAGAAACTCCTCCCCTTTCGGGTAGGACCTACCATGGGACCTCTCCACATGACATACTTCCAACAAGACTCGGTAAGACCATGTGACATATTCCACTCAAAATACCCCCCCCCCTTTTTTGGTGGGGTGTGGTCTCTGCGGTGTCTTCCCCTTGGGAGGGACACCCCCCGACGCAGGCACTTATGGCTCCCAGTCAGTTAACAAATTCCACTCTTTTTGGGGAGAAAAGAGAGGGAAAGAGGCCTCGGCTGGGCTAGCCTGTCCCTATAGTTGGGCACTGGACTTGTTCCTGATGGACCGTTCGATGCTCATAAGAGCATTGGGGGAGGTTACGTGATGGCCTGGTGTGCTGGCTACGAGGCACACAGCGGTCTGCCCATCACACACCACCAGTTCACGTAACACAGTTCAGATAGTTGTGGCGTTTTGTATAGGGACTCCTAGTGTCACAACATCGACACAACGTCGAGTGAGTGACAAATAGGGAACGTCCTGGTTACTTTCATAATCTCTGCTCCCTGATGGAGGGAATGAGACGTTGTGTCCCTCTTGCCACAATGCTGAACTACCCGCTGAAATGGCCGGGACCTGGTCTCGGCTCCTCAGCACAAAACCTGAATGAATGGTTGCATACTAGCTCCTTTATCCCTGTATGTCCGGGGGAGTGGCATGCAAATTCCACTCGCCAATTCTCATTGGCCTTTTTTAAAAAAAGCAGAGGTGTTTGGGGCTCCCAAGAGTGACCCCTAGTATCACTACATCAACACAACGTCTCATTCCCTCCATCAGGGAACGGAGGTTACGAAAAGTAACCAGGATGTTATTTATGTGCAGTGCAAGTCATGGGTTAAATTATTAAACTAAGTAAGTGTTAAGGGTCAGTGTTTAAACAAAGATTTTTTATGAACTGTAAGATTAATGACTAACGTCTTTGAAGTTCATCCTGGATTAACAGCAGTTCACATAGATGCATTGTCCTTTGTTAGTTGGTTGATGAAGGCTTTTGTTGGCAATGAATTGATAGTCTATGTATTCCATTTTAAGAGTGTAGTCCATCATTAGTCCAAGGTGATGCAGGCAAAGATCAGTGAGGTGCATTGCAGTTCAACCGGCAGGTCATTTTGGTGAGGTTTATCCTAAGTCCAAGGTTCAGGCACTGACAAATTAAGTATTCCATGTCTTATGTTTGGAGTTGGCATCAGTTCATCCTCTGAAGTCCATCGTAATAGATTGAAGTGATGTCTGACTAGCACCGGCTGCATTTAATCAGCATCACTCAGAGACATGTTGCAGTGGAGTCCGACACCAAGCAGGAACAGAGCTGGACCTGGCCAGCTCTGGTAACCAGAATCCCGAGGTTTAGACAGGGAAACAAATAAAATAATATTAGCGTAGATGCCATTAAATTTTTTGCAGAATTATAGATCATGATAAATGTTTCTGGTTCTGGCAGACCTTACTAAAGAAGCCAAATTGTGAGTTGATGGATAAATTAGGTTTATGCATAGCTAAATAGATAATTTTAAGTCTAAATTTAAACTGAGTGAGTGTGCCTGTGTCCCGAACAGTGTTAGGGAGACTATTCCATAGTTTTGGAGCCAAATAGGAAAAGGATCTACCTCATTTTGTGTATTTTGATATTCTAGGAACTATTAACAGGCCAGAATTTTGTTATCATAATGAACGTGATGGAATATAGTATGGTAGAAGGTCACTTGAGTACTGCAGAACTTGACCATTCAAACCTTTGTACATAGTTAACAAAATGTTAAAATTAATACTAAATTTAACAGGTAACCAATGTAACAATGATAAAATGGTGCTAATATGATCATATTTCTTGGTTCTAGTCAGCACTCTGGCTGCTGCATTTTGAACCAATTTAAGTTTATTTATTGAACTTGCTGGACATCCTCCCAGTAATGCATTACAATAATCTAGTCTTGAGGTTATGAACGCATGAATTCGTTTTTCGGCATAAGCAACAGAGAGCATGTGTTGTAACTTAGCAATATTTCTGAGGTGGAAGAATGCTGTTCTACAAACATTGGAAATGTGATTTTCAAAGGACATATGTTTTTCACTGTAGAAGATGATGTAACAGAACATCCATCGAGAGTCAAATTATATTTTAGTGGCTTAGTTTTAGAGGTTTTTGGTCTAATAATTAGTACCTCTGTTTTGTCGGAATTGAGTAGATGGAAATTCCTGGCCATCCAATCTTTGATTTCATTGATACACTGCTAATTTGGAGAATTTTAAAATTTCATCGGGTTTCGAAGAAATATAAAGTTGGGTATCATCGGCATAACAGTGGAAACTTATTCCACGATTCCTGATAATATCTCATAGGAGAAGCATATATAAGGAAAAAAGCAGAGGCCTTAAAACTGATCCCTGTGGTACTCCATACTAAGACAAAGTGGTAGCGGTCTGCTAAATAGGACCTAAACCATGCTAATGCAAGTCCGCAAATGCCAACATAATTCTCAAACCTATTCAAGAGAATGTCATGATCTATGGTGTCGAAGGCAGCACTAAGATCTAAAAGCACTAGAAGAGAAATGCAGCCATGATCAGATGATAAGAGCAAGTCATTTGTAACTCTGATAAGTGCAGTCTCTGTACTGTGATGGGGCCTAAATCCTGACTGAAATTGTTCATTTATACTATTTCTCTGTAGATTTAGGAAATTTGGGAGATTTGAAATCGGTCTATAATTGGCCAATTCTCCAGGATCAAGCTGTGGATTCTAAATATGTGGTTTAATAACTGCCATTTTAAAGTTTCTTGGGACATGTCCTAAGGATAGCAAGGAGTTAATAATATTAAGAAGAGGTTCTGAGATTACAGGGCATAGCTCTTTTAAGAGCTTAGTTGGTATTGGATCTAACATTCATGTTGTGGCTTTTGATGTTTCGATACGTTTTGTTAGCTCTTCATGATCTATGACAGTGAAGGATTGAATTTGCTCATGATGAAAATTACAAGACACTGTTTTCTGAGGTACTGTGATAGTTGATTGCATAGTTACAATTTTATTTCTGATGATTTCAACTTTATCAGTAAAGAAATTCATGAAGTCATTACTATTGTGCTGCGATGGAATATCTGGTTCAGTCGAGGCTTTATTCCTAACCAATTTAGCCACAGTACTGAATAAACATCTAGGATTGTTGTGGTTATTTTCTATGAGTTTGCTAAAATATGCTGACCAGGCAGCTTTTAGTGCCTGTCTATAGCTACAGACACTATCCTTCCATGCACCCTGAAATACCTCTAATTTTGTATTCTTCCACTTGCACTCCATTTTCTGAGCTGCTCTCTTGAGAGCATGAGTGTGATCATTGTACCATGATGCAGGGCTTTTTTTCTTTAATGTTCTTTAATCGAAGAGATGCAACACTTTCAAGAGTGCTAGAGAAGACTGTAATTATATTTTCTGTTATTACATAAAATGTTTCTAGATTTTTTAGCTTACTGAGTATATGAGATAAATCTGGAAGATTATTAGTGAAGCTATCTTTAGTAGTGAAAGAATAGTTCTACCTGAACAATAGTGTGGTGTAGATTGAGTAACATTAGCTGATTGCAGCATACAAGAGACGAGGTAATGATCTGAGATGTCATCGCTCTGCAGCGATCTTAAATCTAGCATATGATTATGGCAATGAGTGGGTCCTGTCACATTTTGTCTGACACCAAGAGAGTTGAGAATATCAATAAATGCTAATTCCAATGTGGCATTTTCATTATCTATGTTAATGTTGAATTCACCAACAATTAAAGCTCAATCCACAGCAACACCTCATCTTCGACCCTTCAGATGAGAATCATGTTTATAACAATAACCTGGGGGAGTAGATTCATTTAAAGTAATATATTCATCCGGTTTAAGCCAGGTTTCAGTCAAACAGAGCACATCCAATCTATGATCTGTCATCATTTCATTTACAATTAGTGCTTTGGTTGAAAGAGATCTCATGTTTAGTAGCCCTACCTATATATGATGTTTATCTTCCATTTCTTTTGTTATTTTCAAGTTTTACCTTAATCAAATTTTTTCTAAATGATTTATTGAGGAGGTCGTGTTTGGTAGTTCGGAGAACAGACACAGTCTCTAAGCGAAATCTGGGTGATACAGTCTCAAGGCAGCTAGCAGACGTTTGGATTATACAGTTTGTCTGCTTCCTGACCTGGGCCCCAGTTAGTCAAATACTATCACTATTAAGACTATAAGCCAAATTACTAGAGAGAAGAGCGGCACCTTCCCTGAAAGGAAGGAGTCCGTCTCTCTTTAGCAGGTCAGTTCTACCCCAAGAACTCTTCCATATGTCTATAAATCCTATGCTATTCTCCGGACACCACTCAGACATCCAGCAATTCAGTGACACTAATCTACTATAAACCTCATCACCACAATGATCAGGGAGGGGGCCAGAGCATATTACAGTGTCTGACATCATTTTTGCAAGTAGTGATCTCCGATTGCCATCATGAATAACAATTTCATTTAGCATTAGCCAGCACTTGTAAATTTGATCTGATGTCAGACATCCAAGCCCCTGAAATGCATTTAACATTAGTGGCTGGAGTCTCTATTTCCTTGTTCCTTACAATAGAATCTACTATAACAAGGGCACTTTCAACATGATTCTCAGTGGGTGCATCACTGAGTGAGGAGAATCGATTGGAAACCCTAACAGGAACAGGAGAGTGGTGTCGCTTTGCTAAGTGAGTATGCCGCTGACACGTCACCCAAATGCCCTGCTGCGGGGGCTCTACAGCCAGAACCAAAGTGTTTGTGTTGCTCGCTGTTCTACCTGCATCCGAAACAGCATCTACCGGCTTCTATTTCTCATTGACCTCCACTATCGTTCGGATGCGTGTCTCTAACTCATTAACCTTCTCTGTTAGCCAGACTAATTCCTTATATTTATCACATGTAAATCCCTCACTGCTGATGGAAGAAGCTATAGTAAACATGTGGCATGCAATGCAGGAAGCAATAACATGAGCGGATGCCATGACTCACCACAAATGTTTGTTGTTTTTGTTGTTATGGTTGTTCTTGGGGGTGAGGGTTTGAGATCGATGTGAATCCCTCACGCAATTATTTGCTGTTTTTGTGGTGGTTCCTGATCAGCAGAGGTTTGAGATTAATGCAATAATCTGTGCAAAACACAGAGGAGAAAAGGAATGTATGCAGTAGAAATGTGAGATGTAGACAAGCAGAAAAGAAAAATAAAAGAAAACAGGTGCGCATGGTAATATACAAGCAGTTGAAACAGTAGAAAGTGGACAAAAGAGTAAATTAAATTGCAAGAGAAAAATAATTTGCATGCGCACAAAACAGTTTTGTAAAGGTGTAAATCAAGTTGCAAACTTAAGGAAGACATTGCTATATTTTAAGTGTAATTCATGTGTTGTGAATCTGTAACTTCATATTAACAATAAGCTAATTTGATCGGTGTTCTTCTGACTTCCTTTTTTTTGTGCTTACACTTTTGGCACTGTCTTTGTGCCTAAACATTGTCAAAAAACATTGCAAACCTGCAATCAGCAATATTCAATCAAAGAAAGGGTGACATGAACAGCTAAATGGATTGACCGCATAGAATCAGTCTGTGTCAGTAAGAGTAAAAAGAAACTACTGCAAAAGTGTATATGACTAATTTGTTTGTGGCAAAATTATTTTCCAGAAATAATCTGATATGCATTGTTCCGTCTTTCCTTTTGTTGTGCTCTCACTTTTGCAAGAGTTTTGCAAGCCCAAGGGAGAAGGTGGGTCTACCTGCTTCTAGTAACCAATCAAATTAGATTTTTGTTGACCAGTTTACTCTGACCTGATTGGTTAAATAACATGACAGACGAGGGGGTCACGTGACGCCATGCGAGAAGCATACATGTGAGCGACTGGCTCTGCGCACTTTGCTAGTTTTTAATTATTTTTATGTTTAATTCGGTGAGATTCGATACACCCAGTTACATATTTGCTCTTTGAGGTAAACATGGCAAAGGAGTCAAAATCCTCAGACTCTGGAGACATTAAAAGACACTTACGTATTCAAGCTGAGGCCTCTGGTGGCCCTGTGGACCGGGGACTCGATTTGGAAAGCACGTCGGGAGAAGAAATCCAGCGTCAACTGTCCAACATCACGGTGATGCTGACGAAGGTTGTTGCTGACTTGGAGGATCTCTCTGTAATGTGACGAGAGAAACACGATCGGTTCAAGGAATGCAAGAAACTCTTACATCAACGGAAGATCACTTTTGCACTGATATTTCCAGCCAAACTGAGAATAGAAATTAAGGATGGTCGCAGGGTATTTACGTGTCCAAAGCAAGCAATGTCTTTTATAGAAACAATGGGTGAGTACGCCATTTGGGGTTTTTCATGTAGCTCCAGAGTGGATTAACTCGCTATACATACTCTGGCTGTCCGAGGAAGCTGGGCGCCATTTTTGGTTTTTTTGTGCTGGTTCCGCCTAGCGGCTGGAATTTGTTTTGTGGAATAACACTCCTTCGGGACAGTTGTGGATGAATCTGTTCATTCTTTGTGCTTATGCCTCCTGTTGGCTGGAGTTTGTTTTGTGGTGTATTTTTGCAGGGCATTGGAATGATTATGTCATCTGCTGCACTCATAACAGCCAGCTCACTGAACACTTGAAACACTTGCTTGTCTGTCCGAGGAAACTGAACGGCTTTATATCAGCTGGAATTTGTTTTGTGGAGGAACAAACCTTCGAGACAGATCTGTGAATGAATCTACGTGTTCTTTGTGTTTATTCTGCCTGTTGGCTGGGGTATGTTTTACAAAGTATTTCTGTTATGTAATTTTGCCTCACAAAATTTGTGCAGAAGCACCGGACTTGAGCAATCCGATGGCAAAGTTGTCATGGGGACTCTCATATGCATACATTAACATTTTGAGTTTAGAGGGATTGACGCCGGTTGGCACTGTCGTGCACGGGATTAATGCTCACGTTTTTCTTTTTTCTGTTTGTTTTATCGGGGGGAAGTTTGGGGTTTGATTGTTGCACTTATGGGGAACGTGGTCTGTGTAATTTTGTTTTTGACACAATTTTTTTTTTTATTATATCAATATGTCAAATGTTAATATGAATGGATTGTCTTTCTCCTCGTGGAATGTGAATGGGTTGGGGCACCCCATAAAAAGAAGAAAGGTTACTTCTTTTCTTAAGTGTAAGGAATATGATATAGTGTTTCCTCAAGAAACACATCTTTCCCCACAGGAAGCTGAAAAATTTGGGAAGATATGGGGTGGACATGTTTTCTTTAGTGTTGGCTCAAGTAAGAGCAGGGGAGTCATTACACTGATAAATAAACATCTACAATTCAAATGTCTTAAACAAATTAAAGCTAAATTAGGGAGAATCATTATTGTTTTAGGAGAAATTCAGGGGCAAATGTTGATTTTGGCTAATATTTCGCTGATGATCAGGGCTTTTTTTATAGATCTCGAAGGGATGCTGCAAGCTGCTGGCACCCCTCATGATATAATATTGGGAGTAGACTTTAATCTTTTGATGGACTCAGTTCTTGATCATAGTGAAGCAAAAGTGTGTAAGCCCCCTAGGGAATCAGTGACACTTCACAGTATGTGTAAAAATCTTGGTCTTGCTGATATTTGGTGACTTTTGAACTCATCTGGTAGGGACTATTAATGTTTTTTCATCAGTTCATAAGATTTATTCTAGAATAGATTTTTTTTATATATGTATCTAAGTCTCTCATTTCATCTGTTGTTGATTGCTCAATTGGAAACATTTTAGTCTCAGATCATGTCCTGGTGAGTTTAGAGATATTGCCACATACAGAGAAAAAGAAATCACACAGCTGGTGCTTTAATGTATCCCTTTTGCAAAATCCTGATTTCCAACAAATGTTAAAGACTGAAATCAATGTTTATATGGAGACCAACTGGTCATCAGTATCCTCTGTGGGCATGGCCTGGGAGGCACTTCAGGTGGTTCTTAGGGGTCGGATCATACAGTATGCCTCATTCACCAAAAAATCCAAAGCACGAAACTCGTGGAGTTGGAAGGGAATATTAAAGTGCCGAGGCAGAGCTGAAGCACCGAATGTCATCTAATGGCCTCAGAGAATTGACCCGATTGAAATACAGATATAATGCTATTTTGTCGCGGAAAGTGGAGTTTTGGTTATTCAGGGCAAGAGTCATATTTTGAATTAGGGGACGAAGCTTTTGGCTAGTTATATAAAGCAGAGAGAGTCTTTTTCTACCATTCCCTCTGTGAAATCTTCTGGTGGTGAAATATTTACCCCAGCCATTGATATTAATAATGCTTTTAAAGAATTCTATCTTGATCTCTATAGTTCCACATCTTCGTCTACTGATGAGGATATTAGAGACTTTGTGGAACCATTAAAACTCCCTAAACTGACGATGGAGCAAAAAACCGATTAAGTAAAGTTATGACATCTCTTATACATATAGATCAGGTGGGGTTTATTCGGGGCCGTAGCTCTTCTGATAGCATTAGGCATTTCATCAATATCATGTGGTCAGTGGCGAAAGATCAGACTCCGGTCGCTGCCATCTCACTTGACGCCGAAAAGGCTTTTGATATGGTAGAATGGGATTAACTTTTTAAAATTTTGTAAATGTATGGGTTCAGGAATACTTTTATTGGATGGATTAAGTTACTTTATAGACACCCGGTAGCGGCGGTACAAACAAATGGACTAATTTCAGGTTAATTTACTCTGAATAGGGGCACTCGGCAGGGTTGCCCTCTTTCCCCATTATTGTTCTGTCTTGCCCTGGAACCATTAGCAGCCGCAATAAGAAAGGAGGATGATTTTACAGGGGTGATGGCGGGAGGTATGGCGCATAAACTTTTGCTTTATGCAGATTATATTTTATTATTCATCTCTGACCCCACTAGATCTATGCCTTGCCTCCACAGAATTATTAATTCCTTTTCTAAGTTTTCAGGATATAGAGTCAATTGGTCTAAATCCAAAGCTTTGGCTCTGACAGTGTACTGCCCAGTAACGGCTTTCCAGCTGGGCGCTTTCCAGTGGCCCAACAAGGCATTAAATATTTGGGCATTTTATTCCCAGCAAAATTGTGTGATTTATTTAGAGTTAATTTTGACCGCTTAATAAAACGGTTTTCGAGCGATGTGGACAGGTGGACTTCATTACATTTATCTGTGATTGGGAAAATTAATGTTATTAAAATGAACGTATTCCAAAATTCAATTACTTGCAGCAGTCTCTCCCTGCAGATGTCCCCCTCTCTTATTTCAAGAAATTTGATAGCATAGCGAAGTTCTTTATTTGGAATGGTAAGTGTCCCAAATTACATTTCAATAAGGCCGATTGACAAAGGTGGGCTAGGCCTACCCAAGATTTTATTTTATTATGATGCTTTCGGTCTCAGACATTTGGCTCATTGATTGCTTCCACCTGAGAAAGCCCTCCCTGGTTCTGCATAGAACAAGAAGTTCTTGCCCCTATTTTGCCATTGCAGAGCCTCCCTATCAAATTAATCAGAGAAGCTAAGTTACATCCCGTTATCTCGCACTTGAACTCGGTATGGACAAAAGTGTCCAGACTGTTCAATTCGGACACTTTTTTAAATGTTGCCTCAAGCATATGGCTGAACCCAAAATTATGCATCAACAAGTCCCCTTTTTGCTGGTCAGAGTGGATTGGGAGGGGGGTTACTACACTCGGTGACCTATATGAGAATGGA
This sequence comes from Myxocyprinus asiaticus, assembly GCF_019703515.2. Classification (NCBI taxonomy): domain Eukaryota; kingdom Metazoa; phylum Chordata; class Actinopteri; order Cypriniformes; family Catostomidae; genus Myxocyprinus; species Myxocyprinus asiaticus. The sequence goes on along the minus strand of NC_059356.1, from coordinate 18,161,833 downwards.
GTGTTGAGATCCTTTCAAAATGTGGTTCAACTTTTTGGGATTCCTCGATCTCAGTTCTATAAGTATTTACAGCTGTGCCACCTGCTCTGTACTGTTTTTGGGAGTGGTTTACACCCCCCTAAAGTGGCAGATACTCTGGGAGTGGTGATTACTGCTTTTGGAAAACATCATGAGGCATCGATGTATTACTCCCTGTTAATTCAGAGTCTGGGGCACGGAACTTCAACTTCTCTTAAGAGATTATGGGAGAAAGATGTAATCTTGGCATTGGAGGAGGGAATGTGGGCTAGGATTCTAAAAAACGTTAAATCTGCATTTTGAGATGCAAGGGTTCGCCTTATGCAATTTAAGATTTTACATAGAGTCTATTGGACCCCCTCTAGATTGCATAGGCTTGGTCTTAAAGACACACCCACCTGCTGGCGATGTCAATCAGAAGATGGAGACACAACCCATGTCTTTTGTGGATGTGTTAAAATTCAAGAATTTTGGTTGAGGGTCCAGAGTTTTATGGGCGATGTATTAGATACTCAAATTTCATTTTGCCCCAGACTCTGTATTTTAGGTGATGAGGCAGTCATTGATGTAGGGGATAAGTACATGAAGAATTGGATCCTGGCTGGTGTTATGGTAGGCAGACAGGTTATCCATAGAGGATGGAAGTCAGCTGGAGCCCCCTCGTTTTGTGAGTGGTATGAGGAGATGGGCAGGGTAGCGGCTTTGGAAGAGTTGTCATATAGAAGGCTAGGCAACATGGATATGTTCATCAGGAGGTGGGGTGGCTATTTGGCCTTTTTGAAGGGCTCTCGGGGAGGGGCAGTGGAAGTAGACGTGTTGTTTTAAATGTGTATGTTGTAGCCTTTTTGTTTTTGAATGTATACTTTCCATTATGTATTTCTAAATATTTTCTACTGTTTTATTGTCTTTTTGTGTGTCTTTGTCAATTACGTTTGACCACTGGGATATCTGTTCATGTTGGGTGGGGGGTTAATGTTCAGAAGGAAGGGTTGTAAATAATATAATGTGATTCTAAATATTTTGTTATTTTGTATTATTATTATTTTTATATATGTTATATGGAATCAATAAAACTGTTAATAATAAAAAAATAACATGACAGACAGCTTGAACATGCAAAGCTTTAAAGTATTACTAATATTTTTATTCTTATGCTTGCTACTTTATTTACACCTTTACAAAACGGTCAGTGCACATGTAATTTATTATTATGCTTGCAGCTTGAGTTACACTAACACAGATCTTACTGTGTGCATGCAAATCTTTCTATCACATTTGTAACTTCATTTATGCTTTACAAATCTTACTCTACACATACAACACTTTTAGGCACTAATTTAACTTTGTATACTTCAAACTTGAATAGCTCCGATGGTAGAAATATTCCTTATTAAGGTTCGTTGGCATGATTAATTGTGTTAATTTTTTTAACATGCTATCACACTGAATCAACACATTAAATCGACAGCCCTATTGATAATATAAGGAAAGAATGCGAGAGCTGGCGTACAGTTGGTTTTGACATTGAATGGTATAGACCAATCCTATTGGTTACAAAAATTTCAGTGCATGCATAGTAAGTGGTGGCAGAAAGCCGGCACACTATTGAGTTAGATTGAACAGATTAGACTTTTAAACGAAAGTACAACACAAAACCATCATAAATACATAAAACTCATACTATTGGTTTAAACAATGCTGCTATGTCGGGTTAGTTAGGATGCTCAAACTAATAGAACAATGTTTTGATAGGACCAAAGTGCCACAGTGTATATACTTTTCAGGGAAATCATCCTACAAATGGCTTACTTGTAGGTGTCTCTGCATATTAAGCTATGATAGGAGGAAATATTTTAAGATTTCACTCATGCCCTCTAAAGATTTCAGTCAGAGGTTCACCTGATGGTCCATACCAAACATAAGAGCAACTGCAGTGCTGCTTTCAATGAGTTGCTCCCAGCCATGAGTTCAGTGATAACATTACTCTGCAGTGTCTCTGCAGATATATGAAATACTTTTCTTAGATGTGCAAGACAAAAAGAAAAAGGTTGTTTTGTTTTTCACAGGAACTGACTAAATTTTAGTCTTGAACTCCAAACTCACGCTGTTGTAAGTGACACAGACACTGCGTGCATACTGAAGTCATAGCATAGCCGTTCATTTCCAAGTATTAATCAAATGTTTGCTGTGAAATCCTGCAGTCCAGAACAATGGTGTAGTGTCTAACAGTGGGCATTTTGGGTTATGTTGATGTAAATGTCAGTCCACTTCACTCACCCCAACTACATGGTACCGAACAATTGAGAAAATTGAACCCCTCGCTGAACCTCTAATCACCAATTTAATTGAAATAATGTACCCATTTTAGCCTTAAGAGGAGGTCTTATGATTCACTGAAAGAAGTTGAAGCCATTTCACATCTAACACTCTCCTGTTTGCATTGCATGTAGCACAGACTGCATGTTCTAAAGGAGTCTATCAATTCCTGGTACTATATTCAAAGAGTATTGTATCTGAGGACCATTGCACATTAAGTATGCTGTGCAGGTATGCAACAGTGCATGTGTATGCCTGTCTGTGAGCATGTGCGTGCTCGTTCAAGTGAGCTGCATTCTTGTCTTTTCTCCATTTGAATTCTAATTTGATTATGATAATAGCACCATGTTGCAGTAATTATTTATCACTGATGTAATTTTACAGTCTATCAAGTTATCCACTCACACACCTTGAATAATATAAGATGAAACAGAATCAAGGATGCAAGCTCATATTTTCTCTTTCCTTCTGATATTATACCCACAACACCCATAGTTCACAGACAATAATTAACAAGTGAAACAAGCTCAGTCGTTTTAATTATATGCCATGCCTTTTTTTATTTATTTATTTATAACTGTTGTCGAACCTGTGTTTGAATTCAACCTTAAAAATTAAACTTCATAATAATTATTCTGCTTATAATGCAGGTGATAAATGCTTGTCAGAGAAATAGGAGACAGAGGCTGAGAATTGCAATGTTTTTTTTTTTTGTTTTGTTTTTTTTTTCACATTTTAGAATAATAGCAAAGTCATCAAAACTATGGAATAACATAAATGGAACTATGGGAATTATGTTGTGACTAAACAAAATCCCAAATAAATCAAAACTGTGTTATATTTTAGCATCTTCAAAGTAGTCACCCTTTGCCTAGAATTTGCAGACATGTACTCTTGACATTTTCTCAACCAACTTCTTGAGGTATCACCCTGGGATGCTTTTTAAACAGTATTGAAGGAGTTCCCATCTATGTTGGGCACTTATTGGCTGCTTTTCTTTATTATCTGGTCCAATTCATCAATTTCAAAAACTTTTGTTTTTATTATTACATTTTAGTTTTATAATGTAATGAATTAATATGGTGGCACAATTATATTTTTGTCTACAAAACTAATTTCAAACATTTAAGCATATGCCTTCAGATCAAAAGATTTTTAAGATCATGAGAAACATTTCAGTAAAGTGTTTCAAAAGTTTTGACTGGTAGTGTAAATTATATATATATATATATATATATATATATATATATATATATATATATATATATATATATATACACACACAGTACATACACACCGATCAGCCACAACTGTAACGTTGGGTTGCTGGCAATGATGATGATGAAGACGATGACAATGGAATGAAGAACCCAAGTGCAAATTTATTTATAAACGTAAAACATAAACATAAACATAAACATGAACTTGACTATAGTCTTAACTTGACATAAACTTGACATAGCATAAACTTGACTTGACTTGACTTGACACGACACGACACGACACGACACGACCCAACCAAACATCTAAAATACTTGACAAAGGACAATGGAAAACATGAGGGCTTAAATACATGGAAATGGGAGAACACAACCAATGAACAAACAGAACTCAGTGAACCATGAACCAATGAAAACAAGACACATGAACATGGAGGGAAAACAGGACATCACATGACTGGGGAACACATGACATGAAACAATAACTAGAACACAAAAAAAAAAAGACATGATATACATGAACACACATTAAACATTACATAGTTCCAAAGTTCTGTAGGGAGCTGGGGGGGGGGGTGGGATTTGGCCTTGAGGCGTGGGGCGTGGCCTGGTGAGACAGGGCGTGGGGCATGGGACCAGGGTAGAGTCAATGGAAGGTGGGGCCCTGAGAGGCTCGAGGGGCAGAGCCGTGAGAGACTTGAAGGGCCTTTTTGATGAGAGAGTTCAACAGAGAATGGTCAGACTGGTTTGAACTGACAAAGTCTACGGTAACTCAGATAACCGCTCTGTACAATTGTGGTGAGAAGTATAGCATCTCAGGTTGGTGAAGTTTCGGCAGCACGAGGGGACCTACACAATATTAGGCAGGTGGTTTTAATGTTGTTGCTAATTGGTGTATATACTGATATACTATATATAAATGACCACTTATGTTTTATATGTAATAAATATAGTGATTTAAATGCTTGAGAAAATGTTTTTTGATCACGATTGTAAAAAAAATATAATAAAATATGCATTAAAAAAAATACAATAAGTTAAATTCAACCAAAGCTAAAGTTACATGGTCCTTTTCACATTAAAATATACAGGATCAATTGAATTATGGGGATATTTACAAGTATATGACTTAATGTACAACAACGATCACTTTAATGGCTTTGCAATGTAAGTTGTACATTGAAATTAATGTAAATTGTCGTGTGTTCGTGTGTTTTTGTTCATGTCTTTTATTTTGAAAACTAAGTTCCTTGTTCCTGTCATGTGATTTCCTGTTCCTGCCATGTTTTCATGTGTTTAGTTCTTATTGGTTCCTTGTCATGTTACTGTCATATGACCCTCTTGTTCCACTATGTTTATTAGTCCTATCTCCTCATTGGTTTGTGTTCATGAGTATTGTTATCAGTTCTGTTATGTCATTGGTTCATATGGTTATTGCCTGGTTATCTTGTTATTAGTTTAGTCTTGTTATTGGTTCATGTTTCATTGTCTTGTTAACTTGTTTACCTAGTCTGTGTTTTTATAGCCCTCATATTCTCTAGTCCTTTGTCGAGTATTATGTCAGTGTAATGTTGTCAAGTCAAGTCTGTTTTGATAAACTGCACTTTGTTAATAAACTGCACTTGGGTTCTCTCATCATCGTCCTCGTCCGTTCCTGTGTTCAGCCTGTCCTGCCTTGCCTGAACGTTACAGAATACTCGACCACCAACATGAACCCAGCAGATTGCCTCTTGCAGTTACACCAGGGAAACCGTTCCATGGAGGAATATGTGGAAGACTTCTGTGCTCTGGCTAGCAAGGTGGATTTCAATGAGATCGCCCTCAAGTACATTTTCCATTTTGGGCTAAATGAGCCCATATCCTCCATGCTGCCTGGAGGCAAATATAGTTGGACTTTGGTCGAAAATATTGACTTTGCTCTTTGATTAAGTGGCTCAGCCTTCACTGTGGGAGTGGCTGATGAGGAACACGGAACTCCTACAGTAACCGTCTCATCCGAGCCCTCAGCCACCCTGATTCCGCCATCATCCGTGTCCACCAAGCCAGAGAGTTCCCCGTCATGGCCGACCAAGCCAGAGTTCCCCGTCATGGCCACCACGGTCCACGAGCCAGCGTCCACGCCTGCCACAGTCCAAGAGCCAGCGCCTGAAGCCTCGGCCACCACGTCTGCCACGTCATGCCTTGTTGCAACATCATGCATTGTTGCCACGCCTGCAACATCATGCCATGTAGCCACGTCTACCTCGTCATGCCATGCTGTCCCACCTGCCATGTCAAGCCAAACCACTACGCCTGCCATGCCTAATCAAGCAGCCCTGCCTTATCATGTCGCCACATCTGCCCCACCTTTTCAAGTCAGCAGGCCTATCCCGTCATGCCAAGTCGCCATGACCCCTGAGCCTGCCACGGCTCTGTCCCCTGAGCCTCCCATGGCTCCGCCCCTCGAGCCTGCCATGGCTCCGTCTTCCAATTCCCCAACAGCTGTGCTCACGACTGTCCAGAAGAGGAAAGGAAGGGCTCCTATTCCCCAGTCTCTGCCCATGCTCATGACCACGGAGGTCATTCCCCAGTCTCTGCCCATGCTCACGACCACGGAGGTCATTCCCCAGTCTCTGCCCATGCTCACGACCACGGAGGTCATTCCCCAGTCTCTGCCCATGCTCACGACCACGGAGGTCATTCCCCAGTCTCTGCCCATGTTCACGACCACGGAGGTCATTCCCCAGTCTCTGCCCATGCTCACGACTACAGAGGTTGTTCCCCAGTCTCTGCCTGTGCTCACAACCATGGAGGTCGTTCCCCTGTCACTGCCCATGCTCCCAACCTTGGAGGCTGTTACCCTTCCACTGCCTGTGCTCACACCAAGAATGTTCCCCTGTTGTGGCCAGTCCCTGAGACTTCCATGGCTCCACCCCCTGAGCCTCTGTCTCCTGACCATGTCTGGTGGCTGCCTCCCAGGCCTCCTGATCCTACCCTGTGGTCACCCCCCAGGCCACCAGACCCTGCTCCCTTCCTGGAGCCGCCACCCAAACCACCGGATCTCGCTCTCTTCCTGGAGCCGCCACCCATACCGCCGGATCTCGCTTTCTTCCTGGAGCTGCCACCCAAACTGCCAGACCCCACTCTCTTCCTGGAGCCACCACCCAAACCACTGGACCCCGCTCTCTTCCTGGAGCCACTTCTCTGGTCACTGGCTCCACCCTGGTCTCCTGCTCCATGCCCTGTCTCACCAGGCCATGCCTCTAGTCCTTTGTCAAGGATTGTGTCAGTGAAATGTTGTCAAAGTCAAGTCTGTTTTGAATTCACGTTTGGATAAACTGCACTTTGTAAATAAACTGCACTTGGGTTCTCACATTATCATCGTCCTCATCCGTTCCTGTGTTCAGCCTGTCCTGCCTTGCCTGAACGTTACATAAATATTGTACTATATGAATATAATTCACTGTATTAGGGATGGGCATTTTTCAAGTAATGAAAAATCTAATTCACAAAAAGAGTACTTGATTACTCATGTATTAAAATGTAAGTTAAAAATAACTTTAATACTAAAAATAAGTAGGACACGTACGTGAAACATGTATTTTGTTTTATTCACAAACATTACCAAGAACTGTTTCGAAATAAGATAACTTCAAAAAGATATGCTTTCTAGATATTTATAATAATAAAAAAAAAAAAAAAAAACGTTTGCACTCACCTGGAGCTTAGCCTACAAAGAAACCAATAATGACAGCATTAGGGTAGTGCACATATGAGTCTACATACTGGCTATTACATTTTTGTCATTTCACATGTTATTATTCAGAAAAACAAGCAGTGAAAGTTTAATTTTTATCAAGTGTGCTCTGTCTGTGTTCAGAGATTTCACGCACATACTGGTCTGATAAGCTTTGGAGTTTCTCGCACTTTCTCGCACCAGTTAGCATATTTTTTCCACAATAAATGCAGATCATCATCAGTTGGTAAGCATGACTCCAACAAGGAGACACATGGCTTTGCTTGAAAGCACAGATGCCATCATATCTGCTTCTCTCATCCAACACCTCAATGACACACATCCACATTGCCCCCCAGTGGACTCAATTGTAACTGTGAGATTAGGTGAGAGATTCAGAGTTGCTCAATTCTCATGGCAGACAAATGCGGAAAGCAAAATCTATTTGCGATATTTGAGTAGCTTGCTTTTTTAATATTCGACTAGCTGGTGCAGAACGATAACTCGATTAGTTGAGTACTCATGCACATCCCTAATATGCATGCTACTGGAGTCTAGGCTTAAAATGCAACACTCAATTTTACACAATAAGCCTGTGTAAAGGGGTCCTGCTCAGTGGGGTAGTCGGGGCCATACGTACGTATACGCCGTATGCTTACTTTTTACCCAGGGCTGTTTGCGTATAACGACTTCTAAGGATCAATATTTGCGTATACCCTCGGTATACCCACTTGTTTTGCTGCTTCAGAAGTCCATAATCTAATGTCGTGTTAGTTTACCTTTAACTATTTTGATGCTGTTTAGTGCATTATCACTTGAATTCTACCATTCCCCGCTTCTATCAACCGCTTTCACCGCCATCATCGACTGAGGGAATTTATGACTGGTGGAGAGAGAGAGAGTCACCCACCTATGCTGAAGCAGTATCAGGTAAAATTAATTAATGAAATATGCCAAACGCGCTGTAAAATAAGGAATCGTCTCGTAATTAAGGGAAAAAATCCATACGTGATGCCGTTTGTCCTGTATTTTAGTGTCACACACCCAAACTGCTGAGAATGTTTCACAATTCGAGAGAAATGGACCTGAAACACACACCTTTCGCGTGAGTTGTGTGAGATATCGGATGTTGCTTTACATGGATGCTACACTTGACAGAAATGGCTGGGGGAAAGATCAGTGACAATCAGTGGATGTCTTCTGTCATGTTTTTGGTCAGAAGCAAGATAATTTTGTCAAAATCATATAGCATTCGAGTACATGTTAATTGTTTCCCACCATTGGGATATTAAAACACCAGTAAATGCACCTATTCATGACATGCCATTACATTTTATTGCAAATGTCAGAGCTCGTTCTGGAAGAGAGAGAGAGAGGTAAGAAAAACTGCATTACTGTATTAAATGGTGTTTTATTAACAAAGTTCGGGAGGCGCAAGTTCATTTAATCCGACCAGAGTAAGAGTATATAAACAGCTGCTTACCTCTACCTAGCATTGAGAGTTTCCGGCATCCCACCACCTCCCCATCTCCTCCTATCTATTCCATCTACTAATCCAGTTCGACAGGGGGGCATTCGAGGGGGCATTAGCAGTATGTACTGCTAAAACAATGACACTAATCCAAAGAAAAATAGACTGTTTTCTTGTTAAGCCTTTTCTCTCCCTTTCTCTCTTCATCCTGGTCATTGTATTATAAAGCATTTTTCATTTTAAGTTTAGTAAGGGACGTTCACACTGAATGCGTTTTTGCGTCCGTCCATGCTGTTTTTCAATGTAAAACGGCATCTCGCGCAGGAATGCCTGTAAATACGGGTCATTCCTACAATTCTGTGTCATTTAAGTCCCCATTACAAGTGTGTGTTTTATTTATATTGTTTAATTTCACCCGATTACAATTTTGTTAGGCTTGTAAAAAAGAATAAAAACTTTTTATAATGTTACACACATCTGTGGGCTTAAAATTTTAATTTTAAATCATTGAAATCCTTTTCTATTGTACTCTGACACTTCCTCATGTCCCAAAATCTGCACATCAAACAGCTTTGACAAAAATAAATGCTAAATCATTGGATTTCTATTTTTTCCCCACATACAGTTGAGTTTACTGTTACATTCTCTCATTAACATGTATACATTTGTGGTAAATGTGTAATTTTAACACAGATAGTGGAGGTTTTTTGTGTCCCTTGATTTATTGCACACCCTGTTATGTCATGATACAATGACATTTCATTGAAGATATATGTTAGGAAATTACATCACACACACTGATGGTGACATCAGCCATTCTGCAAAATTACTTTGAGTTATTTGAAGTTTATAACTCTATTTTTATTTTATGTATATTTTACTTTATTTTGTGGTGTTAGTCATATGTGGTCAAGCATACAGTAACATGTCCACCCTATTATGGGAAGATATTTAAAATTTCAATATACAGTATTTATGTTAACATAAATTAATAAATATTAGTTTAAAAATATGTTTCCTAGATATCAATCACAGACCATGTAGTGGCTCATTTATCCACTGAATGTCTACACTGTCGCTGCCCATTTAACTGGATGAACATCTGAATTTTTGAGTGAATTAACTTGACCAGTATGACTAATACAATCTTTAATATGTCCCTGTAATGATGAAACATGAAGAAACTTGTAAAAGTATGTTTTATTTTTTAAAAGTTTCAAAGCCGGAATGTCACCAAATTGTAGTAATGACCCATTTATGATATGTACAGAGTTGCAGTTCTACCACTCTCTATGCACAGATTACGCAGTCTACAGTAACAGTAAAGTACAGTCTATAGTAACAGACAACCCCCCCCCCCCCCCCCAATAGTAAACCACTTTTTTTTTTTGGTAGGACTACACCACTTGTCCTGCTCAATCTCTTTGTTCACCAAGCAGTCCTTGACCTGAAAATGGTTAAAGAACCGTGATATAGATTTTTTTTTTTCTGTAATTCAGAAAAAAGTAGCTAAAAATAGATTGAGTCCAAGTTCCACAGTGAGCCATTTTTACAGTTCTACAAAAGAAATGTCAGAGCTTATGTTGGCACTGTAGCAGCCAATAATGTAATAACTGCCAACAACATAATACATTTTCCATTCTTAATGTAATAAAAGTCAATAATGTAATAATTTACCAATAATGTAATAACTACCGTTAATGTAATAACTGCCAACAACGTATAACATTTTCCATTCTTAATGTAATAAAAGTCAATAATGTAATAACTTACCAATAATGTAATAACATTTCTGAACCAATAACGTAATAACTTTTTGCCCATAATGTAATAAGTTCTTACATTATTGGCTGGGTTAATAAAAAAATTATAAAAAATGTATTACATTATTGGCAATTATTACATTAACGGTAGTTATTACATTATTGGCTGCTACAGACACCTTAAACTCTGCCCTCCCAATCATACCATCTTTGAACCTGCAGTATTTTTATTTGGAGTTATCTTCATATAACAAATTGCCACAGAAGAGGTTGCTGACACATCATGCAAAAATGCTGTATATATTATCCTCAGGTTTGCTGGAAACAGGCAAAATAGTAAATCTGATTAACGTCTTTTGCAATTCAATTCACAATGTGGTCACTGGGCAATGAGGAATTGTCTCAAAATATTGCCAATGTGCCAAAACATTCATTTACAATTTAACAGGAGTTCAGTCTCCATCCTAAACCTCACACATAACTACACCACCAGAGAATAAAGGGGTGAAAAGATGCCAGTTCAAAAATGTAATACTTTGTGCAAGAAAAACCAATAGAAAAAAAAAATACACTAGAAGAAGAATAAAGAGCACCAATTAAACTGACAAGCTAAAGCAGAGGCTTAGGGTTATGAGGAACAAGAATGCCAGCTAGCTTTAATGGTGAAACCTAAACAAAGAGAAGTGTTTTACTGAGCATCTCTTTTAAAGGAATGCATTGTCAGTGCCTCTCTCAGTTGTGTGGCTGGTGCACAGGATTCGTTATGCCAGGCTTGTTTGAACTTGAACGCTCGAGCAGCAACTGGTCATTGATCCTGTGTGTAAATCACCAAGGACCCAATAGCACAAACATCAGTAGATAACCATAAACACATTAGCCATGCTAAGTGTGACATTTGTTGCTGAGCCACAAATGCAAATCATCAGAATGCTAGTGCGGCGAATGCTGTCCAAGTGCTTGTCCAGAGTGCAGAGCAGGTCTGCAGCCCTTTTTATCTGCCCTTTCCTCAGAGGTCTTCACAACACTGTGTCACACATCCCAGGGCAATAAGAAGAGTTAAGTTCTCACCAGCTTCTGTTGTGATTCAGTGCTAATATGCTGCTGGCTTCCTCATCCGTGCTTTACTGCTTTTTCAGAAACATTTCAGGAACATATTACAATTATAAGTTAATGCAATTGTTAACATTAACAATGAACAATACAGCATATATTTATATTGATTAATGTAAATTTTTACATATAATTAAATGTAATATAATTCTACATAATAATTAAACCATATTAGGGCTGTCGATTAAACACATTAATTTGGTGCGATTAATTATATAAAAAAATAATGCTTTAAAAATGTGTGCAATTAATCATGCTCCTGACCCCTACGTAGATTCAGTAATAAAAAATGTTCCTTTGAATGGAGCAATTAAAGCTTGATAACACCCTTTTTTTATGAATTTGTGGCTGTAGGGGGCAGTCAGCACAACTCCACAATGTGTGCATATGACGCAATGCATTTGAATTATCTGAATTATAATCCTTGTATATTATTTTTATAATTACATTAGTATATACAGAATTATCTTTTTGGGGAGGCCTTACTCATTTAAAATTCATAAATTCAATGAATTGCGATCTCTGCACATCATTCAAACTTTTAATCGATTGACAGCCCTAATACTAACACATTTTAACATAAATTGTATATGTTAACAATGGTTAACCCATTATAAACTAACATGAGCTCCCTGCTGGGAAAAATAAATACATTAATAAATTAATAAAAAAATAAATAGCTTGAACCAGCCTATACTGGTTTTTTGGTCTTAGCTGGTTTATGATGATCTCCAGCCTGGCAAAACTGGTTCTCAGCTGTTTTAGCTGGGTGGTCAGTTGAAAATGCCCAAAACCCCTCTAAAACCAGCCAACAGGCCAAACTGACCTGGCTGGGAGACCAGTTAAGACCAGCAAACATGCTTAGGCTGGTTTAAGCTGTTTTTTTCCCTGTATAGGGCTATCAATGAACAATAGTATATTTAACATTAACCAACATGAATAAATGCTGTAAAAACATTGTTCATTGTTAGTTCATAATACATAATGAAATGATAAATGGAAGTGTACAGAACCTTATTGTAAAGTGTTACCATATTTTTTGTCATATGAAAATTGCCATTGTTTAAGCATCTTTTATTTTCTCTGCACACACATAACTGTTCATTGAATGTGGCACATTGTGGATCAGTACTGATTATTATTAATGGCTGTCTTCAGAATTCTGCAGAGTAGTATTTCATATGAAGCGGTTTCCTGAAAACTTAGCTCAATAATTCAGGGCTCTGTTATAATGGTTGGTCAGCTCAAACATCAATGGGACACACACACGCGCGCACGCGCACCCAAGCACTAGGCATTGATATTCACCTCTGTCGTGTTTATTAGGCCCTACTCTAAACTAACAAGGACTGCACATGTTCAAGCAGACTTCAAATCCAAATCTCTCTGATCTCTAATGAAACATCCTGTGGTTAAATTTACTGCATGGATATTTCTGACTGCCTAATCTTTAGACAAGGAGAGGCTGACCGCAGCTTGTTGGCTTGATGGTTCAAAGCCTGGTCATTGTAACATGTACAGTGTTGATGTTGCAGAAATGCAATTAGAGCTTCAAATAGACTTTTAAATTTAACCACATGACCTTATCTGTGGGGAAGGTAAGAAGGCCACCTTGTAATTGGCCTTTCTTATTTGACCAATTAATACTTAATCATTCTTCTTAACACTAGAAAGCAGAAAACCTACTTGTTGCTAATAAACCTACTAATAAGTGTTCTTTTAATTAGGGATTAGATAGTTATTATCGTTATTTGGTTAACTGTTTAACGTGCCTGTATTCAAATACCAAAATCACTATTTAGTTATTCTACACATACAATGGGAGGTCTTCAACCTGACTAACCATCGGGTTTCGGGCCGGGTTCAGGTCAGTTTTTTTTCAAGAAAATGGCGACTTAAGGGCTTTTTGTATGTGTTTTTGTGTGTGTGCGCACTGTTTTTCAATATATTTTTTTTCTTTGACCACTGCACTGCATCTTTTTTTTTTTTTTCTCTCAGCATCTTGCACTGGACCACCACATTGTTTAGGCACCGTCAAGTTAGAAAAAAAAAAAACTTAGGTTTTTATAAACACATGTTAAATTCATTATGGTGCATCTAGCATTTTTAACACAGGCGTCACAATGATTCGACGTTCTGAAGAATTTTTGCAAAAAGGCATCATGTGACTGTTACATTACACTGGTACATATAATTCCAGATAATTTTTCACCTGACAATGTTTCAGCATTTGATAAAATGTAAGCCAGTGTTTTTTCCCTTTTGCTCTTATATGCAGGTCTGCACACCATAATTCCACAAGTTCAGTGCAAAACCATTTAAAAATCAAGGCATCCCAAAGAGGCTAATAAACCACATTAGTGTAGTTCCACACAAATGACAATACTTGCGTTCACTGCCTCACTGAAAACTGAACTTGGCCGGGCAGAGAACATATCAGGTTTGACACTTAAAAAAGTATTTTCTGTTGGTTAATAATACTGTTACAGCCAGTGACATTTTTATTATTTTTGCTTGACGGTGAGTGAATTTATCATTTGAAGATCTATGCATTGTGCTATATAGGTCATAGCTCACAGTGAACTTCATTCCCTTTGATTTTGAGCAGAGGTGGGTAGAGTAGCCAAAAACTTCACTCAAGTAAAAGTACTAACATAAATAATTACTTGAGTAAGAAAGTATCCAATTAAAAGAGTACTCGAGTAGTAACTCGTTACTATCACAAATGACATAGATGTTTACGTCGCTATATTCCATTACATAATACACATTGAACAAGTACTACAGAATTATTATTAATGGAAATTCTGTCATCATTCACCATCATGTTGTTCGAAATCCGTATTACTTTCTTCCATGCAACACAATAAGGATATATTAGACAGAATGTTTCCCTGAGTCACCATTTACTTTCAGTGAAGTAAATATTTTATATATATATATATATATATATATATATATATATAAACATATTTTGAAAGTGAATGGTGACTGAGACTGTCAGTCCCTAACATTCTTTCTAACATATTTTGTGTTCCACATAATACAAAGCATCACACTGGTTTGGAACATGAGGGTAGGGAAATTATGATGGATTAAATTATGGCTGAGCTATCACTTCAAAGATAATTTTAATTTTTGGGTAAACTCTCACATCATTTACTCACCCTCATGCCAACCCAGATGTGTTATGACTTTCTTCTGCAGAACACAATTCAGATTTTTAAAAGAATAATTAAGCTCTGTAGGTCAAAATTTTGATGCTCCAAAAAGCACATAAAGGCAGCATAAAAGTAATCCATAAGACTCCAGTGGTTAAATCCATATATTCAGAAGTAATATGATAGGTGTGGGTGAGAAACAAATCAATATTTGTCATTTTTTGCTAGACAGCAGGGGGCGATATGCAGAGAAGAATGTGAACCACCTATCTGTAAAAGTCCCATTCAATAATCTCTCAATAAGTTACACATTAATTAAAATTAAACCCAGTAATGTAACGACATCCATTGTTAAAAAAAAAAAAAAAAAAAAAAAAATTTGATTGGGAGTAAAAAGTACCCACTTTTAAACCTCTAAGTAAATTTTTCCCCCAAAAGTTACTCAGGTAAACGTAACGGAGTAAATGTAGCACGTTACTACCCACCTCTGATTTTGAGTAGTGTTCTACAAGTACCTATGCACTGCAATAAACGTTTATTCCAGAGTACCACTCACGATGAATAACCAAATAACCATTAGCATAAGGAAGTCACGAGAGCTGGATCTAGGTGTGGCGAAACAGGATTTAATAAAATAAAGTACAGAATAACGGGTTAAACACAGGAACAAAAGAAACATCCACAATGGGGGCGGGCAGGAGGGCTAAAACATAACAACTGACAAAGAACAAGCAAACAACAGGGCATTATATACACAAAGACTAATAAGTTAATGAAACACAGGTGAGGACAATCAAGGACAGCTGGCAGTGATGAGGGCAGGGAATTATGGGAAATGTAGTCCGGGAGGAACAGATGACAGGGGAGAAACACAAGGCAAACAACAGTGAATCACGACAACACATGTTGGGCACATACATCTGTAAGCTGACTATGATACTCTACCAGACACTGTAGCCATGATTTAGAGAGCTGTTTTGTTCATAAATAAATTTCAGCAAAGAACACACATGAGGGGCATGTTTCTCTGAAGGTGCATTTTCATGATCATGTTCACAATAAAAACATAATCGTTCACATTTTAGACACATGTTAATGTTTTGATTAGTAATTATTTAGTACTTATTTTAAATTAGCCATAGTTAGTTGATAGTTCTCAATGAGGAAAAACTAATTCAGTAATTATTGATTACCTAACAGTGAACTACTTCAGTCATCAGTTCGCTATTACTTACTGATTGGTTAATCATGTTTCCATATTAGTTAATAGTAGTAAATAATGTGTTAATGTAATACTACTTATTAATCCTGCATTCATTCCTGCATAGTTACCTATTAATGACAGACAGTTATTATAAGGTCTTACCCAATATAGCTTATGTTTATTGTGAAATATTCCGATATACACAAATATATTAGCAGTTTGAGAGGGCAGGGAGACTAACTGTTTGCGTCATTCAGAGTGCATCATGGGCTGATTTCGTGGGCTTTGTTGGCCATGGTTCTCTGATTAGTGAAGCTTTCTTTGCTGGACCATGGGTAATGTAGTTGTTCAACAAAAATTCCGCTATTAAACAGGATTTTTAAACAATAAAGTTGAAATAACACAGACTGATGGCTTCAACGGAAGAATATACCATCAGTGAACAACCTCTGAGATTATGGTAGGTCTTTCTTTAAAGGTTTATAAATTAGCATTGAAAATCAATTAGTCTAGGAAGAGATGAATGAGATTTTTACTTCCGGAACCAGGCTATTGCACTCTATTGTGTTAACCAGCCAGTTCTCAAACTAATTTAATATTTTAAGATTGATGAACAAACAGAAAACACCTGAAACCAATAAGGGGGAAAAAAGGAACAGCAAACACAAGACTTACAAAAAACAATGTTTTGTAATGTTACAAAAAATATTACTTCAAAATAAAAGACATGACAAAATTACCACAAAACCCACCAAACCCATTACATATATAAAGCTAACTACGAATACTATATCTGACCCACAACCAGGGTTGGTGAGTAACAGAATACATGTAACGGGATTATGTATTTAAAATACAAAATATAAGTAACTGAATTCCACTACAGTTACAATTTAAATAATTGGTAATTAGAATACAGATACATTCAAAAAGTATTTTGATTACTGAAGAGATTACTTTGCATTTTATTGTCATTTGTTTCATTTAATATTTAGTCCTTTCAGATGGAAAACATTTATACATATAAATGATGCGATCCAAAGTGCATTTGAACAGTGGTGAAACATTTTCTTATGATGTGTTACATTCATATGAGCAGACAGAGAAGTAAGTTTGAAGTAAGTTTGGAGCACAAGAAATAGAAATAAACCTTGTGTAAATTATCAGCTTTACGCTAAGCTAAAATACTATTTCTAGCCATTTTATATGCACATGTTACCAGGCACGTAATTTTACGTTAGATCATAATTTCTTTTTTTCTTGTAAGACCTTTGATATTAGGGCAAAAATCATATTCTTGATAATAATTTTTGTATTGTTTTCCTGTAAAAATATCTAAAAATCCTTAAAACAAGATCAGTTAGATTTATCTTATTTTAGAAACAACACTGCATAAGATATTTATGTTTTTCAGAGAATGTATTTTTAACATGTGTATTTTGTCTTACTGTACTGGCAGAGTTTTTATAGTCAAAACAAGTGAACTATTGCGTCACTGCTGCACGACAAAGGCTGTCCCAATTCGAAGGCTCCTTCAAATGCGGCCTACAAATGCGTCCTTCGTTTCCCGTGAAATGAAGGATACAACAGATGGATCCTTCGTGGCCTTGCCTACCCCAGAATTCATTGCGTGTCAGTGACGATAAGATTTATTTTTAGAGAAACTGCCGAATTACACTTTTAAACGTAAGTATTGGGTTTCAGCTTACTCAAATATCTAATGATACAAATCTAAAAAAAAATTTTAAAAAAACTTTAAAGTGGTTCAAATGTTGACTTATATCTTACTAAGATGCGATTATATATAGTTTATACTCTTTATTATATACAGAAATGGACCATGGTGAAAATATTAGACAGTTTGTGAACCCTGTTTTGTTTTCAGACAGTTTAATATAACTTTCAAAAAAGTCCAGTACAAATGTTACAGTCACTCGGCAGCTGTCGCAGTTGTTAGGCAACAAGAACAGTCCTCCGTAGGCTAGATTGTCCCAATTAACAATGCTCAGTCCGACCTTCGCAGCCTTCAAAGGCGTGGCCTTTGAAGTCCGAGTCCTTTGAAGGATGCAGCCTTTTGACTGGGACACAGCCATTGTGTGTATGTGTGAAACACCACATGATTACAGACGTGTAAAACTTGTTAGTACCATCCATTAGCCGATTTCTTTCAAATTTCTCACAGACCTCTAGGGCCAGGTGTCGAACAGCTCCACAGTTTTGTGCCGATCGGCCTCCGTTAACCTTGTCTAATAGGTGCTCAAACTTCATTGGCCGATGGTGGCCATGTTTTTTGAGATATGCCAATGTCCTCATAGACAGTCATGGCACCTTGGAAAAAGACACTCCATGCTGATTTTCACCTCAGTCAGACTAATGGTTGCGTAGTTAGAGTGGTTTTCAAGTTTTTTTCCTGTTATAGCGCCACCAAGTGGCCAAACTCCATGGACCTTAGATTGAGCTCATACACGTGTGTACCGAGTTTGGTGAAAATATCTCATTTCGTTCGGGCGTTATAGCCATTTTAGTAAAAATGGCGCGCCATTTTTGAACGTTTTGGCACCCTTTAGCGACCGTGAGTCGAAATGTCAACTTTTTTTTAATAATTATAATCAGAGTATATTTCTGCACTGGTTTGCTTCCAATCGGGCGAAAAACCTAGGACTAGTTCGCAAAAGTAGGTTTTTAACATTATCTGAAATATTTACCGAACAGTTTGACAGACACCAATGCTTCTTGAGGCAAAGTTGTATAGAATGAGAAGAGCTATCAGTTGATATATATTACTTGTGTTTTGTCACAACACTGCATTATATACAACCATTAACACCTACAAAAATCATGATACCACCACCTAGTGGCCGACTTTTTTAAAACTTTGCACAACCCTCTCAGACCAAGAGTCAAATAGGTCCACCAAGTTTCGTTCCGATCGGTCATTGTTAACCTTGTGTAAAAGCTGCTGAAATTTGTTTTTCAATATACGTGAATGTCCATATAGACAATGATGGCAGCTGAGATAAAGACAATGTATGCACATTTTGAAGTCAATAGGATTAATGGTTTTATAGTTACAGCCAATTTCATGTTTTTTTTTGGTATTATAGCGCCACCATGTGGCAAAACCGCGCCAACTTTTCTCATCGACCATCGACCAAGACTGACCTCTTACATAAGCATACCAAGTTTGATGAAGATATCTTATTTCCTTCAAGAGTTATAGCCATTTACGTAAAATTGGCTAAGCGCTTGATCCACTAATAATAATAATAAAAATCTTAACAATTACAATAGGGTTTCAGCGCTAAGCGCTTGAACCCCTAATAATAATAATAATAATAATAATAATAATAATAATAATAATAATAATAATACAAATCGTAATAATTACAATAGGGTTTCAGCGCTAAGCGCTTGAACCCCTAATAATAATAATAATAATAATAATAATAATCTTAACAATTACAATAGGGTTTCAGCTAACTACTGTTTTCGTTCAAATTCGTCATCTTTCATCTCAGTTGAGCAGCACAGTTATTCATTTATTCCCTTTGGCGCCACCCTCAGGTATATGCTTTCTCTGACTTAGATTCAAAGTATTGTTTACCGCCCTTTAATTCAACGTTATATGTTCATTCAAACTGAATCACGACTGCTACTACAAATGACCAAGGTAAACATGCTTACCTAAACGAGTAAGCCAATCAGAAGCTCCTTCCTTCAGTCATGCTATCTGATAGGCTAGATTTTGGTTTTGCGTCAACACGTTGAAGTTCACGTAACTAATGCATTATTAAGCACTAAAATGGATATAGTGTAAACATCGACGACCTACGTGGATTTGGCAAAGTTAATTTCAATTAAAAATTGAGAAAGAGAGGATATCAAAACTTAAACAAGGGGGTGACTTTACAACAAAGTGACGGAGATATTTATTCGCAAGGAGAGACACATGGATTTTGTGTTCCAGTAAAGGTAAGTTAATATGTTTATTAAAAATCTGTGTTATTGATACTTGGTTATTGTTTCTGGTTAGTCTGAGGCTATGAAGTGGTGATCTGGCAATCATGTCCTTCTTGTGTTATGTCTGTTTTATAGTTCTAACATTAAGGCGCAGTGTCTGTTTAAAAATATATATTAAGGGATGACTGTCATGTTTACGTTACATTTGCCTTGTGCAATCAGGTTATGATTGTTGTCTTTGGTGGCCAGATTAGTTAATTGCTGCTGTCCTTTCCAGTGTTTCTGAACTGTGGAAAGAGTGACGTAGTGAAACTAGTAACTTGCAATCTTTTTCTTTTTGTTGGATGTCAAAACAAGCTCTCTGGCACTATGGTTAAATCTTACATTTGTGTGATATGAGCAATATTACTGTCCTGAATTTAAATCAATTTGGTCATAAAATTTGCCACTGTGACATTATTGTTTCCATTGAATGGTGGATTCTAAGGCAACAATTTACGTCTATAACATTTCCGTGACATTACACTTACCCGTATAATGTGTTTTGGGCACAGCGTTTAATAAAAATCTTTGATGCTTGCCCAGTCTCAAAGCCCACAGCACGTGCCTGGTACAATAAACTTTTTGTACATTTCTATACATCTGAAGGAGGGCATCAGCACAGTAGATCTAAGATGAACAATAGACATAGTCATGGATTAACTCAAAATTGTATAATTTCATTATCTTTGTAAAAATCAATGGCAGTTGCATCAGATTGCTTTGGTGCTAAATTAAAATAAGGACATGGCCATGGACATTTTGTCTCTTGCCAGTCTGGTTGAGCTGAAAGCCAGCAGTAAATCACTTTGGAACAGGTGCTGATAATGTTTTCATAGTGGTGTTTTGAGTTACATTTGTAAATTGAACAGACTTGTTGAACTGAACTCTTGCCAGACTGGATTGGTAATGTGAACGCCTGCCAATCAGCTAGAGGGGTTGACCATGTGCAAAAAGGAAGGTCAAATTCAAGTGATTGTTTAACTAATATTTTACGTTGTTAGGAGCGGGTTTGGGTATTAGCAATAATTAATAATGATCAAAGATTATTATTAATTATTAAAATCAATAGGACATTGATTAGAATCAACATTAGCTTTTTAATCCTTTAAATCAACAATCATCAAAGATAACCATCAATTATCAAATTCAACATAATATGAATTATTATCAAAGATAATTATTGTTAATAAAATCAATTGAACATTGATTAGAATTAACATTAGCTTATTGATCCTTCAAATCAACAATCATCAAAGACAATTGTCAAAATAAATAGAATATTAATAAGGATTCCACCACCTGGAATCAGGGACTAATAACCAGAGAGTATAGCAGTCTCACTATAGGATTGTTCTCTTAAGAAAGTCGACGTCCGGAGAATATCGACATTCAAAAGGTAAACAATGAAGGCTTGAATCCGAGCACTGACATCCCCTGCCAGCCCTTGACACAAGGTGCATGCAGAACAATACCAAAACACTTCTCTTTAAAGTATAACCAAGTTTATTGATGCAGTAATATCAATTAATAATCAATACAATGCAGTCAATAAACTTCCAACTACAAACTAAACAGTAACATGATTAGATATGGTAACAAATAAGCCTATAATACATGAGAGGAAGGTATGTGTGTGTTTGTTTGTGTGTGTGTGTGTGTACAGGTTTTGCTATACTTGTGAGGACCAAGTATTGAAAATCAACCTGTTCTGTGAGGACATTTCTGGTTGTGAGGACCTTTTGGGTGGTCCTCACAAGGGAAATTGCATATTAAATGATGTTTTTTTGAAAATGTAAAAATGCAAAAAGGTGTGTGTGAGGGTTAGGTTTAGGGGTAGGGTTAGGGGATAGAATCTATAGTTTGTACAGTATAAAAATAATTATGTCTATGGAGGGTCCTCACAAGTATAGCAAAACCAACGTGTGTGTGTGTGTGTGTGTAAGGAGTGGGGCGCACAAAATGGCGGACGTGGCTCTTGTTGAGAGTACATCACGCGAGGTTTCCGGCCAGAGAAGGTGGCCACGAATGTGGGCGGAGAGACTGGTTAATGATGTCTGCCCATTTAACGCGTGTCTCCACTGGTATGGTAACTTAGGGACAAAGCTGGACACTATCGCCGAGTTATCTGTTAGCCAAATGTGGGTACGGGTATGTTTGTGAGGGGTCGTGTGTATGTGGTTAAATACGAGAGTGACGGCACCGAAGACGTTTTTAGCGATCGAAGAAGAGAAGGCAACTGTTAGTTTATCACCCAGATACATGGTGAAGGGCTCGTAATCCATCTGCTGTGGTCTTTGGTTCTTTCATGGATAAACTCAGTGTGCCGGTTTCACCCGCGATGGCGGATATGCACAAACAGTCCAACGTGGTTGGACAACAACACAGCAAATCTCATTCATGGTAACAGTATGTTAGAGTAGTGCCTTGAGTATTATTAGCAGCAATGAGTGGACTCGGTGGTCCTGTACAAGCAATAACCTTGATACACAAGAATAACACACTATAATAATCTATCTCTCCTCAGACGTAAACCTCTTACTTGAGTCGCGTGAGGACATGGGTAGAATGTGTGATTGTCCGTTGTTTGATTCTGACTCTATTCCTCGAAGCTCGGGTGATGACGGGAGGCCATTTCCTCGCTCTGTCGGCGGGCAGTACAGCGGCAGATTCTCAGTGGGTCTGCAGAGAAAACAGCGAAGTTGATAGTTGAAGAGGGAAGAGAAATCTTCTTTCTTCACTTCTGCAGGCAAATGGGTGAGACGCGGATTGCTTGCGGTGTCCTTCGTATCCGTTAACGTACTTGGTGGAACACAGAGAAATCTCAACTCATCCAGTGAGATGGAGATCGTATGGCCAAAGTTTCAGGTACGTATGTTACTTCTTGGGCAACGAGGCTACACCTGGGAGTAGAAGGGCTGCATCTAAATGAGGCACATACTGTCGCTGGAAGCAACACCCAGAAAGATCTCAGAGGTTTTTATACTCCCCATGATGTCATGGTTGAGGGACGCGTTCTGTCATGCACCTCATCCAGTAGGAATTGAGAGTTCGATCCTTCAGAATTTCACACATAGGTGTAAAGTGAGCAAGGCTTCATGGGATCTTTATCCTGTTTTGGACTCCCTTTGTTTGATTTTGGTGCGGTTGTTGTTATCAGGCTTTATGACTGTATGTAGGCCTCAGTCAGGCTTTATGACTGTATGTAGGCCTGCTTTTGTCTCATATCTGAGTACATGAGGCCCAACAAAGTACATTGGGTCAAATATATCAACAAACAAACATAAGCAAAGATGGAAACAAATAACTAATGTATGAATAAATTAGGCATGTTATTATAATTAGCTTCAGATTTGTTTGAAGGTGAAGTGTGGAGTTTTTTCAATGTTTTTCCAGCTATATATGTAGAGACAACGACTGTATAAGTAAGCCCTTTGACTGATTTCCTCTGTTTGTGCATTCTGACCAGCCCATATAGCCACACTGACTCAACCAGTGGTGGGAGTTTGGGGTGGGACAATCTGACCAATGAAAGACAGGAAAAGTGTTTGGGAAACCTGTTCGAAAACAGTCATTATTTTTGCAATTTCGTTTGGTGACGCTAGTGGAGCAGAAATTGCACCATTCACCTTTAAATGTGAAAGGAAAATGGCTGTGTTCTATTTGCTTTCTGGAGGTCCAAAAGGCATAGTGGGCAAATCTTCATTATGAGGTCCCAACTTCAAGAGGCACAAATCAATTTGTGTTCTGACAGTTTGAAGAATAGCAGCAGGCTGTGACCTTAAAATTACCTCAGGTCTGTTCTTCTGCAATCGATCGGGAGTTATCTGTGTAGAATATTTAATTGGCTATGCACATTCCCTGCAGAGGGCTGTATGTGTAAAATCCTTAATTTTCTGAGAGGTTCCTGGCCATGAGATCATTATAATCAATGGGGGCTTTTTTTGATAGACAATGCTGATAACTAACAGCTGTATGAATGACATATTATTATTAGCCCAGCATTTGAATAATGGTTCATTTCACTGACCCTTTGTATAAAACAAATACAATTTTTGTGCCAAAAGTACACTGCACTAATTTTGGGCTTTAGGGTCCTGTGTATGCACCTGAATAATTTAAATGCAAAAACATCTGATGAAGTACCATAGGTCATTATAGCACATGGTGCAGGTTGACATAGGACTTGAGCAAAAGGATGGGGAAGCAATATGAACTAACTCAGAATATTCAGCTGGTCAAAACTCACAATACTTAAAGACTGACATTTGTCTTATGGGATCAGATCCACATTACCATAGTGACTGTATTATACAATATGTGTCATAAAGGGAAGGACAGGTATAATTGTAACAATAAATGTAAAATCTATAATAAATTAATGCATGATGCACTCACCATAGCCATCATATCAGTCTTCTAGCTCTTCTCAAAATCACGGACACAATTACAAGACATTTTTATTAATGTTAATTTGGGTTAAAATTTACAAGTTAAGTTTAAATTTTTGGTCATAATTTAATTTACAAGTAAATCAATCTGCTCTGCCCTGTGTATTAATTTCACCAGTTTGCTTATGTCAGTTTTAATTTACTAAATATATTTTTTAAATGTTTCAAAGAAATCTGTAAAACCATTTTCTGTCTGAGCTTGGAGTCGATGAACACTACCTGAGTAAATGCTGCTGTCAAATGTTTTATCGTGAATGAACAGGCAGAAAGACTCAACTTAAAGCTGACATTATCAAGAGAATTGTTCAGTCATAGGCAGACCACAGTAATCAGTCTTAGCAATCATGACATATTCACCCAAAAATGACAACAGAAGAAGAATTTACCAACAAGCCTAGAGATTACAATATTTAAAGAGTTATCAAAGATGTCTGACTGAAAACTGGGTACATAAATCAAGCAAGTGATGTTTCGGACCGATGTGGTGAGGGAAGCTTCAGAATTCATACTGAAATGTAGATCACTCTTTTCTGAAGAAAAGACTGAAGAGAAAAGCCACAAAACTTAAACTTTACACTGGATTTTGCATTACAGGGCAATGAACAAACAGTTATTGGTAATTTGACAGCAAAAAGTAAATGCATTTATGCATATTCGAAATATGACCTCCTATTGGCATAAGGATAACATAACTACAGCAAGATCACACAATACACCTGCTCATTGGTTATCTGCAAGCCCATACGAAGTTCTGCAGTATAGAAATGCCCGGAAGTTCTACACATCCACACCCCTTGCATGTTTGTTTATTAAATATTTTGGCTGAAATTTTATTGCTTTCAGCCATCACTAATATTCTAATAAACTCAGCTTCAATTAGCACATTTTATTTTCATTTTTAAATCAGTCCTGCATAAATCTGCAGATTTTCCTACAAACTCAAAGCAGAAATGCAAAAAAAAAAAAAATAAATAAATAAATAAATAAAAAAGTATTTCTTTTTTATCACTGGGCTAATATTTCATGAGGTTGAATGCATAAGACTGGTAAATGATGTGTAAGGCAGTTGCTGAGTGTAACATTTGGAGAATGTGAGCATTGAATGAACCTGAAAAGAGAAAGGGGGAAAAAAGTAGTTTTATTTTTAGATTTATTTGATAAAATAAGGTTTGTATCACTGTTGGTGTCAATAAAATCATTACTCTACACAAGAATATTCAAACTCAACAGCAATGCATATTTAATTAACTCTACCCCCTAACCCAAACCCCAACCCCTATCCATCAGTGAAGTATTGTATTTATTTTTTTAGACTGAAAATGCAACCTCTGAATCATGCTCACTATGTGAATGCAATTACTTCCTGGTTTCCATGAAAACAGAACCCATGTCTTGGAGATTGCTCACACAACACCCTTTCAGTAGCGGCATGGAAAGGTGAACACATTTGAATTAATGCAACAATTTATGATTGGGGATGGGTCAAATCAAATTTGACCCGGAAACAATAAACAAGATTTTGTTTTATTTTTACGAAAGAAATGTAATAGCACTAACATTAATAAAGTAAAAAGACAGAGTAATTATTTAGTTACCTGTCATTTATTTCAAACATCAAACGTCAGTGTTCTTTCATAAACTCTTTCACATAGGGACATAGACCTGTGTGGTATGTGTGGACAGATTTGTATTCAGTGTCTCCCACTGAGCACCTTTAGATGCACTCTACGATATTGAATAGCCTTTCTGTAACCCCCCCTCCCAACCGGCCGGGCCCCCCTCAAGCCCGGGACAAAAGGTCCAGTTGTCCCCCCTATCAGCAGTGTCACGCCTAATCACCTGCACTCTGCCATGCCCTCATCGGTCTCCCCATCTCCAGCCATCATCCACTCTAACTCACTCCACTCTAATCAGTTTCACCTGTTCCCAATCACCTCATTACCAAGACTGTATAAATGCTCACCTAATGTTCACCCTGGTTGTCTCATCTATGACAAGTGCAGGACCTGCTTATCACTTTCCAAAGTGTTTACATGTCCTGATTATATAGTCTTTGTGTTTGTAGTTACCTTAGTTTGCTTATGGTTTTCTATCTTCATCGTCACTCTGTTGACAAATAAATCTGCATTTGGATTCAAACCATCAAACCATCTCTGTGATTCCTGCACGAGCGTGACAGTTTTCTGCATTATGAATGTTTTATAGTCTCACCCCTTCATTTATGTGTGGTTGTGTACTTCATTGTGTCTGATTTATTTATTTTTATTTGACAAAGAAAAAAAAAAAAAAATCATAATTCTCTGGATTTTATTATTTACCATTCAGTTACTTTGGCAGGTCAATTTTGACCCGAACACCACAAGTGTTGTTTTTTTATTTTTTTTATTTTGCAACTTATAAAATCAAGACCATGTTTTGTGTGTGTGTGTGTGTGAGCTCAGCAAGTGGAGGAAAAGTCATCAAGTCTTGTACCACTCAGATAAAGGATACCATTTTTATTAAAGAAACAAAATGAAGGGGGCCTGGGTAGCTCAGCGAGTAAGATGCTGACTACCACCCCTGGAGTTCACGAGTTCAAATCCCAGGGCATGCTGAGTGACTCCAGCCAGGTCTCCTAAGCAACCAAATCAGCCCGGTTGCTAGGGAGGGTAGAGTCACATGGGGTAACCTCCTCATGGTTGCTATAATGTGGTTCCCTCTTGGTGGGGTGCATGGTGAGTTGTGCATGGATGCCGTGGTGGATGGCGTGAAGCCTCCACACATGCTATGTTTCTGCAGTAACACACTCAACAAGCCACCTGATAAGATGCAAGGGTTGACAGTCTCAGACACAGAGGCAACTGAGATTTGTCCTCCACCACCCGGATTGAGGCACTATGCCATCATGAGGACTGAGAGTGCATTGGGAATTGGGCATTCCAAATTGGGGAGAAAAAGGGGACAAAAAAAAAAATGGGTAAAAAATTACCAGAGAGCATGAGGGTTAAAATCTTAGAATCTAGAAAACATTTCTATATTGTCCAGGCATTGTTCTGGTTAAGAACAGCTCTTAAATATTTCATGGGAGAGAATTACTCTTTGTGAGTCTCTATAAAATTGTTTTTAAAAATTCTTCTCCAGCAATTCCGAATAACTAGAAAAGTCTTGGAAATTCAATAATCAAAAAGTGTGGAAACCCTGAATATAAAATTTGTTGAATGTTGTGTAAATCAGCATGATTAGTCTTGTCTAATATAAAAGGAAATGTGCCATGTTCCTTTTTGGAGCTATTTAAGCTCCAACTAATCACCACAAGCACCAAATTTGTCTATTTGTTGAATGCTAAAACAAAATAGCAGTGTTTATTAATACAGACAAAAGCAGAAAAAGCATGCTCCAGACCACTATAAATGATGGCAGCACAGTGAGAAAAAAAAAAAAAAAAACTCAGGCCATTAAAAAAACACTCAGATGTCCCTCCCAGCGGATGCTGGTGCTATCAGCTGTAATGACGCGGCCTGTACTGAGGTGGACACTGGGAATATTAAATCTGAAAGCCATAAAAGACTATTGTCAACTTGGTTGCTCTTAAAAGCAATGTCTGGTAACATGTTAAGAGTTAGCGGGTGGAAAATCTTGCTCTGTGCACTCTGTTTACCCCAAGGAGATTTAGTGTGAAGATAATGCGGCGGGAAAAATGTCATAAATAGTCAGAACCCTGGGTTTCCACCCGCTCTCCCCAGTGCAATCTCTCTTGTGAGGCACTTTTACAAGGTGTAGTGATGAGTTGGTGTGAGGTGTAATACACATATACTCAAGGCTTCTGCCAACCACTGTTTCAGAACAAAATGTACTGTAAGGACACCAGAGTTCCATGGTGCATTTAAAAGGGTAAGGAGAGAGAGAGAGAGAGAGAGAGAGAGAGAGAAGCTGTCTGCTGACTGCTGTACCATCCATTATGTACCATCAAAGTTCTGTCCAGTGCATTCCTGGGACGCAAAGATATACTTTGATTTATAAAGATGGAATTTGGAGAGGTCTTTAACTGGCTGGATGCCTCAGTTCGCCTAACTTTTGATGGCTCGGAATGTCTTTAAATCTTCTACTGCATATCATTGACATGTTTGCCAATTTATCTTCTTTCAGAATGTCAGTTGGGCTTGAATTTTTCATGTCCCATTTGAAATAAAATCACAAATGAACAATTGATTTTCCTAGACAGCAATGTAGTTACATTGAGATCAAACTGAAACTTTTGTTTCTATTCCCTGTTTCTCATATTTTTAACCAAAGAAAAAGACCCTAATAAGTGTTAGGTAAATAACTCAAAGTAATCCACTACAAATTACTAATTGCTTCTTTAAAATGTAATCAGATTAATTTACTGATTACTTCATGGAAAAATAATCACATTACTAATTACTTTAATTTTAAGTTACTTTCTTTTTTCTTTTCTCCCCTTTTTCTCCCAATTTGAAATGGCCAATTCCCACTACTTAGTAGGTCCTCGTGGTGGCGCGGTTACTCACTTCAGTCTGGGTGGCAGAGGACAAGTCTCAGATGCCTCCGCTTCTGAGACAGTCAGTCTGCGCATCTTATCACGTGGCTCGTTGTGCATGACACCGCAGAGACTCACAGCATGTGGAGGCTCATGCTACTCTCTGTGAACCATGCATAACTTACCACGCACCCCATTGAGAGCGAGAACCTCTAATCATGACCACGAGGAGGTTACCCCATGTGGCTCTACCCTCCCTTGTAACTGGGCCAATTTGGTTGCTTAGGAGACCTGGCTGGAGTCACTCAACACGCCCTGGATTCTAACTTGTGACTCCAGGGGTGGTAGTCAGCGTCAATTCTCGCTGAGCTACCCAGGCCCCCTTTTAAGTTACTTTCTAAATCCCTTCTCAGATTTTTCTTTCTTTCTTTTATTCTTATTAGAATTTCAGTGACTGTAATGTGATTACAAGAATTTTAAATGTAATGTGTTACACAACTTTTTGACTAAAAAAGTAATTAGATTACAGATTAGAATCAGAATACACACATAATTTTACCTTATCATGATCATTTTATATGAGTCTCAGAAGAAAATCTGAACAAACAATGCCACAAACAGTGCTCATATTTGCCAATGTACAAAAGTCAGCATTCAAAAGTATTTTTTTATATGAACTCAAACATTTCTCATAACATTTTTAATAAAACCAATTCTGAGCAAAGCTATCATTGATTTTACAGCTCTGTTACTGTGTATGAACAGTTATCTCACTTGAATCTTATTTCTCCCTAGGAATTAAAATAGAAATCTGATATAAAGTTGATATTTAAATTAATAAAAACTAGTGATGGGAAGTCTGATTCTTTTCCACGAACTGGTTCTTTCGGACGGTTTATTTCAATGAACCGTTTCAAGAAATTATTTGCTTAATGACGTCACTATACATAATGCTAATATGCCGGCGTCATAGAATACAAGCACAAACACATTCAGTAAAGCCATATGTATGTGCATATCGCTGATTATTACATTTTATTTAATTAAGTTATAATAATAAGGGTGTTTATTATCATCAGTGTTTCATTCAGTGATCTTACAAAACATCCTACATTAAAGTGTTGCACCTAAAGCACCCAATACTGACACTGATATAAAAATGTCTAAAGCATATAAAGTGATTAAACTAGTCTTCATCAACTCACCCTTTTTATACAGAAACCATGATCCAGCTCATCACAACTTCAGATATAATCTGCTTGCACAATACTCTATAGTAAAATTAGTTTCCATCTCTCGACTGAAAAGTTTTGCCCCCTTATTCAAGTCCTCAGTTTACGCATGCTCAAAAGCTGCTCACTGATCAGCAGTTCTCAGTATTATGTCCGAAAGAGGCGATTCTCAGTTGACTGTACTGGTGACTCGCAAACTGCTGTGATTGACTCAATATACTGTTGACATGAGAGCTGCTGTCCCAGGATCAGTGTACTGTTGACTCGAGCTGTAGACTGGATCATCATCATACGTTGATAAAACGGTAATACAGTCAAGTCATAAACATATTTCCAGTATGTTTTATTTGTTACACTTTCTGTTGTTCAGCAAAACGCACCTGAAAAATACATTTCGCCCCTTAATCTCACACATGCTCAGGGGTGTAAAGTAACGAATTACAAATACTCACGTTACTGTAAGTAGTTTTTCCCAGGAATTGTACTTTTTTAAGTTGTTAAAATTTTTTTTACTTTTACTTGAGTACATTTTAAGTGCTGTAACTGTCATTTTAATGTGCTATTTTCCCACTGTCTGTGTTTGCTACTTCCTGTGTTTGTCCTGATTTTATTTTTATCTATCAACATGATTGGCTAGGGAGAGTCTTGTGACTCCCATCAAATCACACATAAAAAACTTGAACAGCAGCTGTAGATCTGGCGCCAACTGTTATGGATGTGGAGGATTCCTCAAATACATTTCAACACCTGAACATCACGGATGCACCTAAAAGGGCTTTTCACAGTGAAAAAGGCCAATTGCTTGACTGTGTCATGCGAGTTTAACTTGCTCAAGCCAGATATCAGCATTAATCCTGCCTCTAATTTGAAGAAACATATCGAGGTCAATTTCATATTTCTGCTTACTAGATTCTGTGTCTATAATGTATCCTGTAAATTAGCTTTCCATCACTGAGATTATTGGGTTGATGTGAGAGATTAAGGCAATGTTATCAATAGGGCTGGGCGATAAAACAATCTTAATGTTTATCTAAAAAAAAAAAGAAGAAAAAAAAGAAGAAGAGATGTCCTCAATATTGATGATATACTTTTGAGTAATTTTCTATACTTAGTCTATGTTCTACATCTAGACCAGGGGTGTTCATTACATCGATCGCGATAGCAAGACAACCACTGGTTGATCTCGATAAAATATAGAAGTCTGACTTTTTATTTCCTGACGTCTGTAGCTGCACTGTTTGATTGACAGGCGGCTAATGTTTGTGCATTTTAAATGCGCACGTGTTCCGAGAGCGCTAATGCGGGTACGCGACTAAACGGTCAAATACACTTTATAATTCCGCCAATGCCCGTCTTGGTGAGGCATTAACGTAAACTCAGTCGGTTTGGTCTAAAGTGAACGTAAGCAGTGGGACAAAAAGCGTATTTGCATCAAAATGTTGGACTTGAAGTGTGCACAAATTGAGCACTGTCTAGCAGGCTATGTCATATAAAGGCTATTAATCAAACAACAATAACAAGGAAATGAGAAAACCACTCACTAATTTTGGCTGAATAACTTGAGTAGCTTTAAAAATATTAATGTAATAGAATAAAACAGTGACATTTTTAATAATAATATTTTTATAATATTGTTAGTTTTTTTTTTTTATAATACCGACCCCTGATGTAGAGATTGTGTTTATTTGTATAATAAATTACCAGGAAAGTAGAGATGGTAAAATAATGTATAATTATGCTTAGCCTTTATCAAGCTTTTTCTAATGCCTGATATAAAAGTATCAACCTTTGTAGAGCAATACTTCAGGCAGAACATTCCACCAGTCACAAACTTCAGAAAATTGTGCATCATTCATTAGAATGAGAACACAACTATTTCTGGGCTTAAAAGATACAAGAACTAAATGTGGAACATTGTATCTCAAAAGGAGGACAATGTGGCCCCCCATGTGCTACTTAAAGAAATAGTTCACTCAAAAATGAAAATTCTCTCATCATTTATTCATGCCATCCCAGATGTGTATGACTCTCTTTCTTCAGAACACAAATTAAGATTTTCAGAAGAATATTTCAGCTCTGTAGGTCCATACAATACAAGTGAATGGATGCCAAAATTTTGATGCTCCAAAAAGCACATAAAGGCAACACAAAAGTAATCAATATGACTCCAGTGGTTAAATCCATGACTTCAGAAGTGATATGATAGGTTTGGATGAGAAAAAGATCAAAAGTCCATTTCTTCACCCTGCCCAGTAGATCACCAAATGTGAATCACCAAAAACAAAAGAAGAAGAAAGTGAAGGTAAAGTGGAGATTGACTGAGCAGGGAGGAGAACTTATAGTAAAAATGGACTTAAATATTGATCTGTTTCTCACATAACCTATCATATTTCTTCTGAAGATATGGATTTAACCACTGGGGTCACATGGATTAGGCTAGTTTTATGCTGATTTATGTGATTTTTGGAGCTTCAAAATTTTGGCACCCATTCACTTGCATTGTATGGACCAATAGAGCCGAGATATTCTTCAAAAATCTTAGTTTGTGTTCTGCTGAAGAAAGTCATACACATCCGGCATGGCATAAGGGTGACTAAAAGATGAGAGAATTTTTATTTTTGTGTGAATTATTCCTTTAAAGCCCAGTGTTGCCCCTGTCCAATGTTGCCCCTGTACCAAACAACTGCTCTACCGCCTCAAATGTGCGGGGACATGATGCGCCAAGTGACCCTGTTTTTTTTAGTGTTTTTTTTTTTCTTGCATTCTTTTGAACATGTTTTATGCGCAACAATAACTCTCTCAGTCGGCATTAAGGAAAATGTAGACCCTTAACATTAACTGATTTTAATGTAATTGTTTCATACATTATGATATTGAAAATAACTTTATCTTTTCATTTCTGTAATCATGTCACCCTTTTATTTAATTTTTTTAATCAGATTCATGTAGTGTTTACAGTATCATAGATAAGTGATGTATTTTAAAAGTTGTCAATCACAAACACCTATAAAATACCTATATTTTTTATTCTTTCTGGCAAACAGCCATAGAAGGGAATGTAAATTATGGTATGTATGCTACATTTTTAAATTGCAGCATCAAGTTTTTATTATAAAGGACACAGCGCAGCGTTCACAACTCAGTACTCAATACTCACTACTCATGAGTACTTTTAAATGAGCTACTCTTTTACTCTTACTTGAGTAAATTTTAGGACAGGTACTTTTACTCTACTCAAACTAAATTTTTTAAGAAGTAACAGTACTTTTACTTGAGTATTATTTCTCAGTACTCTTTCTACCCCTGCGCATGCTCAATGTCAGCAGCTCATCGGTTCTCAGTATGTCGGACACCTCCGAAAGAGGCGATTCTCAGTTCAGTGTACTGTTGACTCGAGAACTGTTACGAGCGACTCATTGTACTGTTGACTCGAAAGCTGCTGTGCTGTCCCTGGATCAGTGAGTGTACTGTTGACTCGAGAACTGTTGCGATTGGATCATCATCATATATTGATAAAACAGTAATGCAAGCAAGTCATAAACATATTTCCAGTATGTTTTATTTGTTATACTTTCTGCTGTTCAGCAGAATACACCAGAAACAGACATTTTGCCCCTTAATCACATACATGCTCAGTGTCAGCAGCTGAGATCGGTTCTCAGTATGTCGGACACCTCCAAAAGAGGCGATTCTCAGTTCAGTGTACTATTGACTCGAGAACTGTTACGAGCGACTCATTGTACTGTTGACTCGAGAACTGTTGCGAATCGAGCATTCAGTCTGATTTGTGAACTAGTTGGAGCGGTTCATTGCAAAGAAGAGTTGGCAAAAGCAGATATCACCAGTTCTAGGATCATATTACTCCAGGTTATTGGCTCATTTTGATTCGGAGTGTCAGGCACATCCGAGAGAAAGGTTAAGATAGAATAACTTTTGGATCAGTGTGACTCGAGATGCAAACTGTTTCAAACAATTCAGTCTGATTTGGTGAACTGGTTCAACTCGTTCACTAAAAAGAACCGGTTCAAAAGAGCGATTCGTTCACAAACTGGACATCATTAATCAAAACAAAGAACTCCAGTAAGTTTAATATAGGTGAAATTTGTGTGATTTTTCATGTTTTGTTTTGACTTGTTTTTCACGTGATGTTTAACATGCAAATTTCAAATCTCAAATGTTCTTCTCATGCAATCAAGTGATTAAGAACAAAATCAAATGAATTAAACATGCTCTTTCCAGCACATTTTTCATTAGATTTATTTTAAACGGGTACAACGCTGCATTGTGAACAGGATTCCAGCACAGGGAAATTGTCCTGCGGCAGTGGTTTAAAGCAATGTGGCAACAGTTTATGTTCCCTCAGTAAGTCAACCCCCTGACCTTGCTTGAGTGAGCCTGGTAAAAAGCCATAAGTGAAGACTGAAATGTACTTTTCTTGACAGGGTTATTTCATGTGGTCACTGGGGAAATGTGGATATCAGTGCTCTGTTGTCAAGCAAAAATGTAAACAGATATTTTACATGCTGTCAGACGGGGCTAACGCCACTAACCCACTGGAGAGCAGTGGCAGCTACCTCGGGATCACAAGTGCTCTAATATTAGATGCAGCCCTGTTCTGAGAACTGGAGACCTGTCACTGACTGCACACCCCAGAACTGCACTCAGATCAGATCTGAAGACTTCATTCATTGATATAGCCCAGTCATTAATGTTAACAAATGAGATAATGTGAGGATTTGATGTTTGATGGATTGACAGCATGCATAATCAAGGAAATTCTGCTAGTTAATGGGATATTGGTAGTAAAACAAAACCAATATACTAAGGCTGGGTTTTCTAAAGCACTTAGTAGAACATTAGTTGCATGTTCCGTGTTGGTAAAAAATGCAAAACAAAAATAACTCCAATAAAAAAAAAAAAAGAAAAAAAAGAAAAGGGAAACTTTTGTACTACAATGGAAAATTATACAAAAACGTATTTTTCTTAAAATTATCAATTTGTCCTTAAACTAAATTAACATTTCCTAGTAATGATTTTTGTATTAATACACGTTGAACTCCTGCAAATAAAAATCGAGTGAATCATTACCATGCGTTTATCAATATTTGTCGATTGATGTCATTTTCACTGTCACTCCTGATACTGTGCTCTCATACTTGTACTTGTAAAAATGCTCTTATACACTGAAAACACCTCATCATGGGCATCACACGCTCTGTGTGTAGGAGGTGATCGAGAGCAGAGCGCACATTCACTCTATGGTGCACAGACCATACAGACATATTTATTTAATTAATTCATAGCCTTTGTGGTTGAAAAATCATACTGGGTCATGTTGTGACCTGCTTTTCTTGGGGTGACAAACTACCATCACAAACACACAGAAACTGAAAGGGTTCTGCCAAAATAAAAGTTCCATTTAAATGGAAAAAAATGTGACAGAAATATATCACCACTCTATAGTTATATATTAGTCACTGAAATGCGACTACTACTGCTAATAATATTAATACATCAATGATATTTGTATTTTATTAAAGTAATATCTCACATCTATGATGCTTTGTTGTGCAGCATTTTATTTGACAAAAATAACTCCTATGTTGTATTATATATTGTGCAGTGAGGATCTGTATAAGCACTTCATTTGATGAAAAAAATGTAGTAATGTTGAAAATAAATAGTTTTATTTTCATTTCATAAGGCCCTACATGTTAACATGTTTCTATTCGTGAATGCACCTGCCCCTTACATTTGCAAAGAAGTCCTTATTGATAGCCTTTACATATTAGTTACTTTAGTTATTAGTTATTTTTGACTATTTTTGTCATATGAGAGCTAAAAATTACATAATTGTTTTTTTCTTCATTTTGTTTTTTATTTTTATAATGTCTTTTCAGTTACATTTCTGAAACCAATAAAGTAATTAGGTCAGCTCTCTTGGGTTTGTTTATTTAGTGATTATTTTTGAATACCTTTTTCTGTAAAATTTGTAATCTTTTATAATTTTGTGACAGCTAAACCTGACTTTTTTATGCTTTTTTGTGTAACAGTTGCTGAAAAATAACAGACATGCTGTCCTCAAATCCTCAGTCTCACAGTACTGTATTTGAAAATGGCAACATTACAAAATAATAATAATAACAACTCCACACTCCCAGCATGTGGAGGCTCATGCTGCTCTCCGCGATACACGCACAACTTACCACACGCCCCGTTGAGAGCAAGAACCACTAATCATGACCACGAGGAGGATACCCCATGTGACTCTACCCTCCCTAGCATCTGGGCCAGTTTGGTTGCTTAGGAGACCTGGCTGGAGTCACTCAGCACACCCTGGATTCGAACTCGCGACTCCGGGGGTGGTAGTCAATGGTAAACCTTTCTAAATAAATGAATGTGCAATAATATCATTTATGCCACTATCTAAAAATTCCCAATGAGAGAATATATTACAGCAATTCCTAGTAAAGAGTTGTCATATGGCAACATTGCAACTTTTACATTGTGGAACAGTGTTACCACCTGGCAACATACATATTTTCTCAATATTCTATAAAACTATGTTAGATAAAGTTGATCAGTTAACAAAAACAATCTAATGATTGTATCAAAGATGTAGCCACAAATCCTGATGTTGATGAAACTTATAAGTGTCTTGGAGACAAAATCAAATGTCACGTGGCTAAAAAACAGCATATTATTGGTTACTTTTATTTCCAACAATGCATTATGTTATGCTTTTTATGAAAGGTGATAAAGTAACAGAAAATAAGTTGTTGCCATATGGCTGCACCGTATCATTCAAGGTTAAAACAATACTCCTCAGTCTGCACATGCCACGAAATATGCCTTAATTTTAATGCAGCGACATTCGCCGAAAAGCAAGTTGTTTGCATCCTTGATTTTCATATGAAAAATAACAAATCTGTTCTAATTATGCAGACAAATCTTTCAGCTCAGAACTGAACCTGTTTAGATCACAATCACGTTCCTAGTGTACACATGATTTCACACAGAATTTAATGATCACAGAATAATGGTCAGTGTGAAATTACCCCCACCATGTACATCCACACAAGTTTGTTTACAATTTTTATGCATTACTTGATTTTTAAGCCCTACGGTCTCTTTTTCTGGTGAGCTAGGATTCTGGCTCCAGGGGTTAAGTGATGCCCATGGCTCTGTTTAATTATTCAGCTCATGTTCCTAGCACATGAGCTTGCATGCAATTGGATCTTCTCTTGTTGTATCTCACTGGCCACAAATTAAGGATTCCAATAGACTGGTCAGTTGTGCTCCAGTTTGACGTGTTGTGAGTACTAACTATCATGGTGTGCCCTGGGCGCCCCCTAGTCTTGTTCAGAGGCTTTATAACTTTCAGAGCTGTCACTGTCTCTGACTGCTTTAAATGAAATAAGTGCATGCTGTACATAGTTTTCATCTCGTAAAAGAAGTGACTTATACACACACACACACACACACACACACACACACACACAGACACATATATATATATATATATATATACAGGTGCATCTCAATAAATTAGAATGTCGTGGAAAAGTTCATTTATTTCAGTAATTCAACTCAAATTGTGAAACTCGTGTATTAAATAAATTCAATGCACACAGACTGAAGTAGTTTAAGTCTTTGGTTCTTTTAATTGTGATGATTTTGGCTCACATTTAACAAAAACCCACCAATTCACTATCTCAAAAAATTAGAATATGGTGACATGCCAATCAGCTAATCAACTCAAAACACCTGCAAAGGTTTCCTGAGCCTTCAAAATGGTCTCTCAGTTTGGTTCACTAGGCTACACAATCATGGGGAAGACTGCTGATCTGACAGTTGTCCACAAGGAGGGTAAGTCACAAACATTCATTGCCAAAGAAGCTGGCTGTTCACAGAGTGCTCTATCCAAGCATGTTAACAGAAAGTTGAGTGGAAGGAAAAAGTGTGGAAGAAAAAGATGCACAACCAGCCGAGAGAACCGCAGATTTATGAGGATTGTCAAGCAAAATCGATTGAAGAATTTGGGTGAACTTCACAAGGAATGGATTGAGGCTGGGGTCAAGGCAACAAGAGCCACCACACACAGACATGTCAAGGAATTTGGCTACAGTTGTCGTATTCCTCTTGTTAAGCCACTCCTGAACCACAGACAACGTCAGAGGCGTCTTACCTGGGCTAAGGAGAAGAACTGGACTGTTGCCCAGTGGTCCAAAGTCCTCTTTTCAGATGAGAGCAAGTTTTGTATTTCATTTGGAAACCAAGGTCCTAGAGTCTGGAGGAAGGGTGGAGAAGCTCATAGCCCAAGTTGCTTGAAGTCCAGTGTTAAGTTTCCACAGTCTGTGATGATTTGGGGTGCAATGTCATCTGCTGGTGTTGGTCCATTGTGTTTTTTGAAAACCAAAGTCACTGCACCCGTTTACCAAGAAATTTTGGAGCACTTCATGCTTCCTTCTGCTGACCAGCTTTTTAAAGATGCTGATTTCATTTTCCAGCAGGATTTGGCACCTGCCCACACTGCCAAAAGCACCAAAAGTTGGTTAAATGACCATGGTGTTGGTGTGCTTGACTGGCCAGCAAACTCACCAGACCTGAACCCCATAGAGAATCTATGGGGTATTGTCAAGAGGGAAATGAGAAACAAGAGACCAAAAAATGCAGATGAGCTGAAGGCCACTGTCAAAGAAACCTGGGCTTCCATACCACCTCAGCAGTGCCACAAACTGATCACCTCCATGCCACGCCGAATTGAAGCAGCAATTAAAGCAAAAGGAGCCCCTACCAAGTATTGAGTACATATACAGTAAATGAACATACTTTCCAGAAGGCCAACAATTCACTAAAAATGTTATTTTTATTGGTCTTATGATGTATTCTAATTTTTTGAGATAGTGAATTGGTGGGTTTTTGTTAAATGTGAGCCAAAATCATCACAATTAAAAGAACCAAAGACTTAAACTACTTCAGTCTGTGTGCATTGAATTTATTTAATACACGAGTTTCACAATTTGAGTTGAATTACTGAAATAAATGAACTTTTCCACGACATTCTAATTCATTGAGATGCACCTGTATGTGTGTGTATATATATATATATATATATACACACACACACTGGTGGCCAAAAGTTTGAAGTAATATACAGATTTTGCTCTTATGGAAAGAAATTGGTACTTTTATTCACCAAAGTGATATTCAACTGATCACAATGTATAGTCAGGACATTAATAACATGAAAAATGACTATTACAATTTGAATTTTTTTTTCAGAACTTCTTAAACTACTTCAAAGAGTTCTCATAAAAAAAATCCTTCACGTGCAGCAATGACAGCTTTACAGATCCTTGGCATTCTAGCTGTCAGTTTGTCCAGACACTCAGGTGACATTTCAGCCCACACTTCCTGTAGCACTTGCCATAGATGTGGTTGTCTTGTTGGGCACTTCTCATGCACCTTACAGTCTAGCTGATCCCACAAAAGCTCAATGGGGTTAAGATCCATAACACTCTTTTCCAATTATCTGTTGTCCAATGTCTGTGTTTCTTTGCCCACTCTAACCTTTTCTTTTAGTTTTTCTGTTTCAAAAGTGGCTTTTTCTTTGCAATTCTTCCCATAAGGCCTACACCCCTGAGTCTTCTCTTTACTGTTAACATGAAACTGGTGTTGAGTGGGTAGAATTCAATGAAGCTGTCAGCTGAGGACATGTGAGGTGTCTATTTCTCAAACTAGAGACTCTGATGTATTCATCCTCTTTAGTTGTACATCTGGCCATCCACATCTCTTTCTGTCCTTGTTAGAGCCAGCTGTCCTTTGTTTTTGAAGACTGTAATGTACACCTTTGTATGAAATCTTCAGTCTTTTGGCAATTTCAAGTATTGTATAGCCTTCATTTCTCAAAATAATTATTGACTGATGAGTTTCTAGAGAAAGATGTTTCTTTTTTGCCATTTTTGACCTAATATTGACCTTAAGACATGCCAGTCTATTGCATACTGTGGCAACTCAAAATCAAACACAACGACAATGTTAAGCTTCATTTAATGAACCAAATAGCTTTCAGTTGTGTTTGATATAATGGCAAGTGATTTTCTACTACCAAATTAGCAGTTTAGCATGATTACTCACGGATAAGGTGTTGGAGTGATGGCTGCTGGAAATGGGGCCTGTCTAGATTTGATCAAAAATGACTTTTTTTTTTTTTTTCTTCAAATGGTGATGGTGCTGTTTTTTTTATGTCAGTAATGTCCTGACTATACTTTGATCATCTGAATGCCACTTTGGTGAAATAAAGTACCAATTTCCTTCCGAAACAGTAAAATATGTACATTATCCAAACTTTTGGCTGCCAGTGTGTGTGTGTGTGTGTGTGTGTGTGTGTGTATGTATGTGTATGTGTATATATATATATATATAT
Source organism: Myxocyprinus asiaticus (assembly GCF_019703515.2). NCBI lineage: Eukaryota > Metazoa > Chordata > Actinopteri > Cypriniformes > Catostomidae > Myxocyprinus > Myxocyprinus asiaticus. Next base: position 18,121,267 of record NC_059356.1, on the reverse strand, counting down.
ATAGGGAAGATGCTGTTTTGAGGCACAGTGCTTCAGTCGATTTGAGGTGAATTGGATGAAAGTGAAAGTGCTTGACACTAGATAAATCCAAAATGTATCTTTGACAAACAAGAAGAAAAACGGTACCAAAGAGAAATCCCCAGTTGGACAGACTGTTAAATCTTTTGATTATCTGTATGTTTCTGGGAAAAGTATGAACTGAGCAGGCATGGAAAGCAGAAATAAAGTATATTGTTCTTGCTGAAAAAGTAGGCCCATATGTGGTCAACTGCAGAACAAATAAATATAAAAGGATTACAAAAATAATGCAAACCAAACAATTCTGTGCATTGATTAGCTCACAATCAAAAAGACAGTATTATTTTTTTAATTTCTTATTTGCTAAACAAGGAGACAAATATCATGTTGCTTGCTATCCCATATTTCCTAAGCACTTCAGGTTAATGAGCTTTAAAATATTGTTTCCAAGGTAATGCAAAAGTAACTATGACTTTGATCAATGCCACAATATGCACAATCCAAACAATCAAATTGAAACTTCCATTAGAATTAGGAGCTCAATCCTTTCATTTCCTCAAAGTGAGAGTATTTCCGCAGATAAAGCAGAAACGTCAGAGATAAAATGAAGATCTATGCACTAGAGGAGTTCTGTCTCATCTCTGCTCTATACAGCATCACAAGACCTTCCCTCCATGGACCACTACCTCATAAGAGACACAACAATTCTGCATTCTTTCACTTTTAAACTTGTCCCCCTAGCCAAATGTCATATTACTTAAATGTTAATTTATGGTAGAGTTGTAAAGTCCATGTGATGAAGAGAAGGCTTTATCTGCCTCTGTGCCTTCAGTTTTGGTTGAGTTAATTATATGATGCTATTGAGGGCACTTTGGTCTGGCCCTAATATTAAAGACATTATAAAAGATGTTGTAGTCTGCTCTCTTTGGGCTAATGGCAGTGGACCTTTGTGTGAAAATGTAACTGGTTGCCATTTTTCCTTCTGTTAGGTTGTTAAGTGTGCATATAGGAAAACTTCACAAGCTTGTTAAACACTGTTTGACCTGATCTCTCAGAATTAATAGCACAATAGTGGAAATCCTTTTCATTTTGTTTTACATCACCTCTTATTCGGGGAAGTATGAACACTTAATGGTCTGGTTTCATTCTCCTGTGTATATCTGCCTTATTATTTACATGGCAGTTCAGAACATCTGACTTAGATGTGACAATTTTGTATATTTTCTCTACAAGGGTAACATGCATCTTTAGGGTCATAGACAGTAAATATAAACAATGGATTTGAAATTTGCAGTTTGTTGAACTAAACTTCTGTGTGCCCGGCGTTGAATTCATATCTTAATTTAAGTGAGTGATTTATAATTATTTCCAGTGTGTGAATTGGTCAAGGTTGTGTTTTTTTAAAAGGTATTTTAAGGAGTATTCTGGGTTCAATACAAGTTAAGCTATTTGTGGCATAATGTTGATTACCACACATGTTTTTTAATATATATATATATATATAAGGAAAAAGCTGGGCTTCGGTGAGGCATTTAATATGGAAGTGAATGGGGTCAATCCATAAACATTAAAATACTTGTTTTTTCAAAAGTATAGCCACAAGACATAAACAATATGCATGTTAACATAAAAATTATACATTTTATACAATATTGATGAAAATAAAATGCATCATATTTAAGTGTGATAAAGTTGTTTACCAACATTTTCTGTGTAAAGTTACATCCAATTTTAAAACTTTGTAGCTGTGACGACGTAATGCCGCAAACCCTAAAACAAACATAAAAACGTCAGTTGAAATAACTGTACAGCTAAAAAAATACAGAAGGTTTTAACAGAAGATTTTATGTAAGTACTTTTATAAAATTATAAGTTTCACATTTCTGCCTTTTAAACTCTCCAAAAATTGGCCCCATTTACTTCCATTGTACAGTTAGCGTCTTACTGTAACCTAGTTTCTGCTTTTCTTTTTAAAGAAAAGGAGAGACAAGTCAGAATAGTTTTTTGTGGTAATCAATATTATGCCACAAAAGCTGTCGACTGAGTTTAACTTGTACTGAACCTGGAACATTCCTTTAAGATAGTTAACTTTTGGCTAACTGTGCTGTGAACCTCAAATTCCTGAAAATGTCCTATGTAAATGATTTTGGACCACCCTGAATGTCACTGTATAATTTGCACACTGATGGTGTGCATCTACCATTCTGATTTTTGTATTTTGGTTAAAGTCCCTCTCCAGTCACTGGTTGCACCCCTGAATATGCAAATTAGTCCCCACCTCCATCTCCACTCACCCCTGCGCCGCTCGCCTGAAGCCCGGCCTCTCTGTGTCCCCAGGATAAATTGATGGAACCGCATTAGGGTTCAATATAAGTTTAGTGGCAAAACCCATCTGTTTTTGGGTAAAATTTTCAAAACAGTTCTCTGGAAAATGACTACTCCAAACCCGAGTTTTCTCTGGAAGTTTTGCTGGGACATTATGATTTTTCCAAATAAACTACACCCATTTTCAGATCCTTTGCTAATACATGAAGGCTCACCATTTGTTCTTACGCAGCTTTGCATCCGAAAACAGAACGTGTCTTGCAAAATACTGATACGTAGCTACACCTGGCTTCTCCTGATACCCCTTGCTTCACCGTAGCGCATGCTATTGATATGGAAAGCCCCACCCCGCAAGTTGATGGGATTGGTTCTTTAGGATTGTGACGTATGAAACCCTGGCTGTCTGAATCCGTGTTTTTGAGATTGTCTTTGGTACACTGCAGTTCCAAGGTGAAAATGCTCAGCCATGGCGTTGACTGCTGATTTCACTCATGGTATGTCTTCTAGCATATAAAAACACCATATGGCCATGTAAACAAGGTTAAAAACTTGATTTTCACTGGAGGGGGTCTTTAAAAGGAAAAAAGATGACTGAATATTTCAAACCACAAACAGTAGCTCTTACTGAAAATCACTAGATCTTTACGGCACAAAAGACTCTTTAATAATTCCAACTTTCAGCTGTGCATTAGGTGTAAAGATCTTGAGCTTAGACAATGTTAGGTACAGATGCAAATGTAAAGCATTCATGAATTCTCTACAGTTCCCAACCCACACAATCATGCAGCACTCAATGTTCAGCCATAACATAAACAGACAACTGAAGAGCATTATCCTCACTACTTCAAACCTATGGAGAGGTGCAACGTAAACACTTCTATACTAAAGGTATACCTCTATGGGAGTGCCACACAATTTGTTTGCAGAAATCAATGCAGAGCACTCTCTTCACGAATGCAGATAATTTTAAGTATTCCCTCAAAATAGGGCTATATACAGATGATCAGCAGCATCTCTACATTAGGGGCAAGTGGGGCAGAGGTGGCGCTGTTGTGCATCTTCAGTCATCTTATATTTATTTTAAGAAATAATATTTTTTCGTAACTTATATGTGTTTTCTGTCCATTATACAAGATAAAAGTACATATTCTTTTGATAAAATTGTATTATTATTAAGGTATGTTGCACAAAAGCCATTTAATCGTTCTCATTTGCTGTGCGTGGGGCTAGCATCCTCAATGTTAATCAACGGAGATCTGGAGAACGTCATGCGCATGTGCAACAAGTGTTTAACGAAGGCTAGTTTGTCTTTGCCCCTGAGCCAATCAAAAGATTTGATCATATTTATGTCAAGCTGTTGGCATGAGCATCGGAAGGTACCGGGTGCAGAGTAAACCTGTGTAGTGAACTTCATTGGTAAGTTTTAAAAACTAATTGTATTATAATGTGCTGCTGGTTGGATTAGTTACAGTGCACCACTCATCATTTCAATGAATTGTATGCCATTGCGTTGAGGTGTTGTGTTGTTGTTGCATTGATTTGTATTAGATTACAATGACTGCTAAATATTGGGAGTCTGTCGTTTTGATTAGTTTTGTTATGCTGTTCATTTGAGTTAGTGAGATAATATGCACACCTTTTGACGATTTGCCTATTTGTGGTTTAATTTCACAGTCACTTGAGGTTTTTGACGTGGATGTGCACATCTTAGTGGTGTTTTGTGCTGAGATTAGATTATTAGGGATGTTTGTGTGGCATCATGTTCAGAGGTTGTGCTGGAAAAATGTCTTTGTCACTCTCTGTAAAATCTGTCATAATCTATTTTTATCAGTCATACTTGTTTTCATTTTATAAGTACTAGGGCATTGAGGGGCGTAGCATCCATTATAATGGCACATACATGACAGTAGATAGGCTTTTATGATAGATTTTTTGACTCTCCTTGTTTGAGTCCAGTGAAACCAAGTGGTTCTAATGTGAAACTTCTACCTGTCAATCAACCGCTGCGCTAAAATTAGGTTTTTAGACTTTGCTGGTTAAAGCGCATACACACATGCGCAAGTTCACAGAACATCATAGTCCCTGATGTAAACATAAAGTGTAACATGAGAAGCACATCTGTGAAGCTCAGTTAACACAGTTACTCCACTAAAATAATGGATTATTCTGCTCTAAACCTGATGTTTGCGCTTATTAAATGCATGCATAATTGGCCGAAATGATGCGCTGCTTTTTTGTGTTTTCTTTTGTTATTACGCAGTTTGCGCTTTATTATCATACATTAACACACTGAACTAATGATTGATGTATGTAGTCATGCAGTCGGATACCCTCTAATCAAAATTCATACACAAAGGAGATGCACAATACCAGGTGTAAATGATGATGGCAGCAGTTAATATGCATCTAATATGCATATTAATACCAGGGAATAAACAGGGCACATGCACAGTGGGAATGTGAGGGACAAAGAGTGAAGTAAAAACTGATGCACTAGGTTAAAATGTTTTTCTTGTTTCTTTTTTATCTGTCAAAATGACGAACAGAATTTGGAATTATTTGTCAGTGTTTCAAAGATCGGTCAAATAATTGATTGTTAAGTGATTGTTTGTGCCCCACACTAAATAATGACCCTGAGATGCCACTGCAGATGATATCTTCCATGTACTGCTGGGCAACATGTTTATACACAAATCAATTCTGCTTCCAGTTGAACTAATCCAAGCCATTGATTAAACTATAATTTCTGATCAGATTTTTTCTAATCAGGTTATAATCTCTTTTGAAGAGGAAAACAATATTCTGATCAGCGCTCTTTCAGTAGACTCCTGCTCTTTGAGCGACTGCACTATGGCTGCATATAAATAGCCCTGGTTAAGAACTTTACATAAAACACGTGAAAATACTGTCTTTCATAACCATACTTTTAGAAACGTCTCTCATTATGTATTGTGTGTACATTTGTGTGAAGACCAGTCAATTTAGGCCATTTTAGGAAGATAGCACATATCAGATTTTTTTGGCTACCTCTTATTCATTTTTGTTTGTAGTGTGAACAGCTTAAAAAAAAAAACAAAAAAAAAAACTCATGAAATCAGATACAAACACAATTCAAACCACATCCATATGTCTGCATCTGATTTTTTGGAACGTTCATCAGTCTTAACAGTCTGATCGGATTTCTTTTCATCATTTGGGACACAATAAAATTTATGGAACGCTGTACAAAGTGAGCAATATTGTATGGGACTGTCAGAGTACACTAATTTTCACTCACTCTTTCCTATAGCGAACTATGTGACATTCACTATGTAGTGAATAAGTCAACAAGACACAACACATGCATGAATATGTAAGCAGTTGCCTCTGTCGCTTGTGATTTCTCATGTGCCTCATGAATTCAGCACTGCGCAAGATGTCATGATGGACATAGCAGAGGCAGAATTTACAGTTTTTTGTCTTTTCTTTCCAAACTGGTAACTACTTTGAGTTGTTTTAAAAGGAAGCCTTTTGGTGTTGCGCTAATGCTTAAGTAAACCATGTAGATACACTGTATATTGACTTCACTGTCTGAACGAACAGATTAGATTTCATCACTTATGAAATAAGATTGTGAACGGTCAGTCCTACAGATGACCAAAGCCATAGAAATCAATCGATTCAAAATGCTGTAAGGTGTCTTTGTTTGGAGCACTTGAATGTGGGATTTGTTGTATGAGTGGATGTTGTGTAGGTAACCTAATTGCATAAATTTAAATAATTTTTTAATGATTATTATAATTATTTCATTATAATTATGTTATACTTTATAATCCCCCCCCCCCCCCCCAAAAAAAAAAACAACAACAACAAAAAACTTCTAAGGAAGCACTATATAAATAATTGATTAGATAATTATATAGACTATTTATAGCAAAACACTTTTACCTTTATAAACATTAGCATTACAAAAGCTTAATTTTGGTTCATTAGTAAAACAGTTCAAAAACCCATAGATCAAAAATGCCAGCCAGGTAACACAGTTATGCTATTATTATTATTTTAAATAATTAAATTAAATTTGTACATTTTCTCATAATTATTTCTTAACTTGTGTTGGGTAAATGCATGACTATATCAGGTGCAGTGGTGCTGCTGCTCTGTGGGGGATTCCCTCTTTGCATTCACGGCTGACAAGTTTTCCTTTGTTTTTACACATTCAGAAAGTGCTATCCTTCTGTTCAATCTGCTACATACTGTTCCCATGAAAGTCAATCTGATAATGAGAAGCACTTTTATGGTGAAACTATGCAAATCCCTTTCAAGTCAAATCAAATCAAGTCATTTTTATTTGTATAGCGCTTTTCACAACACACATTGTCTCAAAGCAGCTTTACAGGAAATCATGCATTAACAAAAAATGAAACTGTAATATCTATAAAGTCTTAGAGTGATCATTGTGTAGTTTGATTAAATTTTATTGTAAATTATGTACAGAAATTAAATAATAATTGTGTTTAGAACCCCTGTGAGCAAGTTGAAAGCGACTGTGGCAAGGAACACAAAACTCCATAAGATGTTGGTTAATGGAGAAAAATAACCTTAGGGAGAAACCAGACTCACTGTGGGGGCCAGTTCCAAACATGAATATAATGCCAATATTAGTTATTTATGTGCAGTGCAAGTCATGGTTTTAAATCTGTAAATTAAGTAAGCATTAAGGTCCGTCCATTGTTTTATATATATATATATATTCAGTGTGTGTATATACATATATATATATATATATGTACTGTATATATTATTTTTTTTTACTTTAAGATTAATGACTAATGTCTTTCAAGTCCATCCTGGATTAAATGCAGAACTTCACATTGATGCATTGTCCTTTGTTAGTTGGCTGACGAAGGCTTTTGTTGGCAATTAAATGATAGTCTATGTATTCCATTTCAAGAGTGTAATCCATCAATAGACAAAGTTGATGCAAGCAGAGATTAATGAGGTGCATCGCAGTTCAACCTGCAGGTCATTTCGATGAGGTTCGGTGGGGTCCATCCTAAATCGAAGGTTTAGGCAGTGGCATATGAAGTATCCTCTGGAGTCAAAAGACTGAAGTGGCACCGGCTGTAGTTTGTCGTCATCTTTCAGTGACACCAAGCAGGAACGGAGCTGGATCTGGCTGGCTCTGGTAACCTCTGGATATGAATCCCAAGTTTGAGATATGGAAACAAAAAGCAAAAACAAAAAAATATTAGCGTAGATGCCATTCAATTTTATGCAGAGTTATAGATCATGATGGATGTTTCTAAAGCAGCCTAATTGTGAGTTGAAGAATAAATTAGGTCTATGCCTGGCTAAATAGATGAGTCTTTAGTCTAGACTTAAACTGAGTGAGTGTGTCTGCATCCTGAACAGTGTTAGGGAGACTATTCTATAGCTTAGGAGCCAAGTATGAAAAGGATATACCTCCTTTTGTGGATTTTGATATTCTTGGAATTATTAACAAGCCAGAATTTTGTGATCGTAATGAACATGACAGAATATAATGTGTCAGAAGGTCACTTAAGCACTGTGGAGCTAGACCATTCAAAGCTTTCTAGTTAGTTAACAGAATTTTAAAATGAATACGAAATATAACCAGGTAGCCAATGTAATGATGATAGAATGGGGCTAATATGATCATATTTCTTGGTTCTAGTCAGCACTCTGGCAGCTGCATTTTGAACCAATTGAAGTTTATTTATTGAACTCCCAGTAATGCATTACAATAATGAATTAGTTTTTCGGCATCAGCAACAGAGAGCAAGTGTCATAATTTATCAATATTTCTCAGGTGGAAGAATGCTGTTCTACAAACATTGGAAATTTAATTTTCAAAGGACAGATTGGTATCAAATAAAACACCCAAGTTCTTTGCTGTAGAAGACGACGTAACAGTACATCCATTCAGAGTCAAATTATATTTTAGTTACTTATTTTTAGAGGTTTTTAGTCCAATAATTAGTACCTCTGTTTTGTCAGAATTGAGTAGAAGGACATTTCTGGCCATCCAATCATTGATTTCATTGATACACTCTGCTAATTTGGAGAATTGTGAATTTTTGTTGGGTTTCGAAGAAATATAAAGTTGGGTATCGTCGGCATAACAGTGGCAACTTATTCCACGATTCCTGATAATATCTCCCTGGGAAAGCATGTGTAAGGAGAAAAGCAGAGGTCCTAAAACTGATCCCTGTGGCACTCCATACTTAACTATTGTTTGATTTGACAATCAAATCCTCGTTTACACAGACAAAGTGGTAGCGGCCTGATAAATAGGACCTAAACCATGCTAATGCAAATCCACAAATGCCACCATAATTCTCCAGCCTATTCAAGAGAATGTCATGATCTATCATGTCGAAGGCAGCACTAAGATCTAAAAGCACTAGAAGAGAAATGCAGCTGCAATCAGATGATAAGAGCAAGTTATTTTTTAACTCTGATAACTGCAGTCTCTGTACTGTGATGAGGCCTAAATCCTGACTGAAATTCTTCATTTATTCCATTTCTCTGTAGAAATGAACATAGGTGGGAGGACACAACCTTTTCTAGTATTTTTTGCATAAATGGTATATTTGAAATCAGTCTGTAACTAGCCAGTTCTCTAAGATCAAGCTGTGGCTTCTTAATAAGTGGTTTGATAATTGCCATTTTAAAGTTTCTTGGGACATATCCTAAAGATAGCGAGGAGTTAATAATATTAAGAAGAGGTTCTGAGATTACTGGGAATACCTCTTTTAAAAGCTTAGTTGGTATTGGATCTAATGTACACCGACAAGGTGTCATTCACCATAGCAATTAAGTATCTTTTAATTTGACCTCTTTTCTTATTTTCCTTTTACATACTAGCATGTCTACTTCAAGAATAACATATGCCTTCAAGCACATCCCTGTTATCTGTTACAGACCGTTTACATGATATAGATGAAAGACAAAACGCAACCCACACAACCTACGGCCACTTTGCACTTCAGCACCTGCTCCGCTCTCTTTCTCAGTGGGACTCTGGAAATGCCAGTCAGCTGTGAACAAAGCTGACTTCATTCCAGCCTTTGCCACACAGTCTCTGTCTCTGATCACTACTTTGTTCAATTCACCTTTGGTTTCCTTTCGCCGTTACCTCCGTTCTCTTTCACGCTCTCGCCTTTCCACTGCTGTCTTTACCTCTCTTCCCACACAAAAATGTATTTTCCACCCTTGATGTAAACACTGCCACAGACACACTAAGCCCTACTTTAACAACCTGTCTAGAAAACATCTGTCCTCTCTCCTCAAGGCCAGAACGTACTACACCATCCAGCCCCTGGCTCTCTGACGTCCTTCATGAACATCGGACTGACCTCAGGGCAGCTAAGAGGAGATCTAAAGATCCAGCAGATATAGGTAAGTATCAGTCTCTGCTTGCAACTTTTTCAGATAACATTAAATCTGCAAAAAATTCCTACTACCAGAACAAGATCAACAGCACCACAGACACAGCTTGTTTAGAACATTCAACACACTTCTCTGTCCTCCCCCTCCACCGCCTGACACATCACTGACAGCAGATGTCTTCGCCACATTTTTTCTAATAAGGTTACAACCATCAGCAATACATTCTCAGCACCTCACCCTGTCAAACACCCGTCTCCTGTATGCAACCCCTCTGTCTCTATGTTCTCTCCTCTGACTGACACTGAGGTCTCTAAACTCCTCCTCTCCAACCACCCCACCACCTGTTCCCTTGACCGCATTCCTTCTCACCTTCTCCAGGCCATCTCTCCGTCCATCTTACCTGCACTCACTCACATAATTAACACAGCTCTACTTACAGGCACTTTTCCCACTACATTTAAGCAGGCTCGAGTAAGCCCGCTGCTGAAGAAACCCGCACTTAACCCCACACAAATAGAACACTACAGACCAGTCTCTCTCATCCCATTCATGGCAAAAACACTTGAAAGGGCAGTTTTAAATAAAAATCTCTGCCTATCTCTCACTGAACACGCTGCTGGATGACAATCAGTCAGGCTTCAAAAGTGGACACTCCACCGAGACTGCCCTGCTGTCTGTCACTGAGTCACTGAGACAGGCGAAAGCTGAATCCAGATCATCTGTCCTGATTTTACTCGACCTTTCTGCAGCCTTCGACACAGTCAAACATCAGATCTTACTCTCCACCCTCTCTTCGCTGGGCATCACAGGAACTGTGCTTGACTGGTTTAATTCCTATCTCTCAGGTAGGTCCTTCAAGGTAGCCTGGAGAGTTGAGGTGTCCAAATCACATCAGCTACTTACTGGGGTACCTCAGGGCTCAGTGCTTGGGGCACTTCTCTTCTCTATATACACAACATCACTGGGACCCATCATTCAGGCACATGGTTTCTCTTACCACTGCTACGCTAATGACACGCAACTCTACTTGTCTTTCCAGCCCAACGACACCACAGTGACTGCTTGAATTTTTGCCTGACTGACAGACATCTCAGAACACCACCTGATGAAGGAACACCACCTGCAACTTAACCCAGCCAAGACCGAACTCCTTATCTTTCCAGCCAACCCTGCTGTTGAACACAACATCACCGTGCAGCTGGGTGCAACTACAGTAATGCCTTCCAGAAATCTAGGGGTAACCATCAATAACAAACTAAATTTCACAGACCACATCTCAAAGATCGCAAGATCATGTAGATTTACACTCTACAATATCAGGAAGATAAGACCCTTCCTCTCTGAACATGCCACACAACTTCTTGTTCCGTCACTTGTCATAACTAGACTGGACTACTGTAACGCTCTCATTGCAGGCCTCCCTGCATGTGCAATTAGACCTCTGCAAATGATCCAGAATGCAGCAGCACGTCTGGTCTTTAATCAACCAAAGAGAGTGCATGTTACACAATTCCTTGTCTGTCTTCACTGGCTACTGGTTGATGCACGCATTAAGTTCAAAGTTCTGTTGCTGGCATACAAAACAGTCACTGGGTCTGCTCCAGCATACCTAAAATCATTTCTGCAGAGCTACGTGCCCACTAGAAGCCTGCGGTCGGCTAAGGAACGTCGCCTTGTTGTACCAACACAAAGAGGCACCAAAACACTTTCCCGGACATTTGGCTTCATCATACCATGTTGGTGGAATGACCTTCCCAACTCCATCCATGAAGCTGTTTCACTTTCTGTCTTACGAAAAAACGGCTAAAAACACATCTTTTCCATAAGCACTTAACCAGTCACTAAAAAAAGAATAATACAAAATAAATAAAATTTCCTTGTTGCACTTTAATCTGTTTTGAATGATATTCTGATGCTAGTGAAACTTTGTAATATGAACTTTTTCATACCACTGTCTCCATGTCATTCCACTTAAGATGATTCGCTTATGTGTTCCTCTTTTGTAAGTCGCTTTGGATAAAAGCGTCTGCCAAATGAATAAATGTAAATGTTGATGCTTTTGATTTTTTTGATAAGTTTTGTTAGCTCTTCATGACCTATGACAGCAAAGGATTGAAGTTGCTCGTGAGCAAAATTCTGAGACACTGTTTTCTGAGGTGCTGTGACAGTTGAGTGCATAGTTCCAATATTATTTCTGATGATTTCAATTTTATCAGTAAAGAAATTCATGATATCTGGTTCAGTTGATGCTTTATTCTTAACCAATTTAACCACAGTACTGAATAAACACCTAGAATTGTTGTGGTTATTTTCTATGAGTTTGCTAAAATATGCTGACCAGGCAGCTTTTAGTGCCTGTCTGTAGCTACAGACACTATCCTTCCATGCACCGCAAATTTTGTATTCTTCCACTTGCACTCCATTTTCCAAGCTGCATCCTTGAGAGCATGAGTGTGATCATTGTACCATGGTGCAAGGCTTTTTTCTTTAATTTTCTTTAATCAAAGGGGGGCAACACTATCAAGAGTGCTAGAGAAGACTGTATTTATACTTTCTGTCATTACATCAAGTTCTTCTAGACGTTTTGGCTTACTGAGTATGTGAGACAATTCTGGAAGATTATTAGTGAAGCTATATTTAGTGGTCGAAAGAATAGATCTACCTGAACGATAGCATGGTGTAAATCGTGTGACATTAGCTGATCGCAACAAACCAGAGACGAGGTAATGATCTGGGATGTCTTCACTCTGCGGTAGAATTTCTATAGTATCAACATCAATTCCATATGACAGAATTAAATCTGACGTATGATTATGGTGATGAGTTGGTCCTGTCACATTTTGTCTGACTCCAAGAGAGTTGAGAATATCGATAAATGATAATCCCAATGTGTCATTTTCATTATCTATGTGAATGTTGAAGTCACCAACAATTAAAGTTCTATCTACATTAACTACTAGATCTGATTGAAAATTTGCACATTCACCAAGGAAACCAGAGTAAGGCCCGGATGATCTGTATACTGTAGCAAGGGCAAAAGACAACAGAGATTTTTTTTATTTATATCTGATGGTGTCATATTAAGCATTATTAGTTCAAAAGACTTAAACTTATATCCTGTCCTCTGAGTAACACCAAAAACTTCACTGTAAATTGAAGCAACTCCTCCTCCTCAACTCTTCAGACGAGGCTCATGTTTATAACAATAACCGGGGGGAGTAGACTCATTTAAACTAATACAGTGCATCCGTAAAGTACTCACAGCGCTTCACTTTTTCCACATTTTGTTATGTTACAGCCTTATTCCAAAATGGATTAAATTCATTATTTTCCTCAAAATTCTACAAACAATACCCCATAATGACAACGTGAAAGAAGTTTTTGAAATCTTTGCAAATTTATTAAAAATAAAAAACGAAAACAAAATCACATGTACATAAGTATTCACAGCCTTTGCTCAATACTTTGTTGAAGCACCTTTGGCACCAATTACAGCCTCAAGTCTTTTTGAGTATGATGCTACAAGCTTGGCACACATATTTTTGGGCAGTTTCTCCCATTCTTGTTTGCAGGACCTCTCAAGCTCCATCAGGTTGGATGGGGAGCGTCGGTGCACAGCCACTTTCAGATCTCTCCAGAGATGTTCAATCGGGTTGGGCCACTCAAGGACATTCACAGAGTTGTCCCGTAGCCACTCCTTTGTTATCTTTGCTGTGTGCTTAGGGTCGTTGTCCTGTTGGAAGATGAACCTTCGCCCCAGTCTGAGGTCCAGAGTGGCTCTGGAGCAGGTTTTCATCAAGGATGTCTCTGTACATTGCTGCATTCATCTTTCCCTCGATCCTGACTAGTCTCCCAGTTCCTGCCGCTGAAAAACATCCCCACAGCATGATGCTGCCACCACCATGCTTCACTGTAGGGATGGTATTGGCAAGATGATGAGCAGTGCCTGGTTTCCTCCAGACATGACGCTTGCCATTCAGGCCAAAGAGTTCAATCTTTGTTTCTCATGGTCTGAGAGTCCTTCAGATGCCTTTTGGCAAACTCCAGGTGGGCTGTCATGTGCCTTTTACTGAGGAGTGGCTTCCGTCTGGCCACTCTACATACAGGCCTGATTGGTGGAGTGCTGCAGAGATGGTTGTTCTTCTGGAAGGTTCTCCTCTCTCCACAGAGAAACGCTGGAGCTCTGTCAGAGTGACCATCGGATTCTTGGTCACCTCCCTGACTAAGGCCCATCTCCCCCGATCGCTCAGTTTGACCAGGCGGCCAGCTCTAGGAAGAGTCCTGGTGGTTCCAAACGTCTTCCATTTATGGATGATGGAGGCCACTGTGCTCATTGGGACCTTCAATGCTGCAGAAATTTGTCTGTACCCTTCCCCATATCTGTGCCTCGATACAGTCCTGTCTTGGAGGCCTACATACAATTCTTTGGACTTTCCTCTGACATGCACTGTTAACTGTGGGACCTTATATAGACAGGTGTGTGCCTTTCCAAATCATGTCCAATCAACTGAATTTACCACAGGTGGACTCCCATCAAGTTGTAGAAACATCTCAAAAATGATCAGTGGAAACAGGATACACCTGAGCTCAATTGTGAGTGTCATGGCAAAGGCTTTGAATACTTATGTACATGTGATTTTTTTCATTTTTTATTTTTAATACATTTGCAAAGATCTCAAACAAACTTCTTTCACATTGTCATTATGGGGTATTGTTTGTAGAATTTTGAGGAAAATAATGAATTTAATCCATTTTGGAATAAGGCTGTAACATAACAAAATGTGGAAAAAGTGAAGCGCTGTGAATACTTTCCGGATGCAGTGTATATTCATCTGGTTTAAGCCAGGTTTCAGTTAAACAGAGCACATCCAAACTATGATCTGTAATAATTTCATTTACAATTAGTGCTTTGGTAGAAAGAGATCTTATGTTTAGTAGCCCTACCTTTTATATGATGTTTATCTTCATTTATTTTATTTTTTTTATTTTTTATTTTTTTTCAAGTTTGACCTTAATCAGTTTTTTCTAAATGATTTTGTGAGAGTTTTGTGTTTGTTAGTTCGGGGAACAGACACAGACTCTATGGGATATCTAAGTGATACAGTCTCTATGTGTGGTAGTTTATGTGACCTGTGTGACATCTTAAGGCAGCTAGCAGATGTTCGGATTAACCAGTTTGTCTGCTTCTTGACCTTGGCCCCAGTTAGTCAAATGCTATCATTATCCTGACCTGGCCCCCTGTTATCATTACATCGTTAGTGCTGACATGAATAACAATTTTAGACAATCTACGTTTAGCATTAGCCAGCACTTGTAAATTTGATCTGATGTCAGATGCTCTGGTACCCGAAATGCATTTAACAATAGTGGCTGGAGTCTCTATTTCCATGTTCCTTACAATAGAATCACCAGTTATTAGGGCTCTTTCAACATGATTGAACATGAGAATCGGTTGGAAACCCTAACAGGAACGGGAGATGTTACAAGTTTATTCCCTGTCAGAAATAAACTTGTAAGCTTTGAATAATAATTCCAAGGAGTGCAGAATGATGTCATTTTGAGCAGCAAACTTACTTACTAATTGCTTATATTTTCAATGAAAATATTTAATACTTAGGTACCAAATGAACCCCTTTGTATAATAATTAATAACTGATAAGTACATTTTTAGTCAAGTAAAGTAAGGAATAAGTACTTGTGCCAATGAAATCAGATTTATGCATTTAATGTCATAACAAAATTGCATCAAATTTAGAGTAATCTTTGATAAAAATAAGAAAAAAACTAAAATATTTAAAGTTTTATTAAAGTTTAAGCATTACACAGTTAAATTGTTTGCAGTTTTGTTATGAAATTGAAATGGATAAAACTTAAAAATAGGGTAATTCTTTTGAGTGTTTTGAATAAAATAATTAAAAGGTGAAGTGTAATTTCTCCACCACTATTGACACCAAACAGAATTGAGAAAAAAAGGACTGTTTTCAAATCAGTTTCCTGGACACTGTTTTCCATTGGTTGGAAAACGAATAGGACTGCCCCACACTCACATCAATAGTTGAGCCAATGTTGCTGTGTCGGGGTGCATTGCCCAAAGTCATCGTTAGCCAGCTATGGTCGCAAGTTCCATTGTTTCCAACACAGTTCAACGATTTGGTGTTTCCCGAAACAGTAGTTCCAACGAACATTTGCAAACAGCATCACAGAGCACCACTATTGCAGCGCAATATATCTGTCACGTTACACAGTACACACCACTTTTGTGTCTTAAGCAGCTTTCACACAATTTACAGCTTTCTGTTGTACATGTAAATGAGGAATTATAATTTAATATTTGCTTAAGTTATTACTCCACCCCTTGTGTAACGTCATTAATGACAGATCTACACTGTTGAACCAACATGGTTCAAACGATGGATTTGCAACATAGTTACTACGGTTTTGGGAAACAGTTATGACAAGCTAGCTAATTTCTCCAGTGATGCATCATACTATGGTTAAGCAGTGAGTCATTGTACGGGTAACACACCCGTGGTTGGCATGCTTAAACAAACACATAAATGGTTTGAAAGCACTACAGAGCCACAGTGCTTCACTTTTCAGGGAAACAACCTTACTTATAGTTGTTTTTGCATATTAAGCTGGCAAACAACAACAAACAAAACAACAACACAAAAAATATCCCTTTACTTTAAAACGTTTTCTATTATACATCTATGATTAAAATGTGTCATTTTAGTCCTGATTAATCTTTCAATTCTGTCTTACGAAACAAAAAGTGATTGTATTTAATGAATTATTAATCTTATTAATGGGCCACACAACAAGCCATACATTGACACTCTGCAACTGTGAGTTAACAATTTGTCAATAGCAATGCATCTCATTTGTGTAATCACTAACTCTCCTGCAGAGCATTGCACATAACTGGTCATACATACTGTATCAGTCCTAAGCAGTGTTGACCATTGACATTTAGCTATCAAATGAAGGCATATCAGGTGACTCGCACCATGGGAAATTAATAAGCATGCTAATAAGGCTCAAGTAGCCAATGTCTTAAATATATTATATCTTAAAAATCATAATTTGTTTAGAAATATGAGTACATACAGTATTTAATTACCAAATAAATCATACCACCTTGGTACCATGGTTCACCCTAAAAGTTCACCCTAAAAATCACCTACTTAGCCTTATGTCATTCCAAAAATGTTCAAGCTGCTCTGAAAATGAATGGCTGTCTTTAATTCCCATTCACTTTCATTGAATGGAATAGAGCAGCTTGGACATTCTGATAAATATCTCCACAGATTAAAAAAATAAAATAATAATAATTATATAAATTATGTGGACATCAGAATACAATTTTTTGGGTGAACTATTTTTTAGTCATTATTAAGCAGAATGCTGTGCAGTTGTACTGGTTAGTAGGCAAAGAGGAGAGACAAACAAAGAACAATAGGAATTCCTAGTGTGCTTGGTTGAAGGAGAAGTGTCAAACATCCTTGACCTGACTGCAGGAGGGGGACAAAGTGATGATGGCCCTGCTCGGCTTGAGTTAAGCAGGCCATTGTTGAGTATAGCACCGCTGCCACTGGAGAATGGAGAGAGCAAGCAAGAGAGGCCATGCCATTCCCATACCATTCCCCTGATCTCTCAGGGCAATCAGTGATACCTGATGCAAAGCAATCACAAACAAAATGGAACCCCGTTTGCGTGTATTTTCATCAATTTAAATCAGCAGATTCATTTTCCCTTTCTATTTGCTGAACATGCGTGATTGATGGGCAGTGGTTCTCCCCTTCCACCAAATGAGGTTAAATAGATTTTGAGACAGTTGTCTGTGAAACTGCTTTTCTGGGCCCGTTTCTATTTGATTAGCCGGACCCAGAGCTCTGTGTGTAGTTGCTATGTTTGTTGAAGTAGCTCAGTAGATGGCCTTAACCTCTTTTCTCACTCTTTCTCTATTATGCAAATGTATTCAGGCCTTCTATGGATGCAGAGTCTGAACAAACAGTCATTTTCGCTGGCCCTATCCGTCTAGTGTTTTGATTGAAACAAATAGCCGGTGAGATCGCTCCTCCTTTCATAATGGAAAAACCGGCAGTTGCATAATGCTGTTATACAGTATGCGTCGCTCACAATATCATATGTCAAGGGTTGTAAGTTTTTCTATTTTATTTTCTAAGGATGCCACAAGACGTTGTGTAAACTACATTTCCATCCAAGGATTTTTTGCAAAAAAAGTTTTAGTGCATCAAAATAAAGCTGATGACAAGTGTCGACATTAATATTTTTCCATTTAACTCTAGCGCATAAACTCTATGTCGATACTTCAGATATCGCGAAAAACTGGTTTGGAAACACTTTTTTGTCGAGAAAATTGGCATTAACACAAAAATGTAGTGTCACATGACAGAATTTACCCCAATCGTTAGCCTGTGTTAATCATGACGACAAGGTATACATCTTTGAAAGCCAATTTATTGTACGTTATTATGGATTGATCTTAATGGCATATATATCCGATGCTGCAAACCTGACGCTTCCAGGAGTGCCAACACAAATATCTCGTGTCATGCACATCAGCAAGTGCAGGAGAACAAATTAATGGCCACTGTTTGTGAATAATTTTATCGCGGTAGCCATCCGTTTATTTGTTAAAGTTGCTTTTACACACCATTCAAAATAATAGACGGCAGTCACGGAATTAGCCCACAATACAAAAAACATATTTTTGTGCACAAAGATGTTTTAAATTAAAAATAAATACACAATATTAGGAGAAAAACATCAGTGTGCTTTTTTGGAACACTAACATATAGCCAAATTCTATAAAATGATTGTTTAGATTACTTTTGAAAAAATGCTGGCAAAATTCACTGTATTAAATTAAATAAATTACCAAAATGAAAAAAGCATTAAATTAAAAAAATGAATTATCAAACGAAAATAAATTATATTTTTAGACCTATATATGCCTTTTCTGTACACAAACTTAAATTAGCTTTACCCTGTTGACATTTTCAGAATGTTCTGCACTTTTTTCAAGACTATAAACTATCAGAACTCTTTGTCCAATGCCGAGTTCACTTTCAGAAAACGAGCTTTTGAACATTTTAAAACGTTTAAATTGTCACGTATTCCCTGTGTTTTTGCTTAGACTTTTATTTTGAAATTCTTGTTTAGTTCCTTGTTCCTGTTTCCTGTTAGTTTTGTAGTCCTTTGTAGTTTCTTCTCCTGATTGGTTTTCCCCTGATTGTTTTCCCCGGGTGTTCCTCATTTCCTTGTTTGCCCATGTGTATTTAAGCCCTTGTTTCCCCTGGTTTCTTTGTCAGTCTTCACATGTTGTCATGTTATGTGCCTGGTTTCCTGTGGTTTTGTTTTAGTCTGCGTACTTTGTTTATCATTTATTCCATTAAAGCTGCATTTAGATCCTCATTCCTCGCCTGCCACATCACAGAAAGACTGACCAAAAATGGATCTAGCGGCTGTCCGAATTCTGCTCCTTAAGCAAGGGGACCGTCCAGTTGAGGATCACGTCCGTGAGTTTTTAGAGCTAGCGAATTTAGTGCACTATCCAGACCGCTCTCTGGTGGTTTTCTTCCGGACCAGTCTGAATAGTGCACTGAAGAAACTAATGCCTGCGGCTGATCCTCACTGGACTCTCTACGAATATGTGGAGAAGGCTCTGGAACTTTGCTCGGTTGCAGACACATGGGTACGCAAAGATAAACACAAGACAGACAAGACGGCACTCTCTTTAATAATGTTAACAAACTGTGCTTTAACTCTGACAGAGGTAATAGCTGGCTGGAATGTAAAAACAAAAGAAAGTAGCTAAGATGGGTGTCTTAATGTTTGATCTGCTGGCTTTTTGCATGACTGAAAATGCAAAAAGGCATTAAAGTATTTGGCAGGGTTGAAGGAAACAACTGTTGTCGTGAACCCAGGGTTGCACATCTTTCCTCTGGACGAAAAGCAGAGAGCAGAGATTTACCTGAACGGCAGTAACGGAGAAACTCATTTTATTCTTGTTAGAGTCTTTCAACCACAATCAATTTGGCCTGTCAGTATAAATAATGGGGGTCACAGAGCGCTATGAAGACTGTTATATATGCTATTGACAGTGCGGTTTTGCCAACATTTGCTGAACCAGTCAGTTTGCATTAGAAATGCTTGTGCATAAAATTTCGCCCGAAGACATTTTTCAAATCATCCCCTTTGATAAGCTCCGAGATCCCAGCTTTATTATGTGAATACAGTTTTGTGTATTTAGATTAAAAGGACATTGCCTAAAGGGTATACTATAGTTTCTGTGGATCTGCCAAGCTCTTTTCTCTGGCCTGTTTATACTGTATATGTAACTGATTGCTCTGGGGCAAAATTTGCCAATGGCACTACATTGTTGTTACTGATATAATCATCCCATTCTCACACAGACTCACTCAGGAGACCACGATAATATCTTAAATACAATGACCTTTCATTTAGCAAAAGGATATCAGTATTTGAAGCTACTCTAATACCCATTTCATGATTGTTTGTCGATATTGTATTGTATACTACTACCTTTACATAGATGCTACAAAAAATGCTGATCAGATATTATGTAGAAGTTAAAAAATATGTAAACTTCTTTTCCCAATAATGATATCACATCCATCATTAATGTTTGTACCTGCTGTTTGTTATTTTACTTAGTAGCTATGCAAATATTAGCTTGACATTTGACTGCTAAAGTTGCTAACGCTACCACAGCAAGAATCCTCCGATTTATCATTTCTCAATTAACCCTTTAAAGCCTGAGCCCAAAATTCTGAAAATTCCATTCTGTGCCTGAATATGATATTCATATCCATTTTCATATTACATTCATATTCATATAATATCACACACCTGAACTGTATATACCATATTGAAGAGAACTAGGGCTTTCAAATGATATAAATATATGTATGATTATTTAAGGCTAATCATCCTTTATCAATAAGATTTCACACAGCAATTTTTACAAAAATCTTCTCCGGTCACCATACTTCATCAGACAACTGCATTTTCAACCATTTTAATTACAAGCTAGAGGGAAACTTAGAGTGTATGAAATATACATAATTTTGTGGGAAATGTAGAATAGCAGAACGATTAGAAATATAATCTATTGTTTAAAAGTTATGACCATTCTAGTGATTAGTGGGAAAACGGAATAAAACAAACATTTAGAATGTTAAGCTACATTTCACACGACCACTCCTCAAATACTCCTTTTGAGCACCTGTAATAATAAATTGAGATTGCATCTGAAATTGAAGGACACAAACACTGATATATACATTTTATGTGTTCAATAAAACACACACTTTATTTAATTTGAACATTAGAAGTACACACAAATTACACAGCAAAACATACAAAATCAAACTTTTGAACTATCTACAGTAAATGCATTTTTAATAAAGAGTGCAGGAACAGAATATATCTAAATTCATAAATACTCAACAACTGCAATACCTGTGGAGAGAAGAGAGGGAGAAAAGAGGGGAGGGGGAGGACAACACCAGTAAACAGCCCAACCCAGGCCTCTTCGCGAAACTGTTCACACTCAGCTAAGTGCCAAGTCTGAAAACAGTTCCTATTGCGAACCAAGCAAAGTCTTTTGCCATTACATTCCGGTGCGCAACAAGCTACTTTAGTTTTGTTTTCAGTCCTACTTTTCCGATAGCATAGCCAACATCTCTTAGAGGACTCTTCAAATTTAGGGACATGGGCTGTGTGGAGTGATGACAAAGGAAGGACTACAGGCTTTAGTGTATGCAAAGGAAAACTTGCGTGAATATCGATACCTCCCAGCTGACGAGCCAGGTTTTCTATGAAATCTATCTGGGATAAGTTCACAAGTCTACGCTCATACCCTGGTGCCGCATGAATGTGTTGCCATTCCTTAAACAATATGAAACTATTGATGAAGGCAATGTCTATGAAGTGGAAAAAAAAGAGTCTTCCACCACTTTTGAGTTTTTTGAAGGACGTCGTAAGATTTTATCATTTGGTCTGACCTATCAACACCGCCCATGTTTTTGTTATAATTGCTGAAGACAGTGGGCTGGAGGGCTGCTACTTTTGTCCAGTTGCCATCATTTTTTACAGACCTAGTAATTTCGGTTGAGCCATTCGCATTGTGGAAATTGGAGAGGCATGTAACTGCACGTGTGTCCTTCCACTGAATTACAAGTATATTATCCTCAATCATACACCACCTCATATCCCCACGAGCTGTCTTGCGTTCCCATCTTTTGATGTCTTTAAATTCTGCAGGAAACAGTTTACGATTCACCCTGCATGTCCCACAGGCATTAGTTCCCATTTCTAACAACTTAACCATAAGAGCTGGGGATGTGTAAAAGTTGTCAAACCAAACATTGTGGCCCTGGTCTTTGAATGGCTGCAGTAACAATTCAACTACTTTGGTGGCCAAGTCAGTGACACGCCCATCATAACTACCTGTGTAAACATTAAAGTCGAGAGTATACCCCGAGTCTGATGTTGCAATTACCCATAATATAAAACCCCACCGAGTAGGCTTGCCCTTCATGTATTGTTTAAATCCTGACCGAGCTTTAGACTTGACCATACGTTCATCTGTTGTGAGATTTTGGTTAGGCTGAAAGAGCTACTGTCATTTTTGTTTGAGGTGGTCCATAAGATAACGCAACTTCCTAAGGCGATCCTGATTATCCTCTGTGTTAGGGTCTACAACATGTAGAGCTGCTAAAAGAGCCTTGTAGTGGTCACATGACATAAATCATGCCCTAAAGTGACTTGGTTCCCAAATGAAGATGGGAATCAGGGAGAATTGAAAACCCCATGTAAATGAGCAACCCAAGAAATTTGTAAAATTCATCGGGGGTCACCTCCATCCAAGCTCCTTGGTAGCTGGAACATGACGGACAATTTAGGACGAGCTCCCACCCCTGATGGTTTGTAAAGCTGCATATCTCAGCAACTACAGCCTGAGTAAAAAACAGCATGAAAAAGTACATTTCTCGCAACATCATATTAGAGGTTGACTGCCCAGCCTGACACACGCTACATAAGTCAATACCGAATGGACGGCTAGGCTTAAATGGGAGAGGTTTTTGTGCCTGTGAATCGATGTCGGAGTACGAGGGATAAGAAACAGAGTCAGGGTAGCGTTTACGCTTTCTGGCTGACTTGGGACCTGTGCGATAATGGCTAGCCATACCCAAAATAATAAGAGTAACAGTGTTACTGTGAGTATCAGTCATATGAGAAATGGAAACAAACAATACATACACATTCATACATACCCAGTTGATGGTCTTGGCTGGGGATCAGGTTCCATCTCATCCTCCATCTCCTTGTGGTCCGGGTCTTCCTGCAGTAGTTCCTGGTCCAGCAGATCTTCCTCCTCTGTGCTCATGCCCTCAAAATCAGGGAGCCATAGTCTTTCCATCTCTGCAACAGAAAAAAGTACACAATTGGTAGCCAGCAGTGTGTTCTTCACAAATCCATACACTGAATAGTCACCAAAGGCTTGCAGACTAAGCATAATTTCCAACTGCAGACAGCCCTCTCACACCTCCCTTGTGAACAGGAAGCTACACACAATCTAAAATCCTATCTGTGTGATGGATTGGTAAGGCTATCTGCTAAATTATAGAAAGATGTCTACCATTTTTTTATTACATGGGAAAATCAACAAGCTAGATAACTTATCCAACTAGCAGGCCAGTTTCCAGGCAGGTCTGAACAGCATAAAAAAAAACGAAAAAAGGTCTGAACAGCGTCTGCTCTCTGCCTCACATTACTTCAGGCGGATTTTTCACAAGCGACAAAATTGGCAAAAAAAGTTATTGATATTTAGTTAAAAATATACATAGTATTGCTAGTTAATGCTTATTTAGCAAGTCTCACAGAAACTGCCAAAAAAACGTTTATATAAAAAGAATAGGCTCGCCGATGACGGTCATGTTTTTTTGCTAGCGCAAATAAATGCTTCGTAACTAAAAAGGTTTGACTATCTTCCACAAGCAACAAAATTGGCCAAAAAAGTTATTGATATTTAGCTAAAAATGTACAAAGTATTGCTAGCTAATGTTTATTTAGCAATTTTCACAGACATTTGTTTAAAAATAGAAGCTAGCTGCCTGTCCGATGAACGCCGGTGGTCATGTAATTTATTCCAGAAATAACTAGCGTTACTCCTACAAATAAATGCTTCGTAACTAAAACATTTTGACATTCAATACACAATATTGACAACACATGTTAAATAACTTGTCTTACCTCGAAAGATCACCTCAGTTTTCAATTTGAAGCAGCAAGTCCAACTCTGGAGGTGATCTCCAAGGATATCCTCTCTGTCTCCACCCAGGCAAATGGAGGATGACGATGATGACGATACATTTATTATTCATGTCCAGTAACCCCTTAACCAATCATATGTACTTTTAGCTTATATTGTCATGAGTGTCTGGCAGTTTTCAGAAATAAAATCGGTGATTGGACAGCGAAGATACCATGGGAATAATTGTTCCCAAATTTGAACGCTCTGGCTGGAAAGGGTTAAGCAAGATAAGATTTGATCACAGCATTTCTCTGGGACAAATTAAATGGCAAGCACAAGCTATGAGTTGCAAAGTAAGAATATTTGGCATTGATATTTTGTTTTCAACCAAATAGCAAACATGATGTGTACTACTAATGTATTCTTATTCTTTGTACTATAAAACGTCTAGGTTACTGTCATAACCCCTGTTCCCTGATGGAGGGTCACTCTTGGGAGCCCCAAACACCTCTGATGTTTTAAGAAAAGGCCAATGAAAATTGGCGAGTGGAATTTGCATGCCACTCCCCCAGACATACGGGTATAAAGGGAGCTGGTGTGCAACCACTCAGGTTTGTGCTAAGGAGCCGAGACAGAGTCCCGGCCATTACAGCGAGTAGTTCAGTGTTGTGGCAGGAGGGACACAATGTCTCGTTCCCTCAATCAGGGAACGGGGGTTACGACAGTAACCTAGACATTCCCTATCTGTCACTCACTCAATGTTGTGTCGATGTAGTGACACTAGGGGTCCCTATACAAAATGCCACCACCAGCTGAACTGTGTTACTAGGATCGGTGGTGCGGGTGCAGGCAGGCCACTGCATGCCAAGTAACAAGTGAACCGGCCCCATCCTAACCTTCCCAACGCCCCGTGTATGTCGTATGGACCCTTGCCCCCCGAAAGCATAAAAGGGGGGGTCAGACATGCCCACAATGGGAACAGGCCACACCAGCTGGTTCGGTGCCCGAAGGGGAGGTAATTGTGTGGAAATACGTCACATGGGCTTTCTGATTCCTTTTCGGCAGAATCGACATGTGGAGGAAGTCCCCGTGGTAGGTCCTACCCGGAGGGGACAGAGCTCTACAAACATGGTGACCAGTGGCAGAGGGGACTCTGCCCAAGGGGAGACATGGGTCTACCGTCAGGGAGACTGTACCGTGGAAGATTACGTCATATG
Organism: Myxocyprinus asiaticus; assembly: GCF_019703515.2. NCBI lineage: Eukaryota > Metazoa > Chordata > Actinopteri > Cypriniformes > Catostomidae > Myxocyprinus > Myxocyprinus asiaticus. The sequence continues at coordinate 18,096,004 of NC_059356.1, read as the reverse complement.
GGTTTACCGACAGGGAAACAACGCATATGGAGCACCTATCCCAGTACAAGGGCTGACCTGAACAGGGCATACTGACACAAGTACTGGGCCTGGTGTCGAATTCCTATGGCAAATTTGCTTGCCGCAGGTACTGGGGGAGGAATCCAGGGTTCACCGATCCTGGGAACTTACGTGGATTAAAGAGCGCATGTCTTCCCCTCAGAAGGGGAAATGCACTTGTGTGCCAGTGGTACACCTGGCCAGCTGCCTGCATCCTTACCTGTTTGTACCTACCAACACATGGGACGAAATTGGCTCAACCCGGAGATTATAAAATCTTGCAAAGGTATTGGGTGTTGCCCAGCCCGCTGCTCTACAGATGTCTGTTAGAGAGGCGTCGTTGGCCATGGCCCAGGAGGAGGCTACGCTCCTGGTAGAGTGTGCTCGTAGTCCCAAAGGGGACGGCGCACCCTGGGCCTGGTATGCCAACGCGATGGCATCCACAATCCAGTGGGCAATCCTCTGTTTGGAGAGGATTCCCTGGAGAGGAGAGGATCCTCTATTTGGAGAGGATCCCCTTCTGCTGTCCCCCGAAACAGACAAAGAGCTGCTCGGAGTGTCTAAAGCTCTCCGTGCGGTCCAAATAGATACGCAAAGTGTGTACCGGACACAGCAACGACAAGGCTGGGTCTGCCTCCTCCCGGAGCAGCGCTTGTAGGTTCACCACCTGATCTTTAAAGGGGGTAGTGGGAACCTTGGGCACATAGCCCGGCCAGGGTCTCAGGATCACGTGAGAGTACGTCGGACCGAATTCTAGGCACGTATCGCTGACGGAGAATGCTCGCAGGTCCCCAACCCTCTTGATGGAGGTGAGCACAGTCAGGAGGGCCGTCTTCAAGGAGAGGGCTTTCAGCTCAACTGATCCTAAGGGCTCTCTGTAGGCCCAGCAGGACCACAGAGAGGTCCCATGAGGGAATGAGGTGCAGCCTAGGAGGATTCAACCTCCTGGCACCTCTAAGGAACCTGATGATCAGGTCGTGCTTCCCCAAATACTTACCGTCCACTGCATCGTGGTGTGCCGCTATAGCGGCTACATACACCTTCAAGGTGGAGGGGGACAGCCGCCCCTCCAACCTCTCCTGCAGGAAGGAAAGCACCGACCTGACTGCACAACTCTGTGGGTCTTTGCCTCGTGAGAAACACCAGTTCGTGAATAGGCACCACTTCAAGGCGTACAGTCGCCTGGTAGAAAGGGCCCTGGCCTGAGTGATAGTGTCTACCACCGTGGGTGGTAGACCATTCAGATATTCCATGTCCCGTCCAAGGGCCAGACGTGGAGGTTCCAGAGGTCTGGTTGCAGGTGCCAGATCGTGGCTCGTCCCTGAGAAATAAGGTCCTTTCTCAGGGGAATTTGCCAGGGAGGGGCTGTCACGAGGAGCGTGAGTTCCGAGAACCAAGTCTGGGTGGGCCAGTAGGGTGCTACCAACAAGACCTGTTCCTCTTTCTCCCTGACCTTGCACAACGTCAGTGCAAGTAGGCTCACTGGGGGAAACGCATACGCATACCATCATAGAGACTGAGTCTAACTCCAACCCGAGAAAAGAGATGCTCTGTACCGGGGAGAGCTGCTCTTTCTCCAGATGAGCCAAAGCCCCAACCGGCTCAGGTGCCTGAGCACCAGGTCTCTGTGCACACACAACAAGTCTCGAGAGTGAGCTAGAGCCAGCCAGTCATTGAGACAGTTGAAGATGCGGACGGCCACTTCCCTAAGCGGGGCAAGGGCTGCCTCTGCGACTTCCGTGAAGACGCAAGGTGACAGGGACTGACCTAAGGGGAGGACCTTGTACTGGTGCGCCCGGCTCTCGAAGGCGAACCGATGAAAGGGCCTGTGAAGAGGAAGTACGCGTCCTTCAGGTCTACCACCACGAACCAATCCTGATGCCGGACGGGAGTCTGTGCAAGGCACGGTTCAGAACTTGCAGGTCCGGGATTAGCCGCAGGAGGGCAGCGGTGTTCTCGCCCTGCACTAGAGGTAAAACAGACACCACTGAACACAGGCGGATGCTTGGCAAACTGAATCGCATAGCCGAGTCGGACGGTCCCGGTCAGCCATCGCGATGGGTTGGGGAGCGCAAGCCATGCCCCAAGCTCCGGGCGAGGGGGACCAAGGAGACAATCACGTCGGACGTACCAGTGGGTGAGGCCTTGCGGCGGGGCGGAGCCGGAGGTGCCATTTTGAGGGGGCTCGGACCCCGAACTCGTGGCTGTGCTGAGTTTTGGGACATCGAGGCACTTACCTGGCTCCGGGTACCCACCATAGGACTGGACAGCGATGGAGGAGGAGGGAACCATCCTTGTAATCCGTCACAACCGCCCGGGTGGGTGAGTTGTGCCGCAGCTGGGTGCGCAGGGGCGGGGGGCCCGCCTCCGCAGGGTCATGCCTGTCATAAATGTGCGGTGTCCGGCGATCACAATAATGTCTTTTAGACTGTCGAAGCGCCCAGGGGCATTCTCTGCACTCCACCGGTGCACGAGGGGAAGAAACCGCTGTAATGCACCGTAAATCCAACAGCTTTTGAGGTGAATGGATCGACAGAGTAATTCAGCTCACTGAATACAACCGCTCGGTTCCGAAGAGAAAATCTAAATGAGTGGTTGTGAGCCAGCTCCTTTTATACCCGTATGTCCGGGGGAGTGGCATGCAAATTCCACTCACCACTTCCCATTGGCCTTTTCTCAAAGATCAAAGGTGTTTGGGGCTCCCAAGGGTGACCCCTAGTGTGACTACATCGACACAACGTCGAGTGAGTGACAGATAGGGAACCCCTTATCTGTTAACTACATGCTGAATTCTGTGTTTCTGAGTCCAAAAATTACCTTTTTAGTAGGGAACATTACCTCGACCATGAAAACACATCCATGAAAATGCTCTAAACTTTGAGCACTCGAGATTTTGCCATAGAAAAGTAGACATCAGAGTCATTTTACGTTATTTATTGCAATGCTGATAATAGGCATCATTTGTGGATTTTCCAAGTGCTAGAAATTAAATCGCACACATGCGAATGGATTAAAATATCTTTTTGCATGTTAGAATTTGTAATCGCAATTGTGAGCAAAACTTTACAGCCCTGGCTACCTACCAAGTTCACATGTATTTTGGAGGCACCTCAGCAATGGACCCAATTCCTGTTCAGAGACAATATACATATTCAAAAATAATTTTATGGGTCGTAACTTCTGCCTGTTTCATGTAGAGATATTTATGAAGCAATTCTGGTGAAGCAGCAATGTTGACAATCAATGGGAGGACAAATCTTACATACCATTTAATAGCTTTAGATTGCATGCTGCACTAAAACATTTGCATTATCCTGAAAGTGCAGTGTTTTATAGGTCAGGTGTTTTACCTCTGTTGCTTTAATCCAATTAAAATGAGACTGGTTCAATTACCCATGCTGTATCAAATACTGTAAGGCCTCATTATAGTGCAGAGATTGACCCAAGACACCTCTCCCACAATAGCCCTAACATATATCCATGATGACACAAGCATCATAGTTTATTTAATTTGAGGTACCAACACATTCCATTGACTTCTGATGCATTTAAGCTGTACGCAGATCGCAGTGCTTCAGTGTTTTGTTTGACTCACTGGTGTTGTCATTTTCCTTGTTGAATGGTGATACTCAGAGTGGTGTCCCAACTTAGTCTTAGTGACCTAAAATCCTCTGAAAAAATTAAATAAAAATGTTCACACTTCTTTTCAACTTTACACACACACACAAACACACACATGTTGGTGTGGCTATCCTTATGAGGACTCTCCATAAACATAATGGTTTTTATACTGTGTGAACTATAGATTCTATCCCCTAACCTTACCCTCACAAAAAACTTACTAGCATAATACCCTAGTGATTACCAGTTTGTAACCTAAAAAAAAGTCCAAGTAAACCACCCACACACACACACACACACACACACACACACACAAGCCTGCTGTACCATATTTGATACACTCATTTCAACATGAATTTTCTATAAACTAATGTATTAGTTTTTAAAGGTGCAGTATGTAAGATTCAGAAACCCTTGTTATTTATGACACATGTGGCCGTTAAGTGAACTGCAGCCAGCTACCTGTTGCCCGTGCTCACGCTCGTGCACACGCTCCATAGGGACGCGAGCGAGCATTGGCCAATACAATCACGTAACGTACAAAGAGACTGAACGTGATCCACCGGTATTATTCTGACAGATGAGGTAGCATAATTAAAATTACTCAGTTATGATTGTTTTACTACAAACTTTGAGACTAAACTAAAACTACTTATCAGCTAACATAGCATACTGATACACACATAAAGCTACATACTACCCAACTATACCAGACAGTTTACTGTTGCACTGCACAGTTATGTTGCACTATTGTATGTTTTGTATATCATATGTTGTACTACGATCAAGAAACCAGCATATTTGCTTAAATTTATCCTGTATACCTGACTTTTAGTATAAAGAGAAGACCGTTGAAATTATTTGAACGTTACGAAGCAAGGTAGCTTGCAATTTGTCAGCGTTAGCAGCCAAGATCAAGTAAGCTAAAATTACACAGATCAATCCTTATGGCACTATATTTCACATGCTTTGCAGTTATGTAAGCTTACCTGTCCAACAAGAAGAACGCCAATTCAGGGTAGGTTTTGATCCCCAAAACCGAATGAAGGTCCCTCCAGGAATCAAATGCCCTGCCGATGTTCATTCTAATTTTCGCTCGACCAAGATCACGTTCCCGCTTAGCCAGATGGGATTCAGTAGATAAAGGTTTTTTTTTTTTTTTTTTGGCTTACTCTGAGTTTGTGTAGGAGTCGGTATTGTGCTGGGAGCCGGACGTTTGCTGGATTCCATCTCTAAGATAACGTTACCTAGTGTTGCAGACTGTCTGTTGTCACTGTTGAATAGTGGAAGAGCAGCTATTACTGAGGCAAGGCTCTCGGGAGTGCACATAAATGTCACATTCTTTGGATATTCCCGGCAAAACTGACCTGCTCCCTTCGCATTAAAATCAGTCTACAGGCCTTAATAGGCAACCTAGGAAGTCCGGGAAGGGCTAATTTTTTAAGTTGCGTTACAAGCCGTTCACACATTGGCAAAAGAAAGGCGAATATTACATGAATATCTTTACATACTGCACCTTTAACTAAACACAAGCTGCTTCAATTCAGCAAATAGACTTTTTGAAATATAAGTAATAATATAAATGTTATTGATATTTTTACTTTAGCAAAATCAACAAAGATTTCACAGCAAAAAGACACGTGCAACACAATATGATGGTGGCCATTATAGAAATTATATTACAAGGTTTCTACATCCAGATGAGCACAGAAACTTTCACCTTGAGGCAATAGAATAGTTGATGATGTAAAGGCTTTAGTAAATAATGTATCAAATATGATATGCATAGCTTTATAGGGTTAACATTTTCATATATATATATATATATATATATATATATATATATATATATATATATAAAGAAAAAAAAAAAGAAAGAAAATATAGATTTTACCCGAAAGAAATGAGGCAGCAATTTTCACCAACTTTCTTTGAGTATTTTTCTAAATTTTAGCATGCTATATATAGGTTAAGAATATCAGATAAAGTCTAGCTAATATAACATTTTTTTTTTTTTAATTATAATTATTGTAGATTTCTTAGGCTACACAGTACACCTAACTAAATCTGTTTTACTCATGTGACGGCCCTGTCTGGTGTTTGCTCTGTATTCTATTTCTCCTCCACAGAGTGGCAGCAGGTGTTGGGGCTTTCCTTGATTGCTCTGCTGATGGGGGCAAGGATAAAAGATCTGGGGCCGGTTGCACCATCTATATGTACATTACAACTTAGCCTAGTTGTGGCATAAATGGGCACTAAGTCACAATTTATGCACTACTAAATATTTGAGTGTTGCACCATTAAATTTAGGTAGGACGTAACCCTATGTATAAACTAAATATTTACGGAAGCCTCCGACCAGGAATAACGGATGGAATAAAAAAGCAGACTTGCTTAATGACATCAATGAGCTCATGTTTTGGTTGACAGGCCTCAGTCCTTTCGACATATATGATGATGTTGGCATTTACATGTTTACATTTACGGGAGAAAAATTATGTAAAAAACTTACTTCAGCATGATTCAACCAATCTAACGGTGCACTTTCCAGTGTACTCCGCCCGGTGTCAAGTTTTAATATATACGAAATATATAAAATATTAAAATGAATAAATGTCTATTTTTCCAGCCCTTTGTATTAATATTTATTTATTGTCCTTTATTCATTTTAGATACAGTTATTGAATATTTATATAAGCTAACTATATCATTAATAAAATCTTCTTTTATTACATATCGTATTTTAATGGGGATATAATTTATTACAGCTGACAGTTACGTGAGCAAACAAGGTTTGAACATCAACCGTAACAAGATAAAACTAAAATTCACAGATTCTGTGTACAAATTTGAAGGCTGCTTATTGGATAAATACAGGTAAAGGTCATATTGTGCGACTACGCATTACTTTACAGAGAGCTTATGACCTACTAGTTAAGTGTTGACTTAAGAACAGGTGGTGCAACCAAATTAAGCACTGACTTAGATACAAACTATCTAGTAGTTACTAAGCCCTTAGTGTGAACTTTACGTCTCAACTTAAGTGAAACCTTACATACAGCTGATGCAACCCTACCCTGTTCCTGCCAGTGCTAGCTCTCTCCTTGCTTCCAGTACTTCTTTGGGGCTCGTTTGACTATTATTTGGATGCTTTTTTAACCTTATTTTCTTTCTTATTTCTTTATGCTAATTTGAGTATTGTCCACTGATATATAAGTAAAACTGGATCCCTGATGCAATGTTAAACTGTCAGCAGGTGGTAAAGCCACCAGAAGTGTTTGAAAGGCCATCTCTGTATGCCCAACCTCTCATAGAGCGTCAATGACTGACAGGAAAAAATACCCGTTTCACCGTCTCTGTAACGTTTCGAAGGGAATCACGTGAGCAGCATCTAGGTGTGGCTTAAGAGGTTTAATATAGAATCAAAGTGTGGTACAAATTAACAGAGAAAACTCTGGAACACGGCAGAACTAAGAACTATGGAATAAAACAAACAAAAAAATCCACGATGGGAACTAGGTACATATGAACGGGAGAGAAACATATAACAACTCACAAAGACTGGGTAGAAATCAGGGCATTATATACACAGGGGTAAATGAGGAAATGAAACACAGGTGAGAACAATAGGGAACAGCTGGCTGTGATGAGGGCAGGGAATTATGGGAAGTGTATTCCGGGGGAAATAGATGACAGGGGAAACACAAGGCAAAGCAACAGTGAATCATGACAGTCTCTGACCTGCAGATATGACAGTTGCATTTCACCCTCTAGTGACAATCATGTTTAATGTTTGATTTGCTTGTTATGGATAATATTCGTTACAAGGGAGAAGATATATGCGGATCGCGATATCAGAGCATTCACCTGCCCCAGTGTTCAGTCTATCAGTGCAGCACAACAATCACCAAAGGAAGCGGGAAAACTGTCCACAAGTTATAATGTAAGTAGGAAAAGCTGTAATATATGCTTGTTAAAGGTGCAATATGTAACAATTTTCATGTAATTTGGCTTTTTTTTTTGACAATGTGTGAACGGCTTGTAACGCAACTTAAAAAATTAGCCCTTCCCAGACTTCCTAGGTTGCCTATTAAAGCCTGTAGACTGATTTTCATGCGAAGGGGGCGGGTCGCTTTTGCTGGGAAAATCCGAAGGATGTGACGTTTATGCGAGCTCCTGAGAGCCTAGCTTCAGACAGTAATGGCTTCTCTTCTGCTGTTCAACAGCATCAACAAACTGCAACACTAGGTAACGTTATCTTAGAGATGGAATCCAGCAAACGTCCGGCTCCCAGCACAACACCGACTCCTACACAAACTCAGAATAAGCCAAAAAAAAAAAATAAAAAAAATAAAATAAAACATTTATCTACTGAATCCCGTCTGGCTAAGTGGGAACGTGATCGTGGTCAAGCGAAAACTAGAGTGAACATCGGCAGGGCATTTGATTCCTGGAGGGACCTTTGTATGTTTTTGGGGATCAAAACTGACCCTGAATTGGCATTCTTCTTATTTGACAGGTAAGCTTACATAACTGTAAAGCATGTGAAATATAGTGCCATAAGGATTGATCTGTGTAATTTTAGCTAACTTGATTTGCCTGCACAGTAACTGTCATAAACAATGTTAATCTGTAATTATTCAGCAAGGTAAACTACAATAACACATGAAATGAATGCTAGACAATGTTCAAGATAATGCAAAAAGACCCATTCATTAGTGTAACGTAACGTGGTTATACAGAAAATATATACAATCTATTATTATAAAACAATAGCGCATCGATATATCAAAATGACAGTTGTGATGGAATCATCAATACTGAATTGTGTCAACATATTTATAATGTACAGTCTATTTTATAAACAGTTACAGTCATCATCCACCAAATTTAGCTAACAGCTATTGATAAAGCTGGCTAGCTAGCTAACACCGACATAGGCTATCGTATAAATACAGTCAAAATTATCATGCAAAGAAAAGTGATTACTTCAAACTACAGTCTCGCATAGTCAGACCTATATCCACACTTTGTTTTAGCCCTGTTCCAGCACTGGAGAGTCAAATATAATATACAGTCTCAAAGTTTGTAGTAAAACAATCATAACTGTGTAATTTTAATTATGCTACCTCATCTGTCAGCATGATGCTGGTGAATCACGTCTCTTTGTCGTTACGTCATTGTTTTGGCCGATGCTCGCGTCCCTATGGAGTGTGTGCACGAGCGCGAGCACAGGTAGTTGGCTGCAGTTCACTTATCGGCCACAGGTGTCATTAATAACAAGGGTTTCTGAATCTTACATACTGCACCTTTAAGGGTGACAATACATCCTTAGGCCCGAAAGGGACTTTAAAAAGTCATACGGGGATTTCAAAATCGCCTTTAAAACCGGGATTTGCTTGTTTTCACATAGAAGTGCTTTCTGTAGTCAGTTTATTTCATTGTCCTCCAGTCAAACCTGTAGCAGTTTAATTTTAAGCAGCTTTGCTTAGCTTGTCTCCCTCAATCTCAGCGCCCACTGCGTGTGTGATAGAGGGAGAGTGCGCGCTCTTAATCAAGTGACCGCGAGAACTAGGAACATTTTGATAAAAACATAAAACAAGTAACTCTGAACAAACATTTCGATTATCACAATAAATAAGTCTGAAAATGTCTGTTTGTATCTTTCCTCAGTTTCAGTGAACTTGTTTACATTCAGCTGATCTGTTTGCTGATGAAGTTTGTTAGAGATGAATACTGTTTGATATACAGTAGAGATACATAACTTTCTCTGGCTTGCAAGGAACAGGAAAAATTCCCTACTTTAAATAAATAAATAATTACATGTATAGGACATTTGCATTGTAGGGATGTGCATGCAGATTTCAGATTAAAAAAAAATCGGCGACTGAATGACTAATGTTTACTTACTGAAATGAGATGATTTCCTATGAAGTCAATAGGGACATTGGAATGTTTGGGCATAGCAATATGGCGACGCAGTGGCTTCACTGATATGATGTCATGAGCAATCCAGTTCTAAACTCAGCAAAAAAAGAAACGTCCTCTCACTTTCAACTGCTTTTATTTTCAGAAAACTTAACATGTGTAAATATTTGTAAGAACATAAAAATATTCAACAACTAAGACATAAACTGAACAAGTTTCACAGACATGTGACTTACAGAAATGGAATAATGTGTCTCTGATCAAAGGGGGGTCAAAATCAAAAGTAACAGTCAGTATCTGGTGTGGCCACCAGCTGCATTAAGTACTGCAGTGCATCTACTCCTCATGGACTGCACCAGATTTTCCAGTTCTTGCGTGAGATGCTACCCCACTCTTCCACCAAGGCATTTGCAAGTTCCTGGACATTTCTGGGAGGAATGGCCCTAGCCCTCACCTTCCGATCCAACAGGTCCCAGACGTGCTCAGTGGGATTGAGAGCCGGGCTCTTCGCTGGCCATGGTAGAACACTGACATTCCTGTCTTGCAGAAAATCACACACAGAACGAGCAGTATGACTGGTGGCATTGTCATGCTGGTTGGTCATGTCAGGATGAGCCTGCAGGAAGGGTACCACATGAGGGAGGAGGATGTCTTCCCTGTAACGCACATCGTTGAGCTTGCCTGCAATGACAACAAGCTCTGTCCGATGATGCTGTGACACACTGCCCCAGACTATGATGGACCCTCCACCTCCAAATCGATACCGCTCCATAGTACAGGCCTCGGTGTAACACTCATTCCTTCGACGATAAACGCGAGTCTGACCATCACCCCTGGTGAGACAAAACCGCGACTCGTCAATGAAGAGCACTTTTTGCCAGTCCTGTCTGGTCCAGTGAAGGTGGGTTTGTGCCTATAGGCGACGTTGTTGCCGGTGATGTCTGGTAAGGACCTGCCTTACAACAGGCCTACAAGCCCTCAGTCCAGCCTCTCTCAGCCTATTGCGAACAGTCTGAGCACTGATGGAGGGATTGTGCATTCCTTGTGTAACTCGGGCAGTTGTTGTTGCCATCCTGTACCTGTCCCGCAGGTGTGATATTCGGATGTACCGATCCTGTGCAAGTGTTGTTACACGTGGTCTGCCACTGTGAGGATGATCAGCTGTCCTTCCTGTCTCCCTGTAGTGCTGTCTTAGGCATCTCACAGTATGGACATTGCAATTTATTGCCCTGCCACATCTGCAGTCCTCATGCCTCCATGCAGCATGCCTAAGGCACGTTCACGCAGATGAGCAGGGACCCTGGGCATCTTTCTTTTGGTGTTTTTCAGAGTCAGTAGAAAGGTCTCTTTAGTGTCCTAGTGACCTATTAGTGACCTTAATTGCCTACCTGTAAGCTGTTAGTGTCTTAACGACCGTTCCACAGGTGCATGTTCATTAATTGTTTATGGTTCATTGAACAAGCATGGAAAACATTGTTTAAACCCTTCACAATAAAGATCTGTAAAGTTATTTGGATTTTTACAAAAGTATCTTTAAAATACAGTGTCCTGAAAAAGGGACGTTTCTTTTTTTGCTGAGTTTATGTATTTATCAGTGGTATTGTCTCTCCTTCATGTTGCCCGCCAAGAGCCAGGCGTGTGTTACATATGGGGGCTTGTCTAGGAGTTTGAGTTTGAAGTGCTAGGGGTGAGGGGAAGCATTGATCGTCTCTGCGTTTTGGGGGGACTAATTCAACACGGTCTTCCAGTGGTAAGTGTGGGTGGTGCTGAGTGCGAGTGAGGTAGAAATATGAATTATTGGAGCTATGTGGCACCCTGCTGCAGGTGAAGAGCATTTAATGCTGTTTTATTTTTTTTTATTTTTTTTGCATTTTCTATTTTAGTTTGTTGCTTTTGGTGTGTCGGACGCCGGGCGACTGTTCACAGTCAAGCCGTAATGTGGGCACACTGAAGACTAAGGTAAAGATTAGTTAGATTTTTTTTTTTTTTTTTTTTTTTAGATAGATGCGGCAAATCTCTTTTGACAAGCTCTTTCTCCCTTCGCATAATGCAACACAAATAGCCGCACCACGACTGATTGATTGCTGGATGTGTGCAGTTGAAAGTAGTTACTGAGGTCAGTTGTTTTGTTTGTTTTTGCTCGCGTTGACATTGTTTGGTAAGTTCCGAAAAATTTTATTAGTTTGTAACTGATAAGTATAATTCTGGCTTTTGTTTTCTCAAAATTGACTCATTGTGTTAATTTATTTGTTTATTTATTTATTTATTTATTTATTTATTGCTGCTCCGTCAGAAGAATTAATAGATTTCTCAATGAAAGACCAGCTACGTAAAGTTGTTGAATACTATAACTTTAAAATTGAGATCCCAAAAGGTTTGAAGCTGGCACAGCTTATGCAAAGGGTTAAAGAGCACCTCGCTGAATTGGAAGTGATTTCTTTAAATTCTTAATGTTTGAGGATTTGTGCGATTTAATTGTTTTGGAACAATTTAGAAACATAGTTCCAGATTGTATCGCTACATATACAGTATAAATGAACATAAAGTTAAGACAGCCAATGAAGTTGCCAGTTTTACCCACAAAAGTCCTATGAAGGATCATTCACGCGGTGATTTCGGACATAGGGAGCACTGCCCTGGTCACTTTCGTGGAGATTTTGACACTTCTTCCAAATTTGATCAGAATGTCCACTTGTAATTATTGTCTTGAGAAAGGACACTGGAAAAATGAATGTCCCACTCTGCATGCAAAAAATATGAGGAGCAATTTCAAAGCTTCTGTAAAGTTGGTTGGATGCGCTGCACCTGTTCTTTCCATGGCTGATCAGAAAATGGTTTGAGTTCCAGGGCTGAGAAATGTTCTACATTACAGAGAAATACTAAACTGTAATAATGAGCCTTTAAAATCCAAAGCGAATGGATTTTGCAAGTGTTGTTATGGAAATGTCAGATGGGGGACGATATATGGATGGTAGCAAACTCTGGCCTGGACGAAAATTGGACTTGTAGCGAACGTTCGGAATGTCCTCAGAACGTCCGCCAGCGAACGTTACATAGCGGACCAAATGCGGACGTCCTCGGAACGTCCGCCAGCGAACGTTACAAAGCGGACCAAATGCGGACCTAAGTGAACGTTCGCAACATCCGGGGGACGTCCCCTGTTTGCTGGGAAGCGAGCCGCAGTGACACCGGCAAAAGCAGTAATGATTCTGAATGTGTTGGAAAAACCAGCAAGGAGACGGTCTGAACATTTTGTTAATTTATAGAGAGAAATGCACATTAGGGTTATGCTGACAGACGATGATCTCGGGGATCGACGATGGTCAGAGTGATCGCCAATATCTGATGCCTTTGACGATGTTAAGACGATATTTGGCTAGTTTTCCCATGTATTAAATAATAATAATTATTATTATTAGGCTAATATTATCAAATTAATATTACAAATAATTTGCCCGTAGAGACACAGACACGTGCTTGAAGAAACACACTTTATTATATTATTAAGAACAGATGACAGAAAAGCCGTCTATGTGCATGTATGACACGCTGATACGGAGGCGTGCAGTCTCGTGGAACACGCACATCTAAAAGGTTCTCACTCTTTGTTTATGTCTTCTGATTTATTTTTATTTTTTTTTTTTTTTGCAAGAACAGTGTCGTCTGTAAGTGCTGCAAATGACCTTAGATATCTCAGCTCAGGAGGTACTTTGAGTTCAGTTTACTTTATTTCCACAGAGCAGTTCATTGTGACCAACTCTGCAGCCTATACATCTGTGATTAAATCATAAAATAATACAAAAACATGTTCACCTCATACCATGATTTATATTTCAGTGATTATTATCATCATAATAATTATTATTTTTACATTTATAATTGTTTTTATGTGTTCATTTGTGTAAGTAATTTCCCGCCATGATGTTAAAACGGATTCTTGCCTGACAGTAAATGGAAAGGTGTGTGTGTGTGTGTGTGTGTGTGTGTGTGTGTGTGTGTGTGTGTGTGTGTGTGTGTATATATATATATATATATATATATATATATATATATATATTATTATTATTATTATTATTATTATTTTATCACTTCATTATTTTAATTGCTTTTTCATTTAGTTTGGAGTGCAATTTGAATTTAGAAATGTATTTGATTTAAGTTTTTCGTTTTTTAAATAAATTAATTTTCAATGCAAAATCACTAAAGCAAGAATATTTACCGATCCCTCAGCCCCAGGATTGCCGATGTAATTGGATATTGCTCTCTCTCTCTCTCTCTCTCTCTCTCTCTCTCTCTCTCTCTCTCTCTCTCTCTCTCTCTCTCTCTCTCTCTCTATATATCACGAAGGAGGGAACAAAATAAATTTATTCACACACATGATGTATTTTCCCGGATACAAAATACCCGTCCAGTAGAGAATGCACAGATGAAGTAGGTTCTTTGCCAGAGAGATGTTGACAACTGTTGTAAAACCATCTTTCAAAAAGAACAACACACATTTTAATTGCACTTATTTTTTTCCAGTTTCATTTAAATTTTTTGTTAAAATAAAAAAAAAATTAAGTTCTAAGTTTGAAATCAAGGTGTCTTGCTTTATTGTGTAGGCTTAACCCTAACCCTGCTTAATGAAAATTACCCAATAGTACCACCTAGTGTCCAACCAGCACTAATACCATTGGTCGTCGTTTTTATGTGGAGTTTTTTTCTGCAACCAACCGACCAATCAAAACTTGGTCGACCAAGACTCTTCTCATCGACTAACCATTGGTCAACTATCAGGGGGCAGCCCTAGTCCAGTGTGAGATTAATAAAGCGCAGTGCTGATATATGTTGATCGTGAGCGATCAAGGGTTCAAAAGTCTGATTGCTTGGTGGAAGAAGCTGTCGTGAAGTCGGCTGGTGTGGGTCCTGATGCTGCGATACCACCTGCCTGATGGTAGCAGCAAGAGCAGCCCATGGCTCGGGTGGCTGGAGTCTCTGATGATCCTCTGAGCTTTTTTCACACACCTCCTGGTATGGTTGAAGTGCGGTGCTGTTGCCATACCAGGCAGTGATGCAGCCAGTCAGGATGCTCTCTACAGTACTGGTGTAGAACCATGTGAGGATGTAGTGGTTAATTCCAAACTTCCTCAGCCGTCTCAGGAAGAAGAGGCGCTGGTAAGCCTTCTTCACAACGGCCTCAGTGTGGACGGACCATGTGAGTTCCTCAGTGATGTGGACACCCAGGAACTTGAAGCTGCTGACTCTCTCCACTGGTGCTCCATTGATGGTGATGGGGCTGTGTTCTCCGTCTTTTCTCCTGAAGTCCACCACAAGCTCCTTGGTCTTACTGTCGTTGAGGGAGAGGTTGTGCTCCTGGCACCAGTGTGTCAGAGTGTGCACCTCCTCTCTATAGGCTGTTTCATCATTGTCATTGATCAGACCTAGCACCGTCATATTATCAGCAAACTTGATGATGGCATTGGAGCTATGTGTTGCCACACAGTCATGTGTGTACAGGGAATACAGGAGTGGGCTGAGGAGTTGTTTGTTTGACATACAGGGTGAGACAAAGTCTGAAAGTTCCAAGTTGAATGTGTTTTGTTTGCCTGACCTTCCTTCTACTTTAATTCGCAGTGACATATTTTCGGTACAAAAAGAAGATGCGGATTTGGCTGTGCTGTTTAGCTGTCTAGTGCTCTGCCTATTGATAAAGCACAACATGCAGGATCTGGTTATTTCGTGCAGGATGGTTTGCTGCTGCGAAAATGGACAACAAATCTTAATTGTGCAGAAGCCAAACCAACATTTAAAATCGTTGTACCGAGCATATTCCAAAGGTTGGTACTGCAGTCAGTACATGGAGATGTAGCTGGGCACTTTGGAGTAAAAAAAAAAAAAAACATATGGAAGATTGTTGTGACAGTTTTACTGGCCTTGCTTAAAAAAAGATATTGCCAATTTTGTGAAGACCTGTCACACCTTTCATTTGACAGGGAAGCTGAATCAGACCATTAGGCCAGCACCCCTGTATCCAATTCCAGCCATGGGCAGCCCTTTTGAACAGTTGATTGTCGATTGTGTTGGCCCACTGCCTCTGTCAAAATCTGGCTGAAAGTATATTCTAATGGTGATGTGTCAAGCTACTTGTTATCCCGCTGCTTATTCATTAAGATTGATTACAACCAAGTTGATTATTAAGGCACTGTCACAGTTCATTTCAATCTATGGCATCCCAAAGGTCATTCAGAGTGACAGGGGTACCAATTTTACATCGAAAATGTTTGCAGAGGTGTTGAAACAACTACACGTTAAACATAATCAGAGTAGTGCTTATCATGCACAGAGCCAAGGAGTTCTGGAGCGTTTCCATCAAACATTAAAATCGTTACTTCGCGCATATTGTGTTGAACTTTATAAATATTGGGAGGAGGGCATTCTGTGGCTGATGTTGGCTGCTCGGGAGGTTATTCAAGAAAGTACCGGCTTTAGTCCAAATGATTTAGTTTTTGGACATAAAGTCAGAGGGGCATTGTCCGTCTTAAAAGATGGATTTGATAATTCTGACCTTCCAGTAAATTTGATTGATTATGTTCATGGTTTTCACCACTGACTTCTTTTGGCATGCAAATTTGCTGGGAAACATCTTAGCAAAGCGTAAGATAAAATGAAGAGATGTTATGATCGGGGGGCCGAATTTTGAGTGTTTAATGAGGATTACCGGGTTTTGGCATTGTTGCCTATTCCGGGGTCCCCGTTTCAGGCTAAATATTCTGGTCCTTATTCTGTGGTGCGCCAGATCTCTGAACAAAATGATTTGATCTCTACTCCGGCCCGCAAACGCTCCTTAATTTGTTGAAGTCTTATTATACATCAACCTTTAGCTCCGAAGTGACTGAGGTGAAAATGGCTGCACTAGCTGTGAGCAGTGAGGTGACCGTTTGCTCTCCTCAGGGTTTTGTAGAGGATGATGTTGGTCCCAATGACTGTGTGTTACAGCCAAGGCTGAAAAAATCAGAAAAAAATGGCAGATCTGGATGGTTTTCTCCAGCACCTGTCAGAAGAAAAGAGCAAAGAACTGAAGTCTCTAATTTTAATGTTCCCTTATTTGTTCTCAGATGTTCCCACGTGTACAAATTTAATTGAGCATGATATAGATGTGGGCAATGCATGACCAATTTGTCAGCATTTTTACAGAGTTTCTCCTGCAAAACAAAAGTATTTAGAAGGTGAAGTAAAAAACCTGTTAGATAATGGGTTGGCTGAACCATCTTATTCTAGCTGAGCATCGCTGTGTCTCCTTGTAATTAAACCGAATAATAAATTTTGTTTCTGAACGGATTATCGGAAAGTAAATTCTGTGACAAAGCCAGATTATTTTCTGCTGCCCAGAATGGATGATTGCGTTGACCGTGTGGATTCAGCTTGGTTTGTAAGTAAATTTGATTTGCTTAAAGGGTATTATCAAGTTCCTTGATTGCTCTGCTGATGGTGGCAAGGATAAAAAAATTCTGCCAGTGCCTAGCTCTACCCTTGCTTCCAGTACTTCTTGGGGGCTCGTTTGACTATTATTTGGATGCTTTTAAAACCTTATTTCATTTCCTTTAAATAAATGTATTTCTTTAAGCTAGTTTGAGTATTGTTTCTTCTTCATGTTGCCCACCAAGAGCCAGGCATGTGTAAAACTCACAAGAAACACAAAAGTCATTGTTAATACTATTTATTGAACAACATGTGTACAAATGGGTTGACAGCAATTAAATCTTTTTCGTTTTCAAACTTACACTGCATCCTAATGCCAAAAAGCAACAAGCAATCTCTTCCATGCAAACCTGAGTTTTCGGTTCCAACCAGCTATAACCAGGACAAGTGACAGCACATTTTTGTCTATAGCTTGGTTTCAGTTTCTGCAGCATCACACAATGTAGACCCATCCACAGTCCCACCCATCAAAATTGTATTTTAAACCTCAAATATGAAAACAATTGTGGTTAAATTGCCGAAAAGTAAAAGGTGGAGTACATGTCCATGCCTTGAATTTTATTATTATTATTATTATTATTATTATTATTATTATTATTGGGGCAAACAAACCCTTCTAGCCTTACTGGTGAACATTGTCAAACATGTCAGCTATGGTGTCTATCTCAAAATACCCCTGAATTGTGTTTTCATGGAAGAGAAGATAGTTTGTCCAGCGGTGTCCAGCTATCTGTAGTCATTCTTGAAGCCCAGAGTCACATATCCAGATTGATTGCGGATAGTGCTATCATCTCCGTTCATCTAGAACTCAGGGGAAATCACAGCTTGTTCTATCAATCAGAGTGAGGAACAGTTTCAACTTGTTCTGTGCCTCAGTGGTATTTTAGGTCAGATTTTTCACTACTTGCCATCAATACAGAGAGATTGGGTGGGAAGAAAAGTTAACAGCATGCCCGTGCCCATTTAAAAAATCCTGACATTTCAATTTCAGGAGTCCAATTCTCTCGAATGCAAATTTTCCCACTTAACTTTGTAGTGTTTTGCATATCAAAGCATCTGTTTGGGTTCTGGGAATGTTTGTTCGATTGTGAAGGATCATAGGGATCAAATGGCACTATTTACTTTGACGAGAGGGAAACAAAAAGCATCACTGGAGTTTTCCCAGCAAATCTGGCCCATTAGGCCTGGACATGCAGCAGGGAATCTTTTGTGGCATGCATTAAAAGGGCAATTAGCTTGAGGTACTCAATGTTCAGATAGCTTTTTGGACTTTTTTTCTGCAGTGGATGAAATCCAATTTAATGACAGGAACTAACTCTGTGGGTTTTTATGAACCGCCTACATGCTCTTTGATGCAAAAGCACATTGTTACAATGGAAGCCTGATTACAGGAAAATACATCACATTGTGCTCTGGGGAAAAGTAGGAGCTTAAATGACTGAGCTAAAATACTGTGAGCAAAGCCATCCCTAACAATTAGCTGCAGTAGGTAATGAATGTTTTATTTAGAGAAGAATATTAATACAAATACCTTAACTAGAAAGGAACCGATTGATTTTGTTTTTCTAATGGCAAAATGATTGCATTAGGTTGCACTTAAGAAAACATATCTGCATATGGCATTTATTTGGCAACAAGTGAAACATGGCAAGCCATGATAACATTTATTATATCATGTATGTAGTGTTTGGTAGTAACAGATTACACAAAAAAGTTATTTGCAATTGGCTTACATTAAATTTGAAAATGTGTGCATTCAGATTACAGTTACTTTTTAATGGACAACACAATGACATTTTTTATTACATTACAAATCAGCCAGCAGCAATAACTAGTGTGTAATTTACTGATTTTGCTCCTCTAGAATGACCACAAATGGGAAATAACTCTCGTTACAGTACTTGAGTACATTTTTCAAATTTTTTTCTACTTGTATAAATAAATAACTTTTGCTTGAGTTGGTTAAAAATGAAGTATTCAACTTTGCTACATTTATTTTTCACCAAAATTACAAAGTAAAAAAATAAAAAATAAAAAATATATTTCTGAATTTTTGGGAAGAAGAAAGTTATACACGTTAAATCTGTTTATAAACGAAAACACATGGTGTGCAGCATGACGGAAGCCTGCAGGGAACACCATCATGAGCACAGCAGCTTGCATAAACTGCTGCTGGTGTCCTCTCTTCTCTAGAATCACCAAGACTTTCTGCCCTGTCACTACACAAGAACTGTAATACTGCAATTTCCTGCATATTTAATTTTATTCTGGAAAGGAGCCATTCATTCAGGTACGAGGGAACCGTCTGAACATGTTTAACCACTGATCAAACTTCACTTGTTTTTAAGGTAGGCAATGTTTTAACTGTCAAACATTAACACAATGTAGTTTGACATATGTGTGGGGATATCTTATTTACTTGCTACTATATGTCTAAAACAAACTTTTTAAATACCTTAGAATGATACAATGCCAATAATGTCGGAAATTAACAGGGACTCGGGGCAAAAATGACACCAGAATTAACGAAGTTATCCCAGAAATTCAAAATATGGAGGCAAAAAATGTCCACACAGTGAGTTCCCGTGTTTTATTATTAATAATATCTGAAATAGTTACAGTAACTTACACTGCGATCTTCTTATGATTTTTCACTGAACATTTTTTTGTTTTTGTTTCCCACCGTCCGGTTCCTCGCACTATTGCACACACAGATGGGCTCTCCCTTCTATAAATCTGCATCAGTTCGGTATTGTACTCCTGCATTAAATTCCATAACCATTCGCCCCTTTTGTTCAAAATAAACTGTTCTATCGGGTATTACTCTCGTTCATCATGCTGTACTGTAATTCCCTGCCATGTGCTGCTGTTTATCTGTCTGTAAAGCCTCACCCGCTAGTGCACAAGGGATGGATGTTATATAAAGAAGGTATGAGAAATCACAAAACCAAATGCTACAATTTACTTCATAATAATATCTCAATATGTTTGTGATGAGGAGGAGGGTGGGGCCAGGCCGGAACTACGCACGCCCAGCCCCCAATCGGGCTAATCAGCCAAGGAGAGGGATAAATGCAGCTGGATGCAGCAGCTGCGTGTGGCTCTCTCTCTCCCGAACTGCCGCATCCGGCTGCATTTATCCCTCTCCTTGGCTGATTAGCTTGATTGGGGGCCGGGCATGCGTAGTCCCGGCCAAGAATCCTCTTGCAGAAATGCAGGTCTTTGGCATTTAGAGCCTGCTAGTTTAGGATCTGTGAGGAGTCTGTTTCTCAAACTAGAGAATGTGATTTACTTGTCTTTTTGTTGTGCATCTGGGCCATCCACTTTCCTCTCTATCCTAGTTATAGATTCTTTTTTCAAAACAATAATGCATGGACTAGCCTTCATCTCTTTAAAGCAATAGACTTTTTAGGAGAAAATAGAATTTCAAGAGAAATGTGTTTCTTTTTGCCTGTTTTTAAAACCAAAATTTGACTTGCAAGTGTAAAGCAACTTTTAAGAACTCAATACCTCAGCAAATAGGGGAAAACCCCACTGTACTGTTTTTTTGCATGGTAGCGCAACCATTTTCAGTTGTTCTTTTGTAATGAATAAATGACAGTATATGTTTGCCATCACGGGTAAAGAAAAAATTGAATACTTATCACTTAAAGCAATTATTTCAAACTGTAATAATAATTTGCAATTAAGGATTTTGGCAGTATTTTTTCAGATGAATTTATTTTATTGATTTGTAGATATAAAACTGAAAAACACAACAAATATACACTGAATCAACATTTAACCACCACTATTACCCCTGCCCCTCCCCCTTCCCAATCACCAACCCCACCTCGACCCCCAATGAACACCCCTGTGGTCACACATAAGAACACACACACACACACACACACACACACACACACACAAATATATAATAATCATACACATCCAAAACTATACCTCTCTCTCCACAGCCCCTCCCCAAGAGTCACCCAGAAACGCTAAATAACTGCACCATTTCCTATCAAACAAATCCCAAATCCCCAGCCTTCTACATGACACCTCCTCAAAGGCTGCCACCCTCCCATCTCCGCACACCACTCCCAAAATGAGGGCGATCCAGCCGACTTCCATCACCTTAAAATAAGCTGTCTGACTATCATAACACTGGTCAGAACCCAATTTTTTATGTGTTTATCCCCCATACTGATGACCGCCCCATTGCCCAAAACACAGAGTCTGGGGCAAAATTATATCTGAGTGCCCAATACGTCACACATAAAACTCTGAACCTTCAACCAAAATTCTTGGATATTAACACACCACCAAAAAACCTGGGTTGTGTCTCCATCTTCTGATTGGCATCGCCAGCAGGTGGGTGTGTCTTTAAGACCAAGCTTATACAATCTAGAGAGGGTCCAAAAGAATCTGTGTCAAATCTTGAATTGCATAAGGCGGACCCTTGCATCTCTAGATACAGACTTGATGTTTTTCAGAATCTTAGCATACACTCCCTCCTCCAATACCAAGTTTAAATCTTTCTCCCTTAATCTCTTGGTATAAGTTAAAGCTCCATCCCCCAGACTCTGAATTAGCAAGGAGTAATACACTGATGCCTCATGATCTTTTCCAAAAACAGTAATCACCCCTTTCAGAGTATCTGCTGCTTTACAGTGTATGCTACTCCCAAAAATAGTACAGGGCAGGTGGCACAGCTGCAAATACCTAAAGAACTGAGATCTGGGAATCCCAAAATGTTGAACCAAATTTTCAAAGGATCTCAACCCTCCACTCTCATATAGGTCACCGAGTGTATTAACCTCCCTCACAGTCCACTCTGACCAGCAGAAAGGGGACTTAATTATGGGTTCAGCCATATGCTCGAGGCAACATTTAAATAAATGTCCGAATTAAACACTTTGGACACTTTTGTCCATACTGAGTGCAAATGCGAGATAATGGAGTGTAACTTAACTTCTCCATTATTAGTTTGATAGAAAGGCTTTGCAATGGCGAAAAAGGGGCATGAACTTCCTGTTCAATACAAAACCAGGGAGGTGCTCTCTCAGGTGGAAGTGACCAATGAGCCAAATGTTTGGGACTGAATGCATAATAATAAAACAAAATCTTGGGTAGGCCTAGCCCACCTTTGTCAATGTAACTTAATGAAATGTAATCTGGGGCGCTTACCATTCCAAATGAAGGACTTCACTATGCTATCAAATTGCTTGAAATAAGAGAGGAGGACATCTACAGGGAGAGACTGTAGCAGGTAGTTGAATTTTGGAATACAATTCATTTTAATAACATTAAACTTCCCAATCATAGATAAATGTAATGAAGCCCACCTGCCCACATCGCTCAAACCTTTTTATTAAGGGGTCAAAATTAACTCTAATTAAATCACACAAATTTGCTGGGAATAAAATGCATAAGTACTTAATGCCCTGTTTGGGCCACTGGAAGACACCTGGCTGAAAAGCCGTCGCTGGGCAGTATGCTGTCAGAGCCAAAGCTTCGGATTTAGACCAATTGACTCTGTATCCTGAGAACTTTGAAAATGAATGAATAATTCTGTGGAGGCAAGGCATAGATTTAGTGGGGTCGGAGATGAATAATAAAATATCATCTATGTAAAGCAAAATCTTATGCGCCATACCTCCCGCCACCACCCATGGAAAATCATATTCCTTTCTTATCGTGGCTGCTAATGGTTCCAGGGCAAGACAGAACAATAATGGGGAATGAGGGAAACCCTGCCGGGTGCCCCTATCCAGAGTAAAATTATCTTAAATTAATCCATTTGTTTGTACCACTGCTACTGGGTGTCTATAAAGTAACTTAATCCATCCAATAAAAGTATTCCCAAACCCGTATATATCACAAATCTTAAAAAGATAATCCCATTCTACCATATCAAACGTCTTGGTTACTGTTGTAACCTCCATTCCCTGATGGAGGGAACAAGATGTTGTGTCGATGTAGTGACACTAGGGGTCGAACTTGGGAGCCCCAAACACCTCTAATATTTGAGAAAAGGCCAATGAGAATTGGCGAGTGGAATTTGCATGCCACTCCCCCGGACATACGGGTATAAAAGGAGATGGCTTGCAACCACTCATTCAGGTTTGTGCTGAGGAGCTGAGACAGAGTCCTGGCCATTTCAGCGGGTAGTTCAGTGTTGTGGCAGGAGGGACACATTGTCTTATTCCCTCCATCAGGGAATGGAAGTTACAACAGTAACCAAGACGTTCCCTATCTGTCACTTATTCGATTTTGTGTCGATGTAGTGACACTAGGAGTCCCTATACAAAACACCACAACCAGCTGAACTGTGTTACCTGGATCGGCGGTGCAGGTGCAGGCAGGCTGCCACGTGCTTAGTAACAAGTGCACACAGCCCCATCGTAAGCTTCCCGACGCCCCACATAAGTCGCATAGTCCCTCGTGCCCAATGGGGGGACAAGACGTACCGCTGGTGGTAGCCCACTTAGGTCTCCCGCATCCAGTCCAGGGGCCAGACATGGAGGTTCCATAGGTCTGGGCACGGGTGCCAAATTGTGCCCCGTCCCTGAGAAAGGAGGTCCTTCCTCAGGGGAATTTGCTAGGGAGGGGCTGTTGCGAGGAGCGTGAGCTCCGAGAACCAAGTCTGGGTGGGCCAGTATGGTGCCACCAACATGACTTTTTCTTCGTCCTCAATACGGTGCCACCAACATGACTTGTTCTTCGTCCTCCCTGACTTTGCACAGAGTCTGTGCAAGCAGGCTCACTGGGGAAATGCATATTTGTTTAGGCCCTGGGGCCAGCTGTGTGCCAACTCGTCCGTGCCAAGCAGAGTCTCAGCCAGGGAGTACCATAGCGGGCAGTGGGAGGATTCTTGGGATGCAAACAGGTCTACCTGCGCTTCACGAATCGACTCCAAATCAGCTGAACCACCTGGGGTGGAGTCTCCACTCTCCTCTGAGTGTCACCTGTCGCAACAGCGCATCTGCCACGCGATTGGGTTCACTTGGGATAAGAGTAGCACACAATGACTTCAGTCGCTGCTGACTCCAAAGGAGGAGATGGCAGGCGAGTTGCAACATGTGACGTGAGCATAAACCGCCTTGGCGATTTATATATGCTACCGTCGCCACGTTGTCCATTCGGACTAACACGTGCTTGCCCTGGATCAATGGCCGAAACCTCCACAAGCAATACCACCAGCAACTCGAGGCAGTTGATATGCCAACGCAGTCGAGGACCTGTTCCGGAGCTCGAGGCTGCGTGCCCATTGCAAACAGTGCCCCAGCCTGACCTGGACGCATCTGTTGTGACAACGACATGCCTGCACAGTTGTTCTAGGGGAACAACATAAATCTCAAGAATGAGCTAGAATCAGCCAATCGTTGAGATAATTGAGGATGCGGACACCCACTTCCCTTAGCGGGGCAAGAGCTGCCTCTGCGACTTTAGAAAAGACGCGAGGTGACAGGGACAGACCGAAGGAGAGGACCTTGTACTGGTATGCCTGACTCCCGAGGCAAAATCGAGACATGAAAGCACGCGTCCTTCAGGTCTACTGCCACGAACAAATCTTGATGCCAGACACATAACAGAATGCGCTTTTGCTCAGCATTTAGAACAGGAGCTTATGCAGGTCCCGATTCAAAGCTCGCAGGTCTAAGATTGGCCACAACCCACCGCCTTTCTTTGGTATGATGGAGTAGGGGCTGTAGAACCCATTCTTCACCTCGGCTGGAGGGACAGGCTCTATCACATCACCTACTAGTGAGGCAGAACGGATGCCACTGAACCTGCGTGGGCACCTGGTGAACTGAATCGCATAGCTGAGTCAGATCGTCCTGAGCCAGCACGACGGGTTGGAGAGGGCTAGCCATGCCTCCAGACTCCATGCAAGGGAACCAAGGGGACAATCACCTTTGACATACCTGTGGATGGGGCCTAGCGGAGCAGGAGCTGCCACGTCGAGAGGTCTCATGTCCCAAACTCGTGGCTGTGCTGAGAGAAATGTTAGAGCACTTACCTCCCTCTGCATACCCACCATAGGACCGGTCTGCGATGGGAGAGGAGGCTGGGCATCCTTGTGGCGCATCACATACACCTGGTAATGGGTATTTGTGTGTGTCGCAGCTGGGTGCGCGAAGGTGGGGGACTCGCGTCCGCAGCGCCCCTGCTGCGAATGTTCGGTGTACGGCTGTCATGACAACGTCGGCCATGTGACCCAGAGAATGAGGAAACCTCTATTTTTCTGAAAATGAAAGTGCCGGTGCCCCTTGGGCATGCAGCAACCAAAGATTCTCCTCCCGGCCCAGGGGACGGAGTGGCCTGTGTACCACCTTCTGGTTGATAGCGGGCCTCCTCACCTCTGGGTCGCCCGTCTCAGGGACGCTTCGAAGCCCTCCTGGGGTTCTTGGCGCCAGACCGAGGGACGGGGGGCGTCAACTTCCTGTGGGAGGCTCTCTAATCTGAGGCAGAGCCATCGGCCACCTTGAGAGATGGGGCCTTGTCGGCGTCGCTGATCTCTGCAAAGTTGAGCCACCTGTGGCACACCATAGTGGACATCGCCTGCCTGAGAGCCTGAGCCGTGTCTTTCATCACCCACAGGGTGAAGTCAGTTGCTGAGCACAGCTCCTGCATCAATCCCGGGTCTGGACTACCCTTGTACAGCTCTTTCAGAGCCTTGGCCTGGTGGGCCTGCAGGATGGCCATGGCATGCAAGGCAGAGGCTGCGTGTCCAGCAGCATTTTACACCTTGGCCGTCAAGGGCGAAGTGAACTTACAGGCCCTGGACTGGAGCCTAGGACGATTCCACCAGGTGGTGGCGTTATGCAGGCACAGGTGCACCGCAATTGCCTGCTCCACCCAAGGAACCTCTGTGTACCCCCTGGCTGCCCCGCCATCGAGAGTAGTGAGAGTGGAAGGACCCAAGAAACAGGACCGGGCAGTAAAAGGTGCCTGCCATGACTTCATGAGGTCCTCATTAACTTCTGAGAAGAAAGGAACTGGGGCAGAGCGGCGCCCTGAGCCCCGGAATCAATCATCCAGCTGCGGATGCTCAGGGCAGGGTGGAGGGTTCTGATGCCCGTGGCGGCCCGGGCAAGCATGGCCATCAGCGCTGCGTCTGCCTCTGACTGGGTGCGCTCTCCGATGCTGTGATCGATACCTCATCCTTATCGCGAGCCCCAAATGAGACATGAAGCCCGCTCTAAGGTGAGCCACCTGACTCATCCATGAACTTGACCGGTGGAAACAAGCGTGCTGGAGAATGGGAGGTCCGTGGGGATTCACCCGGCGGAAATGCTCCCATTAATGCCCCCAAATTTCCCCCAGCGCTACCCGCCGCGGCCTTGTGGATGTAAGCAGAAGGACAAGGACGGGGAGCGACTGAAGTAGCTTTCTCTCTATGAATAAAAGTAAGACGCGATCGCAACTTTGCCATGGTCACGTTCTCGCAGTGAGAACATGAGCCACCCACAAACGCTGTCTCAACGTGTCTATGGCCGATACATGTGAGACAGCGATCGTGGCCATCAGGGATGAAAAACACCGACCGCAACCAGGAACTGCACGTAGACAGAAAGGCGTCTTTAAAAAGACGCTCTCGTCAGTGCTTAGTCTTTTAGAGAAAATATACTTTCTTATTTCTCTCAAGTGTGGCTGCTGAAGCACCCAGGGGCATTCTCTGGACTTATCTGTGCGAGAAGGGGAGAACCCGCTGTAATGTGCCTAATATCCAACAGCTGTTTTTACATTTTCGCATTCAGAGGTGAATGGAACGCTAGTGGATTTCTCTACACTGCTCAGCTCCGAAGAACAAATCTGAATGAGTGGTTGCAAGCCGTCTCCTTTTATACCCATATGTCCAGGGGAGTGGCATGCAAATTCCACTCGCCAATTGTCATTGGCCTTTTTTCAAATATCAGAGGTGTTTGGGGCCCCCAAGTTTGACCCCTAGTGTCACTACATCGATACAATGTCGAGTGAGTGACATTTAGGGAATGCCTTTTCTGCGTCAAGTGAGATGGCAGCAACTGGAGTCTGATCATTTGCCACTGACCACATGATATTGATGAAACGCCCCAACAAACAGAAAAAGAAAAATGTGTGCATTAACCCCGCATATGACAGCGCCAACTGGCGTCCATCCCTCTAAACTCAAACAGTCCATGTACGCCTACGAGAGCCCCCGTGACAACTTTGCCATCGGATTGCTCAAGTCCAGTGTTTCTATAAAAAATTTTGTGAGACAGAATTACACAATAGAAGATTATTGTAACAAAGGATAAAAGTTGGAAAAGGAGGAGGCGAGAACCGGATGAAGCATCAAACTAATATTTAATTAAACAAAATCACTCAAACATAAATACATACAGGGCAGCTGCCTGTAACTCTCTCTCTCTCGAACTGCCACCTCCGGTCGCCTTTATCCCTCTCGTCAGCTTGATTAGCCTGATTAGGGGCTGGGCATGCATCATCACGGCCTGGCCCCGCCCTCCTCCTTGCCACACTCTGCCCTCCTTTGCAACAACAACAAAAAAAATAGAGGGAAAGGCCAACGCAGAGCGACAGTGAGAGAGAGAGAGAGAGGAAAAACGTACTCGCCGGCTCCCAGACACGCCGTCGCTTGGTCCTCGATCACTCCTCCACCCCCTGGCAGACAGCAGCCGCTCCTCCCCGGGCGGACCGGAGCCAGTCCTCCAACTCCTGGTAAACGGAATGCTCCTCTGCATTTCGGTGGCCGATAGGGAGCTCCTCCGCCCCTGGCAGCGGCTCTATGACTCAGGCGGTCGGCAGTGAGCCCCTCCTCCCCTCGCGGACGGTGGCCATTCTTCCAACCCTGCTGCGTTTTGCCGGCCAGTAGGGAACTCCTCCACCCCTGGCAGCAGCCCCACCACTCAAGGCAGCTGGCAGTGAGCCCCTCCGTCCCTCGGCAGATGGCCGTGGCTGCTCCTATGATGTGGATGGTAGTGGCGAGGACTCTACGATGGCGTATCCCTCCTCCTTCCTGGGTTTTGGCACCAATGTAACAAAGGATAAAAATTGGAAAAGGAGGGAAGAACCGGACAAAGTATCAAAGTAATATTTAATTAAACAAAACCCCACAAACATAAACACATACAGGGCAGCTGCCTGTAACTCTCTCTCTCTCTAACTGCCACCTCCTTTCACCTTTATCCCTCTCGTCAGCTTGATTAGCCTGATTAGGGTCTGGGCATGTGTCATCATGGCCCGGCCCTGCCTTCCTCCTTGCCACAGTAATCTATAAAACAAACTCCAGCCAATAGGCGAAATAAACCCAAAGAATGTGTAGATTCATCCACATAACTGTCCCGAAGGTGTGTACAAAACAAGCTCCAGCTGCTAGCGGAACCATTACAAAAAAAAAAAAAACAACAACAACAACAAAAAAGCCGTTCAGTTTCCTCAGGCAGTCAAATGGATGTTCAGTGAGCCTGGCTCATTCGTCTGCTACATGAGTTCAACAAATGACCCAATTACTCCAATGTCCTGCAAGAAATACTCCACAAAACAAACTCCAACCAATAGGAGGCATAAGCAGAAAGAACGTGCAGATTCATCCACAACTCTTTCCCGAAGGAGTGTTACTACACAAAGCAACTCCAGCCACTAGGCGGAACTAGCACAAAAAGAAACAAAAAAGGTGCTCAGTTTCCTTGGACAGTCAAGTGAATGTTCAGTGATAATCGACATCCCCCACTCTTGTAACCACCTCAGTGAATTTCATCTCCATGGCAGTGATTGATTGACGTATTACTGCAAGATCCTCCAAGTCAGGAACAACCTTCATCAGCATTGCCGACACGATCAACAATTCTCGCCTCGTTTTCTTCACTTCACCGGCCAAATCGGCTCCCGGGCTTGTGGCCTGCTGCTTAGGGGCTTCAGCTTTAGCACGTAAGTGTCTTTTAATGTCTCCAGAGCCCGATGATTTTGAATTATTTAATATATTGTCTTCCTAGAACAGTTAAGAATCAGGGTGTATCGAATCTCACTGGTTTATGACACAAAAAGTATTAAATCTAGCAAAGTGTGCAGAGCTCGCCGTTCACACGTCTGAACCTCGCATGGCGCCATGCGACCCCCTTGGCAGTATTTTTGATTAATTTAATGAATCCTTGGTGAAAGGAAGCATTAATTTCTTTCAAGAACAAAAATGTCTTTGTGTTCTAAAAATGGAAGTGTATATACAGTACTATATATTATACAATTTTCATAAAGTAACTTGTAACGTAATTATTTGAGTAGTTTTTCAGCAGACTACTTATGTACCCTTACTTGAGTTATAATATTTCTCAGTACTTCTACTTGTACTCAAGTGAATTATTTCTTCAGTAGCAGTACTTTTACTTAAGTAAATAAAAATCAGTACTCTTTTCACCACTGAGAATGACTGAGGGTAGGTGATTCCTTTGTTTACATAGTTTATTCACAACGTGTTCACATAAACTTGTAACAGGTTACACAACTTCATTTGTTAGCTCTCTTCTGTGTAATGACCCTTTTTTTCTAGTCTTCTTTTTTTATGTGAATATGCAACTGTTCAGTCACTGTTTCTTATAGGTCTAGCCTGGTAACAGGCTTCCTGACCCTCCCAGACCTGGTAAGTACCAGTCTACGTTTAGGTTTGGGGGGTTTTCCACATTCGGAGTAGGTGGTTCAGTCTCTTTTGTGTCTGAGTGCTTACAGTACCTCTTGTGTGTGAAGTGTGTGTTTTTGTTAGCTCTTGGAGTTGGCACAGTCTGGAGGTGGTGTCTGTTCTGACACAGCATTGCTCCTTGTTCAGTCTCAATGAGGTCCGAGTGAGGTGTCACACTACACTGTGTGAAGACAAGACCCAGATTTTCTCACGATCAAGCTTGGTGAGAACCATGTCACTGGGGCGCAATGTTGGCAGATGTTTGGTGCTATGTCGGCAGTTGTAATAAAAGGCTTGTCTATCTTTCTCATGCTTGTCCTTCTCTTTGACGCTCTTCCTGTTTGGCCACCTGGGTTGAAGGTTCTTTTTGATGTTGGGCAGAGTAGTCACAGGTGGCACAGTGAGTGAACCGATGGCACATCAGGGCTAAAAGAGGATCTGTCTGCTTCAGAATTATTTTGACGATTTGAACTGCCCTCTCTGCATGCCCGCTGCCCTGAGGGTGGTGAGGACTTGATGTGATGTGTTTGAAATCCAGTTGTTCAGCCAGTTCACAAAATTCCAAACTGCTAAACTGAGGCCTGTTGTCATTACCTCATCTGGAATACAGAATCTGGCAAAGATTGCTTTCAGTTTATGTGTGACCTGCGCTGTTATGGTGAAAGGTAAGTGTAGTATTTCTAGGAACCTTGTTGTTAATCCAATACAATTAAGTAGTTTTGTTTGTTGTGCTCACAGAGATCGAGTGCAGTCTTTTCCAGGGTCGATCAGGGAGCTGTGTAGAAATCAAAGGCTCTTTCTGCTGGGTATTTCTAATTTCACTGCATGTGTGGCATGACATCACTGCATTCTTTATGTCCATCAAAATTCAAGGCCAACAAACAGAGTCCTTTGCTTGCTCTTTGCATTTTGTTAGGCCTTGGTGACCCTTGTGTATCTTTTCTAGAAATTTTTTCTTCATTGCTCTCGGCACAGCAATTCTAATCTACCGGATTATTATTCCCTCGTACTCAGAAAGTTCACCTTTTGTGATTATGTACTCCCTTGCTGGCGTAGGAATCTGACTCACATGTTGTGGCCACCCGGCTTTAATCAGTTTGCTTACTGTCTGCATCTCACTGTCCACAGCCATGGCTGACCTGATGCAGTAGATTTTGCAGGGTGTCATAGGTAGACCCTTCATAAATGCAGCCACATAACATGACACATCAGTGTGTCTCCATTTCCTCTGTGGAGTAATTCTGTGGACTTCTAGACAATGTGTCCACAACCATCAGTGTTTTGACTGGTGCATGCTCTGCTTTTGGCTTAAACCTCATGAGTCGCATGAGGAGTCTCTGGAATCGCAGGGGAACGTTGTCTAAGCTCTTGTTGTTAATGAGGGGGACCAGCGGCTTGTGGTCCGTCACCAACTTGAACACCTCTAGACCACATAGATACTTTTCACATTTCTCACAGGCCCACATACAGGCTAGGCACTCTTTCTCTATTTGTGCATATAGCATTTCTACTTTCGTGAGCACTTGAAACAATACGCTACTGGCTTCCATCCATCATCATGCAGCTGAAGGAGCACTCCTCTAAGTCTGTAGCTGCTCGCATCAGCTGAGACAGCAGTAGTCCGAGTGAAATCGTAATATGTGAGGACTGTGCTGTCATTAGCAGCTGTTTGATTTTTTCAAAAGCGGACTGCTTTGTGTGTCCCCATGTCCACGTGTTTTTCTGTCTCAAGAGTTCAAATAGTGACTTACTGATTGTAGAGAAGTTTGGGATGTACCTCTCCAGATAGTTCACCATGCCCAGCACCCTTTTCAGCCGCTGCAGGTTTTGTGGTGGTGGTAGTGATCTGATGGCATCCACCTTATCTTGGTCTGGCTTTACTCCTGTTTCGTTGATCAGGTGACCCAGAAAACATAGTTGTTGTTTTCTGAATGTACATTTCTCTCAGTTTAGTTTTAATCCAGCAGACTCGACTCTCTGCATTACATTCTTTAGACGGGCACTGTGATGTTTCATGGAGGATCCGTGGATGAGTATGTTGCCCATGAAGACTTTAATGCCTTCCAGCCCTTGCAGCGTCTCCAACATCTTCCTCTGAAATATCTCCACTGGAGATACCAAAGGGTAACCTTCAGAAACTATACCTGCCAAAAGGCGTTATGATGGTTGTGAGTCTGCAGCTGTCTGGGTGGAGTGGAATCTGCCAGAATCCGCTGGCAGCATCCAGAGAGGAAAACACTTTTACACCACTCAACTTGGCAATACTTTCATCTGCAGTAGGGAGTATATATTGTTCTCTTTTAATGGCTTCATTGAGTCTCTTTAAATCCACACAAATATGTGCCTTGCCATTTTTCATGGCGCGCACCATGCTGTCGGCTGTGTCACAAGCTCAATTACACTGTTTTTCTCCATCCTTTGCAGCTCCTCTTTCTGCATCATTGGTATTGGAACACAACATACTGTGTGTACTGCATATGGCTACACTGACTCTTTCAGGTATTTTGACAGGGTCCGTTTTGAGTGTGCCGTGTTCACCGTATTCATTTTGGTGCTCAAGTGCCCCACTACTGTTGACTTTGGAAGCCTCCTCAACTTTCCTTACCAGGTTCATTTTTGCAGATAGGGAATAACTGAGCAGGTTGTTCACTCTATGTCCAGAAACTACATAGGCAGAGAATGGGTATGTCTTGTCTTTGCACATCACAGTGACTTGGCCTAAGCAGTTCAATATGCCCCCTGGGCTGTTCAGTATGATGTCGGCTGGCTCCAGTGTTTTTATTGGTACAAGCGTGTTGAAAGTCTCTTCTGCCACTATGTTTACATCAGCCCCTTTATCCATTTTAAATTTTACAGGGGTAGCCCCAACCAAGAGCAGCACAGTCCACTGTTCCTCCAAGACTTGTGCATTACAAACTGATCCTAAAAAATGTGATGGCTGCTCTGCACATTCAGTAACTTCCCTTACTGACCTTGTGTTGCAGCATACTCTGGCTCAGTGTCCTGTTTTCTGACTGCCGTACAGTTCGAATTGTTTGTGTTAATGTGAGGTCTGTGGTTAGTTGTAACTTTTGAGAGAGTTCTTTGTCCAGAATGCCTACCACAATGCGGTTGTGAATGTTTTCGTCACGTGTGGTGCCAAATTCACAATGCTCTTATAGATCGTACAATGCTCTGATAAATCCTTCATCTTTCTCTCCCGGATTTTGCACTCTGGTGAAAGCACGCACACTCATGGATAACGTTTCTCCTCAGGAAAAAGTATTCTTCAAACCTTCCCAGGACTATGGTAAAGTAATTACTCTGTATTTCCTCAGTGAACATGAATGATTTGTAAATGTTTTCAGCCTCACTTCCCATGGCATAAATGAGACAACTCACTTGCACTTCTCCATCCTCTTTGTCAAGCTTCGTGGCTGACTGGAATCTTTAAAAGTGCCATCTCCAATCCATCCATTCGGTTGGGTTGTCGCCATCGTGAGTCTACAATCCAAGTCTGCCTTTCGTGACTTCTGATTTACCTAGTTTATTCACAACGTGTTCACATAAACTTGTAACAGGTTACACATCTTCATTTGTTAGCCCTCTTCTATGTAATGAACTAGCTCAGACATCTTTTGCCTACCGAAAATGTTAACTGTCATAAATTGGCACAACATGGAAACGAATGACAGTAAACAATACCAACACATGACAGCTCCTAAATTTAAATACTGGAATACTGGAACTTGTGGTTTTGGACTCTGTACTGACACCCATCATCCTGGATACTGGATACTGTTTACTAAGTGCTGCTGCTTTACACCGAATATGTTTGTTTATTTTCTGTTTTGTTACTTTTAGTCTGGGTTTTTATCCATCTCATAATACACACATCCCTATAATGGACATTCTGTATTTAATCCAAAAAATGTTTGCACATTGTTGCACGCTCGACTGTGACCGGGCAGCCATGACTCGCATGCTCTTGAACCAGCTAAACACCGGCTTGTGCTTGCGCCATTGCTGTTTGATGTTGCACTGTTTATCCATGATCCGCAGTGAGAGCTGCAAGTAGTAGTGGTTTGTTTCATGACTTCAGCAGAGACCTCTTGTTTGGACATTTTATCTTTCCACTTGCACTCATTCTGTTCGGACTGTCTGGTGGATCACACTCTTGCATATCAATGCCATGCCATCACTCTGGACTATACTGTTGACTTTGGCTTCAATGTTGTTTGCAGTAAGTATATTGTGTTTGTTGTTTTGTTGTATTGTATCATGTGCTGTCAACATGGCAGCGCCCATGAGGGGGCGACCCGCTCCATGTAAAATTAAACTTTTATTGGGTTTCTGATATGACTGGAGTCTTCATCACATGTGAGTGTACATAATTTTCAACATATTTCTAAAAAATGCTATTCATGTCTTTTTATGTAAAATATTTAGAATGTAGGTCATCCACTTATTTTTTTTAATAAGCAAATCTTACTGGGTGCTTCTCATCAGGAGCTTCGGTCAAAAAGTCTTCCGTATAGGATGCTCCTGAGCTTCCTTGCTCAAGCATCCTCGGGAAGCTTCCTTCGTCCTCGATCCTTGCCTCCTCACGGTGAATTTAGAGAATTGATATGTCCTTCATGATGGCAGACTTTGATCGGTTTCTGGATCACAGGCTCAAAGACAGAGGAGCGAGGAAACGAGGATGCACAATTTTGGAAATGAGAAGCACCAACTTAGTGCAGCTTTAACATTAAACATTTAACATTAATGGCCGGCAAAGGTCGCATGACAGAAACATTGTATTAATAAATTAGTAATATTTTCCCAGCAACAGCAGGACTTTTTCTTGTTTATTACTTGTTTAAGAAAAGGAGTGTTAACTTAATACACTGGGGACAGTTCACCCAAAATGAAAATTCTCTCATCTTTTACTCGCCCTAATGCTATCCCAGATGTGTTTGACTTTCTTTCTTCTGCTGAACACAAACAAAGATTTTTAGAATATCTCAGCTCTGAAGGTCCTTACAATGCAAATTAATGGTGACCAGATCTTTGAAGCTCCAAAAACCACATAAAGGCAGCATAAAATTAATCCATACGAATTAATGTCTTCAGAAGAGATATGATAGGTGTGGGTAATTTTTTACTATAAATCTACACTTTCACTTTCAGAATGTGAAAGAATGTGAAAGTTAAAGTGGAGATTTACATTTAAAAGACATGCATTTAAAATTAACAATTAGACTTATCAAAGCATGCAATGGGTTATCCAAAAGCAATCCAAAAGTAGTCTGATTAGAGTTACATAAAAGTGTAATCTAAAAGATTACATTACTGATAACAATTTTAGCTGTGTAATTTGTAATCAGCATTGGATAACATTTCAGAAGTAATCGACTCAACACTGTACATACTGTATACACTAACAATACGGTCTCAGAAATCTCTGATTTTGCTTTTAGGACAGGAAATCTTAATGTTACAGTCAAGCAACCAGTGATGGGCAGTAGCTTCGCTACAAATAGCAATGCTATTAGCTTAACTACATTTCTGAGTAGCGAGATGGTAGCTTCGCTAGTTTTTAAATCAAGTAGCTTTTCAGTATCGAAGCTATATTTTTGACAAGGTAGCAGTGTAGCATTGACAAAAGCTACACCGCTACATCATGCCTTGTACACAGTGTTTACTAATGCCAGTTTTGAATCAGAACTAAAGATGTCCGATCACAAATGAATCACTCATTGGAGTCGGTTCTTTACAATGAACTGGTCACACGTGATAGGAAAGCAGTTTGAATCGGTTCGCGATTCAATCTGAATGATTCAGAAAGCTTGCGCTCATGCTGCTGAATCATTTGGTGTGTGCTCTCACTTGTCAACAAGCTCATGGAATATTTTATAACATGGCAAATAAAGATAACGCTGGTTGCAGTGGATCTACAATCAATCAATGGAAATAAAACCTGCAAATACATCCTATTGTTTGCCAGTGATGAAGAAAGTCTTTATTAAGTTCAATACATGTGCAGCTTGTGAACGACTTCTGCAGGTAAAGAAATTTCCAACCAAATGAGCATCAAAACACTTATTAGCCTACACGAAAACACTTAAAAAAGTACCATGACATTACTGTGTTTTTTGGACATGTACCATTACCTGGGAGCACCAAGTTAATACAATGGTATATGAACATGGTAATATAGTGAAGTATCATGTTTTTTCTTTTGTTGTTTTTTTTCTATTACCTTGAAGCACCATGTTATTAATAATTTAATAATTAATAATTATATTTATTTATCACACTTTATACATTTGCACATATACAGTGAAATTCTTTTTTTTTTCACATATCCCAGCTAAGCTGGGGTCAGAGTGCAGGGTCAGCCATGATACAGCGCCCCTGGAGCATATAGGGTCAAGGGCCTTGCTCAAGGGCCCAACAGTGGCATCTTGGCGGGGCTTGAACCCCCAACCTTCTGATCAGTAACCCAGAGCCTTAATTGCTGAGACACCACTGCCCCCCTGTTAATTCAATAGTATATGAATTTGGAAATCATATATCAAATTACCATGGTAGTAACATGGCATTCTTTGAAGTACTTTGAAGCACCATGCAACTACAGAATGGTGCATATCAAAGTACCATGGTATTACCATCATATTTCACATTGTTAGTGCCCAGATGTGCTCTCTCTCTCTCTCTCTCTTTCTCTCACACACACACATGTTGGTGTGGCTATCCTTATGAAGACTCTCCATAGACATAATGATTTTTATATTATACAAACTATAGATTCTATCCCCTAACCCTGCCCCTAAACCTAACCCTCACAAAAAAAACTTGTTTAGTATGTTTTTTTTTTTGTTTTTTTTTAAGCGATTTTAAT
This sequence comes from Myxocyprinus asiaticus, assembly GCF_019703515.2. NCBI lineage: Eukaryota > Metazoa > Chordata > Actinopteri > Cypriniformes > Catostomidae > Myxocyprinus > Myxocyprinus asiaticus. The sequence goes on along the minus strand of NC_059356.1, from coordinate 18,059,447 downwards.
TATGGGAATACTAGAAATGTCCTCATAAACCACATTTACAGCATAATCCCTTGTAATTACCAGTTTGTAACCTAAAAAATGTCCTCCTAAACCACCAAAACCTGCCCACACACACACACACACAAGGAATTTGGCCTCTTAACAAAAGCTTCCAGTACATACAGAAATACAATAGCTAGACACAGAATTACAGGATAAGATGAATAGTATACTGTATGTACACTGTATGTACGAGTTTTTATACTGAAATGTGCACATTAAATTACATTTAAATGGGGTATGGGTTTGTAGAGGTAGTAGTATAAATATGAAAAACAAAATGTAAAAATAGTGATTTTACATGTTGAACACATGGGTTTGTATAGTAGCATGTCTAAATATGAATTTACATTTTTTTTTGGTTTGTTTTTTTACGTTCACATACCGGTATGTATTGCACCTACTGTATACTTGTATACTGTATTGCACTAAACTGTAATATACTGTACCATGGCTTCGATAAACGTCATGTGAATACGTCTTTTTGGTGCTTTGTCTATGACAGTATGCACTGTGCATCTGCGGTTGAAAAAACAAATGAAGTAGCTTAAATGTAGTAAGCTACTTTTGGTGTGTATCTTGTAGTGTAACTTGCTTCTTTTTCTGAAGTGTAGCTTTTAGCTTAGCTTAACAAAATTTTCTGTTGAGTAGTTGTTAGTTTAGCTAGCTACATTTTTTGAGTAGCTTGCTCAACACTGCAAGCAGCTATATAAAATATATATTACTCTGGATGAATTTTAGTAATTTTATAGACCTCAATTCAAATCAGTTGGATCAAATCAGGCTTGAAAACGCCCGTTTGTTGCGTGGAGCACACTGGAATTATAAACGTCTAACTCTATATTAATTATAATATTGGAATTAATTATAAAGTCAATATAGCTTAATGTGTCTATGTGCCTAGTCATTGGAATGTTTCTTCATCTCCTTTGGTTAATCTTGTCACCAAAGAATAGATTATCCTTGCTGAGGGGCACAAAGTGTTAATTTCCTATCAGAATTACTTAATTACCTTTGGCCTCTGTTCACACTGTAAACTAAGGGCAGTTCAACTTAGACACAGCTGATTGGTTTCTTTGTGGGGGGAGTAAATCATAATGAAAACAGGATCGATGCAAATGAAAGTGCGAGCTCTAAACATGCTATTGAATTCTATTAGCACTGTGAAATTGCCTCCAGGACAGTACCTACCGAGCCTCCTCCATTGCACAAAGCCTGTTGCACACTTTCCGATGGGTTTAGATGAAATGTGGTCAAAACTAAAGAAAGCATTAATTCTCTTTACCAAGCAGAGGTTGGCTATTGTGTTCTCAGGCTTTTAGGTTTGTAAAAATCAATTTCTTTCACTGTGATTAAAGGGGGTAGTTCACCCAAAAATGAAAATGTTTTCATCATTTACTCATCCTCAGGTTGTTCCAAACACACAATGAATGCTAGCATCCATCACCATTCACTTTCATTTCATCTTTTTTTCCCCTCTCCATACAATAGCTATTTAACTAGGAATGTGAGCCATGATCGTTCGTTTAAAACAAATGACAAATAGGATTAAAAAGCACCTACAATCATGCATGATAAGTAGTGTAATTTAAAGGAAGCTTATCCTTATTAGAGCTATTATTTTTTTCTCTTTCACAGATCTTTACTCTTTGAGAGGTAGACCAGGGGTCAGCAATCTATGGCACTCGTGCCAGCATTGGCACGTGGAGGGGTAATCACTAGCATACCAGCAAAGGCGAGAGAGAAGTAGATTATTTTATTTATATTAATTCCGCACATGCATTCCAATCTATATCTTGATGTAATCCTTCCTCATGATCATGCAGTGTGTTTTCATGAGCTGAATGGGAGGCTAAACAAAAAGTTAAAATGGGATGGGACTGCAGTATACCCAACAGACAGTGCAAGCCATTCACGCATCACAAACCAGCAGCGCTTCACTTTTGGTTAATCACGCGAGTAAACACGCCCGCTTTGCTTCGGTCAGGCTGCGCGGATGACCTACATTCTGTGTTTCATTTGTTTATTTTTGCTTTCAGAACAACACATGATGTAATAAGGAAAACACCACTATTAATCCTTGAGATTTCCAACCCAGCATACAGGTACACCCTCCTTAAACCATAATCACACTCAAAATTACATTAAACGATTAAAAGAGAAAACATAAACCCACATCATGTGGTTCAAAAATATAAGTCCATTCAAAATATAAATTAAACCTGGAAATAAAGTTTTAGGATTTTGCAGATGCGATTCACCGAAAAGGGCTAAAAATGTGATGTGCGAATGGCTTGGTGAGTCTCGTCACACTTTAATACGGTTCAGTCTCCCATTCAGCTGATCAAAACATGCAATTACATCAAGATGTAGATTGGAATGCAGGTGCGATAAATATAAATAAAGTAGCCTGCTCATCTCTCGCTGTCGCTTGCATACTAGTGATTACATTATTACAATGACATAGTATAAGAAATATTTAAGATTCCACACAGTTTCGTGATCAGTAATCAAATAAGCAAATTTGTGACATTAATTGTGTAAAGTCATTTTGTACAAAAGCAAGGTTTTCTTTCATTAAAGCACTTTCACAAGATGCTCTGTGAAAATTCACATGCAGGATCATATCATAATCATAGGGTTTTGCACACATTTTTCAGTCAAACTGTTATGCTGATAATATCATTTGTAATTAAAAATTGGGGGGGTCTCGGCACAGCCATTGACCAGAAAAAACACAAAAAACAAATGTCACTCCATGTCAAAAAGGTTGCCGACCCCTGATGTAGACCATGTTGGCAGTGTTTCATGTTGAGCATTGTCCTTTCCCTTGTATGAATTCTGATTTTCTTTTAAGTGGTTTTTCCAATCCTTTTATACCTCATCCCTAATTACATATGCCTCTAGAAGGCTCTGAATTAAGCAGTTCGTTAGCATTTAATATACCAATAAAGCACATAAAGCACAGGGCCCATATGGTGTTTCACCCACTTGTCTAAAATCCTGTGCTGACCAGCTGCCCCCCATCTTCACACAGATCTTCAATAGATCAATGGAGCAGTGTGAAGTTCCCTGCTGCTTCAAACACTCCACCATCATCCCCATCCCAAAGAAACCCAAAATCACAGGACTTAATGGCTATAGACCTGTTGCTCTGACATCTGTGGTCATGAAGTCATTTGAGAAGTCACCTGTACATAACTGTATATCTGGATATAAAATATTTGAACAACATTATTGCTCTATTGTATATTTATATTTTTATTTATCTGTTATATTTTTTATTTATTTTTATGTCGCTATATGTATATATGTTTAAATGTATGTTTGTATGTATGTATATATGGTTGCATTGTCTTTGTACTGGAAGCTTCTGTAGCTTCCAGTAACCATACTTCTGTAGCTTCTAGGTAACCATACTTGACAATAAAGCTCATTCTGATTCTGATCAACACAACCTGCCCCTTGAGGACCAAGGTAGAACAGGGGCCATAATACAACTTGGGTTTTTATTTATTCTCATTTTTCATTGAGAACTCATTAGAAAAACAAAAATACTGATTTTACGATTTTAATTATGGTTCTTTCTTTATTAATACATGTCTGCTTGTTAGAATTACTTGACTTTTATTTATTTATTTTAAGGCTCACACTGATATTTCAGTAAACATTTAAAACATTGTACATGCTTTTTTATGTAACCAGAAGGCCTCTATATATTATATAGATTTCTTCTCACTAGTACACATCATTACATTATGTGTTTACTGTGTATTGTGTGTGCATATGTTGATATGATGCACTGTATTGTTATTTTCTGATTGTACCCTCAGGTCTGAATAGTGTTGTAACACTATTGGCTGTTTTGTATACTGTATATATTGTCTGTTGCATATTGCATGGTCAGTGACAGCAGTATGTCAATTTGGGTGAAAATAAAGGAATTAAGATTTTCAGATAAAACCAAGCAGAGCGCCAATGACAATTTATTATTTCTTGTTTTTTAATTTCACAGGTTTTGGTAAGGAACTCCAGCTTCACACTTATAAATGTAATTTGTATTTTCATTGTGTTAATAAGATGTGTCTTTAGTTACCTCATGATTGCATTCAGAGGCACAGTCTTTTCTCCTCTGGAAAACAAAACAAAACACACCGCTGTAATACTCCTCTCGGTGGATAAGATTCAGTGTTTGGGAGTAACTAACTAAAAGTAGGGACTCCACTAACTTAACTACACTTTCCAGTAGTGTGGCAGTACTTCCGCTATTTTCAAAACAGAGTAACTTTTCCAGTACCAAACTACTGTGAATTAGCCAATAAGCTTTTGTTTGAACAATAATCATCACTGAACAATGGTTTGCTACCTGCTATTGCTAGTCAGAGGCAGGTGGTAGGGATGGATAAACTAATTCTAAAGTGAGTCCAATTCTAGAAAGTTTTTTATTGGACAAAACAATTGTAAATGCCTCTGAGTACAAGATGAATCATCACTATTTTTGTTCTGTTTTCCTGAAAGAGATTTAATTTTAAAATAAATATATCTACACTATATCTGTAAATTTGTCAAGGTAGATTTCCAAATTTATAGGTAATCAATAATTTAATGGAAATCAACCTTTTTTTTTTTTTTTTTTCTCTGATGCCTACTACGTCCCTTCTTGCTCATGTAAATGAAAAAAGAAAATCTGTCGGAAGTTATTTATTTATGAAACCGGCAGTGGTTTTATAAAAACAGTGTTTGTTATTTAAGTTCCACTGTGCTGTTGCTCTCCCCAGACAGATTGCTATTGTGACTTCAGAAATGTACTCTGAGAGGAATAGAACATGAAAAGGTAAAAAAAATGGTTGCTCACACAAGGGAAATGCAAACACATTTGTATAATGGCACTCTAAAAAAAAAAAAAAAAAAAAATAACATCATAATAATAATAATAAATCATTTCAGGCAAGCATTTCAAAACCCACAAAACAAAAGAGCTTCAGAAGCTGTCGTGTGAGTCAGTCAGCTGGCAGACAGTAACGTACACCATGCATATGTGTGACACTCTTGTGTGAATTTACAGGGATTTATTTATGTCACTTACTGCATTTGCTGTTTTGGGTCCCTGCTGTAATGTTTTGCAAGTGAAATGTAGGTCTTGGAAAATGGTCTCTGTTACATCATGAGAGAGATTTCTAAAGCAAATATTGTTTATCAAATGATGAGAATACCATATTTGACAGCTTTGTTCCTCCCTGCAATCCAACTACAACAACTAGGGTCAGTTTCACAAAGCTTTTTAGCAGATCTAAAATAATTAATTAAAAAAAGTACCAGTAGGGCGGATGAATTAATTTGAAAAATGTGTTATTATCTCAATGTAATGACAGTAACAAATTCTGTAGTACTATACAACATGTCTGCATTTGTTATTCTTAGACTTGCATTTATTTATTATCAGTGAGTGGCCTTGAGTTTACTGATGTCTGATTCTGTGACGCTTATAGAACCCATATCTTTAAATTATCCTGTTAACATACCACAAACTGCAGATTATAGACTGCTATATTCCAAATGCTATTTGAACTGTAGTTCATGTACATTCATATTTTTACTGTATGATCTTTTTGCGATTTATGTAGGCTATCCCTGTTTTAAATCAGCTGGTTAAAGCTGGTTTGCTGGCCTTAAGCCTGGTGCACACTGTGCGATTTTTACAATCCTTTTCAATTGTTGTTTGTCATACTGTATGATATTATCCCAGTGATATCTTGGATAAAAGCCATGGCACACTGTGTGACATAATGTCAGATTGTTCGATACACATCAAAACCAAGAGTTTGGTTGTTTTATCTCATCTGGCTATTCTGCCGTGCAAAGGCAAAAGGCCGTAACTTCGTTTTTGGTTGAAAATTAGTTATTGATATTTTTGAGACTTTCAAGACCTCCTTTATCATGTGGATAAGTATCTTGAGTCAATTTTGTTGTTTTTTCGAGAAAATAATGGGTTGTCTTAACAGTAACTTCCAAAAGCCCAAGAGAAACCAAGGCAGAACTCCGTAACTCCAATTACCCCTCTTTGACTTTGTTTTGGAACGCTCAAATTGAGTTAGGGTACTCTGCCTTTGTTTAGCCGGGAGTCAAAATGAAGTTACTGTGCCGGCATGGAGTTACTGTACTCTGCCTTTGTTTTTACATTAAAGTTTACCGCGTTTAAATTACGGTGTAGCCTGTGTACTGTCATACATCTGTCATTGAAGCAATCTGACACACACGATACTTAAATAAAAGTGTAGTAAACAAATATTGTTGAGTGTTTTTCTATAGCGTTTAAGGGAAAATGATGGTTGAGATGGCTTTGAAACACCGACATCAAGGTCAAGGTAAGAAAGTGTGTAACACTAAAGATGCATTAGACAAACTAATTAGATAGATAGATCGCAATCTACTTCATTTAGCTAGCTAGCAGCCTATAGCATAAATAGGCTACTCGGCTATCAAAAGAATAGGCTACCAAACTGCTCCATATAACAAAGCACTGTAAACAAGCAAAGACTAGATAACTTGCCAGCAATAAGTAATCGTAAATATTCTCAAAGTTTTTTTTTTTTTCTTCCTTCCATAATGCAGATTATTCAGTCAGTGCCAGCCTATCAGTGACAGCTGTCAACATCAGTGACAGTCTGGGGCTGCCCACTAGTTGCACGAGTGTGGACTCGAATGCCATGACAGCGTAGCATGTGGCATGATCACACATAAAATCAGTAGTAACAGTTCGCAATTAAATCTGTCCTACCTATTCTAGTAACCCGATAAAATCCATGGCAATGAACGTCATCGCAGACATTTAATCCACAACAATCCACAAGCATTCTGATTTCTGAGCATTATTCCTACTTGCTGGCGTTCACATCAATCCACAAGTCGATCTTTTAGGCTAGACTACTTTCATTCAATTCGATGTAAAAGCACTTAGGCTAACTTATGTCTTGTATCCTTTTATGTTAGTGAACACTGCAATAAATAAATTGGTTTCAAAACAGTATCCAGCCACATGTATAATTTTTGTCTGGATGTCAGTTACGGTCAGATTCAGAAAAACAATAAATATAGTCACATACTTTATATTATAGCTTTTTAGATTGGCCAGTCCAGTCCACCAGTCAGAGACCTGTGCATTGGAGCATGGTAGCTAAATTTAACCCTTGATTAACCAGCTGTGGCACTAACTTGTAGGCCTGTGGCTGTATTAATTATCTCTTATTCCAATCCCATGCATTTTAAATTTGTACATGATTTGTTATATCTTTGCATTCCATTATTAATTAAATTATTATGTTTACTCATTAGAAATATGCTTATCTTGTATTTATTCATATAATTAAGTGTCACCTATCTGCAGTCAACCTGTTAGTTTTGCAGCACACCATTTGAAGATATTCTTTACCACTGTGGAGGTATGTGTCATGTCTAATGTATTAAAAATGCCATCAGAATACAACCAAAGCACATGATAGCAATAAGTACATGGCTATAAGTAATTGTAAATCATCCAAAATAAATGCCATGATCACTAGATTTTATACAGGTGTTACTATAATGATTTTGTAAATGGTGATCAGCAACAAAATATTGATAATGTGGAAGTTACTGCCTTTTGCCTTGGCGTGAATTCTCACTTTTTGCAGACAATACAAAGGCAGAGTACAATAACTTCAAAATAGGGGTCAAAAGTAAAGTTTGAGCTCAAGATTTTTTTATGTAGATAAATTTCATTACTAAAACATCTAACTGCCAGATTTTCAGTGTCCTACCTATAATATATTTGGCTGGACAACTAAAAAACTTTAAAGTCATTTTTCTCAGTTCCACACGCGAGTTAAGGTCTTTTGCCTTTGTAGGGCAGTACTGTAAGTCATACTGCACGACTGCAATGCTAAATTTCTAACACAGCCAGAACTTCGTCGGAGGCTAAGATTTATCACATCGGCCATCGATGAACATCGGTGATTTCATCCTATGACGAGAAATCTTTTGCGATCCCAAAATCGAGACAAAATTGTACAGTATGAACGCGGCTTAAGCTGGTTTAAATTGATCTAGGCTGGGGTTCCCGACAACGTTGCAACTTATGCTTTTATGATCATTTTAAATTAACGTTGCTCATTATTATACGATGAAGTAATGCCTGTTTCCCAAAGCAACACGTATATCACTCGTCATAATGTAGAAATTAAATGCTTTTACAGGACCTGTCCGGTCCAAAGAAGCTGAAAATTTGGTCAATGTGTCCAGGAGTTCTCAATTTCTCAACATGAAAATAATGTGGAAATACTAACAAACATGGAAGTTGTTTGTAACCTTGTTGAGGCGCCGAAATGTATTGTATTAACTATTATAGAATTAAATTAAGAGATAACAATGGCTTTGGAGAGACATAGTTTATGTATTGATGTATATGATGTAATATGTAAAATGATGTATATTATCTATTGATGCTCAACTTATAGAGATTAATGAAAGTGACGCAAGAAATGCATGTAATGTGAATGCACACAATGTGTATCATAATGAAGGGCTTTCACGTTACCTACATTTTTGTTTCTTTGGCTAGAAACCAAACAGATTACTCACATAATGTATGTCTTCTTAAAAAATCTGTTTCATAAGAACACATCATCTTCCCATGCCATTATAGTTTTGATTATCAAACAAGGTCAATAAAATGTTACACTGTATTATGACATGTAAAGTTAGAGGTATCTTTAGACTTAATTTAGACTATCACTTTGCATGCGCAAACATTGACTATTGATTTCAATGCAATTTTTTCAACACTTTTTAATCCTCAGAAATAGTGTATATTGGCTTTCCAATTATCAAAATATATTAGTATAATTTATGAAATGTCCCTTCGTCTCTGACAAACTGTGAAAGATGCGAGAAAGATACTGTACCTTTAAGTTGCACTTAATGGACTTAAGAGCAGTTCAAAACTCTTGTTAATTAATGAACGTTTTACGTACTACTTATAACAATGATTTTGGGAAACGTGCCATGGAGATTAAGTACTACTTAAGTGCTACTAATGGGATATACTGTAATAATTTTCCTGTACCTTAATCAGTATAGGGTATGGTGCCCTCAAAGCCAAGGTCATTATTTAGTTCCCGGGGTACACAAATACTAATAATGTGTGTACTTAGAAAACTCTATGAATTGCACTGAAAAAAAAAAAAAAGGCCTCTGCCAAAACATGTCAGCCTGATCTCACATAAATATCGGCAAGTGTGTGGCGATTTTTCTTTAGCCAAAATCAGTATACATTGACCAAATTTGAAAACACTGCCTTCAGAGGCTAAAGCGGTAAGTGTTTCAGAGCATATAAACAAGTGTGACATACATTTATATCCAGGAGAGGTCGCCAGAAGCCAGTTGTAAAAAGAATTGTTTTCAGCTGAACAGGGTGTAAAACAGTGAAGAGAAATGCTTATTTTATTTAATCTACCCCCCAACCAAAATCCAAATCTAACCTTAACCATTAGTAGAGACAAAATGCAATATTGGGACAAAAATGCTATCTCCTTTTCATGCTCGTGATTGTTTATACAAACGTGACTACTTTCTTGTTTGATTGGGGATTGAACTGTGGTCTCCCATGCAACTGACGCAACGTGCTACCAGTCGAGCCACAAAGGAAAGTGAATGTTGTTGAGCCATTCCAAATATGTCTGATGGGAGATAGGGCTTGTCAGTGGGTCGGCATACTGTTGCCGATCCTAGGGTAATGGAACTTTTGGAAACAGCATGCTGACTTCCCGTGTGATCATGTTGAACATGGACTAAACCAATGCAATATGACATTCATTCAGCTTATTATTATTAGTCATTGGGCATTTATTCAACGTGAAAGGCCCTTTATTGCAGGGACAGCCCCTGTGGAGCACCCTGGTGTTAAGTGGCATGGATTGATTGACGGCTATTCCAAAGTAGCCATATATTCTGATTTAAATAAATTGTAAATCATTATATTTTACTAGAGGTTTCACTATTGACCAATTTTAGGAGGGCTCTTACCAATATGAAATTAAGACTTACATTTTTCCCTGTCTGCTGCCTTAGACATCACAGCTCATGCACTAGCTGGCAAGTTGCTAGTTAAAGGACTGGGATCATGCACTTTCTGGTGCTCCCAGCCATTTAGTCATAGCCTCGGATGGCATACCCACAAACTGCCCACCATCTGTGCTATAACCATCTGATGCCTATTGGACATAGAACCGGAAAATGCATTCTTGATCTAATAGACTTTTTATCAGTCCAGTTCCACGTTGATACAACAGGCGCATTTGAGGGTGAAATAATCATTGGGTTTGCCAAAGTTTGCCAGGTTAGTGATATCAAATCTTTTAAAAATATTAAGAGTTTCGTTTGAAACACGTATGAGCCAGTGTTATTATAGTTAATTAAAACTACAATAAAAACTAACTAAAACCATTTTTGTTAACTAAAAAAAAAAAAAAAAAATGATTTGAAAAAAAAAATCAATAAATAAACTAACTAAAATAATAATAAAAATGATCTCAGATTCATTTCAGTTTTAGTTTAGTTTTAGTTTTGGGCAAAGTAGGACACTTTTAGACATTTTACATTTCTTGGCACTTTTAATTATGATCCAAACACACATAACCTGACATTATACCTTTGAAGAAAGCTTAGGTTGCCTTCTACCTTAGAGAGAAGTGAAAACAAAGAAATTCTTAATACTGAGAAGTAGAACCTTTTGAAGACCCTCTTTTGACCAAATCCCAGAGGAAAATGATTCTCTAGAAAATATCTACAAACTATTTAGAATATGTTTTTTATATTTTGAAACACTTTTACATCATAAATCTTTATGTAACATTTACAAACATTACACCTCAAATTTCTGTTATTTTCTTTCCCATTGCTTTTCCCACCGGTGGTCATGAAATGAACTCTGCCACACATCCCAGTGTAAAAATAATTAATTTAAAACCTCAAAAAGGTAAAAAATAAATAAATAAATAATAATAAAAGAGAGAGATTTTGCCCAAAAATGACAATTCTCTTGTTTTTTACTCACCTTCATGCCATCCCAGATGTGTTTGACTTTCTTTCTTCTGTTGAACACAAGCAAAGGTATTATAGAAATATCTTTCTAGCTCGGTAGGTCCATACAACACGAGTCAACAGGGTCCAAAGCTTTGAAGCTCTAAAAAGCACATAAATGTAACAAGTAATAATTAAGTGGTTTAATTCATGTCTTCTGAAGAAATCTAATAGGTTTTGGGTAAGAACAGACCAAAATGTAACTCCTTTTTCACTATAAATCTTGCAATTGCAGTCTACAGGAAAGATCACCAATGACTGCTGATGTCAAGATTTACAGTAAAAAAGGATGCTACATTTATGTGCTTTTATGAGCTTAAAGGTTTTGTACTGTGAAGACTTGCATTGTATGGAACTACAGAGCTGAGGTATTCTTCTAAAAATCTTTGTGTTCAGCAGAAGAAAGAAAATCAGACACATCTGGGATGGCATGAGGGTGATTAAATTATAAGATAATTTTCATTTTTGGGTGAACTATCCCTTTAATTGTTTTCTTCTCAAAGATTAGTTAAGAAATGATTTATAATCATCTAAGGAAATTCATATGGATACAATGGGGATCAAGTTTAAATGTCCTTTGTCACTTTACCCATGTTCTAAAACACAATAATACAAATAGATGCAGGTAACAACAAGACTGCCCTAAGAAATGTAATGATGTTAGACATTTTTAAATGATACCAGTAAATGCTTCTGCTTTGACAGCCATGAAAAATGCTAAAACTAAAATAACTAAAACTAAAATAAAAACTAATTAAACTGAAAATGGGCAAACAAAAACTAAACTAAAACTAACAGACAATCTGTGAAAACTAACTAATTTGGGACGACAGATTGATATAAAATAGAAATGAAAACTAAATTAAAAATCCCAAACTATAATAACACTAGTAGGAGCAAGTAAATGCTTTGTTTACTTATGTCTGTGAAATACTCTGTACTGAGGTTTTCTGTGCTTAGATTCTCTACTTAGATTCTCTACACATTTTCTGCTATTTGTCCATGTGTTTTCTGCACAACTGGACAGTGGCATGCCATTATTTAAATTGTTTTTTTTTTTTCCAAGCTAGTCTTTTGTAATGGTATAATATATCTCAGATAATCCTGCACCTAAATGGCACATAATGACAAAACCCACTGTTATTAATCCAGAGTAATTAGTCACATGGCATTTACGGCTCAGCTTATTGGCTGACAAAACATGTTTACTGTGTTCCCGTGAAGCAACGATGGCAGAATGTAAGTTGTAACATCAGGTGATGAATAGGTCAGCCAAGCAACTGCCATAGAGATGAATGGGAATGCTAAAGGATAGCTCTCTTCAGTTACAGAGGTCTAATATACCTGGAGAGTGCAATGCGTTAAGGCCAAAGTATACTTAAGTTGTCCGCATTGCTGATCAGAACAGTAGTATAACATAATGGAGTGACTGTTTGCATTATGTGTAAATAACACGTGCCACACAGCGTGGCTGTTTGCACTTAAATAGTCTGGTGGATACAGAGAAATTGAAGACAAACTGCACCTTCATGGCATTGGTGTAGTGTGAAAAGATGGTGTGTATGTGCTTTTTTTCAAGCAGAAGGACCCGGGTTCAATTCCCCCCTTTTTCCCACTTTTCCCCATCCTGTTTCCTGTCTCCACTCCTAATATTTCCTTTAATGCTACTTATTATAATAAAAAATTGATTTAAAATTTGATTTCCTCGCAGTGATTTGGTCAAGGTGAAAGTCAGGGAGTTGAGAGAAAAGTTTGATCTGGGTAAAATTAACCATGATTTTACAATAGAAAGATTGTAGTAACCATGCTTATAGGTATATTAGAACTGCTTGGCAGCGACCAGCAACATTTGACTCACCATCCCAGATTGCTAACGACTTTGCTGCTACCACTTTCACTACTTACGCAAACCAAATTAGATCATATAAGGATTGAACTATAAAGGCAACAGCTGAAGTTATCATATCAAGGGCAGGGGCTATGATAGGTAAAAGAGCAAGTTCTCTCTTTTTTTCTCATTAAAAGATCTTGATGCAGAAGAATGTTGCAGTAAGGAAGCTGACAGCCTGGGGACTGTTTCTCTACAGCACTAGCTGAGGTGAAATATTTAATTAAACACCCCTTCCTGCTTCACTGATCACAGCTACTGCTCAAATTTAACTTGTCCTGATCATGCCACTCTCGCCCTATTCCAACACTACGTGAAGGCTGGAATTTAAAGGCTGTCAAGGATATTTTTTTTTTTTTCTTCATCTGGTCTCTGTCTCTCACACTCTGTCTCTCTCATCATTTCCTCTCCCTCTTCACTCTTTTTTTCTTCGTCTGTTTTGAGAGATGACAACACAGATTGTTAATGAATGGCAAGCTTTTGAATGGAGGCTTCTCTATACACAAACTGTAGCTGTCAGAGTGATGTTACACTTTCGTTTTTTTTTTTTACTTATTTATTTACATCCAAGTACAAATGCAGTTCCTAGAAAGCTTTGTTTTATTTATTTATCATTTTAGTTCAATTTCTTTCTTTTTTTTATTTTATTTTTTTTTTTATGTTAAAATATCAAAATATCCAACAGCCTGACACAGCAACAGTGGCTCAATCAATGATGAGAGTTTGGGGCAGGACTATCTGTTTGTCCGCCCAATGGGAGCAGATGGGAGGAGTGTTTGGAAACCTGTTGTTTTGTGATGCTACTGCAGATATTGCACACTTCACATTTGACTGATTTATATGTTTGCTTTGTTATTGTGTTCTTTTCTGCCTTCTTGACAAGGTCACTCTTGAAAGTTTTTATCCTGGTTAAACATAGACTACTAACTAACTAAACATTTTAATCTGTAAATTGAAAACAACATTCAAAATAAAGAAATAATAGCTAGTCTTATTTATTTATTTTTTTATTTTTTTATTGTAACTGATCCTATGAAATGGTAAGATGTAACAAACCATTTAAATTAATGTTGAGTGTTATTCTATCAATGCCATTCAATGTTATTAGATAACTAATTCACTACACCCAATGGTGCAGTAATCTTGTCTTTTTGCTGATACATTGTGCTTAAGGCTAATAAATTAGCTTTAAATGGGTGTCACTTAGCCAAATGATGCCATAAATATGTCATAACTGTGCAGTCTTTTGTAGATGCACTGCAGGAGGGTTTGAATATTATGGAAAGACCAAAGCAGAAGACACACTCTTAATATGTCATCCAATCAACACTCAGGGTAATGACCAGTCATTGAGATGAGAATAGGCTCTGAAGAGGGGCTACTGGACACTTTTATATATAATGCACTAAATCATTCTGAATATTGGGTTTTATAGAATTTTGCTGGTTTTAATATGCAGTTTTTTTTATATCTTGAATGTATTGGCCAATCAGGACTTAAAGTTTGAGCCGAGCCTCACGCTCGAGCCCCTCCTTTATGGACAGCAAGCCAAATTTGTTTACCCATATTAATCTATTTGCCATTTCCACTTCGAGGACCTGGGGGTATTCCAGAAAGCAAGGTTAATTTACCATGACATAAACCCTATACTCCTGGTTGATTAACCTATGCATTGATGACTCGTGGTTATTGGTTCCAGAATACCAGTTCTGGGTTAGTTCACTCAACCATGAGTTTGAAACTCAAGAGTTTGTGTGTGATCACTGTGAACTCAGAAAGGCATTCTCAGCAGTGGGCCAAATCACGTTTCATAGATTTCGTTGGACAAGGATCTCAGATTGGTGGATCTTTCTCTGCTGTACCATGGGTAATGTAGTTGTTTACCATGAATTCTGCAATCAAACATGATTTTTAAACAATGAAGTAGAGATAACGCAGATGGATGTCTTCAACGGAAGCATATACCATCGATGAACAACCTCATAGCTCACGGTAGGTCTGTCTTTAAAAGGTTTATAAGTTATCGTTGAAAATCAATTTGTCTATGGGATAAATTAATGGGATTTTTACTTCTGGAACCAGACTGTTGCCCCCTATAGCGTTAGGGGCTGCATCGGGAGAGTTTGCTTGATGGAAAGTATACTGAATTAATGAGTGAATTTTTAAATTCATAAAACTATAAACTTTTACCGTACCTGTAAAAGCTTAATTCAACATTAATATTAGACCTCTCCTGCTTACATTAATGTTTAATAGGTCGACCGTTATGTTATTTGTTTACACTGAACTTCATAATAGTTATTAACATTCATATTCTGTTAATTACAATAATATAGGTTTTATATCTACGTATATAGCTGTAGATTTACTTTTTTTAAATTTATTTTAAGGTCAATTTTTCTGGTTTTCACCATGTACTGTGCATGCTAATTTTATTTTACTGTATGTCAAGTGAACTGTATTTAATTAGCATCATATCATCTTCCATTTCCACTGTTGCTGATCGTGTCATTGTATTCATGGACCCTTGGATCTGCCACAGATTTCATAATTTTCCATAGATTTAATGTAACATATTTATTCATGTGCAGTATAAGATGACAATCTGCTGTTACAGAGGTGGAGAATGATGGGAGTCACGCTATGTCGATTATGTAATTTTCTTATTTGTTGTGGCATTAAAACTTGCTTGTTGTCTTGTCCCTTAAAAGGCCATGACTGGGTATTCTCATGTACAGTCTCCTCCAGCAATTGGGTACTGAATGAAATGATGTTGTTTATTGAAGATAATGTGTCTGATTATACAATATAGATGTTCATGATCTCAACAAAAGTAGCATAAAGTAACTCATTTTTAGTTGTAAAAGAAGCCCTATTGAAATAGGTGAAAGTAAAAGGTCCCTATATTGAAAGGCAGAATAAAAATGTAATTTAGAGAAGGACCATGTACAGCTTCTGATGAGTAGAGGAGGCTGAGCATCTTTTCATTGAATCACCTGACCACCAGCTAAAGGAGGGCACTGAAGGTTACTCTAAATAACAGCATGTGTCATTTTTATTTTCAGATAATAGAGTACAATGAACAAGTCTGGAAATTTGTGCATTTATGTGTACAGTGCATGAATTTAAGTGATAAGAAGTGAAATCTCTAGCCTCTATGCTATATATGTGGTCCTTGAAATGATCACATATTATCTAGTTAGTGAAGAATAGCAAGTGATTAATTGCTTTAGCTTTGAACTGGCGGAAATTACCTGCATATTGATACTGTGGAATGTAGTTTTATAAATAACATGAATATTCATTGACTGAAGGTACTGTAAAAATAATGTGGGTGCTATAATAATTTTATTCTATGATATTTATAGATATGTTAATTATATTGATATCATGAAATACAATTATTTTTAGAAGGGCTAAATATAATACATAAAGCCCTCTCTTTACAGTTAAAAGTGTGGAGGCCTGTCCAATGTGTTCTACATTAAAAATATTACAGTATTAAACATTTTCTTTAAAAAGAAAAAGCACAATGTACACAATTTGTTTACTTTCAAATGCTAATCTGCAGTGTGTGAGACTGGAAATACTGGAGTAAACAAGATTCGTGAGGTATAGTAATGATTGCTGTATATCATAATAATGCATTAAAAGGATAATATTGTGCGCAATCTGAGCTTCCACGCCCACTGTGTCGCTATCAAAAGGGTACGCATGTGCCGAGAACCTCTGAAACTTACTGACATCTACCTGAAATAAACTAACTCTGGAACATAACCTGCTCCAGAGTGTGACTTTTCTTATCTGTGTCATTCAACGTTCCATTAAAACTGTTATTGTGATACATTTCATGTGTCAGTTATGTGTAGTTTTTACAGTTTAACAAAAAAAAAAAAAAAGAAAAAAAAATTTCATTTCATTGCTTTTAAACAAATGTTTCAATTCTGCTATGCTGGGTCACTGAGGTTGTTTAATTTTAATAATTGATTCAATTATTTAAAAAAAATAATGAATAATAAATCAGTTTCAGTTAATAGTTCATGGCCAAGTGATTTGTTGAAATTTTCATATAGTTCTCAAACTTCAGAAATTTTGTAACCTTGATTTGGGTACAGATGAATCAAGATTTAATTAATCTTTGTATCTCCTCTAAAGTTTCAGAAGAGATCACAGCAATGTCACAAACTGCTCAGATTTACCAGGATCTGTATTCTTTAAGTCAGAGGTTCCAACATTTCTCATCATATTCTAAAAAAGCAAACTGTATGAGCTATGCCATCTGCATTAATGTTGTAGCTCCATAGAAACATTTGAGAGAAAGGGCCCTTGTAATGTTTGAGCAGGCTGAAGACAGGCTGAAGACAAGATGATGACAAGACGATGAAGTGTAAAACCCAAATGCAGTTTTATTTACAGTGCAATAAATCCTAAAAATGTGAATCCAAAGTAAAAAAAATGAAGTGTAGAACCCAAGTGCAGTTTTATTTACAGTGTAATAAATCCTAAAAACATGAATCCAAAGTAAAACAAAAAAGAAGTGCAGATTTATTTACAGTGCAATAAATCCTAAAAACTTGAATCCAAAGTAAAACAAAGATGAAGTGTAGAACCCAAGTGCAGTTGTATTTACAGTGCAATAAATCCTAAAAACATGAATCCAAAGTAAAACAATGACTTGACTTGACTTGACTTGACTTGAAACAGCATATTGTTACACCTACAATACTCTACATAGGACTAGAGAGCACGATGGTATAAATTCCTGGAAAGGGTAACACATGATAAAGACAACCAATGACAAAACTTTAATAACAAGATAACACGACTACTAAAACATGAACAAATGTTAACAAATGTTAACAAAAAAGTTAACAAGACAACAAACCAATGAGAACAAGACACATGTACATGAGGAAAACAAGATATCACATAACTAGAAAAGGAAGTGAACTAATTTCACAGTAAAATACCTGAAAACATGAACATGAATCTAAACATGAAACAAGAACACACAAATACGTTACAGCCATATTATAAGAGTGCTAGTGCCAAGCGCAGTGCTATGCTTTAAGTCATCAGCACAAAGTCAATGGGCATGTCCATTAAGTTTTGCTATTTTCGTGCAAGCATGCACTAAGTCTAGGCACAAGTGGGTTTGGTGAAATTTTGCGTGCAAAGAATTAACGGTGGGGTCTAGTACAATTTAATTTGGAGGTTCTTCTCTGGTTATTGCAGCGTCTGCATCCTATTATATAGTCCAATCCTTGTCAAACACCAGATATATAAACAAAGACAGCACGTTCATTAGAAGTTGGTAGTGTAAATGGACTGTATGCAATGAATTAGAAGAATAGAAATATTTCTGTGACAGTGTCATGTTCCTTTTATAAGCATAACAAATGTGATTCTCATCAGGATTTGGATGTATAGTACTGTACAAAAGTCAAAAAACATTTGTCTTAAATGATCATTTTATATATTCTGCTTTAAATGTATCAGTAGGAAATATCAATTGTAGATTTCAACATTTCCTTTGCAAGTATAATTGAATAGAAGAAGAACAAGGAGCCCTACATCAGATGGTATGGCCTCTACAGAGCCTGGATCTCAACATCATTCAGTAAGTCTGGGAACACGTGAAGAGACAGAAGCAATCGAGACAGCCTAAATAGATGTGGCAAGTTCTCCAAGAAACTTAGAAAATCCTGTCTGCCAGTAGCGTGCACAGATCTTAGCAGGGGCAGGGGCGAAAGGACATGGACAGAGGATGGGGGTGTGGGGTGGTGTTGTGCTGTAGTAAACACACCTCCGCTTAAATCTCTGCACTCTTAAAGGCACCTCCGCTTAAAAGGGCACCTTTACATTTGTGGTATGTAACCTTTACATTTGTGAACATTTGTAGCCCCCGTTCTGTGCACATTAGTGCTATCTGCCAACAACCTAGAAAAACACCCCAAGTGTCCAGGTGTACCTATGAGAATTGGTAATGTTTTGAAGGCAAAGGTTATCACACCAAATACTGATTTAGCCTTTTTATGTGTACTGGACTTTTTATAATGTTAATTTATAAAGGAAAACTATTTATTTCCTCAACATTTTTCACAAGTGCCTAAAACTTTTACACAGTACTGCACGTTCTGTTAAATTATACAGAATGTAAGTATTATTAATAATTTTCATATACTTACACACAATTCATGGCTAGTATTAATTTTCTTTGCTATGAAAGAGCAACCACAGAGCAATACAAATTTCCTCTGGCTACCTTCTCACTGAAAATCCAGAACTTCGCTCACTATATTACTATGTAATGAGAGCCCAGTTTAGCAAATACAATGCACCTGTGATGTGATGGCAACCAGCATTCTGTTGCATGCTCCCCATTTGTCAGGAAACTGGGGGTGAGTTTGGCACAAGAGGAGGATGAAGATGTTATTGAACTCAAATATTTTGGGCAGTTCTTGAACAGTGCTTAAAGGTGCACTCAGCGATTCCTGAGAAACACTGTTGATATTCGAACTCAACTGCCAAAACATACACTCCCCTCCCTTCAGTGCTCCTTTGGAAGTGCCACCCCCCACCAGCTCCAGACACTCACAACTCTCCTGCTACTAAATCTAACATCACAACAACAGCATATATGGCTCCTGTGAAACATAGCAAAATTTATTTTACCCACCTATCGAGAAGAAAAAGAGCAACTTCTGCATCCGTCTTCAGGCCTTTTACCTCTCGGAGGTCTCTCCACCGCTGAAAAGCCTCGCTGATGTTGACACAGCTCCTAGCCCTCGACTTATCATAATCCTTCTTTTTTAGTTTATATTCGTCTGACCTTTTTCTCTTGGTCTGTTTCTCAGCCATTTGTCCTCTTTGGAGTTTAGAAAGTTCGCATCAGCCAGATTTGCCATCGTTCTTCTAATGTACTAACCTCTCGCTCTGCCCCCACCCCCATCCTGTGCACATGCAAGAACCACCCCCTGTTGCTGATTGGCTGGAGTAGTACTGTGTGGATCGGTCCGATCCACTTTGTTTTTGTCCCATTTACAGATCCAGAGCTGTGTACAAATATTAGATTTTTTTTTCAGCCCACCCATAGAATGAACAGCTAGCAGACTGTGAGGAGATATTTGCAGAATTTGACAAAAAGTGTATTGGATTAGATTTACTGAGTGCACCTTTAAGGTTTTACATTTTGTCATTTGTTCTTAAAGTATATCTTTTTATTAATGCAGAATTTGAATAGATTAAAATGTAGCTCACAGCCCTTACTGTTGATACCTCATGCTGAGGTTCAATGAGATCCAGCGAGGATCTTTAAAAATACCCTTTTACTCAGAATAAGACACAATATCCTTTGTAGCATGTCTAAAATATGGATAACTTTCAGCATCCTGTGATTTTAAACTACATAATTGGTAAATTGCATGTCCTCTCTCTACTAAATGAGCCACATTTTTGAGAATCCCTTTGAAACCATTTTTATTGGTACTGCAGTACTGATGAGGACAATGAGATATTATTCTTATTCTTATGAGAAGTGACAATTGCAAGGTTGACAAACATTTTCATAATTGAGAGTTACTAGTGCTGCAGGAATCATTTGAGATATGCTATTCAGCTGTCAATCCACTGTACTTCTAGGAAAGAAAAGGGGAAAATGATGCAGAATGGAGATATTCAGTTATACAAAAGGCATATATTTCTCCTGTACACATTTAATGGGATGCTTTCAACTCTGCATTCCTGTAATGACTGCTGACAGTTCCTGATAGGATTATTGCTAGAGTGATACAGCACGCAAGCTTACCAAAAATAACCCACAACATGTATAGATGGCAGTCATTACTATATGAATCAGTAGCATAATCTTCCTGAATTTCACTGAGCTGTCATCCTCTAAAAAGTGGAACTAGTTTTGGCAGTGCTATTACAAAAACACATGATCTTCAATATTCCTCTTTGTCTCCTTCAATAATGTTATACTTGCTGTATAAATAACACTGCCACCCTGTAACACTGGCTTCTGCATTTCCATGTGCTGGTGCAGCTGAGAGTGTTAAAATGTAATGGATCTCAAATACAAAGAATCAGGAATTTCAGGCACAAGACAAGATCATGGCTTTGAAGCGCTGCAGGCCTTTGACAATGCATACATGAAAAGGGCATGTATTCTAGCATTTGATTCTGCATTCCCTGTCTTTTGCGGCCCCAAAGGCCCATACCAAAGAACTGGCTACCTCAAGGCAGTAAGACAAGCTGTCAATGCCACAAACTGAAGGCCTGATGTTATTAAATGGAGGGGGAGGCAGTGGAGCATACTGTATATAGCATGCAATTGTTTGACATACACAGACCAACGTTTCCACATTAGAGTGCCTACATACTATAAAGCACTGACTGAGTCTTAGATGGATAGGAATTCACAAGAAACTCTTTTTCAAAACTCGTTTTGAGGGTCGCGAACATTTGAAATCGCGAATACAATTAGATTTACGAAAACACTAATTGGATTGCCTCTTTAAAATTCTAACGGTTCAATGGATGTCTACGTCAGAGTGCGTTCCAGTTGAAATGTTTACAACTTTTAGTCACATGATGGAGCATCAATGAATCAATGGAATCTTTGATGCAGCATCAACTTAAGTGGGTAGACACCCTTAAACCTGCCCAAGCTGGTTTGCTGGTTTAAGCTGGTCTCCCATTCTAAGCCAAGCTGGTGCTTAACTGGTTTAGCTGGTCTCCCAGCCCAACCAGCTGACACGTGCACAAAACCAGCAAAACAGATCAATTTAACCAGGCTGGGAGACCAGCTGAGCCCAGTAAACCATCTTTGGCTGGTTTAAATGTTCTTTTTTTTTTTTTTTTTTTTTTTAGTAGGGAACAGATGATATTTCATTCCTATATATATTATTAAAGTCAAGTCAACACGCATTGTATTGTTCATCAGAACATTGAATGAGTTGTTGCTGTAGTTTGTAAGTGTAGCCAAAAACAAATTTCCCTATTTTAAGTATATTTTTTAAAGATTACAATACATAAAAAATAAAAAAAATCCAGTCTATAAAAACCTTAGTACAGCTTGTACTCCTCTGCTGCATTTGTATTCCAGGCACAATCGGCAAATGCAGAAGAATGCAGGATGTACTCATTACCAGCTGTCATCATTTCTTGCATTAATACACATCATTCTGCTTCTTGAGAGAAGGCTTTTATTTGCTGAATCATTTTTAAAATGATTAAAACTAAACTTCTTTTTGACTAGAAGATGCTGCCAAGACAAGACTGATTACATTTTTTTTTTTAAGAAATGTAAACATAGAGTCACAATATTACAGACAATTTGATAAAAAATAAATAAATAAATAAATAAATAAATGGATTGCTTGCTTTAGGCTACTGAGTTTTAATATTTTCATTAGGTCTCAGTGACCATATAGAGGTGTTTCTGACAACAGATATTTGGAAAAATACATCTAAACAATTGTTTAGACATCTGGAACTGTCATGTATTCCCTGTTTTTGTTTAGACCTTTATGTTGAAATTCTTGTTTAGTTCCCTGTTCCTGTTTGTAGTCTTTTGTAGTTTTATTTCATGATTGGTTCTCCCTGATTGTTTCCCCAGGTGTTCCTCATTCCCTGATTGTTTCCCCAGGTGTTCCTTGTTTTCCCTTGTGTATTTAAGCCATTGTTTCCCCAGGTTTACCTTGTTCAACTTTGTTTTATTAAAAGCTGTGTTTAGATCCTCATTCCTCATCAGCCTCGTCACAATAGACTGACCAAAAGTGGATCTAGCGGCTGTCAGAATTTTGCTTCTGAAGCAAGGGGACCATCCAGTTGAGGATCACATCCGTGAGTTTTTAGAACTAGCAAATTTAGTGCACTATCCAGACCGCTCTCTGGTGGTTTTCTTCCGGGCCGGTCTGAATAGTGCACTGAAGGAACTGATGCCTCCGGCTGATCCTCACTGGACGCTCTGCAAATACGTGGAGAAGGCTCTGGAACATTGCGGATCCCTTTACACAGTGGATTATGGTGGGAAACCCAGGCCAAAACCTGCATCTTCTGCTCCCTCGTCCAGGCCTTCCACGGCCCCTGTCTCAAAGCCTTCCACTGCCCCATCTCCAAGTTGAATAATCTACCACTGATGTCGGTGCGTAGGGCCATGAAGACCCTACCTCACAAATTGCCAGCGCCCACGCCTGGCACGGCCAGTGAGCCGGAAGCCTCGCCCATCCCAGACCACGGAGGTCGTTCCCGAGTCTCCGCCCGTGCCCACGACCACGGATGTCGTTCCCGAGTCTCCGCCCGTGCCCACGACCACGGAGGTCGTTCCCAAGTCTCCGCCCGTGCCCACGACCACGGAGGTCGTTCCCGAGTCTCCACCAGAATTTACGACCACAGAGGTCGTTCCCAAATTACCACCTCCTGACCCTGTCTCGGCCCTGTGGCCGCCTCCCAGGCCTCCTGACCCTGTATTGGCCCTGCGGCCGCCTCCCCGGCCTCCTAACCCTCTCTCGGCCCTGCGGGCGCCTACCAGGACTCCTGACCCAGTCCCCACCTTGAGGTCATCTCCTTGGTCTCCTGGCCATCCGCCTGATCTGCTCTGGTCTCCTTGGTCTCCTGGCCATCCGCCTGATCTGCTCTGGTCTCCTTGGTCTCCTGGCCATCCGCCTGATCTGCTGTGGTCTCCTTGGTCTCCTGGCCGTCCGCCTGATCTGCTGTGGTCTCCTTGGTCTCCTGGCCGTCCGCCTGATCTGCTGTGGTCTCCTTGGTCTCCTGGTCATCCGCCTGATCTGCTCTGGTCTCCTTGGTCTCCTGGCTGTCCACCTGATCTGCTCTGGTCTCCTTGGTCCTCACTCCCACCGGCTCTGCCTCAGTCTTCCGAGCCCCCAGCTCCACCTCAGCCCTCTGAACCTCTGGCTCCAGCTTGGTCCTCCAAGCCTACAGCGTTGCCCTGGCTCTCCATCTCTCCGGCTCAGCCTTGGTCTCAAGCTCCCCTTGCCCTTTGTGCCCCCTTGAACTGCCTGTTTCCCCCTTCCCCTCACATCCCATGGACATTTTTTTAGTTTTTGTGTAGCGTCTGGTATCCACTCCTTAAAGGGGGGCTCTGTCATGTATTCCCTGTTTTTATTTAGACTTATGTTGAAATTCTTATTTAGTTCCCCGTTCCTGTTTCCTGTGTTAGTTTTGTAGTCCTTTGTAGTTTTATTTCATGATTGGTTCTCCCTGATTTTTTTCCCCAGGTGTTCCTCATTCCCTGATTGTTTCTCCAGGTGTTCCTTGTTTTCCCTTGTGTATTTAAGCCCTTGTTTCCCCTGGTTTGTTTGTCAGTCTTCACATGTGTTGTCATGTTCTGTGCCTGGTTCCCTGTGTTTTGTTTCCCTTTATTCTGAGTTACCTTGTTCATCTTTGTTTTATTAAAAGCTGCATTTAGATCCTCATTCCTCATCTGCCTCATCAAAGGAACACTAGGTTTATGAATCATCTCCTTTCATCTAGTTTAGCCTTAATTTAATAGACTAAGAATAATTATTGAATGTGTCGGTTTACAAACCCGAAAACCAGGAATATAAAACAAGCAATTTGCAAATATCAAAAGGTTACTTGATATTTTCTCTGCAGGGCTAATTATCCTGTCCCAGAGTCTTAATCAAGAAACACACCATTTAAAATTGTTTGACTAGCGAACCAGGGACTGACAAAGGGCATGTTTGTTTTGCAAATACACTTGCATAGCCGTTATGAGCAATCTACACTGTCAGGGCAGATTAGCCAGAGCACGATGAGCCTAAAAGAGACAATATAAAGAGTTTTGATTCCTCATGCACTGCACAGATGCAGCCTATCACATATGTTTTGTCTAGGTGCAGTGCCAGTGCTTTTGTGAGATTTACATTCTCTTGTTATGCCTCTGGCTATCCTTCTTTCCTCTAAACTGCTGCTTGTGTTCAACAGTAAAGCTCCTGGCTCTGATTTTTTTATTTTTTATTATTTCCTTTGGTTTAATTGGGCAGGTCACTTAAACCAAAGCATATTCTTATTTATGCAAACAGCCTGGCAAGAGGTAGTAACCTCTTGAGGGTGAAAGAATGGGGATAAAATATTGTAGGAAAAAGCAATAAATTGGTTATGGCAGTTTTCTGGTGAAATAAACACTAGAGGTGCAACAACAACAATAAATTGGTTATGGCAGTTTTCTGGTGAAATAAACACTAGAGGTGCAACAACAACAATTACTTTTATTCACACAATTCATGAGTAAAACAGCAGATTATTAGTTCATAAACACTTACTCTTCACCCCATTTCTCACACAATAATCTTATGACATCAAAACGCTTACTATTGAGCATTACTTGCAAGGCAAGACATTGTAACATTTACATTACATAACCAACTACATTTATAAGCTTATTCAACCATAAATCAATTTGTATGCAAGCTAAACTAATAGAGTGTTACACTTGCGATGCAAAGGACCAGGGTATTGTGCTCGAGTCCTGAAGAGCACACGGTTCGACATGAGCCGAAAGTGTCACAGAAGAATCACTAAATTAAGTGGTTGCTTCAGTAATTGCATTTTTCATCTCACATTGTGGTTTAAGGCCGAAGGTAGAGACCTGAAAGAGCATTAACCTAAAAACCTCATCTGTTTGTCCATTCATCCCACTGAGAGTTCAGTGACCCTACATCATAATAAATAGACCAAACTAATTATTTTTAAACAAAACATCAATGCATTATGACTGCATAATTTTATTTAGTGGGGTAAATTTTAATTTAAGTTTAATATTTATTAAATATTTGCTAATGGTTCGGAAGAGATCGTCTGAAAAGTCCACACACTGAGCTAAAATGTCACTGGTGTTCAAGTGTTCAATGCAACTGCCTTGCATGCTCTGCCTTAAACACTTATTAAAAAAAAACATTTAAACATTCTAAAGATTGTAAAATGTATGCATAATTTACACTTTTAATTGAATTAATTAATGAATACTTGGACACTTCCGACGTTTTAGTGCTGTGGGTGGAATTTTTAGGTGGTCCCTTACAAGCACTAGTTAATGAAAGCCCATCGGAGCATTTTTAGGCATAATTCTCCAGCTACAACAAGTGTTCACCGTTTGAGTTCAGTGTTTTATGCCCGTATGATATAGTCATATATTCTTTAACCTAATTGTGCTAACGATATCGTTGTAAAATTGTCGGCTCCAGAGAGCGTGGGAAAGAGAAACCGAATTTCAAACGAATAACGAGCCAACAACTTTTGGAGATAAGGTAAAAGTTCAGCGTTAGTTTAGCATCTTTGGACCTGCCAGCTCCAGTTTCAATTCTACTTAATGTGGATTATACGTGCTGATGTAAATGTAAGTTAAGTTACCTCTATAGCACAATTTCCAACATTATTATCACGAAACCTGATCTGGATCTTATTTTCTGCCTAATTGAATGCACCTGAGCCAATCTCGTTAGAGATCGCTCTTATTTGGTACGCATTCATTATAAAATATTTTTTGCACATGTTTCTGCCGGGTTTTCATTTCTGGAATAACATACAGTACAAACATCTTTAATTTAATGTTTTGCACTGTACAATGCAGAAACAAGACAAATGTAGTGCAACAAGTTTGGCAAAACAAATAATGAAGTGACTGATGAAACAGCACGCAGGAACAGATGTAAAGAATCAGGTATGAAGAAACAGCAGCTAGAGTTATACAGGGTCACACCACACCTTCAATGGCAAATTTATAATGAATAAATACACTTAAAAACATAAAAATTGGAAACCTTATACACCACCCCACTAAAGCCCAAATAAATGCCTTAATTTCAGTGAGAAAGTCTCTTATACACTAAGCCCACCACATCAGCGCACTTCAAATTAATAATACATACAAATTAATATTGGTACTGTTGTGTACAGGCCAACAATAAAAGTAAACGCACAACTCACCAGGAGAGAGAGAGCAAAGCTGCAGAGTTGATCCTGCTGCTTCTTTTGTAAATGAAATGCAAGAGAAGCCCTAAATAGTTTACAGGGAAGATAAAAAACACAACATCCTCTTTATGAACACCATTTACCAAACAAATACTTAACGTGCAGCGCACCAATCAAAAGGGAGAGGCACACATGTGCTCAATAACAGAGAATTGAGCTTAATATTAGCAATAGCATTCTCTAATAATATTAGGTTGAACTGACTAATTCAAACATTTGTCATGAGCCTGTTTGTTTATACAAATAAAATATTAAAACAGAAAATGGGGGGCCTGGGTAGCTCAGCGAGTAAAGACGCTGACTACCACTCCTGGAGTCGCGAGCTCAAATCCAGGGTGTGCTGAGTGACTCCAGCCAGGTCTCCTAAGCAACCAAATTGGCCCGGTTGCTAGGGTGGGTAGAGTCACATGGGGTAACCTCCTCGTGTTCACTATAATGTGGTTCTCGCTCTCAATGGGGCGCGTGGTGAGTTGTGCATGGATGCCGTGGAGAATAGCATGAAGACTCCACAGGAGCTATGTCTCCCAGGTAACACGCTCAACAAGCCACGTGATAAGATGCAGAGGCAACTGAGATTCGTCCTCTACCACCCATATTGAGGCAAGTCATTACACCACCATGAGGACCTAGAGCACATTGGAAATTGGGCATTCCAAATTGGGGAGAAAAAATAAATAAATTATGTTTTATATGTATACAGGGGACATTCTACAAATTGGCATGAACATTTTTATGGTCTATAATAAAACATCCAGTAAAGCTCACCTTAATACATGATTGTTTCTTCTGCATACAGTACAGTGAATGCAGTGTCTATTGCTTTCCCTATAGGGCATCTAAGTGTAGTAATCTTACTCAGACTACAGGTTTGAAATACTTTTAACTTTAAGTTTATCATGCAATGTTTATCATGCAAGTTCTTCCTCCACTGTAACCTTAAGTGTGGAATTTGTTCTAAATTGCCTTAATTTGGGGCTTTTTGGAATAAGGAACAATTGGCTTCATCTCATAAATATACATCTGTACTGTAATAATTATAATAATAATAATTTTCTTTATTTATCACACATTATACATTTGCACATATACGGTGAAATTCTTCTTTTTCACATATCTCAGCTAGGCTGGGGTCAGAGTGCAGGGTCAGCCATGATACGGCGCCCCTGGAGCAGATAGGGTTAAGGGCCTTGCTCAAGGGCCCAACAGTGGCATCTTGGCAGTGCTGGGGCTTGAACCCCCGACCTTCTGATCAGTAACCCAGAACCCCCGACCTTCTGATCAGTAACCCAGAGCCTTATCCGCTGAGCTACCACTGCCCCTACTGTGTGTGTTTCCTCAACTGAAAAGCAGGTACCCGCAGAACCATTTCACAATCATTTAAATGCAAGAAGCTTAGTATTGCAGTAAAGGCATGAAGTATTGCAGTGCATATGTTAAGTGCTGTATGTATCCTCACCAGGGCTTATCTTGGTTTTATTAGTGATTGTAATAATACAGACTAATATCTAATCATAATGTCGAAAAATCTCAGATCTATATCAATAAAGACTCCGTAAATTAGAAAGCAAATGAATGGTCTAGAAATGTTAATCAGCATGATGGTTTGAAGTTAGCCTTATTCCACCAAGTTTCGATTTCAGCATGAGTTCAGTAATGCTGCCTGGACACTATCTAATGTGCGATGGCTTGGAATACCGTTTTGTGTTCCCTATCTGTCACTCACTCGACGTTGTGTCGATCTAGGGGTCACTCTTGGGAGCCCGAGACACCTCTGGTCTTTGATAAAAGGCCAATGAAAATTGGCGAGTGGTATTTGCATGCCACTCCCCCTGACATATGGGTATAAAAGGAGCTGGTATGCAACCACTCATTCAGATTTTCTCTTTGCTCGCCCTGCGGAGGTTCCGGCCGTTGATCCAGGGCAAGCACGTGTTAGTTCGGACAGACAACACAGCAACGGTAGCATATGCCAAGGTGGTCTGACTCTCGTTGTATGTCACAATTTGCCACCATCTCCTACTCTGGAGTCAGCAGCACTTCAAGTCGCTGCGAGCCACTCACATCCCAGGCGACCTCAACACTGCAGTGGACGCGCTGTCACGGCAGGTTACCCTCAGGGGAGAGTGGAGACTCCATCCTCAGGTGGTCCAGCTGATTTGTAGTCGATTCGGACAGGCACAGGTAGACCTGTTCGCCTCCCAAGAATCCTCCCACTGCCCGCTCTGGTACGCCCTGACCGAGGCACCTCTTGGCATAGACGCACTGGCACACAGCTGGCCTCCTGGCCTATGCAAATATGCGTTTCCCCCAGTGAGCCTACTTGCACAGACTCTGTGCAAGGTCAGGGAGGACGAGGAGCAGGTCGTCCTGGTAGCACCCTACTGGCCCACCCAGACGTGGTTCTCGACCTCACACTCCTCGTGACAGCCCCCCCGGCGAATTCCCCTGAGAAAGGACCTTCTTTATCAGGGACGGGGCACCATCTGGCACCCGTGACCAGACCTCTGGAATCTCCATGTCTGGCCCCTGGACAGGATGCGGAAGACCTAAGTGGTCTACCACCCATGATGGTAGACACGATCACTCAGGCTAGGGCCCCCTCTACGAGGCGCCTGTATGCCTTTATGTGGCATCTGTTCGCTAAGTGGTGTTCTTCCTGACGGGAAGACCCCCAGAGATGCGCAGTCGGATCAGTGCTTTCAGTCTGGGCTACTCTCATGTAATCTTGAGACCTTGACCGGGCTATATGCCCAAGGTTCCCATGACCCCTTTTAGGGACCAGGTGGTGAACCTGTGAGCACTGCCCCAGAAGGAAGCAGACCCAGCCCTGTTATTGATGTGTCCGGTGCACGCTCTACGCATCTATTTGGATCGCACACAGAGCTTTAGGATCTCTGAGCAGCTCTTTGTCTGTTTTGGTGCACAGCGGAAAGGAAGCGCTGTCTCCAAGCAGAAGATCACCCACTGGCTCATTGATGCCATAGCTATGGCATATCACACCCAGGACGTGCCGCCCCCGGTAGGGCTACGAGCCCATTCTACCAGGGTTGTAGCGGCCTCCTGGGCCCTGCCAGGGGTGCCTCTCTAACAGACATTTGCAGAGCAGAGGGCTGGGCAACACCCAACACCTTTGCAAGGTTCTACAACCTCCGGGTGGAGCCGGTTTTGTCCCAGGTAGTGGCACGCAATACAAGCGGATAAGCCCGGGATAGCTGGCTGGGTGTATCGCTTGCACATAGCGCCTTTCACCTCCTCTGAGCTGAAGACGTGCGCCATTAATTCCCAGTAGTGTTCACAAACTATGTTCCATGGTTGACTTCCTCCGAGCCCTGTGGCAGTTGAGTGTTCGGAGAGACTCGCTGCCAGCCCAGTACACGTGCTAACTAAGAGCCCTGTTCTGGGGTAGGTGCTCCGCATGTGGTGGTTCCCTGTAAGATAACCTCATGCGATGTATGTCTTCCTTTAATTCGTTTCCCTGTTGGCAAACTGCGTCTTCCTTGGGCAAAGCCCCCTCTGCCACAGTCTCCATGTTTGTAGTAACTCCTCCCCTGTTGGGTAGGATCTACCATGAGACTTCTCCGCATGGTCAGCAAGACCATGTGACGTATTTTCCACTTAAATATCCCCCCCTCTCTTTGGGCGAGGTGTGGTCTCCGCAGTGTCCTCCCCTTGGGAGGGACACCCCCCGACTAGACCTGGCGGCCCAGTCAGATAATCCCCCTTCTTTTTTAGGGAGTGGAAAAAAAGAAGGGGAAAAGAGGGAAAAGTCGACTTGTCCCCAAAGGGCTGTTCCACACTCATAACTATGTTGGGGGAGGTTACGTGTCGGCCTGGTGCGCTGGCTACGAGGCACACAGTTGTCTGCCTGTCACACACCGCCAGTTCACGTAACACAGTTCAGCCAGTTGCGGCATTTTGTATAGGGACTCCTAGTGTCACTACATTGACACAACGTCGAGTGAGTGATAGATAGGGAACATCCTGGTTACTTGCGTAACCTCCATTCCCTGATGGAGGGAACAAGACGTTTTGTCCCTCCTGCCGCAACGCTGAACTACCCGCTGAAATGGCCAGACCTTGTCTCGGCTCCTCAGCATAAAACCTGAATGAGTGGTTGCATACTAGCTCCTTTTATACCCATATGTCTGGGGGAGTGGCATGCAAATACCACTCGCCAATTTTCATTGGCCTTTTATCAAAGACCAGAGGTGTCTCGGGCTCCCAAGAGTGACCCCTAGTGTCACTACATCGACACAACGTCTCGTTCCCTCCATCAGGGAACGGAGGTTATGCAAGTAACCAGGACGTTTTCCAATTTGACTGTATCGATTGTAATGTAATCAGATCTCCCTTCCCTAAATATGCATTTGAACAAAGAGGGCTAATACTGGGTAACATTAATAAAAAAAAAGCTGTCTTTTCTGAGATATGATTATTTTGTTTAATGAGCAAATGCTTCTTAGTCAAAGTAAACATTAATCCTTAAAGATGAAGTCCGTAATTTATGTGCCACTAGCAGCACCAAACTGAATTGCAAAAATAGTATGCTTCAAGACAGGTTTCTCAAACACACCTAACACCCGATCTTCCATTGTTCACCAAACAAATTGTCCCATCTCAAACTCACAGACATTGACAATAGCTCAAACAATCAGCAAATCTTTTGATAGTCCCACAGTTTTGACACACTGGAAGTCAGTCTCCAAATAACGCACTTATAGTTAATGTGTCTCTGCACTCTGTGCATAATCACTTCAACAGTAAACAACATTCTAGCTTGTTATATAACACCCATCGTGTTGTAAGACTTGCTAGAAAGACATGTTATTCTTAAATCTGTTCTGAAGAGATTACATTAGTTGTGCTCTATATCCAGACGACATGCCTGAAAGTCAACACAGCGTGAAAAACTGTACAACATTTTCCTTGGGTGTCATTACTTCTGAGTGGCATTGGTTGGTGAAGTAGATCATTACTGGATATCCCAGCAATCCTCTTTGCTCTGGTCTTGTCCATGCTGTTTACATCAGCAGAAATGAAATGCAGAGGACCCCTGACTAAGTCTGGCATCTGTCAGCCCCCATCACAGCCTACATGTATGACTCTGCACTAACAACCACATTAGTGTTGGGGTGTAGATACTGTGCATCCTCCAGGGCCCTGAAAGCTCATCACCTGGGTTTGGATGCATTTCAACTGAGCCAATTCAAGGTCGCTGGTGCTGATGAGAGGGAAGTTAATAAGTAAAATTTTTCTGTGGGACCAAAACTTGTTCTAACAATCTCTGAAAAATTGGTCAAAAGCCTTGTAAAAACCTTCATGTGCACTCTGAGGTATGTTATATTCAGTCCAGAACACCACTTAGGAGCTAGCGTTAAGACTGGTACAATTAGTCGATAATAGTCATAAATCCGGGCATTTTCAAGACTTGAATCTACCAGTAAGCCATCCTTCCAGGGATGGCTTACTGGTAGAATGTTCTACAATGTACCATTATCCAATTATGAGAGCTTTGAGAAGAAGAACGGCCTCTGCCACCTATTAAAGAGCACCTATTATGGTTTTTCAAATTTTACCTTTCATGTAGTGTGCTATATAGCTGTTTGTGAATGTAAAAAAGTCTGCAAAGTTTCAAAATCAAACTGCACAACAAATGGAGTTATAGACTCCCAAAAGAAAGAACCGATTCTGAACACCTGAAACAAGACGTTAGTAATTCCAGACTTACTTCCTGTACTAACCTATGTAATTTGGTAACACCTCAGGTCTTCATTGGCTGCTCGCGAACAGCTTTGACCCGCCCTCAAACACTACACTAAGCGGTAGACCGATCACAACAGACTGGGACATCTGACCAATCAGAGCAGAGTAGGCTCTCTGAAAGGAGGAGTTTAGAATGAATCCTTTAGAATGGATCATTGAACGAGTCATTTTTAACACTGGGAAAAAAAGGTAATGCTGCAATTTAAATTATGAGCAAATGAAAATGTTTTTTGACCTTGGATGCATGTAAATGTATTGTATGAGACCTTTAAAACAAAATTAGGCACGTTTAAAAACCATAATAGGTGCTCTTTAAGTCAAACAGCATTGCCTTTAACAGGCGGATGATCAACCACAGCAAAGAGTTCATGGTTACTAGTGCTGCTACACAGAGTTCTTACTATAGAGCACATCAAATCAAGGTCTGGGAGGAAGTGGAGAGGAATATATGCAGTCAAGCTGAAATATGTTTGTGGCACAGAGTGCAGAATGGTTAAGTAGAGTCTGGTAGGGCCTGCCTAGGTCACATTTCGACAACTAAAATCTGGTATAGGAGAAGAATGGAACATGCCGCAACCCAAGTCAAGAACATCAACTAAGATGCCTACAGATTGAGAGCTGAGGGGCCTGAGCAGTGAGTCTTAGGCTTGTCATTGACCAGCTGTGAAGATGGCCCTGAGCTGTCCGCCTGAGAGAGAACCATGAATGTATACTGTATTTCGTTACTGAGTATAGTAGAAAGGGCTGGAGTGCACAGCTTATGCCTGTGAAAGCAGGCTATGGAGAATTTGCAGTCTACTTTCTCTGCAAAAGCCCAACAACCTACTGAGCATCAGTGGTTAACAGAGGAAAAAAGCCATCAGAGCCTCCAAAGAAACTGCTGTAATGGATACATGTAATCTGCATGTTTTTGGATTAAAAATGTAATGGTTTATTTGATCCTTGGTTTGCATTTAATATGTTTTGACCTTTTTGTTTATTTTCATGTGTCTTTTAGTTTTGTTTTATTCATGCTCTTATTTTCAATCATGTTCAAATCTTGTTCTTCACATCTCTGTTCTTGGCTGTGTCAGAATTCCCATACTTTCAAAATGTGTTCTAAATTTGATTAAAAACTTTCAGACGATGGAGTACATTCTGTCAAACTGGTCTCACAGTGAATTTGGCAATAGTAGGTCAAAAGTTCTCCTTCAGAAATAGGTCTGTTCTTACTGAAATTTGAACCACTGCAACAAGTGACCGAAGCTAGAAGTGTTTTTTTTAACAGATGGACACATTTGAGCTCCAGTTTCCAGATGAAATGTCAACAGACTGGTGCCAAAAGCGAGTTGTACAGCGAGGTTTAATTTTAGTTGTAAATGATGTAATATAGTCAATAGGAATGCATTTTCTTTAAAAATAAATACAAATAACAATAATTAATTAAACCTAGCAGTCAGTGGCGTAAAAATTTATTTATGAAGTGAAAATGCATCTGAATCCCGCTCATAATTGATTAGCTAATAAGAATGGAAAATCTTTTAGCAGTGAATTGACAGAAGTCAGTCAATTTAAACTCCCTTGCTTAAACCTTCAGAAAGTTACCAGTTGTGTTGAGTGTTGAAGAGGAACAAATTGGTTCCTAGAACACTTAGAAAGTACTTAATTTTTTTTTAAAGTATTTTTATAATTATACATTGCTCAAGCCTTACTCATTCCACTCACAAGCACTCGATCCATGCATCGGAATATGTATAGCCTACTTCCCTACTGTAATATACCAAAAGCAGTATGTCAGTTGAGTAGTATGTTTGAATTCTCAGTATTCAAAATAAATAAAATTGGCGAAGAAAACCCGGATTACCTACTACATTCTGCAAAGACTTGTAAATAAAACAGCAGCTTTATTTTTGCTTTATGTGGATAATCTGTTCAATCTCAGCCATCTAACACATGTCCTTTAAGGTCAGATCCCTGTGTGAACCCTTCATGAAGTCATGTTTTACATTTACATCACAAAGACAAACTCACAAAATAACCACATTAACGCCAGACAAGAGCAACCGAGCATGATCTGTTAAAATCAGATAAAAAAAAAATAAATAAATGTTTTTAGAAGGTATTTGCTGTTAAGGACCACCAGCAGACCATGAAGATTAGAGCTGCTCAGATGAATAAGCATTTTCCAGACTAACAACTAGGGTTGTGCCTGAAGCCGAATACCTTATTCGGAAAGGCACGAATAATGACTTTAAAACAAATAACGGATTCATCTGAATATGAAAAAAAAAAAAAAAAGATATATTAGTTTGATTGATTATCCAGGAAGCACAAGGGTAAAGCGACATTTTAGATAAACATATCCAAAATTACAATGAATTTAAGAAGCTGTGCAGCCAATATTTCTAAAATGCAAACTTTATGAATGAAAATGCCCACGATTTGATATCAAAGCGGATGGGTGCGGTCTCGACTCCGTTTGCGTTCTCTGTTAATTGTCCGCATCTGGAGCTTATGAAATGTAACATTAAGATACGACACCATATACGCTTTACACTTCTTGAAATGTCTTTGTTAATGTATCCCATGATTCATACGTGACTCATTTATAGCCTAAACCTGAGCGTGATGTTAAATAACTCACCTGAAGTGATGATTTCACATCAGAGCTCATCCATCCATCTCTTAAAGTTGACCACATATACTGTATATCCACATCAGCGATTAAGGATATTATCTGGTTAAGACTTTATTCAGAAAAAATAATAAAATGCTCCATAAAGTTTTAAATGCTCCATAGAGTATTCATCTATTCAGAATATTCCTGCTTAGAAACTGAAACATGCTCTGTCTTTTTTTTTTCTTCTTCTTCTTCTTCTTTAAACTGTGCTAAATTTGAGAATGTTAAGTGTTCTTGAGCTCTGGAAAGGCGCTATATAAATTTAACATTAATATTATTATAATTTGTATTATTATTATTTAACTAAATAATGGTGCCCTATTGTAAAAATTCCTGAGAGATTTACAGGACTTTCACCTGTTTGTAGGCTATATTGATTTATTTTCATTTCTTTTAATGTTTGAATTTGTATGTATTATTCACTGCAAAATGTGTGCTTGACATTTCACATTTTGCTTGACACATTCTGCCTCCAGAATTGTTATACATGAACTGACGAATTAAAATTCTGTTTCATGCAGATATTAATATCTGAAATACAAGGAGAAACCACAGTGAACAACACATTCCACAGGTAATGTAGCTTACAAATTCAGCTTCATCTGGTAAAAAAAAAGTATAAGATAATAATTGAATTAATCATTTTATAATAATAATAATAATAATAATAATAAATTATTATTATTATTACTAATATGCTATTAGTATGAAAAGGCATGTACAAGGCATATCGTATTAATAGAAACTATAAATGTAAGAGTAACATTTAAAAATGGCCGTTTCAATTGTTTTTTGATGCAGTTCCGGTTTAAGCCCAGACTACATTTGGTTCTATCCAAATACAGAGACAGATACAGATAATTATGTCATATGAACAGATACAGATACAAATACAGATAATGGCTTCGCTGCATACCCCTACTAACAACTGGCTAATGTTTTCCTTGAGTGGCACAATAATAGTCAGCTATTTTATGTTATAGTCACATGGTGTCTCTTGCTTTTAAGCTGTTTTAGACCAAAAAATAAAATAATAGATTTGCTGTCTCTCAGTTAATTATAGAAGCTCTGCAGCCTCAGCATCTTCATATCCAAACACTGTATGCATGTCTTAATGCTGGTGGAGAAATTCCCTTTCTCCACATTACCCCAGCAATACTATTTAATGGCTTTTTCACCATCCAAAATAGATATGAAGCATTTCACATAAACACAAATCCATATGTCATCAGATACAGGTTTTCACA
The DNA here is from genome assembly GCF_019703515.2 of Myxocyprinus asiaticus. Lineage (NCBI taxonomy): Eukaryota > Metazoa > Chordata > Actinopteri > Cypriniformes > Catostomidae > Myxocyprinus > Myxocyprinus asiaticus. The sequence goes on along the minus strand of NC_059356.1, from coordinate 18,022,735 downwards.
ACAACATTATCACAACACACAATGCACAATATCATCTCATCAATAATTTAGTTTAAAACATAAAAGCAGGCTCAAGGATATAAACAGCAATCCCCTCTACATATGGATGCATATTGCAGTAGGCATACTGAAACTCTGGCTCTCCTTTTGTAAAAAGCAGCTATATGTAAACCTGTCATTATTACTTTGTGTACATGACCCAGAAAAGCAAAAATAAACACCAGTAGCTAGTCTTGCCGTCACATGTTCTAAAAGCTGATATGTGACACGTTCTAGCAAATAAGCGTCTTGCTAAACAGATACAAAAAGACAAAGACAAATCCAGGAACACTTTCTGTGCTCAACCACTGTACAGATATCAGGGGTGTTACATGTTGTTGCAAACCCATCCATTTTTTTTTTCTTTTTTTTCAGTATTTAATCATATCAGATCTCACATTCTAGCAAATACGGCAAGTGATTTCTCTTCCACACTGAAAAACATAAAAATACAAGAATCATTTTCTAAATCAGTATTTTTATTTTGTTATCCATTAAGAAATTACTTAACATACTTAAAACATGATTAAAACAGTTAATTGAGCAGATAATAAGAAAATATATATTTTTTCTAAAGATATCAAATGCATTTATTTATTTGTTTGTTTTAAGCTTTAACCTACAAACAGATAACCACATTAGCCGAAACAAACATGCAAACACACTTATTATACAAATAAGGTATATTCAATATATACAGTTATATAAAAGTTATAAAAGTAGTTTTTTAACTCAGAATATATTAAAACAGTGTTATCTTACACAATTTTGCTTCTTGGTGTAATTTATTTAGTTTTAAGGATTTTTAGATATTTTCAATGGAAAACAAGACAAAACTAAAACAACACTACACAAATGTATAAATGTAAAACTTTCCACAAAATTATTTTCTCCTTTTTGTTTTTCAACAAAAACTGATTTGTTTGAATAAATTTGTTCTAGTCTTGTTGTACGAACTTAAATGTATTTTTGTCATATCTACATAAAATTGTGCCAAAGCCATCATTTGAATTACAAATGTGTGCCTATTTTTTTTCTCCAAATATCTGTTAATGCAACTTGTATTTTTAGAAATAGGAGACAACATCTTGCATATGAGTTTTAAAGCATACATTTCAACCAAGAATGCAGGATTCTTTAAATTCAACACACACACCACAAATGATGGTGACACTCAAACAGGGGTGGAAAGAGTACTGTAAAAGCATACTCAAGTATAAGTACTGTTACTTCCAAATAATGTAGTTTGAGTAGAGTAAAAGTTCTTGTCCTAAAAACTACTCATGTAAGAGTAAAAGTGTAGCTCATTTAAAAGTACCCATGAGTAGTGAGTATTAAGTATTGTGCTGTGAAAGCTATGCTCATATAATAAACACTGCAATTTCAAAATGTAGCATACATACTGTAATTCACATTCCATTTGATGGCTGTTTGACAGAAGGAATGAAAAATATTGGAATCCTCCAACAATTATTTTTCACTGTCAACTTTTAAAATACATCACTTACTGACTCTATGATAAACACTATATATCTGATTCCAAAAAAGAAAAGTAAATGAAAGGGAGACATGATTACAGAGATGAAAAGATGAAAAAGTTATTTTCAATACACTGATCACCATTTTAAATCATCATGTATGAAACAATTACAATACAATCAGTTTATGTGTAGGGTCTAAATTTCCCTTAATGCTGACAGAGCAAGTTATTGTTGCACATAAAAAATTATGTTCAAAACAATGCTAAGAAGAACAAAACTGAAAAGATGAAAAAGACTGTCACTTGGCATTTCACACAACAGAGGAGGTACTAGACCAGGGGTGGGCAAAGTTTTTGGTACAGGGGCCACATCGGGCTTTAAGTGGCACACTGTATTCCTTTTGAGATACAGTGTTCCACATTGATTTAGTTCTTGTATCTTTTAAACACAGAAATTGTTGTGTTCTCATTCTAATGCATGATGCACAATTTTCTGAAATGTATTTGTGATTGATGATGGGAATATTCTGCCTGAAGTATTGCACTACAAAGGTTGATACGTTTCTTTCAGGTATTCGAAAAACTTGATAAAGGCTGTGCATAAATATAAATTGTTTTATCATCTCAATGTTCCTGGTAATTTGTTATACAAATTAACACACTCTTTCCATCATGGGTTGGTGATATTAAAAAATTAACAATATTATTTAAAAATATTTTTATTAAAAATGGCACTGTTTTATTATATAATTTACTAAAGTTATTCAGCCAAAAGCAGCAGAGTGTTATCTTGTTTTCTTGTCATTGTTTGATTAATAGACTTTTAATGACATACTAGACATTGGTCAATTAGGTTGCATAAGTCCGACATTTTCATACAAATCTGTTTTTTTGTCCCACTGTTTACATTTATTTTAGACATAACTGACTTTGTTTACATAAATCCCTTGCCAAGACGGGAATTTTGGCAAAATTATGAAGTGTATTTGACTGTTTTGGCGCATATGTGCATTAGCGCAAGCACTCTCGGAACATACACAAATGTACAGTGCACAAACATAAGCCACCTATAATTCAAACAGTGCCTGACTAAGGACGTGAGGAAATAAAAAGTAAATCTTTTGTATTTTATCGAGAGTCTTGCTGTAGCATTCGATGTAATGAGCACCCCTAGTCTAGATGTAGAACATATAGGATAAATATAGAAAATGTCTCAATTTACATCGAGGATTTTTTTCCCCGATAAACATCAAGATTGTTTTATCACCCAGCTTTATTGCTAACATTGCCGAAATCTCTCACAGCAGCCCAATAATCTCAGTGATAGATATTAAATTTACCTCGATATGTTTCTTCAAATTGACCCTTTGCTAAGCTCCACCCCCCCTTGGTTATGTTTGATCTCTGACAAGCTCTGAAGCACTCCCCATAGGAATGAATGGGAGATTGCCGTGAACGACACAAAAATACTCTCATAAACGGAAAGGATATTGTCACATGGGCTAGTATGAAGAGTGACATTGTAATGCATATTTATCTGAAGTTAAAAAATTTAAATTACAGTAATTTGATTAAAAACTGGAGACTGTGAATCAGAATCAAGGCAAATGATTTTTACAGTCACTTGAAAAAAGAAAAACTTCATTTAATAGTGATTACACATGATGCTGTGAACAGTTTATTTACTATAACTTTTACTATGACTTGAGTCAATACATAAATGAATTAACGTTCAGTTATTAAATTGACCTTGGAGCAAATGTAGGTGTCGTTGCAGATGTTATGCATGTTAATTTGGGAATAAGGGCTGTTTAATCTAGAACATGCTCTTCTCCAAATTTATCCAAATATTTTTAAATTGTTTTAAAGAAAGAAAAACACTGCGTGTATCCTCTCTGGGTAACTCATGTCACTATTACAAATGACCCGGCAACAACATGTTTTACATTTTTTTGATTATTTTGATAAAATCCCACTTAAAAGTACTCAAACTGTCAGGGTTTGTAGAGAGAGGTGAGGACTCAAGCACAGAGTTTTAGAACAAGTAGAATGGGCTTAATTTACAACAACAACAAAAAACAAAAAAACAAAAACAAACAAAAACCACCCCGAAGGGGAAAAATCACAGTCCAGGGTGATAATCTTAGTGACGGGCTGGGCTGGAGAGGGGAGCCTCAAGGTAAGGATTTATAAACCAACCTGAGCACGATGTTGTCGTGCATTTTGTTGATTCATGTCTTTTATTTTGAAAAGTTTAGTTTGTGTTCCCTTGTCATGTGTTTTCCCTCCATGATCATGTGTCATGTTTTCATTGGTTTATTGTTTAATTATCTTATAATTAAATTGAATTAATTATTTATATAAATTAATTTATATAAATTATTTATATTAATTTATAATTTATATTTATATAAATTATTTATATAAATTAATTAAATTAATTATTTATATTAATTATTTATATAAATTAAATTAAATTAAATCTTATAATCTTATTATCTTAGTTCTGTCTGTTCATTGGTTGATGTTTCCCATGTCTAGTATTTAAGCCCTCATGTTTGCCATTTTCCATTGTCAAGTATTGAATGTGAATGTGTATGTGCATAGCCAAGCCAAGCCAAGCCAAGTTAAGCCAAGTTAAGTTTATGTCAAGTCAAGTCCATGTTTTGTTCACATTTTATTAGTTAGGGTTTTTGGATTACTGCACTTTGTAAATAAACTGCACTTGGGTTCTCTACACTTCGTCATTGTCATCATCATTGCCAGTGCCAGCATCGTTACAGAATACTTGACCAAACTATGAACCCAGCAGTTCAACTCATACGGCTACATCAGGGGAATTGTCCCCTGGAGGAGTATGTAGAGGACTTTTGCGCTCTGGCCAGCCAGGTGGATTTTAATGTGGTCGCCCTCAAGGACATTTTTAGGGTGGGGTTAAGTGAGCCGATCTCCTCCTTGATGCCTGATGGTCGCAGTTCCCTCAGCCTGGCTCAATATATCGACCTCGCCCTACAGATCATTGGTTCCACGTTCACTGTGGGGGAGGCGGATGCCGAGCCAGAGTTCCACAACATGGCCGCCGCCGAGCCAGAGTTCCACGGTATGGCCGCTGCTGAACCAGAGTTCCACGGCATGGCCGCCAAACCAGAGTTCCTAGTCATGGTCGCTGAGCTAGTGCCATCTTTTGCTCCATGCCACATCACAGCAACGCCTCAGCCTGCTCCATGCCATGTCACAGCAACGCCTCAGCCTGCTCCATGCCACGTCACAGCCACACCTGAGCAGTTGGACCTGGAGATGGTTCCCACCCTTATACCCAGCCTTAGTTCTCCTGAGCAGGCAAGGGGAACTTTTGGCCCTCTGACCCCGCCTGGACCCTCCGAGCCCTGGACTTTGCCTTGGCCTGTCAGTCCCTCGACATTGCCTCAGCTCTGCGTTCCCTCGGCTCCACTGTGGTCCTTCAGCCTGTCGGCTTTGCCGGGGTCCCTCGTCCCTCCGGCTCCTCCTTGACCTGGCTCCACTTTGGCTCTCCGATCCTTTGGCTGCACCTTGTCCCTCCGATCTGTCAGCTCCACCAGGGACCTCCTTCCCTACGGCTCCACCTTAGTCCTCAGTCCCACCGGCTCCACCTCAGTCTTCCTATCCCCCAGATCTGCCTTGCTCCTCCGAGTCTCCAGCACCGCCTTGGTCCTCCCTGCCATCGGCCTTTTGAGTCTTCGGCTACTCTCCGGGCACCAAGTTCCATGGCTCCGCCCCTCGAGCCTCTCACGGCTCTGCCTTCCATGGCTCTGCCCCTCGAGCCTCTCATGGCTCCACCCCCCATGGACTCTGCCCTGGTCCCATGCCCCTCGCCCTTTCTCGCCACGCCCCAAGACACCCCGCCCCCCCCCAGCTCCCTACAGAATTTTGAATTTATGTCATGTTTTGACATCATTTGTTGGGCGTCGGGAGCCGCCCCTTAGTGGGGGGGATATGTCATGTGTATTTTGTTGATTCATGTCTTTTATTTTGAAAAGTTTATTTCCTGTTCCCTTGTCAAGTGATTTCATGTTTTCCCTCCATGTTCATGTGTCATGTTTTCATTGGTTTATTGTTTAATTATCTTGTTATCAGTTCTGTCTGTTCATTGGTTGATGTTTCCCATGTCTAGTATTTAAGCCCTCATGTTTGCCATTGTCCATTGTCAAGTATTGAATATGAATGTGTATGTGCATAGTCAAGTCAAGCCATGTTATGTTTATGTCAAGTCCATGTTTTGTTCACGTTTTTTAGTTAGGGTTTTTGGATTACTGCACTTTGTAAATAAACTGCACTTGGGTTCTCTACACTTTGTCATCATCATCATCATTGCCAGTGCCAGCATCGTTAAAGATGTTTAATTCCTGACCAAAGTGATGATTTTATGGTGGAGCTCGACTGTAAGTTGACCACATTTATATCCACATATGGTGATTATCTGGTTAATCCTTTATTCCAAAAATGTTTAAATGCTGCATAGAGGTTTAAATACTTTATAGAGTGTAAATCTATTCAGAATATTCCTGCACACAGAGGATTAAATGAAAAAAAATATGTTTTTTTTTTTTTTCGCATTTAATTTCTAGAAATATATAGAGGCTCGATCTTGCAGTTTATTCCACTGCATTTCACTAATTCTGCACATGTAATATAACTAATTAATTATGTCCTCCACAAAAAATATGTGAACACAAAATAAGCCTCAAGAGTATCATAAAACTTCCTGATAGAGATTTATGGTGCTTTCAGTTTGTAGGGTATATTAATTTATTCTCATTTATTTCAATATTCGTATTTGTATTTAATATTCACTGCAAAATGTGTACTTGACATTTTACAATTGCTTGACACCTTGTGCCTCCAGAATAACATTGTTGCTTGCACACTGCACAGACATAAACAAAAATGTTCTTTCAGCAGATATTAATGTCCGAAATACCAGAAGAATCCACAGTTAACAAAATATTTCACAGTTTATGTAGCCTACATATTCAGCTTCATCTGGTGAGAAAAAATAAAGAATATATCAATAATAATTATTATTATTAATAATAATAATAATATTTAAATAGGCGTATCTGAGGCATACTTTATATACAGAAACTATAGCCTAAATGTATGAGTAAAATTTTAAAATTAGTTTGGATGCACATCTGGTTTAAACCATGCCCACATCCGGTTCTATCTGAATACAGACACAGTTACAGATAATTTTGTCATAGTAACAAATACAGAAACAGATAATGGCTTTGCTGCACACTCCTACGGGATATCACTCACTACTAAACTGACATGAGTGTACATGACAATGAGAAAACACAAAGCCAAGTGCACTCACACAACACATGACACAAGAACACGTGGCAATGAAAACCAAACAAAGCCATGTGTTCAAACAACATGACACAAAACATCAGTGTCAGAATTCAGCCACAACAAGTATAAACAAAACTAACAGAAGTGGCTGAACCCTGACACAAACACACATTACTTCCATAGGCTTTCATAGAAAATAGCAAACACGTTTCAGAGAAATCAAATCAAAATCAAATCACTTTTATTGTCACACAACCATATACACAAGTGCAATAGTGCAGTTCCGAGCAACATAGTAGTTGTGACAGTGATGAGACAATTTACAATAAACATCAGATTTACAACACAGTTTAAAATCTAATATACACATAATTACACACAACACAATATACAAATAATAACATACAATATACAGTATACAATACACACAATATAGAATACACATTATACAATAAAAAAAGTATATATAGTATATATAGAACGTACAGTAGGTTGTATTGTACTGTATTGACATTGTCGGTTGATAGTAAGTTGTTAAGAGAGAATATAATATAATAATAATATCATTTATGACAGTCCGGTGTGAGATATAAGAATAATAAAGTGCAGTTCTGATGTATTTGATCGTGGGAGATCAAGAGTTCAAAAGTCTGATTGCTTGGGGGAAGAAGCTGTCATGAAGTCGGCTGGTGCGGGTCCTGATGCTGCAATACTGCCTGCCTGATGGTAGCAGTGAGAACAGCCCATGCTCGGGTGGCTGGAGTCTCTGATGATCCTCCGAGCTTATTTCACACACTGCCTAGTATATACGTCCTGGAGGGAGGGAAGCTCACCTCCGATGATGTGTCTGGCAGTTCGCACCACCCTTTGCAGTACTTTGCAGTTGTGGGCGGTGCTATTGCCGTACCAGGCGGAGATGCAGCCAGTCAGGATGCTCTCTACAGTGCAGGTGTAGAACCGTGTGAGGATGTGGCAGTTAATTCCAAACTTCCTCAGCCGTCTCAGGAAGAAGAGGCGCTGATGAGCCTTCTTCACAATGGCTTCAGTGTGGATGGACCATGTTAGTTCCTCAGTGATGTGGACACCCAGGAACTTGAAGCTGCTGACTCTCTCCACTGGTGCTCCATTGATGGTGATGGGACTGTGTTCTCTATCTCTTCTCCTGAAGTCCACCACAAGCTCCTTTGTCTTACTGACGTTGAGGGAGAGATTGTGCTCCTGACACCAGTGTGTCAGAGTGTGCACCTCCTCTCTGTAGGCTGTTTCATCATTGTCAGTGATCAGACCTACCACCGTCGTATCATCAGCAAACTTAATGATGGCATTGGAGCTGTGTCATGTGTGTACAGGGAATACAGGAGTGGGCTGAGAACACAGCCCTGCGGGGCTCCAGTGTTGAGGGTCAGTGATGAGGAGATGTTGCTGCCTATTCTAACCACCTGGCGTCTGCTTGACAGGAAGTCCAGGATCCAGCTGCACAGTGAGCTGTTTAAGCCCAGAGCCCGGAGTTTCTCATCAAGCTTGGAGGGCACTATGGTGTTAAATGCTGAGCTGTAGTCTACAAACAGCATTCTCACATAAGTGTTCTTTTTTCCAGGTGGGAGAGAGCAGTGTGTATTATAGATGCAATGGCATCATCAGTGGAGCGGTTTTTGCGGTAAGCAAACTGCAACGGGTCAAGTGAGGGAGGCAGCACAGAGCAGATGTAATCTCTGATTAGTCTCTCAAAGCATTTGCTGATGATGGGGGTCAGAGCAACAGGACGCCAGTCATTTAAGCAAGTTATTTTGGATTGCTTTGGTACAGGCACAATGGTGGATGTTTTAAAGCATGTGGGGACTACAGACAAAGAGAGGGAAAGGTTGAAAATGTCTGTAAAAGCACCAGCCAGTTGGTTCGCGCACGCTCTGATGACGCGGCCCGGAATGCTGTCTGGACCCGTGGCTTTGCGGATATTCACCCGTCGGAAGGATCAGGTTACATCCGCTACAGAGACGGAGAGTTAACTAACTTCTGTTGCTTCGGCCGCGAGAGCTCTCTCCGTGAGGGCGGTGTTATTTCCCTCAAAACGAGCATAAAAAGTATTTAGCTCATCCGGGAGAGAGGCAGCGGTGTTCGTGGCAGAGTTTTTATTCCCTTTAAAGTCCATGATGATGTTAATTCCCTGCCACACGCTTCTAGAGTTGGTGGTGTTAAACTGTCCTTCAATCTTGTTCCTGTACTGACGTTTTGCTGATCTGATAGCCAGGGCATAACTGGCTTGTTTATGCTCCTCCGCATTCCCGGAATTAAAAGCAGAGGTCCGCTATTAATCCAAGGTTTCTGGTTCAGATAGATCCGTATTGTTCTGGTTGGAACGACGTCCTCTATGCACTTTCTGATGAAACACATTACGCTATCAGCGTAAAGCTCGATGTCGTCATCAGAGGCAGACCGGAACATCTCCCAGTCCGCGTGATCAAAACAGTCTTGTAGCATAGATTCTGATTGGTCCAACCAACACTGGATCGTTCTGAGGGTGGGTGCTTCCTGTTTCAGTTACTGCTTGTAAGCGGGCAGAAGCAGAATGGAAGAGTGGTCCGATTTGCCAAATGGTGGGTGGGGGAGGGATTTGTAGCCATCCCGGAAGGGAGAGTAGCAATGGTCCAAAACCCGGTCCCCTCGTGTGTTAAAACTAATATGTTGGTGGTATTTTGGTGTGACTGATTTGAAACTGGCTTTATTAAAGTCCCCGGTAACAATGAACGTGGCCTCAGGGTGTGCGGTTTCCTGCTTGCTTATAATCCCATACAGTTCCTTGAGTGCCCGGTCTGTGTCGGCTTGTGGCGGGATGTACACAGCTGTGATAATGTCCGCTGTGAATTCCCTCGGTAGCCAGAATGGTCGACACAGAAGCATGAGAAATTCCAGATCAGGACAGCAGAAAGACTTGATAGAATGTACATTCCTCTGATCACACCAGGATTTGTTGATCATAAAATATACACCACCACCTCTGCTTTTACTTGAGAGGTCTTTCACTCTGTCCGCTCGGTGCACGGAGAACCCCACGGGTTCAATGGCTGAATCTGGAATCTCAGCAGACATTCTGTTAGGCAGATAATGCAGCAGTCCCTCATCTCTCGTTGGAAAGAGATCCGCGCTTTCAGCTCGCAGAGCTTGTTATCCAGAGACTGCACATTTGTCAGTAGAATAGTGGGTAGCAGGGGTCGATTTGCACGACGTCTTACTCTGATGAGAACGCAGGCTCTGTTTCCCCTTTTCCTCCTGCGTTTCCGCGGCCGGGCTACCCAGACAAAGGGCTCCGCTGGTGTGTTTGTAAACAGCGGTTCGGCATTGAGGAATTTGAAGTCCGGTTTGCGGTGTGTAATTGCTGAACCAATGTCCAAAAGTGTTTGTCTGTCATAGACAATAAGGCAGACAACATCCAGTACAAAAAACATAAGAATTGTAAACAAAACAAACAAAACACTACAGTGTTGTGTCGGAGCTCGCAACGCAGCAGCCATACTCAACGCCAAATGGCAGCAGGGCAACAGTTGCTCAGACAGAACTGGTCAGAAGCACTCTTAAGACAGGGCATAGCGAAGGGTCAATTAAAGGTAGAATTAATGCTGATATCTCGACTGGCTTGAGGAAGCTATACTCACATGACACGATCAAGCAGTTGGCCTTTTTCATTGCGAAAAGCCCTTTTAGATTTGGCTGTGGATGTTCAGATGTTGAAAGTTGAACAGCTGCTTGAGGCATCCTCCACATCATAACAGCTGGCTCAACCACTCAACCGGTCTACAGCTGCCATTCAAGTTTTCTATTCTATGTTTTTGATGGGAGTTACGATTTTTTGATCTTGTAGCCAATTACATTGATGGATAAAATTAAAATCAGGACAAGTAGTGAACAAACAGTCACAGATGGAGGGAAAATAGCACAGTAAAAGTACAGTTACAGAACTTTAAATGTACTTAAGTAAAAGTATCCAATTTTAAACTACTTAAAAAAAGTACAATTCCTGGGAAAAACTACTTAATTACAGTAATGAGAGTATTTGTAATTTGTTACTTTACACCCCTGCACTCACTAATCATATATTTATGGACAGAGATGCACTCACATGGATAAACTCAAAGGGACAATAAACACAGCACCACCGTTACAAATACTGCAGTAAGCAGGTGCTCACCATGCTGTCTGTGTGGGTCCTAATGCCCCAGAATAGTGACGGGGACACTATACTGTAAATAGGCACCCTCTTTCATATGAGACGTCTTTCATACTCTCCTCTTCACCTGTAGCTGGTGTGTGGCAGGCTTTCTGGCACACTATGGCTGCCGTCACATCATCTAGGTTGAGAAGATTCCCCTGCTATGATGTAAAGTGCTTTAAGTGCCTAGAAAATTGCTATACAAATGTAAAGATTTATTATTATTTTTAATATTAACATTAGCTCATTTTAAGTAACTAAATTCAACAAGGGGCGTAAGTTCAGCCTGGTGGGGAGGGTTGACTGAACAGCCATATCCTCACCTATTATAGTATTTACATGTACAGTACACACACACAGAAACACACACACACACACATGCTGGTGCGGCTATCCTTACAAGGACTCTCCATAGACATAATGATTTTTATACTGTACGAACTATAGATTCTATCCCCAAACCCTACCCCTAAACGTAACCCTCACAAAAACCCTTTCTGCATTTTTACATTTAAAAAATGTTTTTTTAAGCGATTTGAATTATGGGGACACCAGAAATGTCCTCATAAACCACATTTATAGCATAAAACCCTTGTAATGGCCAGTTTGTAACCTAAAAAATGTTTCCTCGTAAACCACCCAACCCGCCCACACCCACACAAACACACACACACACACACACTCACACACTTTTATGCAGATTAGGTCTTGTTTCACTTCTAAAGCTGGCTATTAAACATAAATGTTCCTTGGTCTTTTAGACGAAGTCTCACTGAGAGTCAGAAGTCCATACTTTCCCAGGAGGTCAATAGGAAGAGAATATACCCCATGAATTATCCTCCCTAATCCACCCCAACGTTTCTCAGCTGTCACCTGTAACCCGACTCAATACCTGTGAGTGATTTGCCCAGACAAGGTCAGTTCTTTTAGATATTGCATCACAGCTCTCCTCAGCATAGCACAGCACGCTGATTTCACAGAAAGCTTCAATCAACTAACAAGGCAGAGATTATCAAACGATAGGCCCTGTTGGATCTGCCTCATGGCTTGCACTTTCTTGCTTCTTACATAAATCTTAACAGCATATTTGGGTTTTACGATAATAACCCGCATGTGAAAATAATCAGTCAGTGTTCAGAAGATCCATGTCTTTGCTAACTAAACTCTGTACATGTTCAGTATGCCAGAAATAAATAAAATGTAACTGTACCACTCTTTCTACAGTATCATTAGTATTGAGTCCCAACTTCGATCTGACTGACAGGAGGCTGCTGTTGAACACTTGCATGCATATTTGCGTGCATGCTCCGAGAAGAGAGGATGTGCTTTTTTAATATTAATACAACCACAATATTGACAAGAAAAAGAGAAAACCACTCACTGCTCTTAATTGATTTCTTTGTTCTTTGTTACCGTTTACTTTAATTAAGTGTAATACTGTTTATTTAATTGAGGAAAAACTTGAAAGTTGCATGCCATTGTTTTCAGTAATTTGTTAATATTTATATTTATATTGAACTTTATAAATTATGGAGTGTTCAATATAAGATTTTATTTTTATACTGAAATGTTGGTATTTTGACAACCCTGGTACAAATATAACACCGATTAAAAAATTTCAGAATTAAAGTCAGTATTTATTGAAGGATTACCACAATTATTATAAAACAAACAATGTGTCTCTATTAATTCTATTACAATCAGTCAGAAATGTTGTACTGCAGTGATCTGTCTTTTTCCCTTAGATGCAGAAAACATTTATTAAATTTACTTAAAATTTTTCAGAGAATGATAATTTCCCATTTGATTTATAACTGTATACTTTTTATTCCTGTAGCTTAACTGGTAGAGTACTGGACTCCAAGGTCATGGGTTCAATTGCCAGAGAAATGGAAAAATTGGGTCAAAAATAATTTGCCAACAGCAGGTTGAATGTTCTGCTGCTGAAATCGGTCTTTGCTTACCAAAAATCAAATCACTGCTCCTTCCCAGTGGCCAAAGCTGGAAGTGTTGTTGAACGCATGGGCACGTGTGAGCTTCAGTTTCCGTGTTGAAATGTAATGTACAAAGTGTGGCCTCAAAGGCGAGTTGCATTTTTTATTTATTAATTTATTTTTGTAAATACAGCCAGTATGAACACACTTTTTTTATTATTTTTTTTTTTTATCTAACACCTAACCTAAACCCCAACACTAAACCTAACCATCAGTAGAGTTAAAATGTAATTTTAGAGTGAAAATGCAATCTCAGAGTCTCTCTCACCATTGTTTATGTGAACGTGATTACTTCCTGGTTCCCACAGGACCAGATGCTATGTCTCAGAGGTTACTCACACAAATCGTCATCAATAGCACTAGAGGGAAAGGTGATCACAGTTTAATTGATGCAAAAATGTCCTTTAGGGGATGGCGCTTTTTGGTAGTTCAATAGTACAGTGTTGTTTTAAGGGTACATGAACTTTCAGAAGCTACATGTTGACTTGCTGTGTAAACATGTTGGAGAAAACACAAACTGAATAAATGTATACCTTGAATTTGATGCAAGTCGCATTGGATAAAAGTATCTCCCTAATGAATATATGCAGGTTCATGTGGTCTTGTCACATCCGACATGGAGAACAGTTCATATGTTGAAAACTGTGCAAATAGTGTTTCAGGGACAGCTACAATAACTGGAGTACAAAACATCCTTACATGTACTGAATACCTTAACAAAGAGCTGATACTTTTAAAATGAAAGAACTCTGCCAGACCATTGCTATTGGTTAATATGTTTCAATAGCATCCTTTGTAATAGGTAGCTTTTTCTCTTCTTTCAAGGTGGTGGTGAAAATAATAGTTTAGACACTTATGTCAGGGCAATATCACTTCCTAAAGAAGTGTCCTAGTTGCTAGGATACAGAGAAGGTGGTTGAAGGTGGTACGATTTGAAGTATGATGAAATAGATGAATGCCAGAACAAATACCCCTGACAGAAAAATTAGGAAATCACTTAATTTCAAAGCAATTCACTGTACCAGTACTGAACAAGTTACATTGATTTTTCCTACATACTATGTTGCAGCATTTACAGGACATTTGAACAATGTGAGATTTGATGTAACTTTTCACACTGCATCACAGAGGATAAGAAAACAAGTGTTATGAACAGTACAACATAAGATTCCTTTCCTGTTAGTCTGTCCCTGTGGTTAGCTGAAAACTTTGAAGCCTGAATGACTATTTAAATTGCTGGTATTTTAAGTTATCACTTCTAATTGATCAGCATATTTAGAAGGTTTATTGACAAAATTACAAGATGGGTCTGCCCATCCTCTTTTTTTGCAACAAACATATTCAGATCTATCTTTGTTCCTCCTCTCATTCATATGTTTTCCAGCAACATTTAAAAGCTGGATGGAAGTCATCGCTTGCCTAATTTCTTGCTTGGAAATCTGACAAGAAGGCTAATGCCATATGGCATTATTTAGAAATTTGCATTGCATAAACTCAAATAATTGCTCATTAGCGTAAAAAATAAATAATATTCTCCTCCATGAGCTTCATCTAGATGTCACAGTCTGTCTCCTTCACGTTCTTCAAGGACTCTTATTTTGAAGTTTTCCTCCGGACTACATTTCCCATGTTTCACTGCCCTCATCACTCCCATCTGTTCTTCATCATCCGCACCTGTATTCCATTCCCTCATTTAGCTCCTTGTGTTTAAATACCCTCTAATTTTGTTCATTCATTTGTCAGTCCTTGAAGTGTTACGTTGTGTTGTTAGTTTGTGATGTTTAGCTTTATTTCCAAATTTCCAAATGCCTGAAGGTACCACGTTCATCTGTACAAACACCATGGGACCACGCAGCCATCATTCCGCTCAGGAAGGAGACGCATTCTGTCTCCTAGAGATGAACGTAGTTTGGTGCGAAAAGTGCAAATCAATCCCAGAACAACAGCAAAGGACCTTGTGAAGATGCCGGAGGAAACAGGTAAACATGTAACGAGTCCTGTATCGACATAATCTGAAAGGCTGCTCAGCAAGGAAGAAGCCACTGCTCCAAAACCGCCATAAAAAAGCCAGACTACAGTTTGCAAGTGCACATGGGGACAAAGATCTTACTTTTTGGAGAAATGTCCTCTGGCCTGATGAAACAAAAATTGAACTGTTTGGCCAAAATGACCATCGTTATGTTTGGATGAAAAAGGGTGACAGCATCATGTTGTTGGGGTGCTTTCCTTTTCATGAGGAAGGAAAATTATGTGGATATACTGAAGCAACATCTCAAGACATCAGCCAGGAAGTTAAAGCTCAGTCGCAAATGGGACTTCCAGATGGACAATGACCCCATGTATACCTCCAAAGTTGTGGCAAAATGGCTTAAGGACAACAAAGTCAAGGTTTTGGAGTGGCCATCACAAAGCCCTGACCTCAATCCGATAGAAAATGTGTGGGCAGAACTGAAAAAGCGTGTGCGAACAAGGAGGCCTAAAAACCTGATTCAGTTACACCAGTTCTGTCTGGAGGAATGGGCCAAAATTCCAGCAACTTATTGTGAGAAGCTTGTGGAAGGCTACCCAAAACTTTTGACCCAAGTTAAATTTCATTTAAAGGCAATGCTACCAAATACTAACAAAGTGTATGTACATTTCTGACCCACTGGGAAAAGCTGAAATAAATAATTCTCTCTATTATTATTCTGACATTTCACATTCTTAAAATAAAGTAGTGATCCTAACTGACTTAAGACAGGGAATGTTTTCTACGATAAAATGTCAGGAATTGTGAAACACTAGATTTGGCAAAGGTATATGTAAACTTCTGACTTCAACTGTATATATACCTGTGTATATATACAACATTTAATTCCGGTCCTCGAATCTGATTGGGCGAGAGATGTTCTATGAGTACTGATAGTCTCACACCATCAGCACTCGGACGCTTCACTGTGTGTATCACTCCGCTTGTGTTTGTGCCATTTTCAACTGAAGTGTAAGAGCGGTGCAGATATGTTAAGAGCTATCTGCAATAGTATCCAGATGCAGACCCGCAGCAGCAGCAATTTCAGGACAGCAGTGCCAGGTCGGCAGTCACCACGCGGAAGTGAGGGTGGAGTTATTGACAACAGAACAATATGGAGATGGAATTGTTGCATATTAACAAACAAATGAAAAGAGATTCACAAATAGAAAGTTGGTTCACAAATAAATTGAATGAGATCCACAAATAAATGTAAGGGGTTTCACAAAAATTAAATGAATTCACAAATAAAAAGAATGAGATTTATAAATACATGTTAGGAGTTTCACAAAAATAAAGTGAATTCACAAATGAATGCTGGACAGAGTTGTGTTTGTGAGTTAAAATATATAATTTGTAAATAATCTTTTTATTTGCAAATTTCATTTTATTTATTTGTGATTTCACTTTATTTTTGTGAAACTCCTAACATCATTTATATTTATAAATCTCATTCTTTTTATTTGTGAATTCATTTCATTTTTGTAAAACGCTTTCCATTTGTATGTTAATATGCAACAATTCCATCTACATAGAACAAGCATGGCGGAGAGCACGATGAGTTGTCTGTAATGTTTCTGTCATTATGTGGTGAACAGTTAATTTATATATTAAGTGTTAATCTGTTAAATATTGAATCTGTGCATGTCTTTCTCATTTTATTATTGAAGCTTGAATTTGTTGTCATGCTTTATTGTATAGAATATTTTTCTGTGGACAGTTCGATTACTTTTCAGATTTGGTGTTGTAAATGGGCTTTGCGATGAAGTCACTGTATGTTTTGTATTAATTATTTATGAATATAAATGTTTTTGTTTTTTTTACTTCTGTTATATTTATGGTTTTGAGTTTATGGTACCTATACTCTTGAGCGCTCTAAGTATTTTATTGCATTTGTCAAAGTTGAGAAATGTGTGTGGTGCATTTCTCCCTTGTAGAGGCATATATACGATTCAGAGAGGAGAAACATTACCTCAGCTGCAACAGTGCAAAAAGTGTTGCAGCAATTACCACTGCCCTTTTTGTGTGGCCAGTGTGTTTAAGCCGACCAGACTGGGCAAATTAAAATTGCATGTCCATGAAGGTATGTATATCTTGAGTTGTTTGTTAATATATGTAGTCACGATATATTGTAGTATAATATTTTTCTAATATATCGATTCATTTGTTTTAGACTTCACTATTCACAGATATGGATTGGGCTGTAGACCAGCACTGCATTACCATTGTCTGTACTGTGCAATAACAGTTTTAAAGAGAAGTGATTTTGAAAATAATTTACAGGTTCGCAAACATAAACAGCTTCCCATTTCAGCCAAAATTCCATCAACAGCCAGCTCAGCAGTGACCACACCTGCAGTGAGAGATACACCATCACCAACCAGTGCAACAGTGACTGCAACAGCAATCTTATCAGCCAATATTGTTTCCTCAGGCAGGGTTCATGTGCGGCCTGTCATCAAACAAAGATGCCCTATTTGCAATACCATCATAAATAAAAAAACGTAAAGAAACACATTGCCCGCAAACACACAGAACAGCCAATACAGGACATTAATGCCACATTCCATCTTACAAGCCAGTGTATTGACAAGAAAAATGGCATATTTACTTTTCTTAATGTTACAAAATGTCACAGTGTTCCTCTTCACATTCAGAACAAGACATGGGGAGAAGAACATAATGTCCTCTGCCAATCAAATGAGTGTCCAGTTAACATGGAAGTTGCACAGAGGAGTGGCCTATTATCATACCAGTGTAAGCATATCAGATCAGTAAGCTACTGCACATCCTTTGCTGAACCAGTCTCCCTGAAAGAGGAAGTTTTAACAGAGATGGTGAGAGTGAGGTGGTTTAGTGATGAAAAGAAAAAGATATGCCTTACTCGGCAGCAGCTGGCCAACAGTAGCTGTATACCACTGTCTGTTCAATCCTCATTTGGCATCTCTCAAACAAAGAAATTTACTTCAGTTTTTGAGCCCAATGTGTCCTATTATAGTCGGTAATGGTTGTTTACGATACAAAATTAAACACACGGCACTGTCCCTGTGTCAAATTGCGACATTCATGTGTGCACAAATACGTTGCCAAGTGGCACTTATTTCAAACAGAGCGTGTGCTATTTCGGACAGTCTTCAGCACCAAAGAATCGCCACACAAAGAGCTACATGCAGTCAGAGTGGGAGGATTTCACAGATGACAATCCTCTGTATCCACCAAAAGGACTGGGACTAAAAAATATTGTATGTTACATTCTTCAGAACAAGAAGATACCTGCTGTTCTACAAGATGTATGCATGTGTGTGTGTGTGTGTGTGTGTGTGTATGTGTGTGTGAGTATGTATATATGTATATGTTTTTTAAAACAGATTTTGTTTATTCCAGGTACATACTGCTCCAAGCGGAGCAGTTGATTATTTACAACATTTGACAGGTTTGAAGTTTCCACCAGCAGACACAGTGTAGGGCTGCAACTAACGATTATTAGAACGATAATTCGACTATTCGGGCAATTATGCAACAATTAATCATTAGCTCTTAACCAACTATTCAGCTTGTGCCCTGACTTAAAAGGATGTATTAAACGTGCAATACAATAAAGACGACAAAATCATCTTTTAAAAATACCTTTAAATGACATTGAATAAAAATAAATAAATAATAAAAAAAATAAAAAAACACTGCAAAAATCCTATTGTTATCAAGTGTTTTTGCCATGTTTTCAATTTAAAACTCTACAAATACATTTTCTTGAGAAGCAACATATAAGATATTTAGACTTGCTTTAAGAGACAAATATTAGTGTATTTTTTTTTTTTTTCACTTGGTTATACTTCTGCGAGTGCAGTAAAGACAAAATATACTTATATTCAAGATCTATTCTCTAAAAGCAAGTCTAAATGTTTTATAAACTGCTTCTCAGGTGAAAGTATTATTTTTTAAAGGATTTTTAGATATTTTAAAATATTTTTATTTTTAATAATATATTCAACATTCTCAGATAACAATTTTTTCTTAAGCAGTATAGATGCTAAAGTAAATATTTGTTGTTTTAAAGGAGTTTTAGATATTTATCATGGAAAACAAGCCAAAACAAAAACAAATCAAACACCCTCTCTCACCTTTCTGTTCACTTCGATCCATCTTTAACTCACAAAAAACAAACTCTCTCTTCTTTATAAAGCTGAGTATTGCCAATTTTCTTCACAATAAGAAATGCACTGTGACACATATACTGTATTATGATACAATAAGTCGTGAGCCATCACGTTATAATCTAGCTGCAGCAAGCGCGCACGCTCGAGGGAGGAGCATCCCCGCAACAGAGTGTTCCTCAGCCGGGTGCAGTTTCAATCTCTCCCCCTTAGATCGGAACACTTTGTGCAACTCACAGAGGCGCGGACTGCACAGAGAAATGCCAGTTTCGGAGTTTATTATGGAGCAGTTATTTACATGACCTGCTTCCTTATTATTTGAACTTGAATAAAGCTATAACACATTAAATATAACTGCATTAAATCCAATCAAAATCAAATCACTTTACTGTCACACAACCATATACACAAGAGCAACAGTGGGTGAAAGTCTTGGGTGCAGTTCCGAGCAACATAGCAGTTATGACAGTGATGAGACATATACCAATTTACTCAATTTACATATCTAATATACACATAATTACTCACAACACAATATACAAATAATAATATACAATATACAGTATACAATACACACAATATAGAATACACAGTATATAATAAAAATAGTATATATAAAATATACAGTAGGTTGTATTGTGCTGTATTGACATTCAGGCTGATAGTCAGTTGCCAGTGTGTTGTTAAGAGAAAATAATTTATGACAGTCCGGTGTGAGATATAAGAGTAAGAGTAATAAAGTGCAGTGCTGATGAATTTTGATCATGGGAGATCAAGAATTCAGAAGTCTGATTGCCTGTCATGGAGTCAGCTGGTGCGGGTCCTGATGCTGTGATACCGCCTGCCTGATGGTAGCAGTGAGAGCAGCCCATGGCTCGGGTGGCTGGAGTCTCTGATGATCCTCCGAGCTTTTTCACACACCGCCTGGTATATATGTCCTGGATGGAGGGAAGCTCACCTTCGATAATGTGTCTGGCAGTTCGCACCACCCTTTGCAGGGTTTTACGGTTGAAGGTGGTGCTGTTGCCGTACAGGCAGTGATGCAGCCAGACAGGATGCTCTCTACAGTGCTGGTGTAGAACCGTGTGAGGATGTGGTTCATTCCAAACTTCCTCAGCCATCTCAGGAAGAAGAGGCGCTGATGAGCCTTCTTCACAACGGTCTCAGTGTGGACAGACCATGTGAGTTCCTCTGTGATGTGGACACCAAGGAACTTGAAGCTGCTGACCCTCTCCACCAGTGCTCCATTGATGGTGATGGGGCTGTGTTCTCTGTCTTTTCTCCTGAAGTCCACCTCAAGCTCCTTGATCTTACTGACGTTGAGGGAGAGGTTGTGCTCCTGGCACCAGCGTGTCAGAGTGTGCACCTCCTAAAGATATAACGCCAGGGTGTTTCCTTTAAAGACACTCGACATGCAAGTTTTGCTTCAGCGGAGCGGCAGCTCTGGCTCCGCTTATTCAACAACGAGAAAGCTTCTGTATTTACTTATTTTGTATTTTTGTGTAATTCCCTCATGCTTTGCGATCTACATCACCTGAAGCTGTGAAAGTTTAGAGTGCATCTGGACAGTGATCTGTGCAATCCTTCCTCTCCTCAGTCAGGCACGAGCTGCAGTGCTGCTCTCTTGTGCCATCAGAGTTTCATATGATCTCATGTTACATTAAATGACATCAAACGACTATACGATAACGAAAATGTTTGTAGACAATTTTTTTTTATTGTCGACGTTGTCAATAACATTGACTAATAATTTCAGCCCTAACACAGTGCTACATGCCTATTCACACTTTGAGTATGCCTATTTTCACTATGAGTACAAGTATTAATTCACTACCTGTGGTGATCATCCCCCAGTGGTGATAATGGATCTACACAAAAAGGGTGTTTTCCAGTTTTCAGGTATGTGTATTGTAATCATGTTCACTTCCCAGTTTGTTTTTAAATCTTTTTTTGACATGTTGTTATTGTCATAGTGGAATATGCATGTTGTTTTTTTTCAGTAAGTGACATAGAAGTACCTCCAGAGAACTTTCAAGGGGAGGTCAATCTGGAAACATTCTGGGAAGCATTGTCCAAAGAGATGGTATGGCGAGGATTTGTTGCAAGTATGTACAAACATATAGTGTTTAATACACTATATTGCAAAGAAAACAAAAGAATGCAACAACTGATTATTTTTTAATGCTGTTGTTTTAGGTGCTAGACATAATCCATTTGCAGTTCCACCTACTTATCACTTCTGGGCTCCTTGGATTGGCAAGAACACGTTGTTCAGACACTGAGCTGAACACAGAGTTTGAAAAACTTCATGCTTCAAAGTCTGCATCAGAGAATTACAGTTAAAGAGGAGAGGCTCAAGGAAGAACTTCTAAAACAAAAGGTTGGTTTGTTAGTAGAACTTTTTTATTATTATTATTATTTTTATTAATATGTTTTCTTTACAATGTACTCTATATGCAATAATATTTTTTTGGTAGGTTAATGTCATTAGAAGGTTATGCAAAGAATGTGGTTTGAAGTCCACTGGATCTCGCAATGACCTCCTCGTCAGATTGTCTAATGAATTTTAATCCAGGCAGACATATGACAAAATCTTTAAAAAAATCTGGGGTGCCTCTGGTGATCTTAATTTCTAATACTGTTTTGCTTGGTATTGCCAAAATATGATATTTGATATTGTGGTCAATATATTTCCAATATGTGAACCCTTTTTGGAATGTTGTGTTTTTTTTTTATTATTGAATGTTATTTTTTAAAGTCTTGAATCTTCTGTCTTTTTCCATCCTGTATTAGGAGGCTGGGGAGTGATCATATGCCCATGTTTACAGTCTAAAATGCAGTCTTCGAGCTGAGAGCCCTCAAGACTTTGCTGACTTATTGTTATCATGGAAACATATGCCTAACTTCATAATTTATGACTTTGCATGGGGTCTTGCAACACATACCAATCTAAGGGCACCAGAAAACATTCCCAATTGTCCATATGAAGGACTCTTAGTGGAACCCACTGAAGCAAACATAGAACTGGCCAAGTCTGGGTAATTGAAAGTGTCTGTGTTGGCTGGATGAAAAAAAGAGAGTGAGAGATCCTCATGGACACCCAGTGACAGGTTCTTCTGATCATTACATATTGTCTGACCGTTTTCATGAGGGCAATACCAAAGACAGTAGAGATGTTCTGAGGAAGCTTACCATAGTTCCTCAGCTAGCTGGCAAAGTAAATAGCCAGTAGAGCCGACCGATATGGAATTTTTGAGACCGATACCGATTTTAGAGGGGAAAATTCACCGATTGCCAATATGGTGGCCGATATAGTTAATTTTTGAACTGGAATGGACATTTTCTATGTGGATTGTGCACTGATTTTGCACCGATATGACTATGCAAAGGTATTCAGAAGGCTGCTTTCTTAAACAAATATTTTTATCAAAGAATATTTGACATTATTATTATACATTGTCAACAAATTCTAGAAATGAACACTGAGAAAATAAATCAAAATACAATAAATAGCTAAATAAACATCAGTACTGTATGTTTAGTACCAGTCAATGGCTGACCATTTAAATAAAGTGTAAATTAAAATTATCGCTAAATAAAAATCAGTACTGTATGTTTAGTATCAGTCAATGGCTGACCATTAAAATAAAGAATAAATATAAATAAAATAAATAGCTAAATAAACATCAGTAGTACTGTTTAGTATCAGTCAAATGCTGATTATTTTAATACTGCCAGTCAATTAGGGGCAGGTTGTAAAACAAGAAGCATTTACACCTGCCGATTCAAGAGATAAAGAGCGGCAGCAGTGTTACACCGTATTCTGCCATACAAGTTCAGGGGAAACATTCAACGGTGGAAAACCAGACTTTTAAATATTACATTTTATAAATGCAATGACTGGAATTGTTCAGTTGAATGGAGTACCAAACTGCGAATCCTGAACAAAACAGTTTGGTGAATACATGTTTACACATTAGCTTCCACTCAGCTGACAAGCAATGAAAGTAGCTGCATGATTAGCTAGTTAGCTATAAGCTCGTTGTCACGGAGAGTAAAAGATGGATGTTGTTTATTTACTTTCTAGTATTGTGTCATACCAACTAGGTAACAATGTAGCGTGAAATCAACACTCAACAGACACAATCCACCACCGCACCGTTGTCTGCTGAGCTGCAAAAAGATGCTCTGACAAACTATAGCTGGCTAACATAGCAAACAGATGTGATAAACATGAGTGACATGGTTGTCAGGGACAGGGTTAACATTATATTGAAAAGGGAAAATTATGGGGTCATTGTTTATTAACATTCCAATATGTATTTCACAAACTAGTTAGCAACTTACTGTGAAGACACCACTTAACTCCACACCGCTTAACTCCACACTGTTTGTAGAACCACCATCAGCAGAACCACGTCAGCTCAGCTCTGTAAACAGTGGAGTCAGAGCTCGCTCTGCTGGACAAAATACGTTATGACACCAGTTCTAAAGCATTGTTTTCTGCTTTATAATTTATGTTCTGAAAAAAAGTTCTTATCTGTGCATATCGGTAAACATATACGCTGATACCGATATATCTGTGAAAGGCTAATAATGGCCGATAATATTGGCCGACCGATTTAGCCAGGTTGCAGAGCAACTGTTCTCAAAGTTGAGGAAAAACAACTCTTTTTTTGAACATGTCTCTGCCATCAAAACATCTGTTTCAAATGAGGACCATAATTCACCACTATAATGAAAACAAGAACAATGAAATGGTGTCACATCAAACACCTGTCTGCCAGTAGAGTGTGCTGGGATTGTCTGCCAAGTCATAGGCAATCAGCAATGGTACATGAACGACAGTTTTCATTTTTATGTTTTATTTAATGTCTCAATAGCACATAATGTGCCTTATGAATCGAACCAAAATATTATTATTTATTTATTTATTTTTTGCTTCTCTTATCTGTCTTTAAGCTTGACTGGGTCCTTGAGTACAGACAATCCAGATGAGACTATTGCTGAAGTTGACAACATTCTCCTGAAAAGGAAAGATTTCTGGACTCTGGGTCTCAATGAGCAGTTGGAGGCAACAGTGAGTTGACATACAATAACTTTGAAATAGATGTCAATGACTGTTAACTTTAACAGTTTTCTTAAAACAAATTTTGCAGATTGCAAACAGCTATCTTGAGGTAATTGCATTGGTGGCTAAGGAATGGGAAAGTTTTGGTAAAGCTGCACTTCTCAAATAGCTGGAGACATAATTGTCTAGCTTGTGAACACTCTTGCAATGGTATGTCATGCTGTAGGGAATGGAAGTGTGGACAACTAATGCGTATGTCGTGGTAACCTGGTTACCTCCAAATAATTTGGACCCATTGTTGTCATTTCCAGTAAGGCCAACTGGAGGAACCAATAATTTAAAACCAACTGACTGGAAACCTTTTTATTCAAATATTTATTTTAAAATTATCTCTAGGATTACATTGCATTCAAAGATTGTATTGTCTTCCCTGCTTGGAAGCCAGGACACTGGATGTTGTAAGTTATTTGGAATTTGGTTACTTAATGTAACTTTGCATTGGTGCCTGCAAACTACCTGCATTTTCTTTTCACAATTCAGAATTATAATTTCATGATTCAAACCTTTTAACACTGTATTTCACAGGTCATGAAGCCTAAAGATAGGCAAATGTACTTCCTATATTCAACCAATCCCTATGGGTTGGGTGATGAGCGATATGTGAAAGTTTTCAGGTTGCACAAATAAATATAGATGTGAACATGTTCAAGGTTCGCTGTTCAAGGTTCACTGTTCAAAGTTTGTCATTCAGAGTGTGCCATTCAAGGGTTTAAGAAGCTTGATTAGTGGTTATTTGCATGATGTTCTGATTTTGCATGCTGTGACAATTGTTTCATCCTCTGAAAGACCCAGTTACTGGGGGCTACTGTGTATTTGCATGGATTCAGAGCTTTCATTCTGTGCTGCACAGTGGAACTTTGTATGTTAACAAAATCAGTTTTCATTATTTGTGTATTTTTGTTGCAGTAAGATGACAGCTAAAATTGCACCTGGCACATGGATGCTACTGAAAAACAAGGTTGGTTATAAAGAGGTCTCTAAAGTTGGGACAGCTGCCAAACCCTTACACTTAATAACCTCATGCTTCTCCTTTTTTGGATGCCCCCCAACAGATTGGCTGTGTGGACTGTGGAGTCTTCATGTTGATGATGAGGCAAATCATGTTTTGATATAAATAAACTAATAATTGGTGCGCTTTTTAAGTAATTGTTAAAAAAAGAACAAGGACACAAGCTTTTATATTTATTAAATTGGCAGAGACTTTTATTTAAAGCAAATTACAGTGCATTCAATGTATTGACTGTATCAATTTATGTGTTTCCTGGGAACCCAAAACATTGGCACTACCATCACTCTTGCTCTATCTCTACCAGTTAAAATACAGGAGCTCTGTAGCTCAACTGGAAGATTATGGAACATGCTTAACCTGACATATGTATGATACTGTAAACACATACAGTATTTGCAAAGATTTAATTATTTATTTATTTATTTTTTACTATGCATTTACTTTTTTTTTCTTGAATTTTTTTTGTTGTTTTTCAGTTTGTAGAGCATACTGAAAAACAACAACAACAAAATTCAAGAAAAAGAAAAAAAAGTAAATGCATAGTAAATAATAATAATAATAATAATAATAATAATAATAATAATTAAATCTTTGCACATTGTCTTAGGAGCACCCTTTGATTTTACATCTGTAAGAAATTACCACTTCAAGTAATTTGCCTTCATGCTGTTGTAGCAGTTGATATTTAAAGATTTAAAGAAGTCTTCAAGTGTGGCCTTCCAAATAAAATGAGAAGGTGGACTCTTATTCTTTGGAGAACTTTGGAGTTTTCTCTGAAAGATATCTCCTTATTGCCTTCCAGCCCACACTACATTGCACCCCTCCCCAGCAATTCGAAATTAACCAAAAAATTTATGTTACAGCTCAGAAACCCTTCAGGAGGCACTTCCAAGTGGAGAACAAGCTACGCCCAGCAGCAATGAGGTATGTGTCAAATATAGACACACACACACACATGTTGGTGTGGCTATCCTTGTGAGGACTCTCCATAGACATAATGATTTTTGTACTATACGAGCTATAGATTCTATCCCCTAACCCTACCCCTTAACCTAACCCTCACAAAAAACATTCTGCATTTGTACAGTTTCAAAGAAACTTCGTTTAGTATGTTTTTTTAAGCAATTTTAATTTTGGGGACACTAGAAATGTCCTCATAAACCACACATACCCTTGTAATTACCAGTTTGTAACCTAAAAAAAAAGTCCTCGTAAACTACCCAAACCCGCCCACACACACACACACACACACACACACACACACACACACACACATACACACACACGGTATATATTGCAAATATTAAAACCAAAAATTAAATCTTTCTTTACCATTCTCTACCGAAGGAGCTCCCAGTAATACTAGACATAAAAACAGCTGTGAAATGGCTCCATGCAAACAAACAACTGTTCAGGGGCTCAGTGGAAGAGCCTCTTTTCCTAAAGATGGATGAAGAGGACAAGGAAAAGGCCCTCCACAAACTTCTAGAACAATCAGAACTTTCCAGAGAGCCCTTTACATTTAATTTCCTTTTCAGGGATGACATGGAGTTCTTTCTGTAGGAATGCCATGATAAAACGGGCCTAAGAGTCATTTGTTCTTTTGATAAGTTTTAAGTTGATTATTTGTTGTATAAAGTTTGAGTGTTTCTGTTAAAATTATGCTGATGTTTACAAGTTTTATTATTATTATTTTAGTTCTATTTTCTTATTATTGAAATGTCTTATTAGTTTTTATGTAGAGAAATGCACGTTCCACTTGTTCTAGGCTTTGTATTGAATGTCTATTTTGAATTTTATATGATTAAACACAGTATATTTGACATTAAATGCCCATACTCTGTGTCTTTAAGTACTATTTGTAACAACATGAACATGAAGGAAATAATATTATCTCATTATACAGTCAAATGGGAAATATTTTACAATAAGTTTACATTAGTTAACTGCATTGGTTAAAATGAATATCAATAAGCAATACTTTTTAAAGCATTTGTTAATCTTGGTTAATGCTAATTTCAACATTGATTAATAGATTTTTAAATTCAAAATTTGTATATGTTCTCATTAGTACATGCAATATGAACTAACAAAGAACTATTGTGTTTGTATCCATTAACATTAAACAAGATTAATAAATATGTTTTTAAATTTTGCTCATTGTACATCATGATACCTTATGCATATATGAATTGAAAAGTGACCTTATTTAAAAGTATTGTCGTTAAATATTGTGGATATCAATCCAATCAAAATCCATGCGAAAATAGCTCATATTACATCTAATAAAATAAAATTACGCTTCAAATCTGTAGGTGGTGCTACTCTATTAAGACCATATAGGCTCCCAGTGACTGCCGGCCTGGAGCTGCTTTCCTGAAACTGCTGGTGCTGCGGGTCTGCAGCTGGACATATCTTGCTATCTGTCTCTTTACGTTTAATTTTATGACATTACATTTTTTAGCCAGCAGATGGAGGCAAAAGACCATTTTTGTGTGTAATTTGAGCTAGTTAGTCCGCATCAGTCAGTGTTTACATTCAACAGCACTCAATGATCGCTTCTATTACTACTACACTACTAAAACTAGGACATAGCTTTAAATGGCTTTAAACTAACAACTTCAGAATTAAGGCTCATCACAGCTGAGAGACACAACAGACTGATTAATCTCTTACCGGAGTTTCCACATTGGAGAGAAATTACTGTTCAAAATGTCGGAGGAGATTGCGGTTTCTATCCACAGTATTCCTGCAAGTACATTGTATTTCGCTAGGTGGGCGGAATTTCCGGTTGGCTAGCAGAAGTGCGATTGGCTGGTCAGGCACTGCTTGCTTGCGTGTCATGCGGTTAGATTCTTGCTTTTTAAATATTGTAAGATGTCTTTAAAATTCCCCGGACAATGTGTGCAGTTAATGGTTATCCTAATAATCAAGCAGAACAAAATTTTATCTAAAACAGCATAGTTATGATCAGAAACCAATCTCAAAGCAAAGCGCTCCTGTCCCAGATGCTGCTTCTTCCATCGGCTGCCTACAGAAGGATTGACTTAGAAACATCTGTTTGAAAAAGCTTTGGAATAATTAGTTTGTGTGCTCTTTTCACTTTATTGGCATGAAGTCAACAGTGGGGGTTACTTATATTATCCACTGTTATGGTCCGGCTACGATAGACATCCAGAAACGGAGCGCAATGAATGACATAAACTATAGCATTATTGTGCTAACATGTGTGTACATGTGCTGAAAGTTCATTAGACATTTTGAGAGTTTGTTCATTTCTATACAGCGTTGGCCTTTGTGAATGTTTTACATGTATTGAAATGACATTATTACTAAGTATAAAATGGAACAGTGTTTTACCTGAACTGTCTGTCTGTGACGATGTTTACAACTGTTTTCATGCTGTGATGCTAAATGGATAAATTCTACATTGAAGGACCATAATTATTAGATGAGACATGTACAGTAGTGAGATGTTTTATCACGTTTGAAATTAATTGTATTATGATATTCCTCTTTCCTGCATTTTTTCTGCCTGCAGTTCACTTTCTTTTGAGTGTCTTTTCAGAATGTGCTTGTCTTCCCTTTTTGTACAGTACAGTTTATTGTGTGGCTGCTAGACATCATTATTTCCTACACAACAAAAATAAATTCAATCTATCAACAGGATCAGTTGTTCAGTCAACACTAAAACACTAGCATTTAGGCTAGCATTTAGATATGGAGATTAAGTATGTAAATTGACAGTTATAAAGCTAGATTGAGCTTACTACACATTCATCTCCCGCAAAATAATTTTATTTTATCCAAATACTAATACTTCTAAAGTGATGCTTTTGGGAGGCTTGAACACATCATTTGTTTTGAACCAGCAATGGCAGATTCTGATTCGTGGCATAAGAAAGTAGTTCCATACACAAATGCATTTTTTATGACTTTATTCAGTTTTTCAAATTTTTTTTATTTTATTTACTTGTTCGTTGAACTGTTGAATATAAGCAATATCACACTCGCAATCTTGCTATATGGCCCTAAATCAGCACTGCTATGATTATCTACGGCACTCGACCTGTGGCCTCGTGCCTGCGCCTGAATGACAGCAGCGCTGATGTAGTACTCTTACTCGTGTGATATTGCTTAAATACATATATTAAACTAACACATACTTTGAACTGATACGTTTGGTATTTATAGTTACTTTTATTCTAAGCATACAGCTGGTTAAATTACCAGCATTGTCTTTTTAAAATTATTTCTACTTCTATCAGGAAGACTTGCAGACTTGAGTGAAATTTAAGATGACATTTATTTGATGAATTTAAAACAGAAATGTAATGTCTCTCTTTGGCGAAAGCCCCGTCTGGTGGTCTGAAGAAGTTGTACTCGGAACCATCATATCCTGCCAGAGATAGGAGGCAGGGGCGAGGAGCCTACCCCCGTGCAGGACGGGACTAAACTGGTGATGGTGGGGTGGTGGAGGTTGCCGTGTTAGCACACTGAAACAGCAATGTGATAGATTGTGAGCAGACTTACAAAGCAATGGCTTACATGTGATTGGCTAGGTGTTACCTAGCTAATGGCACGATGATGTACAGCTGCTAGTCTTCCCACTAGAACTATGCTGCGCTTACATTTCCAGGCTCTTTTACTCTGAATAAATAAATAAATACCAACCCCAAGATAAATTTTTGTTATGTTTAATAAATGTATGTCTCTCAAGTAGGATTTATTAGGTATGAACATTTGTAGGAAGACAAAAACTTGAATTAGTATGTTCATAATACTGCATTCTTGGAAAGGCATATATGCTGCTACTACAGTAACAGTTAACAGCTGTGACTGCAACCTGCTAACCTCACTTAAAGAGAAAAAAAATCACATTATTTTCCTCTGTACTTTTTCTTTGAATTAGATGTGGTGGTAACCTTTGAGGTAGAGTGACTCATTACTAAAGATGTTCTTGTTTTTGATTAACTTGAAAGTGCAGACAAAGGAAAAAAAAAAAATCTTGGGACTGCAATGCACCAGACACTTCATAATCATTATAAATTGTCTATAGAGAACACTCTAATTTCAACTTTCCAGTTTATGATATCTCTCCCATATCCCTTTATAGGCAATCAGATTTGAATGAAGTTACAAATTAGTTTTCATCTATAATGTATTCTATATTTTTAATTTATAGGAGGGTTCTGGACAGGCCATTCCAAAAATGATACTGATACTGGCAAACCAGAAGGCAAATAGGACATAAACTTTACAGTCTTTTCCATGATTTCTGTCATTGAAAGGTTTCATTTGATGTATGTTTATCTTAGTGTGTTCTTGTCAAAATATTAATAGAAACTTTTTCTTCCAAAGTCTTCAGCAGGAGAATAACATGACAGATGTGATTTTCAATCTGCTATTCCTCCAAAATAATTTGGTCTCTGGAGCCCAGTAATATGGCAAGGAAAATCCCCTTTGCTAAATCTGTGATCTTAGAACAGTGTGATGAGGAGGAGGGCATGGCCGGGCCGTGAGGGTGCACGGCTGTTGCTGAGCCAGCTTATCAGTGGGAGAGTGAGATAAAAGGGGAGCTGGAGACGCCAGTTCAAGAGAGAGAGAGAGAGACACGCACGGTGGCTGTATGTGTGTGCGTCTTTGTTTTATGTTGTTATAAGTTGAATTTCTGTCATTAAAATTAAGTTGACTGTTCTGCCGGTTCCCGCCTTGACCTTGCCCATTCTTTACCCATTACAAGCTCACTTCTGTGTTCTTTTAAAATAAACAGTCACAAATACTGCAACCTATTAGAAATGATGTAGCTGCATATCAAAAGATTCAATCCGGATTATCCTCTATAGATTGATTTTTGTAGCCTCTGAGAATAATTGAACCACTATATTTTGCTGTTTTTGTTGCTGCAGTTTAAAAAACAAACAAACAAACAAAAAAACAAACAAAAAAAAAAACATTTACACATGTATGCATAACTTACACTTTAATTGTATTAATTAATTAATAAATACTTGGACACCTCCAACGTTTTAGTGCTGTGGTTGGAATTTCCAGGCGGTCCCTTACAAGCGCTAGTTAATGAAAGCCCATCAGAGCATTTTTAGGCATAATTCTCCAGCTAGAATAAGTGTTCACCGTTTGAGTTCAGTGTTTTATGCCTGTATGATAATCATACATTCTTTAACCTAACTGTGCTAATGATATCATTGTAAAATTGTCGGCACAAGAGAGCGTGGGAAGGATAAACTGAATGTCAAACAAATAGCGAGCCAACAACTTCTGGAGATAAGGTAGAAGCTCAGTGTTAGTTTCACATCTTTGGACCTGCCAGCTCCAGTTTCAGTTCTACTCATTGTGGATTATAAGTGCTGGTGTAAGTGTAAATTAAGTTACATTTATAGCGCAGTTTCCAGCGTTTTTATCACGAAACCCGATCTGGATCAGATTTTCTGCCTTATTGAACGGACCTGAGCCCAACTCATTAGAGATCTGTCTCATTTGGCAAGCATTTGTTATAAAATATTTTTTGGATATGTATCTGTCGGGCTTATGTTATTTATAATGAGGTATTTTTTCCATTGTCTTTATTTTAATGTTTTGCACTGAACAATGCAGGAACAAGACAAATGTAGTGCAACAAATTTGGAAAAACAAACAATGAAGCATCTCTGATGAAACAGCATGCAGGAACAGATGTAAAGAAACAGGTATGAAGAACCAGCAGCTAGCATTTTACAGGGCCACACCACACCTGCAATGGCAAATTTATTATGAATACACTTAAACATAAAATAATTTGGAACCCTTTATAAACCACTCCACTAAAGCCCAAATAAATGCCTTACCTGCAGTGAGAAAGGCTCACTAATGCACTTCAATTTAACAATATATTCAGATTAATATTGGTACTGTTGTGTACAGGCGCAAGAATAAAAAGCAAACGCGCAACTAACCGGGAGAGAGAATAAAGCTGCAGAGTTGATCCTGCTTCTTCTCTTGCAAACAAAATGAAAGAGAAGCACTAAATAGTTTACAGGGAAGATAACAAACACAACATCCTCTTTATGAACACCATTTATCAATCAAATACTTAACACGCAGTGCACCAATCACAAGGGAGAGGCACACATGTGCTCAATAATGGAGAATTGAGCAACAGCATTCTCTAATAAGAGGTGCACACTAGTGCTCTCAGTAAGACATGCGCATAGACACTGGCTGCATTCGAAAACGTAGGCAGCTGACTTGCTGCCTAATCAGTTAATAGCTTAACTGACAGTGGTTTTGAATGAATGGAACTCTTATGGAAACTTTTCTCCAGACAGTTTGAAAAGCACCTTATTTTCATCCTGCCTCGATACACAGCCTCCGAAGGCAGCATTTTCCTGGTTTGGATGCAGCTACTGCCAGACATATTAATGATAATAAAAAAAATAATAATAATTACAAAAAACATAAGCCATCTTATTGGTCACTTATAATTATGATGCATGCAACTTTTTTTAAACTCATGGTAATTGAGATGGATACATGCATTTAAAAATTCACTTGTTACAATGGACCATTTAAAAGTAACTAGTGAATTTAAAAATGTGCTTAAATTACAGTACAAGACCTGTACATGTGATTATAGCCTACTGATTAAATTCTAACATAAAATCTTGATGTTGCCTATCATTCATTTTACCCAAGAATTTTACTGCATTAGTCATTCTAAAGAACAGCATGGCAACATGGCTTAAAGTTTGTGGGTAAAACCAAAATGTTAGGATGTATTTAAACATTTGTCATGAGCCTGTTTGTTTATACATTTTACAATTGTAAAATTTTTACTCAAATTTGGTGAATATTTGGTTGTCTTAAAGAATTGCATGTCCACAAATATTAAAACAGCAAATAATGTTTTACAGGGGACATTTAAGGTATAATACAGTTGCCCCCCTACAAGCACCCCCTGCTGCATTTTGAACCAATTGAAGTTTATTGAATTTACAGGACATCCTCTCAGTAATGCATTATAATAGTCTTGAGGTCATGAACGCATAAATTAGTTTTTCAGCATCAGTAATAGAGAGCATGTGTCTTAGCAATATTTCTGAGGTGGAAGAATGCTGTTCTACAAACATTGGAAATTAAATTTTTAAAGAACAGATAGGTATCAAATATTACACCTAAGTTATTCTATGTAGAAAACAATATAACAGTACATCCAGAGTCAAATAATATTTTAGGGGCTGATTTTTAGAGGTTTTTGGTCCAATAATTAGTACCTCTGTTCTGTTGGAATTGAGTAGAAGGAAATTTCTGGCCATCCAATCTTTGATTTAATTGATACACTCTGCTAATTTGTAGAATTGTGAAATTTCGTCAGGTTTAAAAGAAATTTAAAGTTAGTATCGTTGGCATAACAGTGGAAACTTTTTCTACGATTTCTGATAATATCTCCCAGGGGAAGCATATATAAGGAGAAAAGTAGAGGCCCTAAAACTGATCCCTGTGGCACTCCATACTTTTGTTTGATTTGACAACTCCTCGTTTACACAGACAAAGTGGTAGTGGTCTGCTAAATAGGACCTAAACCATGCTAATGCAAGTCCACAAATGCCAACATAATTCTCAAGCCTATTGTAATGGACTCGACATGGCGGCGAAGGTAGAATCCATATGCAAGACGTTACAATTACAGACATTACACTGATTGTAATTACAAAATTACAATCAGCAGACAAATCCAAGACACAAGGCAGAGACGTAATCTTTGAAGCAGGCAAAGTAGTCTTTACACAGGTAATCAGTCCAACCAAGCAAACAGAGCAAAACAGTAATCCAAAATCGGTAATCCAGTAAAGCAGGAACAATGGTCATAAAAAGTAGCTAATAAACAGGCAATGAGAATAACGCTTGGTAAGACAGTGAAACTGGCAATACTTCGCAAAGTAACAATGGAAAAGCATGGCTATTTATATGATGCAAACAGAAAGTCACCATAGAAGAAACGGTACAGTGTCAGTATTCAGGAGAGGGCTCCCTCTGGTGGTCGGCTGAAGGGATACCAGCCTCATTCGTTACACTATTCAAGAGAATGTCGTGATCTATATTGTCGAAGGCAGCACTAAGATCTAAAAGCACTAGAAGATAAATGCAGCCGCGATCAGATGTTAAGAGCAAGTCATTTGAAACTGCAGACTCTGTACTGTAATGGGGCCTAAATCCTGACTGAAATTGTTCATATATACTATATATTATCTGTAGAAATGAACATAGCTGGGAGGACACTACCTTTTCTAGTATTTTCGACAAAAATGGGAGATTTCAAATTGTTCTATAATAAGCCAATTCTCCAAGATCAAGCTGTGGCTTTTTAAAAAGCAATTTGATAACTGCCATTTTAAAGTTTCTTGAGACATATCCTAAGGATGAACCTGCAAAAAAATAAAATAAATAAACATAAATTGATTCCTACATGAAATGGGAATCGCTAGTTCTGATCCTAATCAGTCACCAGAAAATACTGGACACAGCTTGATAGCTGATATGTTGTCAGGGAAAATATTATGTTTTTGCTATACTACTTAAATAAAACTTTCCATAAAATTGCTTGGGTAGTGTAAAGCAGCATGATTTAAAAACTAGCAAATCCAGAAATGTGGTCCAAGCGTGCTTTCACACTTAGGTCGTTTGCTTGGTCTAAACCTGGATTCGTTTCCTCCCCTCCCTCTCCCTCTCCCTCTCGTATTTGTCTGCCACAGATGTACTGAATGTGCAAAGATGTGAAAAATGTGAGCTATTCTTTGTAGGCAATTTATTTGACAGACAAGCAGGTATAAGAAATGCATTATCACAGTAATTGCGATCAGGAGCATGCAAAGGCACAAATTATATGCCATCAACAGCGGTTCACTCCCCCCGATTTAGGATGTTTGCGCTCATTTCAGCAGTGAACCGTACTGCAGTTCACATGAACCGTACCCCAGACCATCTTTTTAAGCGGACTTGGGCGTGGTTTGCATGTGCGCACCCGAATTCGGAAAACAGTGTCCAAACAAACCAAACTTTGACGTCAAATGAACCCAGGTGCACACCAAAAGAGCTAGTGTGAAAGCACCCTATTACACTAATATCTAGTTTTTTTGTAGCAACATTACCGCCCAAAATTGTAAATGTGTGTCAATTTTAAATCTTCAAAAACCTAGGCACACACTCATTTTTACCCAAAAATCAGAGCCGGCCCAAGGCATAAGCGAACTAAGCGGCTGCTTAGGGCCCCCGTGGCCATCAGGAGCCCCCCAAGAGCATATTTTTATATATTATGTCAATGGACAATAGTAATTATACAAAAACGCAATATTAAATGCAGTATTATGTTAATGGGCTGCAGGATGCAAGCACAGTCAGACAGTCAGTTGATTGAAGAGGCAGCAGCATTGCAGCAAAACAGAATATATCCCTCTGGTGCAGAGAAAAGGAAAAAGAAGAAAACAGAGGAGGTAGGGCTGCACGATTATAGCAAAAATCATAATTGTCGATTATTGCCCTTGATATTGTAATCGTGATTATTAATGTCGATTAAAATATTAAATTACTGTGATGTCGCAAAGTAGCAGATTTCAATGGTGGATATGAGCTGCGCTCCAGTTTCTTTTAAGCATCTTTTAAGCATTAAATATTGTAATAATGTTTGTTAATGTTAGGCCAAATAAAACTTATTTTAAATGGATATCAATGGTATAAAATAAATGTAATTATTGCTTAATTACTGCTTAAATTATTAGTCCACGTACAGTAAATAATATGACATATTAAATTTTCAAACTTATTAACAGCCAATTTAAATTGACCAAGTTACTGCATTCAGTAAGCCCTTTGGTGGTGAGACAGGGGACCATTCATCCCATTAGATCTTCAGTGGTGATCTTGTTCATGTTTTGGCCTCAGTGGTTGCACTTTGGAAATTAAAAACAGTCATTTGCTATCGGAGTTTGTGCGATTCGTGAAAATGTTACCAGTATACCAGCTGCGTGGCAAATGGGTCTTATTAGAGCATACGCGATAACAATGACGGTGATTCCTGAAATATGCTATTCATGCCATATTCTTTATGTTCACTACACCTCCGAATCACACTTAGAACAGTTAAGCTGAATTACTTTTATTGTTGCTATTTTGTACAAATCAAATTCACATTGGCCTACTTATTAATATGACAAAACAAAACTGTTATTAACTTTTTATAAATTGTACACAGAAATCGAGGAACGCAACAAACTCTCCCATTACAATGACTGCTGTCACTCACTGCAGGTTTACACTCTTTGAGACCTACATTTCGACGCGAGCTCAATAATGCTCAGCACAAAGTTCTGCACTCTCACGAATGCTCTCATTAAAAACAAAGCTGTCTAATCAGCATAATAAATCAGTTATTTACACCGCGTCTGTGCCTTGATAGAACAGGATTGTTTTAGTTTTGTCGTGTTGCTTATTTGCAGTGTATTTAACATCTACATTCAAAGCGAGCTGTGCAATATGCAATGAATCCAAAATAATTCCAAAGTGCTTTTCGCTCTTGTTCTACAGCTTCTTTTCAAGTGTCAGGTGATGTTTCTTCAGAATTAATTTTCGTGTGCCACGCGAACAGAACTAGAACATAAAGCAAGCATCTGGGCATTCAGATGGTTTAAAACTTGCGCATTAGGATCAGTTGTCATTACTGATAGGACGGAGGATTAAATTAAGCGGCTCTGATTGGTCATTGTCATTTCATTGCTCAACGGACATGTTAGTTATTGGTTAGAATACTCAACCGCTGCAAAAACACATTGTAAACAGAAACCATTGAAGCAACACAAGCAGACTTAAATTGAACGCTGTAATCGTCAGTTTTCATGAGTACATAATCGAGGCAGCCATAATCGTAATCGCGATTAGTTTTTCGATTAAATGTGCAGCCCTACGAGGAGGAGATAAAACAGCAAGGTAGCTAGGCTATGTTGAGAGCTAACGTTAGCTGGCTAGTTAGTTAACATAGCCTAGGTAGCATATCTTCTTGTTTTAGGAAAGTTCACATTTGATTAAACATCCGTAAATAGCCTTGACATCTTAATAAATTATAATACAACATATTACTTAGCTAGTTTTGGATTAAAGTTTTTGTCTTCTGTGTAAAAATAACTTGTTTCTGGGTATATATTTTTGTAATAAAAATAAGCTTCTGTTCCATAAACTTGGTACTGATAACAGCTTAACATTATTTACATTAGCCTACCATTTTGGGGGCTATTATATTCCAATATCATTATGCCTCAGTTAGCTAGTTATAGATTTAGAGTTATTGTTTTAGGTGTACAAATGGCTTGCTGCCGTGTATAATAATTTATGTAGTTAAAATAACATTATGTTCCATCAACTTTGTACTCTTATGAAACTTCCCTAGGAGCACTGTTGAAATATTTTGGAGGTGGGGCACAACCAATGCCACCTGTCCCAAGTGCCAGTGCTACAGCTGATGATGATACAGCAGGTGAGTTTTCAACAATCCCAGATTAATATATTTATATGGATAAACCATGCCTTTTGTGAGAACTTTTTTGTTTTGTTTTTGACAGACTGTTGCATTACCTTCTAATGTGACACCTAACATGGCTAGCTTTTATTATTATTATTATTATTATTATTATTATTATTATTATTATTATTTTCATCAGGTCCATCCTCTGCAGGCGAGGAGCACTTACCAGCACCTGCATGCACTGATCCTACTGTTCCTTCCATGTCTGTTTCAACCTCAGCGGATGTGGCAGGTAAGTTAATAGCACAGCAGCCTTTGTATTTGCTCAGTTTACTGTAAAATATCCTGAGATTAATATTTCTAATTATAATTATTAACGTAATTTCCTTATAGGTCCTTCTACTTCTTGTGG
Source organism: Myxocyprinus asiaticus (assembly GCF_019703515.2). Taxonomy (NCBI): domain Eukaryota; kingdom Metazoa; phylum Chordata; class Actinopteri; order Cypriniformes; family Catostomidae; genus Myxocyprinus; species Myxocyprinus asiaticus. The sequence continues at coordinate 17,984,462 of NC_059356.1, read as the reverse complement.
GTTTGCTACTGTTACAATTAAAAACCGTAGAAGGGTAAAAACATGCCAGGCAGACATTGGTATGATGTAAGCAACACAGCTACAACTAATAAAATTGATAATGGGTGTGTTAGAGTGTGAATAATCAAGCATTGACTATAGTCAATCATATTAGCGGTACCAAGGGGCCCCCAAAATCAAATTCTGCTTAGGGCCCCAAAAAGGCTTGGGCTGGCCATGCCATAAATGTAGCCATTTTTTTTTACATTTACCAATCCAGATAACTCTACAATTTCAGTCTTCATATGGCCAGACCATTAGAGGAGCTTCACTATATTTATGTTCTCCAATGAGTGAGTGAAAGCACTCTTGGGGAGAGCAGCAACATACTGCCAGAATAAAAAAATAAAAAATAAATAAATAAAAAAAATGTGCTGACACTGTGGGCAAAACACAGGTGCATTCATTATACTGTAAGTACCCCACTGTTAGTCCTCTGGTATATTATTCATTACATGCATTCTCCACACAGTGCAGTGACAGGGTGGGGAGAGTCCACACTGCAAATGGATGAGCACAGAACATATCAGCCCACACCATCATCATTAATATTTCAGTAAAGGTGAAAAGTAAATCATCACAGTTCAAGGCCAACTGTGAATGACCCTTTTTTATTTTTTATTTTTCTTTTCTTTTTTTTTTTTTTGCTATGCTAGAGGAGAAACTGTCCTCTCCTTGTCATTTGCATGCAGTTTAATTGAGAGTGTTACCTTTAAATACAGGTTTTCTTTATAAAATAATTAAAGAGGCCACACTTTTGTAGCATTATGTTAATGAAATCCTTTTAATAATGCTAGTCAAGGTTTCTTGCAGTTGTGATTTAGTTTTGCATAGACAATTTCCATCCTATTTCTGAACCTCAAGCTGTTTTTCTAATGTACCTTTAATACCTCTGTATATAAACAAACTCTGTTGGTTGTTTAACTGGCATAGTTCACACTACAATTGGAAGGGCCACGTTTCTAAATACTGAATAAGTGTTCTTATGTATAGTATAAACATTGGATTTAGCTCACTTGTAAATATATGTTAATGTATTCATTCGATGTTATAAACCATGACAATTTCTAAACAACTAGCTTTTGCAGCCTACACTGCATCCTAACCAGACATTATGTGAGAAACAACAAGTGATAAAAGCTATCTTTTCTATGTAAATCTGAATTTTTGTCTCAGATTTAACCAGCCAAGATTGCAATAAAAGTTGCTTGGTCCATTTCTGCAGCAATGCATTATATAGTCCCACCCACAGAGAAATATTATTGGTTCAAATTCCACATGACAGCTAATTAATCATCAAATATGTTCTGATTAGGCATATGTGTGTCACATTGTTTAAAATTTTTGCTTTCAGTGAAGACAGATGAATGAAAGGATGACGAAAACTTTGCAAATTATACTTTGGCCCCTTTTGCCCGATCTGTAATCTAACCTTGCAGTTATGTTGTTAGAGCATCTTTTATACCATATGGAAGACATATCTCCATCCAAATATCAGTAAACAAATGCTTTAAGGAAATTAAGATATATTTCTAGTCTAATCATATTGTGCTTAATAAGGACACAGTATTAGTTTTACTGAATGGTCTGGATGAATTGAGAGGAAGCTTTGAGATGCCTATATTGTACTTTTAACTCTTATTTTAAAATAGAAAGGAAAATCGTTTTCCATTACATATACTCTTTGAAGAAAATGGAAAGTTCCTCTTTTGAAAACGTCATGGTTACTGGTGTAATCTCTGTTCCCTGATGGAGGGAACGAGACGTTGGTGTCGATGTAGTGACACTAGGGGTCACTCTTGGGAGCCCGAGACACCTCTGGTCTTTGATAAAAGGCCAATTAAAATTGGCGAGTGGTATTTGCATGCCACTCCCCCGAACATACGGGTATAAAAGGAGCTGGTATGCAACCACTCATTCAGGTTTTACGCTGAGGAGCCGATATAAGGTCCGGCCATTTCAGCGGGTAGTTCAGCGTTGTGGCAGGAGGGACCAACGTCTCGTTCCCTCCATCAGGGAACGGAGGTTACACCAGTAACCATGACGTTCCGTATCTGTCACTCACTCGACGTTGGTGTCGATGTAGTGACACTAGGGGTCCCTATACAAAACGCCACAAGGCTGAACTGTGTTACGTGAACTGGCGGTGTGTGGTGGGCAGACTTGCTGTGTGCCTCATAGCCAGCACACCAGGTCAACACGTAACCTCCCCCAACACAGTTATGAGTGTCGAACGGCCCTTTTTGGGGACAAGTCGACTACCCAGAGATAGAGACAGGCTTTACCCAGTCGTGGCCTCTTTCCCCTTCTCTTTTTCTACTCCCTAAAAAAGAAGGGGGATTATCCGACTGGGCCGCCAGGTCTAGTCGGGGGGTATCCCTCCCAAGGGGAGGACACCGTGGAGACCACACCTCGCCCCAAGAGAGGGGGGGATATTTAAGTGGAAGAATACATCACATGGTCTTTCCAACCATGTGGAGAGCCTTCAAGGTAGATCCTGCCCAATGGGGGAGGAGTTACTACAACATGGAGACTGGGGCACAGGGGCTCTGCCCAAGGAAGACGCAGTTTGCCAGCAGGGAAATTAATTAGTGGAAGATATAGATCGCATGGGGTTAGCCTTACAGGGAACCGCCACATGCGGAGCACCTACCCCAGAACCGGGCTCTTAGTTAGCGCGTGTACTGGGCCGGCAGCGAGTCTCTCCGAAAACTCGACTGCCACAGGGCTCGGAGGATGTCAACCAGGGAACAACTTTTGTAAACACTACTGGGAATTAACAGCGCACGTCTTCAGCTCAAAAGGAGGTGGAAGGCGCTATGTGCAAGCGATACACCCTGCTGGCTATCCCGGGCTTATCCGCTTGTGTTGCGTGCCACTACCTGGGACGAAACCGGTTCCACCCGGAGGTTGTAGAACCTTGCAAAGGTGTTGGGTGTTGCCCAGCCCGCTGCTCTGCAAATGTCTGTTAGAGAGGCACCTCTGGCCAGGGCCCAAGAAACCGCTACACCATGGGTAGAATGGGCTCGTAGCCCTACCGGAGGCGGCATGTCTTGGGCGAGATATGCCATAGATATGGCATTAACAAGCCAGTGAGCGATCCTCTGCTTGGAGACAGCGCTTCCTTTCCGCTGTGCACCAAAGCAGACAAAGAGCTGCTCAGAAAGTCTAAAGCTCTATGTGCGATCCAAATAGATGCGCAAAGCGCGCACCGGACACAGCAATGCCAGGGCTGGGTCTGCCTCCTCCTGGGGCAGCACTTGCAGGTTCACCACCTGGTCCCTAAAAGGAGTGGTGGGAACCTTGGGCACATAGCCCGGTTGGGGTCTCAGGATCACGTGAGAATAGCCCGGACCGAACTCCAGGCACGTTTCGCTGACAGAGAACCCTCTTGATGGAAGTGAGTGCAGTCAGGAGGGCAGTCTTCAGGGAGAGTGCCTTAAGCTCGACTGACTGCAAAGGCTCAAAGGGGGCTCTCTGTAGGCCCTGAAGAACTACGGAGAGATCCCATGAGGGAACGAGGGGCGGTCTGGAGGGATTCAGCCTCCTAGCGCCTCTTAGGAACCTGATGATCAGGTCGTGCTTCCCTAAGGACTTACCATCAACTGCGTCGTGGTGTGCTGCTATGGCAGCAACGTACACCTTCAAGGTGGAAGGGGACAGCCTCCCTTCCAACCTCTCCTGCAGGAAGGAAAGCACTGATCTGACTGCGCATCTCTGGGGGTCTTTGTGTTGAGAAGAACACCACTTAGCGAACAGACGCCACTTCAAGGCATACAGGTGCCTCGTAGAGGGGGCCCTAGCCTGAGTGATCGTGTCTACCACTGCGGGTGGTAGGCCACCTAGGTCTTCCGTGTCCCGTCCAGGGACCAGACATGGAGATTCCAGAAGGTTCTTCCTCAGGGGAATTTGCCAGGGGGGAGCTGTCGCGAGGAGCGTGAGGTCCGAGAACCATGTCTGGGTGGGCCAGTAGGGTGCTACCAGGACGACCTGCTCCTCGTCCTCCCTGACCTTGCACAGAGTCTGTGCAAGTAGGCTCACTGGGGGAAACGCGTATTTGCGAATGCCAGGGGGCCAGCTGTGTGCCAGCATGTCTATGCTGAGGGGAGCCTCGATGAGGGCGTACCAGAGCGGGCAGTGGGAGGATTCTTGGGAGGCGAACAGGTCCACCTGTGCCTGACCGAATCGACTCCAAATCAGCTGGACCACCTGGGGGTGGAGTCTCCACTCTCCCCTGTGGGAAACCTGCCATGACAGTGCGTCCGCTGTAGCGTTGAGGTTGCCTGGGATATGAGTGGCTCGCAGCGACTTGAGGTGCTGCTGACTCCGGAGGAGGAGACGGCGGGTGAGTTGTGACATACAGCGAGAGTGCAGACCGCCTTGGCGGTTGACATATGCTACCGCTGTCTGTCCGAACTAGCACGTGCTTGCCCTGGATCAACGGCCGGAACCTCCGCAGGGCGAGCAGAATTGCCAGTAACTCGAGGCAGTTGATGTGCCAACGCAGCCGCGGACCCGTCCAGAGGCCGGTGGCTGCGTGCCCGTTGCAAACAGCGCCTCAGCCCATTTTGGAGGCGTCTGTCATGACCATGACGCGCCTGGAGACCAGTTCTAGGGGAACACCTGCTCGAAGAAACGAGAGGTCGGTCCAAGGGCTGAAAAGACGGTGACAGACCGACATAATGGCCATGCGGTGTGTCCCGTGGCGCCATGCCCGTCTCGGGACTCGAGTCTGGAGCCAGTGCTGAAGCGGCCTCATATGCATCAACCCGAGCGGGGTGGCCACCGCCAAGGATGCCATATGCCCCAGGAGCCTCTGAAAAAGTTTCAGTGGAACCGCTGTTTTCTGTTTGAACGCCTTCAAACAGGTCAGCACCGACTGGGCGCGCTCGTTCGTAAGGCGCGCCGTCAGGGAGACTGAGTCAAACTCCAAACCGAGAAAAGAGATGCTCTGAACCGGGAGGAGCTTGCTCTTTTCCCAGTTGACCCAAAGCCCTAGTCGGCTGAGGTGCAAGAGCACCAGGTCCCTGTGTGCGCATAACACGTCTCGAGAGTGAGCTAAGATTAGCCAGTCGTCGAGATAGTTGAGAAAGCGAATGCCCACCTCCCTTAACGGGGCAAGGGCAGCCTCTGCAATCTTCATAAAGACGCGAGGATACAGGGACAGGCCGAAAGGGAGGACTTTGTACTGATACGCCCGACCCTCGAACGCGAACTGCAGGAAGGGTTTGTGTCGAGGAAGGATCGAGACGTGAAAGTACGCGTCCTTCAGGTCTACCGCCGCGAACCAATCCTGATGCCGGACGCTCGCTAAAATGCGTCTTTGCATCAGCATCTTGAACGGGAGTCTGTGTAAAGCCCGGTTCAGTACTCGCAGGTCCAAGATTGGCCGCAACCCACTGCCTTTCTTTGGTACGATGAAGTAGGGGCTGTAAAACCCTTTCTTCATCTCGGCTGGAGGGACAGGTTCTATCGCGCCCTTCCATAGGAGGGTAGCGATTTCTGCATGCAGGGTAACAGCGTTTTCACCCTTGACGAAGGTGAAGTGAATACCGCTGAACCTGGGCGGGCGCCTGGCGAACTGAATCGCGTAGCCGAGTCGGACGGTCCGGATCAACCACCGCGATGGATTGGGAAGCGCAAGTCATGTGTCCAAATTCCGTGTGAGGGGAACCAAGGGGACAACGTCGTCGGACGTACCAGCAGGTGGGGCCTCGCGGCGGGGCGGAGCGCGAGCTGCCACAGCACGTCGTGGCCGTGCTGAGTCTAGGGACATCTCTAGACTAGCTGAGTTTAGGCAACAAAAGATTTTCCACCCGGCCCTCCACCGGGGGATGGAGTGGTCTTTCTACCAGCTCCAGGTGAGTGGGTTCCCTCGTCCCTGGGTTGCCCGTCTCAGGGGCGCTTCGGTGCCGGCTGTGAGACAGGTGGCGTCGGCTTCCTGCGGTGGGCTCCACGCCGGGGCTGCCCGGGGACGCCCTTGGCGACGAGCAGATGGGGTGCAGGGTCTTGAGCCGCGCTGGGGCAGGATGTGCCGGATTGCCTCCGTCTGCTGCTTTACCGTCGAGAACTGCTGGGCAAAGTCCTCAACGGTGTCGCCAAATAGGCCCGCCTGGGAAATGGGGCAGCAAGGAACCATGTCTTGTTGGCCTCGCCCATCTCGACCAGGTTGAGCCACAGGTGGCGCTCCTGGACCACTAGTGTGGCCATCGTCCGCCCGAGAGACCGCGCCGTGACCTTAGTCGCCCGGAGGGCGAGGTCGGTCGCCGAGCGCAGTTCCTGCATCAAATCTGGGGCGGAACTACCCTCGTGCAGTTCTTTCAGTGCCTTGGCTTGGTGGACCTGCAGGAGAGCCATGGCGTGCAGGGCAGAGGCGGCTTGTACTGCAGCGCTGTAGGCCTTGGCCGTTTGGGATGACGTGAGCGTACAGGGCTTGGAGGGGAGCTTAGGGCATCCACTCCAGGTGGCGGCGCTCTGCAGGCATAACTGCACCACGAGCGCCTTATCCACCGGGGGAATCGCCGTATAGCCCCTGGCCGCCTCGCCATCGAGGGTAGTGAGAGCGGGGGAACTGTGGAGTCAGGGTCAGGCAGTAAAAGGTGCCTCCCACGATTTCGTCAGCTCCTCATGCACCTCCGGGAAGAATGGCACTGGAGCGGGGAGCAGCTGGTCTGAGGAAAACATGTCCGTCATTTCGGCATCGGCCTGTAACTGGGCGACCGTCCCCGAAGGGGGAAGCCCAGCTGAGGCTTCTGCGTCCGACTGGACAAGCCCGCTTTCCGATGCTGCGCTCGAGAGCTCATCATCTTCACGGGCCTCGAACAAAAAGCCAGACTCGCCGTGCGACGAGCCGGCGAACTCATCCGGAAGCCCGATTAGGGCAGACGAGCGTGCTGGGGAATGGGAGGTCCACGGGGGGATACCTGGTGGAGGCGATCCCATTGAGGTCCCCAAATTGCCCCCAGCGCCAGCCGTGCTGACCTCAAACCCGTAGGTAGGAGGACCAAGGCGGGGAGCCGCTGGGGTGGCTTGCTTCCTTACGAAAGCAAGCCGCGACCGCAACGTTGCCATGGTCATGTTCTCGCAGTGAGAACATGAACCATTCATAAACGCTGCCTCCGTGTGGGTCGCGCCCAGACACGAAAGACAGCGATCATGACCATCCGAAGTTGAGAGAAAACGACCGCAACCAGGAATAACACACGAATGGAAAGGCATCTTTAGAAAGATGCGTCTTTAAAAAAGACGCATCTTGTGCGCTCTTTTAGAGAAATATACTCTTTTAGAGGGGAAAAACGCTCTTTTAGAAAATATACTCTCTAGTTTTTCTGCCGAAGCACCCAGGGGCATTCTCTGCAGTGCACCAGTGCAGAGGAGGGAGAAGCCGCTGAAATGCGCCATCAGATCCAGCAGAGGTGAATGAACAGTGCTATTCAGCTCAATGAGCATGACCGTTCGGCTCCGAAGAGAAAATCTAAATGAGTGGTTGCATACCAGCTCCTTTTATACCCGTATGTTCGGGGGAGTGGCATGCAAATACCACTCGCCAATTTTCATTGGCCTTTTATCAAAGACCAGAGGTGTCTCGGGCTCCCAAGAGTGACCCCTAGTGTCACTACATCGACACCAACGTCGAGTGAGTTACAGATAGGGAACCTTTAACTTTCTTTATTGATAAATTACTGTCTGACAAACAAAATGCTGGTTGTCGGTACTAATGTCAATCAGAATGTTTATGCATATGTAACAGAAGACTCTAACCGAATCTCTAACCGAATCTGCTGGAAATTGGTGGGTGTAAGTAAATCTGACAACAAATAATAGTTTCATAAGCATTTTATATCCAGCCTAGCATTTAATGGAAACTGTGTTTCAGAGGCAGACAGCAGGCCACATCATTGAAGCAAGAGTTGCTGGAGGAGAGAGTGCACTGAATCACTCCAGGGGGATCACTGCACAAGAGCAGCCCTTTACTCTCTGAACAGCACAGAAAACAAGGGATGCTAGATCCACCCAACATAAAGGAGAATAAATTGAGGACGTATCAATCCCATGGCAAGCCCAGCAAAGAGCAAAGCTTGCAGCTCAGGAAAGGAGCTCATCAACCACTGAGATTTTACACTACTTTCGGAAAAAAAGGACATGCTTTAAGTAAAAAGATCAAATGGATTTTGGAAGTATGTTGCAGGCTAGTGCTACACAAGCAAAGCCTTGCTTTTTAATATTGAGAGGGTACAGTAACGTAGGAGTAATGACTGAAGATCAGTCATTAAACTCTACTTGGCGCAATCTGATAGGTTATTTGAATTTATCTGTTAGCCAGTTGGCTCGCTCACATGTGATGTGTTTATCCAATCGGCTTGCATGCTTAGAATCTCATAGGTCCTTTGACTTGTAATCTGTTAGCCAATCAACTTGCACATTCTCTTTTTGTCTAACATTTTAATTGCTTCACTGGCCACTGCCTGCACCTCGGACCTAGGACGGACTTCACCGGAAATGAACTGCCATAAGCTTCCAGCCAGACTGCGTGGCACACCTCACTGAACTCTGCCTGCATCATCTTGGTCATAGGATGGACAAAACTCTCTTAAAATGGAATACATAGACAATAAATGAATGCCAAATAAATCCTTTTTCAGCCAAATTAAAAAGGATACTGCATCTTTGTGCACTTCCGCAATCCATTCTGGATAGACTTCAAAGACACTTACTCATTAATCTTAAAGTTCTATCAATATCCTTTAGTTTTAAGCACTGCTTACCAACATCTGCTCAGTTCACTCAAATAATACATGACTTGTAATACACATAGAAAACTAAAACTGACATTATTTGCATGCTGTATAGCCAGAGGGGAACCGGCTGAGCCTGGTTTCTACCAAGGTTTTTCTCTCTCTCTCCCTCTCTCGTTGGATTGTGGGTAGTGGGAAGAGTTAAATGTTTGGAGCATGTTTTCAGAGATTTTCCTCTCTTTTCCTTTTCTCTTTATTTAGAAGTAGTAAAAGAGATTTAACTTAGTATATTAGTAATTTGTGTGCTGACTGCGGTCAGCAAACCTTGAAAATGGGGTGGAGATTTCTCACGTTTGACTCTTAGACATGGATTTAAATGTACACCTGATGACTCTACATCTGTAGAAGATGTGCTGATTGCAGTCAGTGAACAGGTTGGTGGGTTAAACAATAAGTCAGCATCAAGAATGAATAAAGCTGTTGTTTTTCTTGCCGATGCTCCGATGGTGGATTAATTAACTGAATGCAGAATTATGATAAACGCCATGTTTGTACCAGTTTTAACGCTACTAAGTCCATCACAGAAAATTGTGCTTTCTAAAGTTCCTCCTTTCGTCAAGAATGAAACCCTTCAAGGTGTTCTTGAAAGATATGGTAAATTAACTGCACCAATTAAGATGATTCCATTAGGTTTGAGAAATTCTGATATCAAACCTGTCATGTCTTTTCAGCGATATACCATACATACATGATACTGAATGCGCAACAAGATCCGCTTAGCTTGGCCGTAAAACTAACAAATGAGGGCAAAGATTATACAATCTTTATTAGCTCAGATCAGATGCGATGTTTCTTGTGCAGTGGACAGGGTGATGTTAGACAAACTTGTACAAATAAACAAGCTGACAAGCTGTCCGATTTACAAGAAAATGAACAAGATGCCAGTCAAAATAGTGATCCTGTTCCCGTAGCCACTGGAGTTGCACAAACAACGTCTGAAGAGCAAATGAATGCAAATGGAAACTCAGGAAAGTGTGATAATGTTGAGGTGAAAGTAAACCAAGCACCTAGTAGTGAAGAAAACCTCATTTCGACAGCAAAAAATGATGACAAATGATTGGAAAAAGAACTGACAGTAACAGATGATAATGAAGAGGTAGACAGTGTAAGTAAAGTAACTAATGAAATTTAGTCAGATGTCTACTATGAGTTCAGAATATGTTCAATCTAAAAACGATTCGGACAATGATCTTGAGATTATAGAGAGTTTATCTGACATAGATTATGCTGATTCTTTTGAAAGAACAGAATTACTTAGCTATAAACTGTACACAGTAAAGCAAATTAGTGATTTTCTAGATGAAACTAAAGAAGCTTGCAAACCACAAATTGATGTTTTTTTTCCCTGATTTGAAACGGTTTTGGTGTCCTGCAAAACTGCAATGAAAAAAACAACTTTAGAAGAACTTAGCAGACAGAAGCGCTATTGCCTTAAAAAATAATAACTAAGGTGAAAAGCATGATAAATCGCAATGTTAAGAAGGTTTGAATATTTCAGAATGGGGGATAAAAGAACATATAGATTGCATTTTGATACTGTTATTTGTTCTTTCAATAGCTACTACAACGGCGTCCTTAAATATTGGATCTTTGAATATCAATGGATGTCGTAGTGCAAAAAAAAAAAAAAAAAAAAAAGTTTGCTTTATTCAACTTTTTATCCTTGAAAAAACTACTGTAATTTTCTTACAAGAAACACATACAGATATAAATAATCATGTACAATGGCTAAATGAATGGGGAGGCCAAGCCTTTCTCAGCCATGGTTCAAATGTTAGTGCTGGAGTAGCTGTTCTTATTTCATCAGATTTACAAGTCTAACATTTTACGGTTGAAGAAATTATACCTAGCAGAATTCAGAGAGTAGAGATTCATCTCCATTAATTAAATTTTTCTTTTATTAATATTTATGCTCCAAATGATGGTATAGAAAGAAGTTCCTTTTTCAAAAAAATTAAAAGAGGTTATCACAGAAGTTTCTTATGATAGAATAGTAATTTTAGCTGGTGATTTTAATTGCACTCTTGATCATACTATTGATAGAAATCATCCTGAACCTTTTCCTAACTCAGCAGTATCTCTTAAAGCAGTTGTTCAGTATCATAATCTTGTGGATGTGTGGAGAGAGGCATTTCCTAGAAATAGACATGGTTAAAAATGAATTCTAATACAATTTCCAGTGCATGGCTTGATAGGATTTATGTTCAGATGAACAATAGAAGATTTTTTAATAGTTACATTTCTCCAACATCACTTTCTGACCATCACTATATTGCTGTTACTGTAACTACCACACAGAGCACTTCTTATCACAATTGTTGGTGGTTTAATAATAGATTATTACAGGACAACTCTTTTGCACACTTTTTCACTCTGTTTTGGGGGGAGTGGAGAGAGAGAAAGCCACGTTATAAAACTTTAAGCCAGTGGTGGGACATCGGCAAAGCACAGATTCAGTTTTTTTGTCAACAATATAACAAAAATCGCACAACTGAATTGAAAGAGAAGGTCCATTTTTTGGAACAACAAATTCTCAAGCTGAGCAGCTCCATCAGTGAGGGTGAAGAAACAGAAACTGTGAAAATGCTTGAAAAAAACAACAACTTCTAAAGAATTTGTATGAAGAGAGGAATCATAGTGCAGCTGTATGTGGAAAATATCTTCAGCTAAACAGTATGGATTCTTCAACAACCCTTTTCTTCTCATTGGAAAATAATGTTAGAGAAAAGAAGTCCATAAGTTACCTCAAACTACCAAATGGAAAAGAAACAACTGAAAAAAAAAAGAAATAATTTTTTCTTATATATTTTTATATTTTTATGAAGATTTGTAAAGCACAAAACCATGTAACCCAGAAGCAACTTATCAGCTTTTAGATGGACTTCCACATCTTAGAAAGCAAGATAAAGCTGAATTAGAGAAACATCTTGGTTACTGTCATGACCTCCATTCCCTGATGGAGGGAAAGATATGTTGTGTCGATGTAGTGACACTAGGGGTCGATCTTGAGAGCCCGAGACACCTTCAGATCTTTGAGAATAGGCCAATGAGAATTGGCGAGTAGAATTTGCATGCCACTCCCCCCGACATAGGGGTATAAAAGGGAGGCTGGAATGCGGTTTCATTCAGGTTTTTGCACTGAGGAGCCAAGACAAGGTCCCGGCCATTACAACGGTGTAGTTCAGCCTGTGGCAAGAGGGACACAACGTCTCTCCTTGTGGAGTGTGCTTGAACCCGCAAGGGGGCGGGCACGGACTGGGTTTGGTAGGCTAAAGCGATGGCGTCCACGATCCAGTGGGAAAGCCTCTGTTTGGAGACAGCGTTCCCTTTCCACTGTCCGCCAAAGCAGACAAAGAGCTGCTCAGAGCATCTAAAGCTCTGCGTGTGATCCAAGTAGATGTGCAAAGCACGCACCAGACACAGCAACAATAAGGCTGGGTCTGCCTCCTCCGGGGGCAGCGCTTGCAGGCTCACCACCTGATCCCTAAAAGGGGTCGTGGGAACCTTGGGCACATAGCCCGGTCGGGGTCTCAGGATCACGTGAGAGTCTTCCGGACCGAACTTTAGGCACTCTTCGCTGACAGAGAATGCTTGCAGGTCCCCGACCCTCTTGATGGAAATGAGCGCGGTCTTCAATGAGGCTGGCGACTGAGGAGGAGGGCCTCTCGGGCCGTCCATTAGACTCGTCACCATCCGCCGGCCTGGGGTGTGGTTTGTGTGATGCAGCGGGGTACGCGAAGGCGGGGAGCCACGTTCGTGAGGCCCAGGCTGCAGGCGCTCTGTGTCCAGTAGCCGTTGGGATGGCAACCGTGAGCACGGGCGGTGTGACCTGAGGAGAGAGAAAACTGCTCTTTTTTTTATAATGTGGCGAACAGAAAAGAAAAATGGAACAAAAGATTTTCCTCCCGGCCCTCCACCGGGGGATGGAGTGGTCTGGCTACCAGCCCCGGAGTTCCTGCAGACGTCTCGATCCTCAGGTGTCCCGTCTCAGGGGCACTTGGGAGCCCTCCTGGGGGTCTTCACAGCCTGCCAAGAAGCGGGGTGTGTCCCTCTCCTGCGGGGGGCTCTACGCCGGGGCCGTGGGCTGGGCTCGGACCTGTAAGGAAAGCCACGACCGCAATGTTGCCATGGTCATGTTCTCGCAATGAGAACATGAACCATCCATGAACACTTCCTCAACGTTATTTTGGCCCAGGCACGTGAGGCAGTGATCGTGACCGTCAGAGGCAGAGAGGTAACGACCGCATCCAGGAACTGCACAGAGATGGAAGGGCATCTTTAAAAAGACGTTCAACATCACTGTGCCTGCTCTAATAGAGGAAATATACAGGTGCATCTCAATAAATTAGAATGTCGTGGAAAAGTTCATTTATTTCAGTAATTCAACTCAAATTGTGAAACTCGTGTATTAAATAAATTCAGTGCACACAGACTGAAGTAGTTTAAGTCTTTGGTTCTTTTAACTGTGATGATTTTGGCTCACATTTAACAAAAACCCACCAATTCACTATCTCAAAAAATTAGAATACATCATAAGACCAATAAAAAAAACATTTTTAGTGAATTGTTGGCCTTCTGGAAAGTATGTTCATTTACTGTATATGTACTCAATACTTGGTAGGGGCTCCTTTTGCTTTAATTACTGCCTCAATTCGGCATGGCATGGAGGTGATCAGTTTGTGGCACTGCTGAAGTGGTATGGAAGCCCAGGTTTCTTTGACAGTGGCCTTCAGCTCATCTGCATTTTTTGGTCTCTTGTTTCTCATTTTCCTCTTGACAATACCCCATAGATTCTCTATGGGGTTCAGGTCTGGTGAGTTTGCTGGCCAGTCAAGCACACCAACACCATGGTCATTTAACCAATTTTTGGTGCTTTTGGCAGTGTGGGCAGGTGCCAAATCCTGCTGGAAAATGAAATCAGCATCTTTAAAAAGCTGGTCAGCAGAAGGAAGCATGAAGTGCTCCAAAATTTCTTGGTAAATGGGTGCAGTGACTTTGGTTTTCAAAAAACACAATGGACCAACACCAGCAGATGACATTGCACCCCAAATCATCACAGACTGTGGAAACTTAACACTGGACTTCCAGCAACTTGGGCTATGAGCTTCTCCACCCTTCCTCCAGACTCTAGGACCTTGGTTTCCAAATGAAATACAAAACTTGCTCTCATCTGAAAAGAGGACTTTGGAACACTGGGCAACAGTCCAGTTCTTCTTCTCCTTAGCCCAGGTAAGATGCCTCTGACATTGTCTGTGGTTCAGGAGTGGCTTAACAAGAGGAATCCGACAACTGTAGCCAAATTCCTTGACATGTCTGTGTGTGGTGGCTCTTGATGCCTTGACCCCAGCCTCAGTCCATTCCTTGTGAAGTTCACCCAAATTCTTGAATCGATTTTGCTTGACAATCATAAGGCTGCGGTTCTCTCGGTTGGTTGTGCATCTTTTTCTTCCACACTTTTTCCTTCCACTCAACTTTCTGTTAACATGCTTGGATACAGCACTCTGTGAACAGCCAGCTTCTTTGGCAATGAATATTTGTGGCTTACCCTCCTTGTGAAGGGTGTCAATGATTGTCTTCTGGACAACTGTCAGATCAGCAGTCTTCCCCATGATTGTGTAGCCTAGTGAACCAAACTGAGAGACCATTTTGAAGGCTCAGGAAACCTTTGCAGGTGTTTTGAGTTGATTAGCTGATTGGCATGTCACCATATTCTAATTTTTTGAGATAGTGAATTGGTGGGTTTTTGTTAAATGTGAGCCAAAATCATCACAATTAAAAGAACCAAAGACTTAAACTACTTCAGTCTGTGTGCATTGAATTTATTTAATACACAAGTTTCACAATTTGAGTTGAATTACTGAAATAAATGAACTTTTCCATGACATTCTAATTTATTGAGATGCACCTGTACTCTTTAGAGGAAATAAACTCTTTTAAAGCGCTGTCGAAGTGCCCAGGGGCGTAGTCTGCAGTGGAGTGCAGAGTGGAGAGAAAGCCGCTGGAATGCGCCGTATATCCAACAGCACATGCTTCTAAAGAGGTGAATGGATCAGTAGTAGTATTCAGCTTGCTGAAATATAACTGCTCGGCTCCGAAGAAAAAATCTGAATGAATCCGCATTCCAGCCTCCCTTTTATACCCGTATGTCGGGGGGAGTGGCATGCAAATTCTACTCGCCAATTCTCATTGGCCTTTTCTCAAAGATCTGAAGGTGTCTCGGGCTCTCAAGATCGACCCCTAGTGTCACTATATCGACACAACTTCGAGTGAGAGACAGAAGGGGAACCATTGTTGTTTCAAGAACTAAGTGAATCTGTTCAGCAACAATTCCCAGGATTAGATGGTTTAACTTCTGAATTGTATAAAGCTTTTTGGCCTCTCATTGGACCAGAGCCGGTCCTAGCCTTTTGGGGGCCCTAAGAAAAATCTTGCATGGGGGCCCCCATCAGTATGTTACTTATAATATTTTCGACCCTGGCAGATCGGGGGCCTTAAACAACTTGCTTCATTTTCCTATAGGGAGGACCGTCATTGAGAAAACCTTTCTCATGATCTTATTTACTTTGCATTGTGCTAATAGTCACTGGTGCAAATTCAAGCACTGTCCATCTGTCTATCAATTTTACAGGTGCTTGTTTCTGGAAGACAGGCCACTGTGGATCTCTTAGTGCAAAGTCCATGGCAGTTAAATGCCCTGGGGCATTGACCCCTTTGGCCTGGTCCATAATCTGACCTTCGAATTAATGTTGTTAGAAAGTTTTTTAAACCACATGGAAAGTGTATCTGCATCCAAATATCAGTAACCAAATGCCTTAAAGAGAGTAAGATATGCATTTCTAGTCTATTCATAATGAAACCTCGTCAAAAATAGTAGCTATCTTTTTAATTCTGCAGGCAACTGCATGCAGTTTTGCACAATTGATCAAAGAATAAATGAGTATGCTTGGTCAAATCAGAGTCCTTTCTGTGTAATTAACCTCAAATTTTAAATGTATGCAATATTAACCAATTTAATGTCATCAATTTTATTTAATTATTATTTTATAAAGAAGCCCATTGTCCTGATGTAATAGATTGGTAAAATCAAAACACAAAAATGCAAACAAATACCTTGCACTCCTTGCATCTGCCAGAAGCATTAATGCACATGTTATTAAAAGCATTTTGTTAAGATTCTGTTTCCTTTTCAAAGCCTGCTGACATGCCATCCATGCGTGAGTGCTGCAGAAGCTGTATTGCTCTGATTAGACTCACATCCATTTGCATTTAGCAGTCAGCATTTCACATTATGCCTTTTGTGGAAATGACAGAAATGCTGTTTTTAGAGTTGAATTTCTGGTTTTATATTTAAAATAAGACAGGCTTGAGAGATGCTTTTACTGAAGTAATAGGAGGCACCTAGCCTTTTATTGTGCTACTCAGATTGTCATCAGCATGGGCTTAAATGCATTAACAGACTCAGCAATTACATTGATTTACCAAAGAGATAATAATGTGCAACGAGTCAGAGGCAGACACCAAGTGATGATCCATGTGCAGAGTTTAATGCAATCGTAGTTAAACAGGCAGAGGTCAAAACCAGGTAAGCAATCCAAACAAAGTAACAAATCAAAGTCGATAAACAAAGGGGTAATCCAAGGGACAGGCAATAATCAACACAGGCAGGCAGTAGATAAAGATAACGCTCAGAAATGCAAGACAACGGGTGAATTGGCAAGACTTCACAATGAAGTGAAGTTTGAGAGGGGATTATATACACAGTGAGTTGATGAATGAATGGCAATCAGGTGAGAGAGTCAGTGGTGGGAAGAAGGGGGTTCTGGGAAATGTAGTCTGGTAATAGGTTAATACTCAGGGGAAGGAGATTTTGTGTGAACAGATTGGGAAGATGTGACAGTACTCCCCCTTTGAGGACCCCCTTTAGAGCATCGGTGGGGGGGGGGGGGGTCTGCCCTGGGGTCTGGGGGCAGGGCAGTCAGGATGGGCTAGGTAAAATTCAGAGATGAGGGAGGTGTCCAGAATGTCTTCCGATGAGACCCAAGACTGTTCCTCTGGTCCATAGCCCTCCCAGTTTACCAGATATTGTAGGACTCAGCCCCAGCGTCGAGAGTCAAGGAGAGTGTTGACTTGGTAGGCGATCTCCCCGTCGAGGTCAAGAGGAGGAGGGGGAAGGTTTTCAGTGGGGGCACAGGTTTGGAGGAGGGACACATGGAAAGTAATAATAATAAACTTTATTTTATAGAGCGCCTTTAAAAGCACCTTCTATAGCAAAAAAAAAAAAAAAAAAAAAATAGAAATAAAAGAGCAAACAATAAACATCAGCACGCAAATGCTAGTTTTAAAAAGTATGTCTTGAGTTGAGCTTTAAAAATGTCATAGGTCTGAGCTTCCCTAAGTTTTAGAGGAAGAGAGTTCCAAAGGGTAAGAGCATAGACAGAAAAAGTCCTGTCACCCATAGATTTTAAGCGGGTTTGTGGAACAGTCAACAAATTAGACTGTGAGGAGTGCAGTCTGTGATTTGGGGTGTAAGGGATTAACAATGCAGATAAGTAATGAGGAGCCAAGCCATGTAATGCTTTGTATGTCAGCATCATAACTTTAAAATCGACACGGAAACTGACCGGGAGCCAGTGCAAAGACTCCAAAGACAGGAGTAATATGACTGCATGTCCAGGTCCCAGTCAGGATTCTGGCAGCAGAGTTTTGTACATATTGGAGTTTATGGAGTGTGGATTTAGAAACTCCAGCTAAAAGGGCGTTACAGTAATCTATCCGAGAGACAACGAATGAGTTTCAGCTACAGAGAAATTTAGCATAGGGCGCAATCTTGCTATATTTCTGAGGTGAAAAAAGGATGCTTTAACAGTACTCTGTACAAAAGAATCAAATGCAAGACTGGTATCAAAAATGACTCCAAGGTTCCTCATTTTACTTTGAGTCTCCAAAACAGAGCCATCAACAAACAGAGACGAAGAACCAGCTTTGAGAATTTGATGAAGGGAACCTAGAAGCATAACTTCAGTTTTACCGCTATTCAGGCAAAGAAAATTATTTTTCATCCATGTTTTTATCTCAGAAATACAGTCAGAAAGAAAATAAACATCAAGGTTTTCACCAGATTTTGAGTGTATATAAATTTAAGTATTGTCAGCATAAAAGTGATAATGGAGGCCGAGTGATCCCAGCAGATGCCCAAGTGGAGATAAATAAATATTGAAAAGGGCCTAAAACTGAGCCCTGAGGAACACCAGTGAGCACAGAACTAATGTCAGACCTGTAACCACCCATAGAAATAAACTGGGAATGGTTAGTAAAATAGGATTTAAACCAGTTTAAAACTGTCCCCGGCACACCAAAAACTCTTTCAAGGAGGGTAAATTAAAGACCATGATCAACAGTATCGAAGGCGGCTCTAAGATCAAGAAGGATGAGAATGGAAGTTGCTCCCAAATCAGAAGCCATCAACAAGTCATTGATAACTTTAACCAAAGCAGTTTCAGTACTGTGAAATTTACAAAAACCTGACTGAAGGGGTTCAAAGAGGTTATTAATTGTAAGATGATTACACAATTGAGAGGCAACAACACATTCAAGTATTTTTGCCAAAAATGGAAGATTTGAGATGGGACGAAAAATTTTAAAATCATCCAGAGCAGCATTTTCTTTTTGGCACAGGTGTTACAGCAGCAATCTTTAATGCTGCTGGAACAACCCCAGTCTCCAACTAATCATTTATAATACTGAGGATAGCAGGGCACCAAACATCAAAGCAAGATTTAAATAAGCTTGTGGGAATAGGATCGAGCAAGCAAGTGGTAGATTTCATACTAGATACCTCCCTTGTGAAAGCCTCAGAATCAACCTGAGAGAAATTAGTGAAAGAAACACCAGCAAACCCAGATGGACGAAAGAGTGAAGTGGTGGAATCAAATGTGACAGAAATTTGTTTGCGAACATTATCGATTTTAGAATTAAAATACTGAAGAAAAGAGTTACATAGCTGTTGAGAAACAGGCAAGGTGTTAACAGCATTGACTTAAAGCAGTCTATTTATAGTTTGAAACAAATGTCTGGGATTTCCTTGATTGTTTACAATAGTCTGAGAAATAAAGATGATCTTTCAGTCTCAATTAATGCTCTGTAATCACCCAGAAGATCCTTACAAGCTTGATAATAAACAGTCAAGCCAGTAAGGTGCCATTTACGCTCCATTTTCCAACAAGCAGCTTTTCTAGTACGCAGATTGTCAGTATACCAAGGAGCAGAGCGGGCGAAAGTAACCTTACGTGACCTTAAGGGAGCAAAAGAGTCTAGATTAGTAGCAAGAGCAGAATTTAACTGTAGAACTTTCTCCTCCAACGATGTAGGATGCAGATCACTTAGTGGAAACAATAGAATTGGGAAAAAAAACTGTCTGATCAATAGACTTCCACTTCCGGAATGTTACTGTTGGGATGGTAGGCTCAGATGAATGATACAGTTCCAGATTAAAGAGTCAGCTGAATGATCCGATAGTCTAATGTCAACAGATGAAAACTGCGATACAAACGAGCCGTTTGCAATCAGAAGATCCAGGGTATGGCCTTTGTTATGAGTCAGGTCAGTTACAAACTGTGAAAAGTTAAAACAATCAAGTAAGGACAGAAATTCCTTAGCTGTCACAGAGTCACTCCAGTCCACATGAATGTTAAAGTCCCCCACAATTAAAATTCTGTAGAACTTCATACTCAACGTTGACAGAAAATCAGCAAACTCTGACATAAAAGCTGCATGTGTCTTAGTCTTAGGTGGTTTATAGACTGTAGCAATGATAGTAGATATAGGAGCAGAAATACTCAAGACCAGGCATTCAAATGATGAAAACTGGGGAACAGGCACAGAGCTTATGTTGAACTTCAGGTTGTAAACCACAATAATGCCTCCGCCTCTGCCAGATAACCTTGGGAGATCTAATACTCCAAAGCCTGCTTGAGTGATCTGGTTAAACAGAAGTCCATAATTTTCTTTATGCCAGGTTTCAGTTAAAATCAATAAGTCCAGCTTTTTATCTGTAAGAAAATCAGATAAAAGCAGCGCCTTGTTATTCACAGAGCGGGCATTAAATAATGCGGCATAAGCCAGGCTCTGAAGCGGAGACGACAATGTCTTAATCTCCACGCAGGGAACCAATGTTAAATTACTGTGATCAACACCAGTATAAAACAGTTTGTTGGTCTTACATCGACAGGTAGGGACAAAGATGTTAGGAAAGGATGAGACAGCAAAACTGCACCTCAAACCCCGATGGACATATCGTTTAGGACGTAGCAAGCCAGCATCTCGACAGAGTTCATAAGAGTCTTTAGCTGGACAATAAGAGCTCTGTTTTAAATTCAGAAGTTGGCGTGCAGTGTACCTTAGGGCAATGGTCATTAAGTGCACATACACAGCCGATCCAAGGCGTTGATACCCTGAAGCGCACTGTGAGCTCAAAATCGTAGAATCCATATGCGCAGCCGGACCAAGGCATTGATTCCTCGTTGCACACTGCAGGTTATTCCGGGTGGAACACAGAAATTAAAAACAACAGTCCAAAATATAAAATAGCACCACCACATCGCAACCGTAGAGGCACTGAAAACAATATAACTTAAATGGAACAAACAAAAACAAACAAAACAGTGAGAGGACAGATGCAGTAGTGAGGAGGCAGTTGAAGTTTGTAACATACAGGATTAATTTGTTTGGGCCAACATACCTTAGGGAGAGTTTTTTTACAGGGTAGCCGCAGGCGGAGGTCACGGGTGGACAGCCACACTCAGTGGCCTGGACGGAGAGTGGGGAAGGGTCGACGATGTTGGTCAGCATGTATCTTCTGTTGACGGACGGCTCTCTGTAGGTGAACATGGGCAGACTCCCAGACATGATTGCTGCGCTGCATCCAGTGATTAACCGCAGGTAACTCAGATGGTTCTCCCAACCAGGGAAAGAGCGGAGGTTGATATCCCAGGATACAATGAAAAGGGGTCAAACCAGTAGAGGAACTGCATAGGGAGTTTCCTCACATACTCTGCCCAAGGGAGAAATTGACACCAATCATACTGGTTAGAGAGACAGAAGGTGTGAAGATAGCGACCTACTTCTTGGTTGATGCGTTCAGTCTGGCCATTTGACTGAGGATGATAACCGGAAGTCAGGCTAACGTTGACATTCAAAAGTTTGCAGAATTCTCTCCAGATCCACGAGGTGAATTGAGGTCCTCTGTCCGAGACGATGTCATCTGGCAAACCGTAGAGCCAAAACATTTGGAAGATTGTCTCAGCCATCTCTATAGTGGAAGGCAGTTTAAGTGGGACGAGACGGCAGGCTTTGGAGAACCTATCCACCACCACCATGATAGTGGTGTTACCCTGAGACACAGGTAAGTCAGTGAGGAAATCTACAGCAGTGTGAGACCAGGGGTGTTGTGGGATGGGTAAGGGGTGGAGGAGTGCTACTGGAAGAAGTCTGGAGGATTTAGCTTGGGCACAGATAGAGAACCCTTTTACATGCTGGGCAACCTCTCGGGATAGGGAAGGCCACCAGAACTTATTCTGAACCAGTTGTGTGATGCGGTTCTCACCTGGGTGACCAGAGCTCAAGGAGGTATGGACCAATTGCATGATTTGAGGATGGAGCATGGTAGAAACGTAGACACTGTCTCTAGGGCAATTGGGTGGGGGTTGTTCCGTCAATGTGGCTTGTTCAATGTCCTTCATGATGTCCCACTGGACAGGAACTGATTCGGGCAGGATGGTCAGAGGGGATTCAGGAGAATAAATCTGAGAGAGGGCATCAGCTTTAGTGTTCATTGACCCAGGATGATACATCACCGAGAAGTTGAATCTGGTGAAGAACAGAGCCCAGCGAACTTGTCTAGGGTTGAGTCCTTTGGCAGAGTGTAAATACTCCAGATTGTGATGATCAGTGAGGATAGTGAACGGGTGTTGGGAACCCTATAACCAATGGCGCCATTCCTCAAGCGCATCCTTCTTGGCCAGAAGCTCACGGTTTCCCACGTCATAGTTCTGTTCTGCGGAGTTGAATTTGCAAGAGAAGAAAGCACAGGGATACATCTTGGCTGGGTTACCATGTCATTGAGAGAGAATCGCTCCAATCCCAATGTTAGAGGCGTCCACCTCCACTATGAAAGGCTTGGAAGGATCAGGATGATGGAGTACAGATGCAGTGGTGAATCTTACTTTAAGATCCTGGAAGGCCCTTATGGCTGGAGAAGTCTGTCGAAGTGTTTTAGGTTTTCTTTGAGCGAGGTGAGAGGGGCTGCTATGGAGCTGAATTTGTGAATGAATTGTCTGTAGAAGTTAGAGAAGCCCAGGAAACGGAGTTCTTTAGTTGAACCCGGTTGAGGTCAGTTCTTGACAGCATCAACTTTGAGACTGTCCATGTGGGCCCCCTCTGGGCTGATCACATAACCCAGAAAGATGTGGTGGAGACATGGAACTTGCACTTCTCAGATTTTACAAAGAGGTGATAATCTTGGAGGTGTTGGACAACTTGGCGTACGTGCTGAATGTGAGCTTCAAGGGAAGAGGAGAACCAAGATTTCGATGTAAACTACAGCGCTTTGGTGCAGAAGGTCCCGAAAGATCTCATTCATGAAGGACTGGAAGATGGAAGGCGAGTTGGCAAGACCATAAGGCACTCGTCTTCCACTTGTCCCCCCTTGATGCGAATGAGGTTGTAAGCATGACGCAAATCAAGTTTGGTAAAGATCTTGGCATCCCGTAGTTGTTTGAGTGCCGCAGGGACTAGCGGAAGAGGATAGGGAAACTTAACGGTGATGGCCTCTAGTCTCTACAGAGTCCGCCATCTTTCTTAGCCACAAAGAAGCCAGCTGCCGCAGGTGAAGTAGAGGGTTGGATGAAACCCATCTGAAGTGCTTCTTCTATGTAATCCTCCATGGTCTGTGTCTCAGGGATCGTCAGGGGATAGATGCGGCTCTTAAGGGGTTGTGTGCTTGGAAGGAGGTCGATAGCACAATCAGAAGCGTGGTGAGGTGGTAACTGAGTGGCCTTAGCTTTACTAAACATGGGCAGGAAGTCTTGGTAGGCTGTCGGGATGTTAGGTTGCACAGAGGACTCAGCGGGGTTGATGTGAGTGGTCTGAAGGGAAACGGGTTCCACCGGATATTCTCTCCGTCAGTCCAAGAAATGTGAGGATTGTGTTTAGCGAGCCAGGGGTACCCAAGGATGAGAGGGTTCTTGGAAGTGTTGGTGACGAGTAGTTGTAATGTTTCAAGATGAAGAGCTCCTACTTGCACAGAGACGGGTTGAGTGACGTGAAGATCTGTGCCAGCATGAAGAGGGCTACCATCTAGCGCTGTAACAGAGAGAGAAAGCACACAAGGGGCAGTATCCAGAGATAACAGATTGCAGAGATCAGAGTCAATAAAATTGCCTGCAGCCCCGGAGTCGATAAGAGCTTTGACAGAATTGGAATTCTGACTGGAACAGAGTTTTACCTCAACTAGTAAATTTCTATTTTCCAACAAATAAGACTCGTCAGTACTCACCGAAGTATTAGTGGGTAGGGAGGAACGTGAGGGGCAGGAGGAGAGGAAATGGATGTGTTCTCCACAGTACAGGCACAGTTTGTAATGGATGAATCTTTGACGTTCCTCTCTTGATAGAAGAGAGCGACCCAACTGCATAGGCTCATGGTGAGGCATTATAGCAGACAGTAGAGGTGAAGACAGGGTAGCTGGAGTGCGGCTCCGCTTCAAATTGTCCAGTTTGATGGAGAGGGTAATAAACTGGTCAAGAGAGAAGTTTCCGTCTCGGTCGGTCATCTCTACCTGAAGTTGATGTGTGAGTCTGTTGCAGTAGATGGTTTTGAGTGGTGCATCTACCCATCCAGTTTGCGCTGCGAGAGTACGAAATGCAAGTGCGTAGTCAGCTGCCATTGAACTCCCTTGTGTAAAGCGAATTATGTGATCACACACGTCTTCGCCACCCACTGGATTCTGGAAAACACTCTTGAACTGGGAAAAGAAAGCTTTAAGAGAGTTACGTATCTCGCTATTCTGATTCCATACTGCCATAGCCCAGTCCAGTGCTCGCCCTGTAAGGAGGTGATAAAGTCACCTTGGACTCCTCAGTGGGGAAACAGGAGGAAGCTTGTGTGATATAGATACTACATTGTAGTAAATAACCATCACACTGACCTGGCGTGCCATTGAATCTCTCCGGGAGAGCGAGATGAGGGGCCTGGAGATTCGGCTGACATGAAGAGGCTTCCGAGGGAGTGGTTAACGATGGTGTGAGGGCTGGATTTATAGTTGGTGCTGGAGACCTGGCTAGGGAAGCGGTGCACACATAACTTAACACCTCTTCCATGGCAGAGGAAAGCTGTCCCAGTTGATGGTGGTGAGCTGCCAGCTGTTCAGCTTGAAACGTGAAAGCGGCTTGAAGAAGGAAACTCCGCTGGATCTGACATCAGCGAAGTCTTCTGTAACTAGTCAGAGGCAGACACCGAGTGAAGATCCATGTGCAGAGTTTAATGCAATCGTAGTTAAATAGGTAGAGGTCAAAACCAGGAAAGCAATCCAAACAAAGTAGCAAATCAAAGTTGGTAAACAAAAGGGTAATCATAGGGACAGGCAATAATCAGCGCAGGCAGTAGATAAAGATAACGCTCAGAAATTCAAGACAACGGGTGAATTGGCAAGACTTCGCAATTAAGTGAAGTTTGAGCGGGGATTATATACACAGTGAGTTGATGAATGAATGGCAATCATGCGAGAGAGTCAATGGTGGGAAGAAGGGAGTTCTGGGAAAAGTAGTCCGGTTATGGGTTAATACTCAGGGGAAGGAGATATTGTATGAACAGATTGGGAAGATTTGACATAATGACAGTGAATTCATGATGACAGTAGAATGTGGAACCCTTTTATCAAAAGGTGATGGATGGAGAAGTGTAATAAATACACTGACTAGCACAACTGAAAATTTACCACAGTTGTGCTGCCATATGGCAACATGTTTTCTTAAATATATCATATTTTATCAAAGAGATAAAATGACGACAGTGGATTCATGATGACAGTGAAATGTGGAAGTTGAGTACAAATGTGATAGATGTGAAATAGAAATAAATACACTGACTAGCACAACTAACAAAAATTTAATAATTATTTTTCATATTTTTTTCCATATTTTTCATATCCAAATTTCTTGACAACTAATGGGCACTACCATGTTTCTGCAATTTTGCTTGCTGGCTTTCTCTTTCCAGTCTTTTCAAATAAAATCTATATAAACCCTACAGCCTGTCTACACCTGTCTTTAACATAACTGTGTCTCACGTGATCAAAAGTGGTCAGACGAGACAGGTTGCCATACACACCAGGTAGGAACATATGCGTTGCAATGCAGATTTCGAGGGAAGAGTCTCTGATTTCTTGACTACATACTACATATATATGTATATCACTATGTCAGAACAAAAGAAGGCAAACTGTTGCTTACAAAGTCATTTTCAAAAGTTAATGTCATAGCAAATGCAAGAGATTGAGGCAGTGATTGTTGTTATATTAGTCGAGCTCCTACAGTATATTAACTAAACAATTGATACTGTATGCATGCTTTACAGGATCTATGTCACTGCATAGTAATGTGAGGCAAACCAGAGATGTATTTTTCATGTAGTATACGCTTTTCCATTTTTTTTTTTTCATTTTTTTTTTTTTTCAGATCTGACGATTGTTTTCATTTAAAGACGCATGCAACCAGCAAAGTTTAAAACGGAATTAAGACAGATTAGTTGGTGGTCCTTCACTGTTATTAAGGATGTATCAGGATGGATTAGTGTTAACACTACAAATGCCATGTGGTTACATGCGTTTTCAGCTACGACCTAAATGTATGACTCTTCACATTTTAAACCCTGTTACCCCTTTATTTAATGCTCTACACTTATGTTTGGATCACCCAAAACAAAGAGTTTCTTTCTTCCACCTTCTACACATCTGCACCCTTATCCAGAGCCGTACCTGTTGTCCTTATCAAGCCAAATGTGAAAACAGCGTTTTCCCAAGCTAAAGTGTGTGTCTTTCACCAAGCGAAAACAGAGCAACTGACAGTGGAAATTTGGTTTAAATCAGTTGTTTATATTTATCTAGGTAGAAATAGCACACATGATTTACTTACCTGGGCAGTGTAATGTCTATGTTGAATACTATGCATAACTGAACACGGAAGCTTTGATACATTGGTTGTATAAAGAATATGTTTTATTAATTTTTAAAAGAAACTTTAAAAGAGGCACTTACAAGAAGACATTAAAAAAAGAAAGGAAAAAGAAACCTTTCAACTGTGAATTGAGACTGCGTCTGCATTTGATTCCTGTGTCCTTGACAAGATGTTAAGTGATTTTCTTGTAAAGACTTTTTATACTCTACTGCTTGTTCTGCAATGTGGCTCCTTGAGACACTGTATTTTGTCCACAGTCTAAAGAGATGAAAAACACAACATACACAACAGACTGTCTCTCTCGAAAAGATGCCATATCCACAAATAGCAAAGTTAATATTTTTATGAATTTTTATTTTACATGTGAGGAAGGGCAGCTGGATACATTTCTGGTGCCCCCCAAGGGTAAGATGGTGCCCCCCTACGAAGTTGATGCCCTGCGCAGGCTGCGAAATATGTGTATAAGGAGTGGCAGCCCTGTATTGATCAAATATATACCTCGCTTCAAAACTAAAATTGAGAGTGTGTTTTTTCTAAGATTTTTTGGTAAAAAATGTACAAAATGCCTGATTGATCATATTACAAAAACAGTGTTCAAAACGATGCCCATGCCTTACCCCAGTACACTACGTTAAGCCTACAAAAATTATTTGTATTTTGAGCTGTCGGATTTGGCGCAAAATCACAGGTTATGTCATTCACCCTTGCATCATTACGTCATGTCCGTACATGTATATACCGACTGTTACGTGCTGGGGAAACTACTCTGTTCAGATCAGTCAGTCATTTTCACACAGTTCAGGACTGTCAACTGTTTATCTGTTACCGACTATAATGCTTGGATATGTTTTCTGGTAGGGTTGTTGAAGCTTATATTGCTCGTGTCATGCTTGTATGAATCAAACAATACTTGTGTGTTAACTGATTGTGATGTTTCTACATTGTCTGGTTAAGTTACTGTAACATGTTTACTAATATTCATGACTTCTGAGTATTTTATAACATTGCTGTAGTTTCCAGGTAACCTAAGAGTGTGTGCTGCTGTTTTCTCATTTCTTTTGCCCCAGTCGCAGAAATGCACAAGCTATTGCTTATTGTCTTTTTAGCAGATTGCCTGTGTAAAAGCCACAGTTGGTAAAAGTTACTACAAGGTAGTTCCCTATGAAATGTATAATCATCTAATGTTGTTTAAAATGTACTGATTTTATAGAACAGTAATGTACATATTAATTAGTTTAGTGTGTAACCATCTATCAATTGTAACTTTACTGCTAAAGAAATTATTAATTAAACATAAACAATTTTTTTTTTTTATTGAATAGTTCTGCTTATTATTTTCATGTTTTAATAAAGTATATTTCATCATTAATAAATCCTCGTTTTTTGTTTTAGTTTACAGTGTTATTGTGAGCAATGCATATTGTAGTATAACGGTTTTACTTGCATTATCAACTGAGGCTATACAATATAATCTAACAGACATGTTCACAAGTTCCTGAGGTCCAAGTCCAAGTCAAGTCTCAAGTCTTTGAAGTGGAGTCCTAGTCAAATCTCAAGCCTTTCAAGACCAAATCTAAGTCAAGTCTTTGGTCACAAGTCCAAGTCAAGTCTTATTTTATTTATTTATGTATATTTATGAATTTATTTATATTTTGACAATTATTCTTTATCTGCAGTTGGTTAGTTTAATAAACCCTGTATAAGGCTAATTCAATTTTGAAATATTAAAACTGACTACTTTATGGGATTGCCTTGTTTGTTTATTTATCTCTAATAAAGTACATAAGGTTTTACTTTAATCATGGATTTTATTTTTATTCAGGAAACAATCAATACACTTTTTTTTCCCTTTTTATTTATTTATTTTTTTTTTTGCATTGAAAGAGAACAGATTTTACACAGAAGGAAAACTATCATTTGCCCTTATGAAAATGTACCATCGTTTTTTTTTGTTTGTTTTTTGTAGTTTAAACGTGGTATTTATTTGTAACAAGACCAGGTAACCAGGTAACCTCAGGTAAAATCAAGCATGGATCATCACTACCATGGTAAAATGTAACATGATTTCTATAAAACAAACTTTGTTTTTGTAAAGAAAAACAGTATCCTAAACACATTTAAAACTATACATACAAAATAAAAAATACAAAAATAAAAAAACATTTATAAACTGCCATAGTTATAACAAAAATGTATGATATACCCTCACTTCCCTTATGTAGCCTATTATAAATTTAATAGAGCTATAGTAGTTGTTACGATTCACTGTTGTCAGCCCTGTGTTTTGCCTCTGTCTTCTGTTCCCCCTGGACTACACTTCCCATAATCCCCTGCTCTGATCACTTCCAGCTGTTCCCCATTGTTTCTCACCTGTGTTTCATTTACCTCCTTATCCTTGTGTATATATTGCCCTGATGTCTGTTTTACCTTTGTCAGTTGTTAAGTGTTTGTCACCTGTTCATGCTCCGGTTTCCATCCCATTTGTTTACTTTTGTTTTGCATCCTGTTTTGTATTTTGTTTTATCTTCATTAAAGTAGATGCTCTTAGATCCTGCTCTCATCATCTCCCTCATTTCGTAACAGAACAACTGACCATGACTGGTATGGATCTAGTGGCTTACTTTATTCAGTTGAGTCGAGCGAATTTATCCATCAGAGAATACTCGCATCTTTTTAGCACCGCTACTAGATACACGGGATTTGCTGATTCCCACCTGAAATCCCTGTATCAAATCGGACTAGTCACACACCAATGGAGGAGTTGCCGGCGACAGGACTATACATGGGAGGAATACGTGAGTTTAACTCTAGAAACTCTCAATTCAGAGGATCCTCCACTCCCTACCCTGAATCCGGCTTCCAAGCCTCCCACGCCTGAGCCTGCCCCACGCCATGTCACAGCCACGCCGGAGTCTGCTCCACGCCATGTCACAGCCATGCCGGAATCTGCTCCACGCCATGTCACAGCCACGCCGGAATCTGCTCCACGCCATGTCACAGCCACGCCTGAGTCTGCTCCACACCAAGTCACAGCCACATCTGAGTCTGCTCCACGCCATGTCACAGCCCAACCTGCCACGACTCCTTTCTCCAAGCCTTCCGCGGCCCCTGTCTCGAAGCCCTTCATGGCCCCAGTCTCCAAGTTGAATTATCAGCCACTGATGTCTGTGTGTAGGGCCACGAAAACCCGTCCTCACAAATTGTCAGTGCCCATGCCTGCCACGGCCAGCGAGCCAATGCCCACGCCTGCCACGGCCAGCGAGCTGGAATCTTCATCCATCCCAGAGCCTGCATTGCCAGCCTCGTCCGTCCCAGAGCCTGCACTGCCAACTTCGGCCTCCTGGAGGAGTAAGAGGAGAAAGGCTTCTGTTCCCAAGTCTCTGCCCATGTTCATGACCACGGAGGTCATCTCTGAGTCTCTGTCCATGCCCACGACCACGGAGGTCGTTCCCGAGTCTCTGTCCATGCCCACGACCACGGAGGTCGTTCCCGAGTCTCTGTCCATGCCCACGACCACAGAGGTCATTCCTGAGTCTCTGCCCATGTTCATGACCACAAAGGTCGTTCCCAAGTCTCTGTCCATGCCCACGACCATAGAGGTCATTCCCAAGTCTCTGTCCATGCCCACGATCACAGAGGTCATTCCCGAATCTCTGTCCATGCCCACGACCACAGAGGTCGCTCCCAAGACTCTGCTCACGTTCGTGACCACAGAGGTCATTTCCCAGTCACCCAGGACTCTTTGTCTCGAGCCTCCCATGGCTCTGCCTTCCACGACTCCGCCCCTCGAGCCTTCCACAGCTCCACCTACCACGGCTTCGCCCCTCAAGCCTCCTATGGCTCCACCTTCCACGGCTCCGCCCTCAGAGTCTTTCACAGCTCCAGTCTCTAGTCTGTGGTCACCACTCAGGCCTCCTGACCCTGTTTCAGCTCTGTGGCCGTCAACCAGGCCTCCTGATCCAGTCCCTACCCAGAGGTGGTCTCCCTGGTCTCATGGCCATCCGCCTGATCTGCTCTGGTCTCCTGGGTCTCCTGGCCATCCGCCTGATCTACTCTGGTCTTCTGGGTCTCCTGGCCGTCCGCCTGATCTGCTCTGGTCTCCTGGCCATCCGCTTGATCTGCTCGGGTCTTCTGGATCTCCTGGCCATCTGCCTGATCTCCTCTGGTCTTCCGGCCATCTGCCTGATCTGCTCTGGTCTCCCTGGTCTCCTCACCATATGCTTGATCTACTCTGGTCTTCTGGGTCTCCAGATCATCTGCTTGATCTACTCTGGTCTTCTGGATCTCCAGATCATCCGCCTGATCTGCTCTGGTATCCCTGGTCTCATGGCCGTCTGCCTGATCTGCTCTGGATTCCTTGGTTCCCTGGTCGTCTGCCTGATCTGCCCTGGTTTCCTTGGTCCCCTGGTCATCCGCCTGATCTGCCCTGGTTTCCTTGGGCCCCAAGGTCGACCACCTGATCTGTCCTAGCTTCCTTTGTTCCCTTGGTCATCCGCCTGTCCTTCCCTGGTTTCCTTGGTCCCCTGGTCGTCTGCCTGATCTGATCTGGTCTCCTGGGTCCTTTGACCACCAGCTTGTTCTGCTCTGCACTCTTTGTTCTCCAGCTCCATCTTGGCCCTGCCTCCCCTTCCTGCCCTCCTTGGGCATCAGGAGCCGGCCATTAAGGGGGCAGGGTTATGTTACGATTCTCTCATTTCGTAACAGCAGTAATATAATATTTATTATGAATATATTTATGCCTAAAATACTACAGTCAATACAATTAGTGTTACTAAAGTAAATTCAAGATAAAGGTGATGATGTGTGAAAAGTCTGCTAAGTTATGCTTGTGCATGTCACTGTGTTTTCTCAGCATCAGTGCTGTTTTGTCGGGCAGTTTAATGTTTGCTCACCCAGAGGTTTGCACCAGAGAATTCTGTGCTGAATTCAAATGTTTCCGTGACTCTCGCCGTCCTTCTCACTGGTCCTCGCAGCATGTAATGTGAGGTTGAGGGCTCGAATAGTGCTGTTTCATTCCACTATTGATGCATATGCCATTTGATATCGCTTAACACAAATTATGGCAGTGCATAAACGGAGAGAGAGAGAGGGAGAGTTGACCAACTCTGTAGTCACACCGGTGGGAAAAACAACAGCAAAATGACTTGTGTTTTTCACGAGTCTATGATTTCGAGTCCAAGTCAAGTCTCAAGTCACTAGTTTATGAGTCCGAGTCGAGTCACAAGTACATTTTTTGCGACTTAAGAGTGACACGGAGAGTTGCACTTCTCTGTACATCTCTGTAATCTAAAATAATTAAGTATTCCATTGAACTCAAGATAGCTTACATTTCTCCATCTCCATATTATGATATAACTTATTTTAACAATGAAAAAAAAGCTCACTTCACCTGCAAGTTAAAGGAACAATTGGAGTGAATGAGAAACCTTTAAGTTATTCACTAGAGTGTGAAGAGATAAGTTAATATGTGCATGATTCAATAACATCAAGACCTGTCTCCACCTGTCAACACATGTTATTTCTCATCCCTGCCCAATATTCTTCCCATTTGACTCACCCTCTTTGACTCATATATGCAGCTTTTGTGCTGCAAAAACTATGTGAGAGCTTTTCATCATCTACCATCTATCTTTAAATGAGTGGCTAAATGACTAGCCGATTAAGCTTTTTTTGCTGCTCTATCTGGCCTACATTCAAAATTGATCAATTCTGGACCAACTAGAGCTTCCAAGAGCTTTCCATGAGGATTCATACTCTTGGCTTTTTAGATAAACCTGACCAAATACTATGGGCTCTCTGCAGAAGAGTTTATGCGGCTCCAGTCTTTGAGAACATCAGCAACATAGCCGCATTTATATTTCAACGGCCAGATATAAATATTGCACAAAAACCAGTAAGAAGAAATTTAATGATGCCTTTTTGGTAGGGTCTTCCTCTCTGAGCAGGCTCATCCCCTTTTCACCACCCACCTGCTCTAGTTTAGCCTCAGGGAGGGAGGCGCTGATATGAACAAGTCTTGACCTCATGCCTCCTTTATGTGTGGAAGCACATGAGAAGTGGTGCTTGGGAGGAGGAGGTGTGGTGAGGGTTGGAGCTCTTCACCTTCTCTGCACATTGATCCATTCTGACAACTCATGCAATGATTACTATTCAGTAATTAAATGTTTGGAATCTAGGGTTGATGAGACTGCATTTAATTGTTAAATAAAAACTTGTCTTTGACCCAGCTATTAACAATACCCTTGAGCACTAAAATGATAGTGCTTTGGATGAAGTCTTAAGAGGTGAAATATTGCCATAGATGATAATGCTCACTTCTTTGAGGACTGAATCCAATAACTTTTGGTATAATTGCAGGCAGCTTTGGCTCCATGTGGCATTTTGTGCCTAACAACATAGAGTGTGAATTGACATTTCCAGGCAATACACAGGAACTTGTGTACTGAACTCAATGTTTGGACCACAGAGTACCCCTCTTAATGGTCACTTTATATACAGTCTTTGTTCCTTTTAACAGCCCAGGTGCAAAGTTATGTTATTTTGCAGATATATAAAGTACTCAATTAAAAATGCAATATCCATACACAGTGCAATATTTCTTACACTGCTGACACTGATTGATGTGCAATTTTATACAAACATATTATTTTTAGCTAGTGCATTGTACCTTGTATATTTTTTTCTTTCTAATAACTGTAACTTTTGAAGTGAAAGCAAAACCCCAAAGCATATTTTGAAGTGCAACAGAGAACCCCGTTCCACATGGTATTAAGATGCATCTCGGGTGATCCGATCACATGTAGTCAGCACTAAATAGAGCTGTAAATGGGTCTAAAACATTTTGTCATCGGATCACAAAAAACACTTAAGAATGTGATCAAAAACACATGTAACCGCATCACATTTGAGGTGTAAAGGCTAATCCATCCTGTATGCATCCCGGCAGCAGCGAAGCGCCACCGCTGACCTGTCAATCAAACGGGCTGTGCTAAAACAAGAGTTTAAACTTTGCCAGTTATGAGTGGTTAAAAGGAAATTACTGTCTGATCGTAATAATTAAAAAAGTGGATATTTACACAAGCACGAGAACTTCACAGATCTTCTTCAGTGTGTCTGAACTCAACATGCAGGAACTTATGAGAAGCACAGACATCTGCAGCTCAGGTTAATAAAGATAATCCACTAAAGTAACGGACATTTCTGCTCAAAATGTTGGTTTTGTGCTTAGATTCAATTTCAGATACATCTGGGAGAAATAGCTAACAGGTTGTTTTTTTTGGGGGGGGGGGGGGGGGGGGGCTTTATTTGTCTTTTCTGACTTTGTTGGGGTTTATTATCATGTAGAAACACACTGACATATGATTGATGTCGTCATGAAACAGAGTCCCTCCCCTCCAAATCCCATCATAAGTGGTCACAGAAGATGCATTGAAGCGACCAGGTATAAATATGGATGTGTCACACCTGAACACATGTGATCGGATCACCCCAGATGCAATTTAATTTCAGGTGGAAAGGGGTCAGATCTCCAACTCTAGTAACATTTTATCTCCTTGAGACACTCCCCTCCGGCAGGAGGCTACGGTCCATCAGGACCAAAACCTCACGCCACAGGAGCAGTTTCTTCCATCTGCAGCTGACCTCATAAACAAGGCCTAGGACCCCACTGACATAGTCTCTTATCACACCTCCATAGACACTACATGTTACATTAACATAGTTTCCACATCTGTCTTGCGTCAACTTAAAGAAAATGTATTTGGTCTATTGTACTTTTTATTATACTCAAACTGTGAACTTTTCTGTGAACTGTGAATAACTGTGAACAGTTGCACATTCTATGGTTCATATTCTTCACATATATTTGCACATCTGTACAGATCCTTTATTAAAACCAGTCAGTTTACTTTTTCTCTATATATTGTATCTTAAAGTGTATTATTTATCTTACTATGTTTAGTGTTTATTGTTATTGTATGCATCAAACACCAAGGCAAATTCCTTGTATGTGAAAACTTAATTGGCAATAAAGTCAATTCTGATTCTGATATTACATGTAATCTGGATTATGTAATAATCACATTTCATACTCAAGTATGTGTAATCAGATTACATTTGCTTTATGGATTACACTTCCTGTAAATACCAACGGCTGTAATACAGGTGTAAATATTTGCTTTGACAACGATTAGATTACGATTGTTTTCCCTAATGATTACAATGCATCATGAAATCTGAAATTGTGTTATGAATAGATTATTTAGGAACAACTTGCAATTATTTTCAAAAATATGCAGAACATTTAATTAACTTAATTTAAACAATACAGACAGCATCATACTTCTGAGCACTAGAACCACAGATGCATTTAGTACCAAGGAGGTTTGGTTTATATGTGTGTGGCTGCAAATATAAACAGATCAATAATACTAATGTTACTTGCATGTGTCATGTATTTGCATAGTAGAGATGATGATGGATCTATTTTCAGGCTTTCATGAAGATGAAGATATATAACAATGTGCAGAACCATAAACCAGATAAACAAATAACCAAACAAACCACACACTAACATATAAGTGTTACACGGACGAGAACTAACAATGACTGAACATAACTGGAGGGTATAAATACACAAAGGAACTGACGAGGGGATGGAAGACAGGTGAGGATGATGTGGAACAGATGGAAGTGATGAGGGCAGTGCACTATGGGAAATGTAGTCCAGGGGAAAACTTCAAAATAAGAGTCCAAAAGAAACATGAGGAAGACAGAACATGACAGCATGTTGTCATTGTCTTATTTCTTAGATCAAATATTGTTAAGTCTTTTATGACTATTTTAAAGCACCTTTGTTTTACTTAGCAATGGACAAATATGAAGTTTCTATTTGACTTTATGTTTACTAATGTTTAATGAAAGAAGTGTTAATTGGTACCTAATATAGTAGTAGATTTGAATGAAAAACGGCATTCAGCTATCCCCAAAAATAATGTGATTAGATTACCTAAAAGTGTATTAAAAAAAAAAAAAAAAAGTTTACTGGTTACAATTTCAGTTGTGTAATTTGAATCAGTATCAGAGTACATTTCAGAAGTAATCTACCCAGAACTGAGAGTCTCTCTTATTTTCTCTTATGTTTCCTTGAAACATCAATAATTGTTTAACCAGGGGTTTTATAGATGTCTCAGCATTAGGGCTGTATCCCCTAAATTTGATCAATGACTTTAACACTGTAAGCTACGGTATGTATCTTAATTATAATTAGGAGAGAGCACGCCACCTCACTGAAAACAGTCTGTTTAGCCCAAACTCAGCCCAGTGATTAATGATGGTACACTGTGTGAGTCTCTGCTAAACATAAACACACACACTATATATATATATATATATATAGAGAGAGAGAGAGAGAGAGAGAGAGAGAGAGAGAGAGAGAGAGAGAGAGAAAGAGAGACATAGATAGATAGCTAGAGAGAGAGAGAAAGAGAGAGAGACCTATTTTCTGTTACTATGTGGTCATAAAACTTTTATGCATCCCCAAGGTTTGCTCAAGATTTTGTTTTATTAAATTTTT
The DNA here is from genome assembly GCF_019703515.2 of Myxocyprinus asiaticus. NCBI lineage: Eukaryota > Metazoa > Chordata > Actinopteri > Cypriniformes > Catostomidae > Myxocyprinus > Myxocyprinus asiaticus. The sequence goes on along the minus strand of NC_059356.1, from coordinate 17,948,826 downwards.
TTACTTCAGAATCTGAGAGCACATTTTGATGCTGCCAACACTTGTTTTCAACAAAAGAAGACATTTGGATGGATTTTTAGGAATTTCTGTTTCTGCATGTCAAACCCGCAGTCTCTAATGTATTCCTCTGCTGACTGTTTTCCATGCAATTAAGTGATAAGCACTATTCCAGATCGTCCATATACAAATGTAGGAATTCTCAGAATTCATGAATATAACATGGCGGTCTTGAAACACAGCAGAAAACAAAATTATTTTGCTAGACTTTTTTTCAAGTGAATGCATCTCATATTCCATTTGAGAGACATCTGTTTGTTCAAAACAAACAGACTTAGACACATCCTGACAGCAGTTGCAAACTCCTTCCCTGTGGTTGGCGTGATTCTGAAACATGTTAATTGAGAGAAAAGCAGTAAAGTATTATTATGAAAACAAATATAAAAAGAAAAGTTGTAAAACACAAAAAAATTAAAACTTTACATAAAAGAACCAATCACGTTTTACCCATTACCATCAAATTGGACTGCATACATTTATCGTAATGGGTTTATAGCAAAGGAGGATGTAGGGGGTTGATCTAGGGGTTGCATAGTCTAGCTGACTTGTCGACAACTAACATAGTTCACACCATCAGCCTGAAGACGACTACTCACTCACCACGTGATTTATAAAATGCATCTGTAGGAAATACAGCAGGTGTAAAGCCCGCTGACTCTGCACTGAAAAGGCATAGTGGCTAAAATATAGGCTGTGATGTTCTGTCAGACTCACATTTAAAGAAGCACACACAAGAGCTGGTGTTTGTTAATTGTGTCACTCTGCTCAACAATGCAACGTATCAACAGCATTCTCTGTATCTGTAGTGATAAAGTCAACACTGTAGACTACTCTGATAAAGATGGCACAAATGCTATACAGTAACCTGTAATATATGCAAATGGTCTTCAAATATAACCAAAATACTAGTGTTATGCTGACCTAGATGTTATTCGATCCTTCAGGAACACAACACTGTGACACTTAGAAAAGTGCTTTAAATTGGATTCCTATGACCTGATGGAATACATCCCGAATATTCAACATTGTTTATTGGGACATCTGACTTGGATGATTTGGCGAGAGTTGAGAAAAGTGCAAAATGAATTGATGGAATGCATCCCTGTTCATGGCTGCAAGAGGACAGGTATCTGCCTGAATTTACAGTTAGTCCAGCCTAAGCTAAATACTGTATGTTTACTTTTAGCTACATTACAGCTGTATGCCTACCTATTGTGGCACACTATTGTGTGTGTGTGTGTGTGTGTTTGTGGGGGGGGGGGTTCTCCTCTTTTCTGCCAAATTTTGCATGCCCAATTCCCAATACTCTAAGTCCTTGTGGTGGCGTAGTGACTCAATTCGGGCGGCGGAGGATGAATCTCAGTTGCCTCCACATCTGAGACCATCACTCCACGCATTTTATCACATGGCTTGTTGAGCGAGTTACCACGGAGATGTAGCGTGTGTGGAGGCTCACACTATTCTCCGCGGCATCCACGCACAACTCACCACGCACCCCACCGAAAGCGAGAACCACATTATAGCGACCACGAGGAGGTTAACCTAACGTGACTCTACACACCCTAGCAACTGGGCCAATTTGGTTGCTTAGGAGACCTGCGACTCCAGGTGTGGTAGTCAGCGTTTTTACTTACTGAGCTACCCAGGCCCCCCATGTGGCACACTTTTAATAAAAAGGTGCTTACGAGGAGATAATGTAATGGTTGATGTTTATTTATTCTGATCTGATCTGTTCATTTAAAAACAACTGGTGTTCGGTGGTTTGAGGGTGGAATGGCGCCATGACAAATGGATGTCAAATTTGACTCAACTAATGGGATTGGCCAGTCAAGTATTAAAATCAATAGTCATGCAACCTCTAATCCCAACTAACCCACAATTTTTCAGTGCTTGTTCTTTTCTCTTTCAAAGCAATTTGATCAGTGACAAATCCTGAAAAACCTTCAAACCTATTTGTTGCATATATCAAGATATCTCAAACCCGCTAATAACAGTCAGTCTTTCTTAGGAACTCTCTTAAATATAGCCTCACACAGGTTCATTACTGTAACAGGGCAAGTTCTTACAGCTTGAATGTAAAGTATAGAGTTAAGCTGTTAAAATAGTAAGACTGTCAATCAGACAAAATGTTTTTCATCAAATTACATGATATAAAGATTAATTAATCAAATACATTTTTTATCTATTACATAGCTTTTTCTGAGAAAAGCCTCAAAACGAAGACCATTTAAGGCATTACACTACTGTGGCAGATGAGTAAATAATCAAATATACAAAAAGTGGCTTTAGAAGTTAATATGGTGTTTTATTTCCATTTCATTTAGCATAAGCCTATTACTGGCCTACAGAAATCCATTTTCCAATTGATTTTGTCAATCTGTTCAAGGTAGATTTAGGGGCAGTTCACACAATGTATTCTTGTGTTATGTCTGCTTTGCTCATATAAAATGTATTTGAACAAATGTATGTGTTAAATTGACAGCCCCATAAAATGTTGAACAAATCTCTTTCTTGCAAAAACTGTCCGTAGCTACGCTCCATAAGCTTTTATTTATTTTTTAATTTATTTTTAATTTTTTTATCTTTTCACCCACATTATGTGTTCTTGCTTCAACACAGACAAAATCAATATACCTGTACCACCTCATTAAATGTCTTTACAGAGATGCAAGACTAAAGGAAACTGCAGATAAGATGTGCTGGGGGTGGGGTGGAATGATGCAATATAATATCCAGTGGACACAGAGTTTTTGAAAAGTATCAAAAATAAACCAATAATGAGAACATGTGAGCATGAAACACATTCCCTTTCAGAACAAGTTTATTCATAAAAATAAAAGTTTCTGAAGAAAATATCAATCCTCTAACATCTCAAACTAACAGAAAGAAAACAGAGCCTGTGTTATACTAGAGCATGTAAATCTCTTTTCAACATCTTATTAAAATTCCTCCTTTGGGTGCAGACACACATACCAATCAGATCTGGCGCCTCCTTGCTTTGCATCATTTATGTGATGCCAGGGCAAGATACAACAGAGATACACAGCCCATTGGCAAATACCTCTACCGTGTTTGGAGGAATCACGGCTGCTGTGGATTCTTACCTATTTAATAAGAGTGGGAAAGTTACTACTCCAGAGGTGGAATACATTTGCATAACATAACTTCTACCATGACTGAACTCTCCTGTACCAGACTGGTTTGAGAGTGGAGCACTTCTGAATCAGTACAGATGTGAGCAGATTCAATTATGTGATATTGTTTAACTAGGTTCACTCTAAATGTTTTCATGATTTAGACCAATTTGGCTGTTCATACAGACATTTTACATTATAGGTGTAAAATAAATAAACAGACATTGCAAACAGACTCTGGGAATTCACAATTAAAATCTACTAATGGCATCCTGATTTGGGAAAATATCTGCAACATATTGCAATGGATGAAAGTGCCACAGCGCAACAAACTAATGTATCAGGGCATGTTGGTACACTCAACGATTTAAGTAGTCACAATGGAACCCATCACAGCCTATTAAACTTTCAAGCAAGATGTAAACAGTAAAACAACTACAAAATAAATAATAACAATAAAAAAATAAAAAAATAATAATAATGAAGCATGCAGCAAAATGCAAATGGTATAAAAATTGTAAATATATGAAAAGTATATACAGTATATAGCTTAGTCCATACTTCAACATAATCCAGAGCAAATTAAATGCATATTTATAAACATAATAAATAACACCCACACACACACAAAAAATATATATATGTAATTTTCTGAAGTCAAATACCTTTAAGGACATTATACCATGAATGTAAACATAAAAGCAAGAAAAGTAACTGGTTAAATATTAAAGTCATGCTTTGGGCAATTTATAGAGGAAGCTAACTGCATTTAACATTTCTGTAATCAAACTTTTCATTTCAAGTTACACATACAACAATAGAGCTGAATTCTGTTAAATAATTGAGGCTTCTAAAATCATTTAAAAGGTATTATGCATGCTTGTTTTGCTTCCTTTAGCTCTCAGGCAATCTGACCTGAGAAAAGCTGCATTATAGCAGATGATGCCTTTAATGCACAAGGGAATAATGGCTATGCTTAACATTACATATGAAGATATCACTAGTTGCTATGGTTTTGTAAAAAAAAAAAAAAAAAAGGTCAATATTCACATGCATAACATAGGAACATACTAGGTCCTTGAATTTGAGTTTTCATATTTATGAATGAGGCATATTAGTGTTACATATTTGGGAAAACATAAACACAAAGACATGGGAAGAACAATTAATCTGTATGGGTCTAGAAGCAACAGTAATGCAAATTTGGACCTATAAAATCTGGTTGAATAATGCATTGATGGCAAATTATCAGTCCCAAAGAAATTACAATAATCAGAAATATATTACATGATTACAGGATTGTGCTATGTGATGAGAGTCCTTGCCTGCTTCTTGTGTGTCTTTTGTTCAAGAAGCTGTAAAATGGGGGTAACACGTTACATTACAATGTCAGTGTTACAAAAATTAAGCACAATAGTAAGAAATCTAAGTGGATTTACTCCACAAAACCATTACTAAATATTAGTAAGTATTCTTCATTTGTATTGCAATTTCTTTGATTTTTAGGGTTTATAGAAATGTTATGGATAGCAAAAGTCAAAAATGGGGGAAGAGGATCGGACATGACACAGGCCAGATTTGAACCCATATCTTCTACATGAGCATCTCAACTATGTCTGGGACATGTGTACTAGGCCATAGTTCTGTCTATTCACTGCCATATATCTTTTTTTTTTATTTATTTTTTTTTTTTTTTTTTTTTTTACCAATTATATTGCAGAATATGCACTTCTAAATAAATAGAGACAAAATTTTCCTGAAGTAAAGGCAACTGAATCAATTTCTGCTGTATTGCTGCTTTTTGAAGAGAAATAAAAGACTTCAACAGCAGGAACAGGCATCTCTATAAGCTTCTAGGAGCTGTGGTGTGATACCCCGACCCAGGTAGCCAGTGCAATCGGGCCAATTGCGGCTGAGTGTTGGTTCACTTGGCTGTGTTCTGGCAGCGGCTCACCAAAAGTGAGCCAGATCTGGCCCAGTAATGGTTGCCAGATTTGGCTAGGCTTTGGATGTGCGGATTTGCCCGATTTGGGCTGAGACACGGCGCATTTAGTCACATTCGGCCCGACTAAGGACCATAAGTGCTGGCCTCATTTTGGGTGAGATATGGCCATACAGTCCTGGACCAGTTTAGGTTGAGTGCTGGGGGTGGACAGATCAGGGACTGGGGCATGGGGTAGGGTAGAGATGCCTTTTCATGGTGGGTCACCTTTTAACAATGTTGCAAATTGGTCTGACTTTGTCATAAAAAAAAAACTTAAACATAATATCTTTTAACATAACACACACACACACACACACACACACACACACACACACACACAATTAACTAGGCTAAATTGCAAAATGATTTATCTTTTTAAAAAATATACTTTGGAAGATCAGTTGTAAAGCCCTTTCCCTGTCAACTTTATGTTATTTATTGTATTTCATTATTATTTTAATTCCTATTATTCATTATTTTTTTCCCCACATTCTTTTGGTTGTTTGTTTCTTTAATTAATCCATTCAATTTAACTAAATTTGGTAATTAATGATTTAATTCATATAATCAAACAAGCTTAAAATGGTTAAGGGAACTGTGGTTTTGAGAAAAAAAACAAAAACACTATCTCTGCTCTGAGTTTCAAGACATGCGCACTAGCTGCGACATCTAGTGTCGACACTTGGTGGGCTTTTGGAGCTGCTAGTTTAACCGTCAGAACAGCAGAAGAACTTCTAGCTTGCTACCGCGGTGAGTATATCTTTGATAATCTAATATATAACATCATTTTAATAAACCGTTCTACACATGTAATATCGACGTAATGTTTATTTATAAGGAAGCTCAAATTGTGTGTTGGCTAATATAGTGCTAGATATACTTTTGAGAATTATAGTAGCCAATTTAAAAGCTTATCACTTAATGAATTGACAGCCTGTCTGCTAATCTTCAACATTTTTTTACACTAAACAGTATACTTTAGTAGTGAACTACATGTAGAGTTTGCTACGATAAAAATGCTGTTTAATAAGACAAGGCGGTGTAGAGAATGTTGTGGTCAGGTAGGACTCATTTTTGAAATTACCCCCAGCCTATATCAACAAATGTGTAGCATTACAATTTAATACATTTTGTATATTGTGTAAAGAAAATGTAAAAATCTATGTTTTTGATCAAATTAAAACTCTGAAGGCCATCCACTGACATTGGTGCCATTATATGATTGGTTTACATGACGTCATCCAGCTTGACTGTTATGCTTTCTCCAAAGGTAGAGCCGGTTGGAATCTCCTATCTAGACGGATCGGGGGAATTCGGCTATTCAAAATATAACATTTTAATTTAACTCTGCTCAAATGAACGAAATGACTTAAACATTCGTTCATTTTGCTTAATGAGATTCAAAGATCCAAGTCAGTCTGGAGCCCTGATTTAGTATTTTATATATGTAATTAATTAAGATAACTTTGTAGACATCTGTTTTCACTTTGATATTAAGGGATCTTTCTGTTAATTATTGTCATAAAAACCACATTTAATTTACTTTGATTCTGTGCTGTAAGACATGAAAACTTCTTAGGAAGATTAATACTTTATAATTTATAGTCACTGTACAATTTGTAACTGACAATATTGTCTTACAGGTCACCTATTTTGGACTGGCAGGGGGTCTGACTGTAAAAGAAACTGTCTGGAGAATAATGACAAAACTAATCATGAACCAACTGGCGAAGCAAATTAACTGGTGCGGAGTGAATGGGAAGTATGGCTTTGAAGTTCGAACCATGTGCCATTAAAGATGTTGTCCTCAGTAAGTTTTATTTGTGTATCATAGTGTTAATTCATTTTCATCATTATAGGAAACACATTTACGCTTTCTTGCAGAGAGTTAGATGAGAAGATTGATTGACACTATTGTCTATATGCTAGATATAAAGCTGGAACTCAAGATGGCAAATCAGACCACTCCATTCTGCTTCTACCCACTTACAGGCAGAAACTGAAACAGGAAGCACCCACCCTCAGAATGAGCCAGTGCTGGTTGGACCAATCAGACTCTACACTACAAGACTGTTTTGATCACACGGACTGGGAGATGTTCTGGTCCACCTCTGATGACGACATTGAGGTTTACGCTGATAGCGTAATGTGTTTCATCAGAAAGTGCGTAGAGGACGTCGTTCCGACCAGAACAATACGGATCTATCCGAACCAGAAGCCATGGATTAATAGCAATGTTCACGCGGCACTTAATGTGCAGACCTCTGCTTTTAATTCCGGGAACAAGGAGGAGCATAAACAAGCCAGTTTATCAGAACAGCAAAACGTCAGTACAGGAACAAGATTGAAGGACAGTTTAAAACCACCAACTCTGGAAGCATGTGGCAGGGAATTAACATCATCGCGGACTTTAAAGGGAATAAAAACTCCGCCATGAACACCGCTGCCTCTCTCCCGGATGAGCTAAATACTTTTTATGCTCGTTTTGAGGGAAATAACACTGCCCTCACGGAGAGAGCTCTCGCGGCCGAAGCTACAGAGGTTAGTTCACTCTCCGTCTCTGTAGCGGATGTAAACCGATCCTTCCGACGGGTGAATATCCGCAAAGCCGCGGGTCCAGACGGCATTCCGGGCCGTGTCATCAGAGTGTGCGCGAACCAGCTGACTGGTGTTTTTACAGACATTTTCAACATTTCCCTCTCTTTGTCTGTAGTCCCCACATGCTTTAAAACATCCACCATTGTGCCTGTTCCAAAGCAATCAAAAATCACTTGCTTAAATGACTGGCGTCCTGTTGCCCTGACCCCCATCATCAGCAAAGGCTTTGAGAGACTAATCAGAGATTACATCTGCTCAGTGCTGCCTCTCTCTCTAGACCCATTGCAGTTTGCTTACCGCAACAACCGCTCCACTGATGATGCCATTGCATCTACAATACACACTGCTCTCTCCCACCTGGAAAAAAAGAACACTTATGTGAGAATGTTGTTTGTAGACTACAGCTCAGCATTCAACACCATACCCTCCAAGCTTGATGAGAAACTCCGGGCTCTGGGCTTAAACAGCTCGCTGTGCAGCTGGATCCTGGACTTCCTGTCAAGCAGACGCCAGGTGGTTAGAATAGGCAGCAACATCTCCTCATCACTGACCCTCAACACTGGAGCCCCACATGGCTGTGTTCTCAGCCAACTCTTGTATTCCTTGTACACACATGACTGTGTGGCAACACATAGCTCCAATGCCATCATTAAGTTTGCTGATGACATGACGGTGGTAGGTCTGATCACTGACAATGATGAAACAGCCTACAGAGAGGAGGTGCACACTCTGACACGCTGGTGTCAGGAGTACAACCTCTCCCTCAACGTCAGTAAGACAAAGGAGCTTGTGGTGGACTTCAGAAGAAAAGACAGAGAACACCAGTCCCATCACCATCAATGGAGCACCAGTGGAGAGAGTCAGCAGCTTCAAGTTCCTGGGTGTTCACATCACTGAGGAACTCACATGGTCCATCCACACTGAAGTCGTTGTGAAGAAGGCTCATCAGCGCCTCTTCTTCCTGAGACGGCTGAGGAAGTTTGGAATGAACCGCCACATCCTCACACGGTTCTACACCTGCACTGTAGAGAGCATCCTGACTGGCTGCATCTGCGCCTGGTACGGCAATAGCACAGCCCACAACCGCAAAGCACTGCAAAGGGTGGTGCGTACTGCCAGACACATCAACGGAGGTGAGCTTCCCTCCCTCCAGGACATATATACCAGGCGGTGTGTGAAAAAAGCTCGGAGGATCATCAGAGACTCCAGCCACCCGAGCCATGGGCTGTTCTCTCCAGCCGATTTCATGATAGCTTCTTCCCCCAAGCAATCAGACTTTTGAACTCTTGATCTCCCACAATCAAATACATCAGCACTGCGCTTTATTACTCTTACTCTTATATCTCACACTGGACTGTCATAAATTATATTATTATCATATTATATTCTCTCTTAACAACTTACTATCAACCAACAGCCTGAATATCAATACAGTACAATACAACCTACTGTACATTCTATATATACTATATATACTTTTTTTATTGAATAATGTGTATTCTATATTATGTGTATTGTATACTGTACATTGTATGTTATTATTTGTATATTGTGTTGTGTGTAATTATGTGTATATTAGATTTTAAATTGTGTTGTATAAATCTGATGTTTATTGTAAATTGATATATGTCTCATCACTGTCACGACTACTATGTTGCTCGGAGCTGCACCCAAGAATTTCACACACTATTGCACTTGTGTATATGGTTGTGTGACAATAAAAGTGATTTGATTTGAACCAGGAGATGGAACTTAGTCTGGAACCAGGAGATGGAGGGCTGCCTCTGCGACCTTCGTGAAGATGCGAGGAGACAGGGACAGGCCGAAAGCGAGGATCTTATACTGATATGCCTGACCCTCGAATGCAAACCGCAGGAAGAGACTGTGTCGAGGAAGGATCGAGACGTGGAAGTACGTGTCCTTCAGGTCTACCGCCGTGAACCAATCTTGATGCCGGACACTCGCCAGAATGCGTTTTTGCGTCCGCATCTTGAACGGGAGCCTGTGTAAAGCCTAGTTCAGTACTCACAGGTCCAAGATTGGTTGCAACCCACCGCCTTTTTTTGGTATGATGAAGTAGGGGCTGTAAAACCCCTTCTTCATCTCGGCTTGAGGGACAGGTTCTATCGTGCCTTTCCTGTTGGAGAGTAGCGATCTCCGCGCAAGGTAGCAGCATTTTCGTCCTTCACCAAGGTGAAGTGGACACCGTTGAACCTGGGCGGACGCCCGTCGAACTGAATCGCATAGCCGAGTCGGACGGTCCGGACCAAAAGGGACAACGTCATCGGACATACCGGCAGGTGGGGCCTCGCGGTGGGGTGGAGCTCGAGGTGCCACACAGTCTAAGGATATCGAAGCATTTGCCTGGCTCCTTGTGACCACCCCCGGAACAGCCTGGGACGTGGGAGGAAGAGGCCTGTCCTCGTGACCCGTGGAGACTATCACATCGGGGGCAGATTTGTGCCACAGCTGGGTGCTCAGGGGCGGGAGACCGCCGCTGGAGTGCAAAACCTGCCAAATAGAGTGGTGGACGGTGTTCGTGATGACAGCCGTGCACACCGGATACGTGACCCAGGTAACAAGGAAACCGCTCTTGCTGAACTCTTGAGTACTGCAGCCACTTGGGCATGCAGCACAATTAAATGCAAAAGGTGGAGGGATCTGCTTACCAGCTCCAGAGCAGCAGGTTTCATCATCCCTGGGTCACTTGTCTCAAGGGCGCTTTGAAGCCTTTCACGGGCTCTTGGTGGCCGCGAGATGGGTGGCGTCTGCTTCCTGTGGTGGGCTCCATGCCAGGGCTGGGCCGAAGGGGCGGGCTGCGGCGGTGCCGGTGCAGTCACCGCAGGGGGATGCCCTTGGCGATGAGTAAATGGGGTGCAGGATCTTGAGCCGTGCTTGGATATGCCGGCTAGCATCCATCTACTTCTCCACCGTCGAGAACTGCTGGGCAAAGTCCTTGATGGTGACACCGAATAGGCCAGCCTGGGAGATGAGGGCAGCATGGAATCGTGTCCTGTCGGCCTCACCCATCTCGACCAGGTTTAGCCAAAGGTAGCGCTCCTGGACCACTAATGTGGACATCGTCCACCCGAGAGACTGCACCGTGACCTCCATCGCTCGGAGAGCGAGGTCGGTCACTGAGCGCAGTTCCTGCATCAATCCCGGGGTGGAACTACCCTCGTGCAGTTCCTTTAGCGCCTTGGCGGACTTGCAGGAGAGCCATGGTGTGCAGGGCGGAGGCGGCTTGTCCAGCGGCACCGTAGGCCTTGGCCGTCAGAGACAACGTAAACCTACAGTCCTTGGACGGTGTCTTTGGGCACCCTCGCCAGGTGGCGATGCTCTGCGGGCATAGGTGCACCACGAGCGCCTTTATCCACCGGTGATTGCCGAATAGCCCTTGGCCGCCCCACCATTGAGGGTAGTGAGGGCGGGGAAGCTGAAAAGATCGGGACCGGGCAGTACAAAGTGCCTCCCACGACCTTGTCAGCTCTTCATGCACTTCCGGGAAGAAAGCAACAGGGGCGGGGCGTGGCTTTGAGCAGCACCGCGAGCCCAGGAACCAATCATCGAGCTGCGAGGGTTCAGGGAAGAGCAGAGGGTTCCACTCTAGCCGACGCTAGCGGCTGCCCGGGAAAGCATGTCGTCATCTCCGCGTCAGCCTGTGACTGGACAGTCGTCCCCGAAGGGAGGAGCCCAGCTGAGGCTTCCAACTGGACGAGCCCGCTCTCCGATGCTGCACTTGAGAGCTCATCACTTTCGCGGGCTCCGAATAAGAGGTCGAACTTGCCGTGAGACAAGCCGGCGGACTCATCCGGAAGCCCATTCGGGGCAGACGAGCATACTGGGGAATGGGAGGTCCACGGGGGATACCCGGCAGAGGCGGTCCCATTGGGGTCCCCAAATCGCCCCCAGTGCTAGCCGCGCTGTCCTCATACCCATGGGTAAAAGGACCGAGGCGGGGAGCCTCTGGGGTGGCTTACTTTCTTACGAAGGCGAGCCACAACCACATCGTTGCCATGGACATGTCCTCGCAATGAGAACATGACCATCCACGAATGCTTTCTCCGCGTGCCCAGACACGAAAGAAAGTGATCGTGACCGTCAGAAGGCGAGAGATAACGAGCGCAACCAGGAATAACACACAATCGGAAAAGCATCTTTAGAAAGACCCGTCTTTAAAAAGACGTTCCTTGTGTGCCGCTCTTTTAGAGAAATATACTCTTTTAGAGAAATATACTCTTTTATTTCTGCCAAAGCGCCCAGGGGCATTCTCTGCATTGCACCAGTGCAGAGGGGGAGAAGCCGCTGAAATGCGCCGTCAGATCCAGAAGAGGTGAATGAACAGTCATGGGAATTCAGCTCAGTGAGCATGACCGTTCGGCTCCGAAGAGAAAATCTGAATGAGTGGTTGCATACCAGCTCCTTTTATACCCATATGTCCGGGGGAGTGGCATGTAAATACCACTCGCCAATTTTCATTGGCCTTTTATCAAAGACCAGAGGTGTCTCGGGCTCCCAAGAGTGACCCCTAGTGTCACTACATTGACACAACATCGAGTGAGTGACAGATAGGGAACTAATGTTACTTGCATGTGTCACGTATGTGTAGTAGAGATGATGATGGAGCGAGAGGCGATGGATCTATTTTCAGGCTTTAATGAAGATGAAGATATAACAATGTGGAGAACCATAAACCATATAAACAAAGAACCAAATAAACCACACACACTTACATATAAGTGTTACACGGACGAGAACTGACAATGAATGAACATAACTGGAGGGTATAAATACACAAAGGAACTAATGAGGGGATGGAAGACAGGTGAGGATGATGTGGAACAGATAGAAATGTAGTCCAGGGGAAAACTTCAAAATAAGAGTCCAAGGGAAACATGAAGACAGAACGTGACAGCATGTTGTCATTGTCTTATTTCTTAGATCAAATATTGTTAGTCTGTTAGACTATTTTAAAGCACCTTTGTTTTACTTAGCAATGGACAAATATGAAGTTTCTATTTGATTTTATGTGTACTAATGTTTAATGAAAGTAATGTTAATTGGTACCTAATATAGTAGTAGATTTGAATGAAAAACAGCATTCAGCTATTCCCAAAAATAATGTGATTAGATTACCTAAAAGTGTACTTTAAAAAAAAAAAAAAAGGTTACGGATTACAATTTCAGTTGTGTAATTTGAATCGGTATCAGAGTACATTTCAGAAGTAATCTACCCAGAACTGAGAGTCTCATATATTAGGTATTTCCTTGAAACATCAATAATTCTTTAACCAGGGGTTTTATAGATGTCTCAGCATTAGGATGGGAGTCCTTGCCTGCTTCTTGTGTCTTTTGTTCAAGAAGCTGTAAAATGGGGGTAACACGTTACATTACAATGTCTGTGTTACAAAAATTAAGCACAATAGTAAGAAATCTAAGTGGATTTACTCCACAAAACCATTACTAAATATTAGTAAGTATTCTTCATTTGTATTGTAATTTCTTTGATTTTTAGGGTTTATAGAAATTTTATGGATAGTAAAAGAGGATCAGACATGACACAGGCCAGATCTGAACCCATATCTTCTACATGAGAATCTCAACTTTATGTCTGGGACATGTGTACTAGGCCATAGTTCCATATCTTTTTTTTTAACCACATTTAATTGCAATTTTATTGCAGAATATGCACTTCTAAATAAATAGAGACAACTTTTTCCTGGAGTAAAGGCAACTGAAACAATTTCTGCTGTATTGCTGCTTTTTGAAGAGAAAGAAGACTTCAACAGCAGGAACAGGCATCTCTATAAGTGTAACAACACCAACGTGGGAGTTGTGATGAACCCAAATGTGGGAGTTTATTTTAAGGAAACTCAGGAGTAACAGGTAAGTTGTTTATACAGGGAATCACAGGATAGGAATAAAAGTCTTTGACAATAGACTTAGGTCAAACACAGGACAATGGTTGTAGGCACGTATCCATAACAGGAAACACAAAACACGGCATTTGCCGAAAACAGAGAACTTAAACTTCAAGCTGGCATAAAGGTGAGTTACTTCTTTCAAAAGGGAGGTTGGTATAAATGACACGGCTTAAGTGCGTGTCCAAATGAGGTGAAGATGAGCTGCAGGTGTGAGTGATTAAAACGCAGGTGAGTGAGAGCGTGTGACTGACGGTGAGGGAGAGTTCGGTGCCATCATGACAATGAGCTACTAGGAGCTGTGGTGTGATACCCCAAAGTGTCATTTAGTATTCTAGCATCACAGACTCTAATAGAACACACCTCTCACAAACATAATCAACGTTTACTGGCAAAAGGTTAATATCCACTTGGTGGAAAATGAATCAACACTCTATCAATGAAGCTATTACCAATACACATGGATAGAGAAGCCAGACACCTCCAGAGCCAGGATAATTTTGGAGATAGTGATTAGTAGAACATTTAAATGGCTCAGTTATGCAGACAAGCTGGTTTCACTGCAGCACACTGTGAGAGTTTTTCTCTGAAACTCACCTCCACCCCAGCTCCACTTGTTGTATTGTTTGTATGTCTATTTGTGTATGTAATATATGCTCGATGCAGCATGACTTGCATTTTGTCTAATTGTGCAGCAGCATTTCCACATGCTCACTTAGTATGTATGTGTATTGTCTAGCACTATCACATCGGGGGCAGATTTGTGCCACAGCTGGGTGCTCAGGGGCGGGAGACCGCCGCTGGAGTGCAAAACCTGCCAAATAGAGTGGTGGACGGTGTTCGTGATGACAGCCGTGCACACCGGATACGTGACCCAGGTAACAAGGAAACCGCTCTTGCTGAACTCTTGAGTACTGCAGCCACTTGGGCATGCAGCACAATTAAATGCAAAAGGTGGAGGGATCTGCTTACCAGCTCCAGAGCAGCAGGTTTCATCATCCCTGGGTCACTTGTCTCAAGGGCGCTTTGAAGCCTTTCACGGGCTCTTGGTGGCCGCGAGATGGGTGGCGTCTGCTTCCTGTGGTGGGCTCCATGCCAGGGCTGGGCCGAAGGGGCGGGCTGCGGCGGTGCCGGTGCAGTCACCGCAGGGGGATGCCCTTGGCGATGAGTAAATGGGGTGCAGGATCTTGAGCCGTGCTTGGATATGCCGGCTAGCATCCATCTACTTCTCCACCGTCGAGAACTGCTGGGCAAAGTCCTTGATGGTGACACCGAATAGGCCAGCCTGGGAGATGAGGGCAGCATGGAATCGTGTCCTGTCGGCCTCACCCATCTCGACCAGGTTTAGCCAAAGGTAGCGCTCCTGGACCACTAATGTGGACATCGTCCACCCGAGAGACTGCACCGTGACCTCCATCGCTCGGAGAGCGAGGTCGGTCACTGAGCGCAGTTCCTGCATCAATCCCGGGGTGGAACTACCCTCGTGCAGTTCCTTTAGCGCCTTGGCGGACTTGCAGGAGAGCCATGGTGTGCAGGGCGGAGGCGGCTTGTCCAGCGGCACCGTAGGCCTTGGCCGTCAGAGACAACGTAAACCTACAGTCCTTGGACGGTGTCTTTGGGCACCCTCGCCAGGTGGCGATGCTCTGCGGGCATAGGTGCACCACGAGCGCCTTTATCCACCGGTGATTGCCGAATAGCCCTTGGCCGCCCCACCATTGAGGGTAGTGAGGGCGGGGAAGCTGAAAAGATCGGGACCGGGCAGTACAAAGTGCCTCCCACGACCTTGTCAGCTCTTCATGCACTTCCGGGAAGAAAGCAACAGGGGCGGGGCGTGGCTTTGAGCAGCACCGCGAGCCCAGGAACCAATCATCGAGCTGCGAGGGTTCAGGGAAGAGCAGAGGGTTCCACTCTAGCCGACGCTAGCGGCTGCCCGGGAAAGCATGTCGTCATCTCCGCGTCAGCCTGTGACTGGACAGTCGTCCCCGAAGGGAGGAGCCCAGCTGAGGCTTCCAACTGGACGAGCCCGCTCTCCGATGCTGCACTTGAGAGCTCATCACTTTCGCGGGCTCCGAATAAGAGGTCGAACTTGCCGTGAGACAAGCCGGCGGACTCATCCGGAAGCCCATTCGGGGCAGACGAGCATACTGGGGAATGGGAGGTCCACGGGGGATACCCGGCAGAGGCGGTCCCATTGGGGTCCCCAAATCGCCCCCAGTGCTAGCCGCGCTGTCCTCATACCCATGGGTAAAAGGACCGAGGCGGGGAGCCTCTGGGGTGGCTTACTTTCTTACGAAGGCGAGCCACAACCACATCGTTGCCATGGACATGTCCTCGCAATGAGAACATGACCATCCACGAATGCTTTCTCCGCGTGCCCAGACACGAAAGAAAGTGATCGTGACCGTCAGAAGGCGAGAGATAACGAGCGCAACCAGGAATAACACACAATCGGAAAAGCATCTTTAGAAAGACCCGTCTTTAAAAAGACGTTCCTTGTGTGCCGCTCTTTTAGAGAAATATACTCTTTTAGAGAAATATACTCTTTTATTTCTGCCAAAGCGCCCAGGGGCATTCTCTGCATTGCACCAGTGCAGAGGGGGAGAAGCCGCTGAAATGCGCCGTCAGATCCAGAAGAGGTGAATGAACAGTCATGGGAATTCAGCTCAGTGAGCATGACCGTTCGGCTCCGAAGAGAAAATCTGAATGAGTGGTTGCATACCAGCTCCTTTTATACCCATATGTCCGGGGGAGTGGCATGTAAATACCACTCGCCAATTTTCATTGGCCTTTTATCAAAGACCAGAGGTGTCTCGGGCTCCCAAGAGTGACCCCTAGTGTCACTACATTGACACAACATCGAGTGAGTGACAGATAGGGAACTAATGTTACTTGCATGTGTCACGTATGTGTAGTAGAGATGATGATGGAGCGAGAGGCGATGGATCTATTTTCAGGCTTTAATGAAGATGAAGATATAACAATGTGGAGAACCATAAACCATATAAACAAAGAACCAAATAAACCACACACACTTACATATAAGTGTTACACGGACGAGAACTGACAATGAATGAACATAACTGGAGGGTATAAATACACAAAGGAACTAATGAGGGGATGGAAGACAGGTGAGGATGATGTGGAACAGATAGAAATGTAGTCCAGGGGAAAACTTCAAAATAAGAGTCCAAGGGAAACATGAAGACAGAACGTGACAGCATGTTGTCATTGTCTTATTTCTTAGATCAAATATTGTTAGTCTGTTAGACTATTTTAAAGCACCTTTGTTTTACTTAGCAATGGACAAATATGAAGTTTCTATTTGATTTTATGTGTACTAATGTTTAATGAAAGTAATGTTAATTGGTACCTAATATAGTAGTAGATTTGAATGAAAAACAGCATTCAGCTATTCCCAAAAATAATGTGATTAGATTACCTAAAAGTGTACTTTAAAAAAAAAAAAAAGGTTACGGATTACAATTTCAGTTGTGTAATTTGAATCGGTATCAGAGTACATTTCAGAAGTAATCTACCCAGAACTGAGAGTCTCATATATTAGGTATTTCCTTGAAACATCAATAATTCTTTAACCAGGGGTTTTATAGATGTCTCAGCATTAGGATGGGAGTCCTTGCCTGCTTCTTGTGTCTTTTGTTCAAGAAGCTGTAAAATGGGGGTAACACGTTACATTACAATGTCTGTGTTACAAAAATTAAGCACAATAGTAAGAAATCTAAGTGGATTTACTCCACAAAACCATTACTAAATATTAGTAAGTATTCTTCATTTGTATTGTAATTTCTTTGATTTTTAGGGTTTATAGAAATTTTATGGATAGTAAAAGAGGATCAGACATGACACAGGCCAGATCTGAACCCATATCTTCTACATGAGAATCTCAACTTTATGTCTGGGACATGTGTACTAGGCCATAGTTCCATATCTTTTTTTTAACCACATTTAATTGCAATTTTATTGCAGAATATGCACTTCTAAATAAATAGAGACAACTTTTTCCTGGAGTAAAGGCAACTGAAACAATTTCTGCTGTATTGCTGCTTTTTGAAGAGAAAGAAGACTTCAACAGCAGGAACAGGCATCTCTATAAGTGTAACAACACCAACGTGGGAGTTGTGATGAACCCAAATGTGGGAGTTTATTTTAAGGAAACTCAGGAGTAACAGGTAAGTTGTTTATACAGGGAATCACAGGATAGGAATAAAAGTCTTTGACAATAGACTTAGGTCAAACACAGGACAATGGTTGTAGGCACGTATCCATAACAGGAAACACAAAACACGGCATTTGCCGAAAACAGAGAACTTAAACTTCAAGCTGGCATAAAGGTGAGTTACTTCTTTCAAAAGGGAGGTTGGTATAAATGACACGGCTTAAGTGCGTGTCCAAATGAGGTGAAGATGAGCTGCAGGTGTGAGTGATTAAAACGCAGGTGAGTGAGAGCGTGTGACTGACGGTGAGGGAGAGTTCGGTGCCATCATGACAATGAGCTACTAGGAGCTGTGGTGTGATACCCCAAAGTGTCATTTAGTATTCTAGCATCACAGACTCTAATAGAACACACCTCTCACAAACATAATCAACGTTTACTGGCAAAAGGTTAATATCCACTTGGTGGAAAATGAATCAACACTCTATCAATGAAGCTATTACCAATACACATGGATAGAGAAGCCAGACACCTCCAGAGCCAGGATAATTTTGGAGATAGTGATTAGTAGAACATTTAAATGGCTCAGTTATGCAGACAAGCTGGTTTCACTGCAGCACACTGTGAGAGTTTTTCTCTGAAACTCACCTCCACCCCAGCTCCACTTGTTGTATTGTTTGTATGTCTATTTGTGTATGTAATATATGCTCGATGCAGCATGACTTGCATTTTGTCTAATTGTGCAGCAGCATTTCCACATGCTCACTTAGTATGTATGTGTATTGTCTAGCAGTATCAAGTCTCCCTATTTGCTCTGCTTCTGCAGAGGCAGCAGCATTATAAAAATCTAGTCCAAGACCAATTCCCTATCAATATGTCATACATTCACATGCTAAATCTTTCAGAGAGTTGTCATGACTGAAATACAGGAAAAAATTTCAATATACTGTGTATGCTCAATACCAGTCAAGAACATATGAGGAATGTGCAATATATTACCTCTGTTACAAAACCCAGTTAGCTGCCCACTAAAAAAAGCATCCTAACTTTCATGGAACCTCATAAGAGACCAGTTTTGAAAGCTCTACATCAGCAGCATCCCTCAAAACTTCTACAGATAACATACACAAGCAGTTATCTTTTTAATGAGTCTATGAATCATAATCCATTTTCAACACACAGAAATATTTTTAGCAATCATTTTCAGTATTATATGAAATATACGTTTTTTTTTTTTTTTTCCATTTTTTATTTTATTTTATCCCCTTTTCTCCCAGTTTGGAATGCCCAGTTCCCACTACTTAGTAGGTCCTTGTGGTGGCGCAGTTACCTCAATCCGGGTGGCTGAGGACAAGTCTCAGTTGCCTCCGCTTCTGAGACAGTAAATCAGCACATCTTATCACGTGGCTCACTATGCATGACACAGCGGAGACTCACAGCATATGGATCATGTTACTCTCCCTGATCCACGTACAACTTACCATGTGCCCCATTGAGAGCGAGAACCACTAATCGCGACCACAAGGAGGTTACCCCATGTGACTCTACCCTCCCTAGCAACTGGGCCAATTTAGTTGCTTAGGAGATCTGGCTGCAGTCACTCAGCACGCCCTGGATTCGAACTTCCAGGGTTGGTAGTCAGTGTTAAAACTTGCTGAGCTACCCAGGCCCCAATATATGTTAATTTTTAATAGTTTCTCTTCTCTCACTTTGTCCACCATCTTGGATTTATTATTTATCCATGAAGGCTCAACGTGATCTTATGAGTATTCTTAAGTATGCTTACATTTTGTGTAGTCATTTGCACAGACACTTGCTGGCAACTCTTTACAATAAGGTTCCATTCGTTAACATTAGTAAATGTGGTGGGAGTCATGTGACACTATGCAAGGATCGGATGTGTGAACGGCGAGCTCTGCGCACTTTGCTAGTTTTAATACTTTTTATGACATAAACCGGTGAGATTCGATACACTCTGTTCCATAACTGTTCAAGGAGGACAATATGTCAAAGAATTCAAAATCCTTGGGCTCTGGAGACATTAAAAGACACTTATGTGCTCAAGCTGACACCCCTGAGCAGGCTGCGGGCCCGGGAGTCGATTTGGTCGGAGAGATGCGGGAAATGCGGCGAGAGATGTTGAACGTGTCGGCAATGCTGATGAAGGTTGTTGCTGACTTGGACGATCTTGCTGTGATATGTCGATTGATCACTGCCATGGAGGTGAAATTCACTGATATGGTTACAAGAGTGGGGGATGTCGAGAAACGAGATCGATTATCTGGAGTCATCGGAGAGGGAATTATTTGCTAATCTGCTAGCAACCAAGGTGGATTGCTCTCAAGGACTGTTTTCACTTTGGGCTGAATGAGCCAATCTCCTTCTTGATACCAGACAGCCAGAGTACCTACAGCCTGACTCAATTTATTGACCTTGCCATACTGATATGTGGTTCTTCATTCACTGTGGGGGAGGTGGATGCCAAGCCAGAGTCATGGCCACGTCATGGCCACCAAGCCAGAGTTCCACGTCATGGCCACCTAGCCAGAGTTCCACGTCATGGCCGCCTAGCCAGAGTTCCACGTCATGGCCGCCGAGCCAGAGTTCCACGTCATGGCCGCCGAGCCAGAGCTCCACGTCATGGCTGCCGAGCCAGCGTCCCATGTCATGGCCCCCAAGCCAGTGTCCCATGTCATGGCCGCTGAGCCTGGGTCCCACGTCATCGCAGAGCTTGTGCCACCTTCTGCCCCTGGTCCTGAGTCTGCTCCATGCCATGTCACAGCCATGCCTGAGTCTGCTCCATGCCATGTCACAGCAACTCCTCAGCCTTCTCCATGCCATGTCACAGCAACGCCTGAGTCTTCTCCATGCCATGTCACAGCCATGCCTCAGCCTGCTCCATGCCATGTTATAGCAACTCCTCAGCCTGCTCCATGCCATGTCACAGCAACGCCTGAGCCTGTCACAATAACACCTCAGTCCGCTTCATGCCATGTCACAGCCGAACCTCAGCCTGCTCCATGCCATGTCACAGCCAAGCTTCAGTCTGCTACATGCCATGTCTCAAGCAAGCCTTTGCTCCATGGTCCAGGCCCGCCTCCGCTCCACGGTCCAGGCCCGCCTCCGCTCCACGGTCCAGGCCCACCTCCACTTTATGAGCCAGCGCTCACACCTGCCACGGCCAATGAGTCAGCATCCACACCTACCATGGCCAAGTGAGGATCCTGCTGTACCATGTTACCATGTCATGCCATGTAGCCACATCAAGTCACCATGGCCGCCACCACCCCTCCTCCAGCTCCCTCATAGTGAAGTTTGTGTTTGTTCTGGGGCATCGGGAGCTGCCCCTAGTTGGGGGGATATGTCACGTTTATGTGTTTTGTTCTTGTTTTCATGTCTTTCATTTTTAAGTTTAGTTCCTGTTCCTGTTCAGGTCATGTGGTTTCATGTCATGTGATTTCCTGTTTCCTCATGTGTTCCTGGTCATGTGATATCCTGTTCCCCTCCATGTTCTTGTGTCTTATTTTCATTGGTTCATTGTCTGGTTACCTCATTATCAGTCTTGTTATGTCATTGGTTCATGGTTCATTGCCTTATTATTAGTTCAGTCTTGTGATTGGTTGTGTTGTTTACTTGTTACCCATGTCTGTGTATTTAAGCCCTCATGTTTGCCATTGTCTCTGGTCAGGTATTTTTTATGTAACGTTGTTTGGAAGTCAAGTCAAGTCAAGTGTAGTTTAGTTCATGTTTATGTTTTCTGTTCAAGGTGTCATATCCTCTTGATCTGTTCCCACAAAAGCCCCTTCTCCTGAGCACTAACCTCAACCCTGACCACACTTCCCAGAATTCCCCTCTTCCTTCCATTGACACTCACACCCGATCTTCATTCACTAATCAACTCCCTATGTATATAAACTCTGCTCTTACCACACTTCTCTGCAAAGTCTTACCAATTCACCCTGTTGTCTTGCATTTCTGAGCATTAACATTATCTACTGCCTGCCTGTTATTGATTACTGACTGTCCCTTGGATTACCCCTTTGTTTACTGTCTTTGATTTGTTGACTTTGTTTGGACTGCTTACCTGGTTTTGACCTGTTTGAATATGTTTGATATTAAACTCTGCACATGGATCTTCACTCTGTGTCTGACTCTGACTCATTACAGAAGACTTCGCCAATGTCAGATCCAGCAGAGTTTTCTTCTCTTCGAGCTGCTTTCACCTTTCAAGCTGAACAGCTGGCAGCTCACCACTGTCAACTGGGACAGCTTTCCTCTGCCATGGAAGAGGTGTTAAGTTATTTGCGCACCACTTTCCCAACCAGGTCTCCTGCACAAGCCGCAAATCCAGCCCTCACACCATTGTTAACTACTCCCTCAGAAGTCTCTTCACCTCGGCCGAATCTCCAAGCCCCTCATCTCGCTCTCCCGGAGAGATTCAACAGCACACCAGATCAGTGTGATAATTTTTTGCTACAATGTAGCATTTATATTGCTCAAGCTTCCTCCTGCTTCCCCACTGAGGAATCCAAGGTGGCCTTTGTTACCTCCTTGCTCACAAGTCAAGCACTGGACTGGGCTGTGGCAGTATGGACTCAGAATAGCGAGATACATAACTCTCTTGAAGCTTTCTTTTCCCAGTTCAAGAGTGTTTTCCAGAATCCAGTGGGTGTCGAAGACGTGTGTGATCGCATCATTCGCTTTAAACAAGGGAGTTCAAAGGCAGCGGACTATGCACTCGCATTTCGTACTCTCGCACCGCAAACTGGATGGGCTGATGCACCTTCAACTTCAGGTAGAGATAGCCAACCGAGACAATAACCTCTCTCTCGACCAGTTTATTACTCTCTCCATCAAACTGGACAATCTGAAGCGGAGCCACACTCCAGCGACCCTGTCTTTACCCCCTCAACTACCTGCCATAACTACGCCTCAACATGAGCCCATGCAGTTGGGTCCCTCTCATCTGTCAAGAGAGGAACATCAAAGACGCATCCAACACGAACTGTGTCTGTAATGTGGAGAACCCGGCCATTTTCTCCCCTCCTGTCCCTCACATTCCTCCCTACCCACTAATACTTTGGTGAGTACTGACAAGTCTTATTTGTTGGAAAATAGAAATTTCCTAGTTGAGGTAAAACTCTGTTCCAGTCGGAATTCCATTTCTGTCAAAGCTCTTATCGACTCTGGGGCTGCAGGCAACTTTATTGACTCTGATGTCTGCTATCTGTTATCTCTGGATACTGCCCCTTGTGTGCCTTCTCTCTCTGTCACAACACTAGATGGTCGCCCTCTTCATACTGACATAGAGCTTCACATCACTCAACCCGTCTCTGTGCAAGTGGGGGCTCTTCATCATGAAACACTACAACTACTTATCACCAACACTCCTAAGAACTCTCTCATCCTTGGATACCCCTGACACACTAAGCACAACCCTCACATCTCTTGGACTAATGGAGAGATCACACAGTGGGGAACCTCTTGTTTTACCTCCTGCCTACAGTCAGTCTTACAGCCATAATGGGTGACCCCCGTGCCAGGCACCAGAGCAGTTGTCTGTCTCCAGTAATTCCAATACACGTCACACACACACCTAAAGACATTTTCTCTATTTTAGGCCATAGTAAGCAGTTATAAATGTATCTGCTATATGCATGTGTTGTATGTATATTCCCCTATCATATTAACTTAGTTAAAACCCTTTACTTGTATTAGTTAGACGTTAAATGCCTATATTCAAGTGTATGAGTGTATCTCTGCTTTAATATCGTCTGGAGGTTACCTTCTTGGTATCAAAATGATCTTCCCTTTATTTCTCACACAATAATGTACACCATGTGATCGTGAAGTGCATCGAACAATTCTTACTATGTTTTGAATTAAAAGCTGCACTAGCGGTCCAGATCAGCAATAAAATGCGAATGGGCCATAAACGGAGACAAAGGATGTTTCTCCCGCTCAAAATGCATGCCTCTGATTGGCCACTCCACCCACAAAATGGGTGCGGCAATGAACTATCAAAACTCCAGAGCGCAAAGAAATCATCGCTCAAAACTCTTCTTCTTGAGACCAACCCACTCCAAAACTCTCTCTTGAGTTTAACCTTCTGGCAGTGTTTACCTTCAAGTAACTTTGTGGATTTCCTGTGGACTTCTTCAACTCACTCCTAAAGAAATCATCGAGAACCTCGTCTACCGCATCAAGACTTTTATTCAGCAACAAACCAATGCAAGTAACCATTTACAACTGATTAGATGCGCGTTTAAATTTGAACCCCTTTTAAGGTGTATTGTGCCTCTGATGATTCTCATTTAGGTTGTGGTTAACTGATGTGAAATATTGCCATTCTGTGCTCTCTCTCTCTCTTTTCCTTACATTCCTGCATTCTATATATGTATGTTTTGCTTAGTTTGTTTGTATGTTAGTTATAGTTTCATTTATTAAATCCCTTATATTCACGATTGATTGTCTCTGTGTTCCGCTCATAATTCAAAGTCACTGAATGTTGCTCCTTGCTACATGCTAAACTACTGCTAGCACTGTATAAGTAGGAAGGCTATTGTTCCTTGGCCAGGAAAGTAATCTTCCAAGAGTTGAGAAATAATGATATTGTCTGCTCGCTGGACGGACAGATCAAGTAATTGTAATATCGATTCTGCTACAGTTAATTCAGTGAGGACGTGCCAAAATACAAGCAAAAAAAATACAGCAAAAAAAAGTGATACTGTGAAATATTTTTACAATTTAAAATAACTGTTTTCTATTTGAATATATTGTAAAATGCAACTTATTCCTGTGATCAAAGCTGAATTTTCAGCATCATTACTAGTCTTCAGTGTCACATGATCCTTCAGAAATCGTCATGGTTACTTGTGTAACCTCCGTTCCCTGATGGAGGGAACGAGATGTTGTGTCGATGTAGTGACACTAGGGGTCACTCTTGGGAGCCCGAGACACCTCTGGTCTTTGATAAAAGGCCAATGAAAATTGGCGAGTGGTATTTGCATGCCACTCCACCAGACATGCAGGTATAAAAGGAGCTGGAATACAACCACTCATTCAGATTTTATGCTGAGGAGCCGATATAAGGTCCGGCCATTTCAGCGGGTAGTTCAGCGTTGTGGCAGGAGGGACACAACGTCTCGTTCCCTCCATCAGGGAATGGAGGTTACACAGGTAACCATGATGTTCCCTATCTGTCACTTACTCGACGTTGTGTCGATGTAGTGACACTAGGGGTCCCTATTCGAAACGCCACAATTGGCTTAATTGTGTTACGTGAACTGGCGGTGAGTGGTGGGCAGACTACTGTGTGCCTCATAGCCAGCACACCAGGTCGACACGTAACCTCCCCCAACATAGTTATGAGTGTCGAATGGCCCTTTTTGGGGACAAGTCGACTACCCAAGAGATAGAGACAGGCATAACCCAGTCGTGGCCTCTTTTGCCCTTCTCTTTTTCCACTCCCTAAAAAAGAAGAGGGATTATCCGACTGGGCCGCCAGGTCTAGTTGGGGGGTGTCCCTTTCAAGGGGAAGACACCATGGAAACCACACCTCGCCCAAAGAGAGGGGGGATATTTAAGTGAAGGATATGTCACATGGTCTTTCCAACCATGTGGAGAGTCTTCAAGGTAGATCCTACCCAATGGGGGAGGAGTTACTGCAAACATGGAGACTGGGGCAGAGGGGCTCTGCCCAAGGAAGACGCAGTTTGCCAACAGGGAAACGAATTAGCGGAAGATATATATCGCATGGAGTTAGCCTTACAGGGAACCGCCACATGCGGAGCACCTACCCCAGAACAGGACTCTTAGTTAGCATGTGTACTGGGCCAGCAGCGAGTCTCTCCAAAAACTCGACTGCCACAGGGCTCGGAGGAAGTCAACCAGTGAACAAAGCTTGTGAACACTACTGGGAATTAATGGCGCACGTCTTCAGCTCAAAAGGAGGTGGAAGGCGCAATATGCAAGCGATACACCAGGCCAGCTATCCCGGGCTTATCCGCTTGTATTGCGTGCCACTACCTGGGATGAAACTGGTTCCACCCGGAGGTTATAGAACCTTGCAAAGGTGTTGGGTGTTGCCCAGCCCGCTGCTCTGCAAATGTCTGTTAGAGAGGCACCACTGGCCAGGGCCCAGGAAGCTGCTACACCCCTGGTAGAATGGGCTGGTAGCCCTACCGGGGGCAGCATGTCCTGGGCATGATATGCCATAGTTATGGCATCAATGAGCCAGTGGGCGATCCTCTGCTTGGAGACAGCACTTCCTTTCTGCTGTGCATAGAAGCAGACAAAGAGCTGCTCAGAGATTCTAAAGCTCTGTGTGCGATCCAAATAGATGCGTAAAGCGCGCACCGGACACAGCAATGACAGGGCTGGGTCTGCCTCCTCCTGGGGCAGCGCTTGCAGGTTCATCACCTGGTCCCTAAAAGGTGTGGTGGGAACCTTGGGCACATAGCCCGGTAGGGGTCTCAGGATCACATGAGAGTAACCAGGACCGAAATCCAGGCACGTTTCACTGACAAAGAACACTTGCAGGTCTCCTACCCTCGTGATGGAAGTGAGCGCATTCAGGAGGGCAGTCTTCAAGGAGAGTGCCTTAAGCTCGGCTGACTGCAAAGGCACAAAGGGGGCTCTCTGTAGACCCTGAAGAACTACAGAGAGGTCCCATGAGGGGAAAAGGCGTGGTCTAGAGGGATTCAGCCTCCTGGTGCCTCTTAGGAACCTGATGATCAGGTTGTGTTTCCCTAAGGACTTACCGTCAACTGCGTCACAGTGTGCTGCTATGGCGGCAACGTACACCTTCAAGGTGGAAGGGGACAGCCTCCCTTCCAACCTCTCCTGCAGGAAGGAAAGCACTGATCCAACAGCGCATCTCTGGGGGTCTTCCCGTCAGGAAGAACACCACTTAGCGAACAGACGCCACTTAAAGGCATACAGGCACCTCATAGAGGGGGCCCTAGCCTGAGTGATCGTGTCCGCATAGGTCTTCCGTGTCCCGTCCAGGGGCCAGACATGGAGATTCCAGAGGTCTGGTTGCGGGTGCCAAAGTGTGCCCCGTCCCTGAGAAAGAAGGTTCTTCCTCAGGGGAATTTGCCGGGGGGGGCTGTCGCGAGGAGCGTGAGGTCCGAGAACCACGTCTGGGTGGGCCAGAAGGGTGCTACCAGGATGACCTGCTCCTCGTCCTCCCTGACCTTGCACAGGGTCTGTGCAAGTAGGCTCACTGGGGGAAATGCATATTTGCATAGGCCAGGGAGCCAGCTGTGTGCCAGCGCGTCTATGCCGAGGAGAGCCTCGGTGAGGGCGTACCAGAGCGGGCAGTGGGAGGCCCCTGTGCCCGTCTGAATTGACTCCAAATCAGCTGGACCACCTGAAGGTGGAGTCTCCACTCTCCCCTGAGGGTAACCTGCCGTGACAGCGCGTCCGCTGTAGTGTTGAGGTTGCCCGGGATGTGAGTGGCTTGCAGCGACTTGAAGTGCTGCTGACTCTAGAGGAGGAGACAGCGGGCGAGTTGTGACATACAACGAGAGCGCAGACCGCCTTGGCGGTTGACATATGCTACTTTTGCAGTGTTGTCTGTCTGAACTAACACGTGCTTGCCCTGTATCAATGGCCGAAACCTCCGCTGGGTGAGCAGAATTGCCAACAACTTGAGGCAGTTGATGTGCCAATGCAGTCACGGGCCCATCCACAGGCCAGCGGCTGCGTGCCCATTGCAAACAGCGCTCCAGCGCGTTTTGGAGGTGTCTGTCAAGACCATGACGTGCCTGGAGACCAGTTCTAGAGGAACACTTTCCCGTAGAAACGAGAGGTCGGTCCAAGGGCTGAAAAGACAGTGACAGACCGGCGTGATGACCACGTGATGTGTCCCGTGGCACCATGCCCATCTTGGGACTCGAGTCTGGAGCCAGTGCTGAAGCGGTCTCATATGCATCAACCCGAGTGGGGTAGCCACCGCCGAGGATGCCATATGCCCCAGGAGCCTCTGAAAAAGTTTCAGTGGGGCCGCTGTTTTCTGTTTGAATGCCTTCAAACAGGCCAGCAATGATTGGGCGTGCTTGTTCGTAGGGCGCGCCATCAAGGAGACTGAGTCCAACTCTAAACCGAGAAAAGAGATGCTCTGAACCGGGAGGAGCTTGCTCTTTTACCAGTTGACCCGAAGCCCTAGTTGGCTGAGGTGTGAGAACACCAGGTCCCTATGTGCACACAACATGTCTCAGGAGTGAGCTAGGATTAGTCAGTCGTCGAGATAGTTGAGAATGCGAATGCCCACCTCCCTTAACGGGGCAAGGGCAGCCTCTGCGACCCTTGTGAAGACGCGAGGAGACAGGGACAGGCTGAAAGGGAGGACTTTGTACTGATACGCCTGACCCTCGAATGCAAACCGCAGGAAGGGTCTGTGTCGAGGAAGGATCGAGATGTGGAAGTACGCATCCTTCAAGTCTACCGCCGCGAACCAACATTGATGCCGGACGCTCGCCAGAATTCGTTTTTGCGTCAGCATCTTGAACGGGATTCTGTGTAAGGCCCGGTTCAGTACTCGCAGGTCCAAGATTGGCCGCAACCCACCGCCTTTTTTTGGTACGATGAAGCAGGGGCTGTAAAACCCCTTCTTCATCTCGGCTGGAGGGACAGTTTCTATCGCGCCCTTCTGTATGAGGGTAGTGATCTCCGCGCGCAAGGTAGCAGCATTTTTGCTCTTGACCAAGGTGAAGTGAATACCGCTGAACCTGGGTGGGAGCCTGTCGAACTGAATCACGTAGCCGAGTTGCACAGTCCGGATCAGCCATCGCGATGGATTGAAAAGCGCAAGCCACGCGTCCAAGTTCCGTGCAAGGGGGACCAAATCGCGGTGGGGCGGAGCTCGAGGTGCCACACCACGTCGTGGCCATGCTAAGACAAGGGACATCGAAGCACTTACCTGGCTCCTTGTGACTAGCCCTGGAACAGCCTGGGATGGGGGAGGTAGAGGCCTGTCCTCATAACCCGTGGAGACTGCCAAATCGGGGGCGGCTGTATGCCACAGCTGGGCGCTCAGGTGCGGAAAGACCACCACTGGAGCACCAATCCTGCAAGAAAAAACCCGTGGACGGTAGTCGTGGTGACGACCGTGCACACCAGGTATGTGACCCAGGGAGGAAGGAAGCAGCTCTTTTGCTGATCTGTTGGGTACCGCAGCCACTTGGGCATGCTGCGAAATCAAACAAAAAGGCAACAAAAGATTTTACGCCCGCCCCTCCACCAGGGGATGGAGTGGTCTTTTTACCAGCTCCAGGTGAGTGGGTTCCCTCGTCTCTGGGTCGCCCATTTCAGGGGCGCTTTGACGACCTTCGTGGGTTCTTAGGCGCCGGCTGTGGGATGGGTGGCATCTGCTTCCTGCGGCGGGTTCCACGGCAGGGCCGGGCCGAAGGGGCGGGCTGCGGCGGAGCCGGTGCAGTCACCGCAGGGGATCGCCCTTGGCGATGAGCAGACGGGGTGTGGGATCTTGAGCCACGCCGGGGCAGGATATGCCGGATTGCCTCCGTCTGCTGCTTCACCGCCGAGAACTGCTGGGCAAAGTCCTCGACGGTGTCGCCGAATAGGCCCGCCTGGGAAATGGGGGCAGCAAGGAACCGTGTCTTGTTGGCCTCGCCCATCTTGACCAGGTTGAGCCAAAGGTGGTGCTCCTGGACAACTAGTGTGGCCATCGTTCTCCCGAGAGACTGCGCCATGACCTTCGTCGCTCGGAGAGCGAGGTCGGTTCCCGAGCGCAGTTCCTGCATCAAATCTGTGGCGGAACTACCCTCGTGCAGTTCTTTCAACGCCTTGGCTTGGTAGACCTGCAGGAGAGCCATGGCATGCAGGGCAGAGGTGGCTTGTCCAGCAGCGCTGTAGGCTTTAGCCATCAGGGATGACGTGAGCCTACAGGGCTTGGACAGGAGCTTAGGGCGTCCGTGCCAGGTGGCGGCGCTCTACGGGCATAGGTGAACCGTGAGCACCTTATCCACCAAGGGAATCGCTGTATAGCCCCTGGCCGCCCCGCCATCGAGGGTAGTGAGAGCGGGGGAACTGCGGAATCGGGGACGGGCAGTAAAAGTTGCCTCCCACAACTTCGTCAGCTCCTCGTGCACTTCCGGAAGAATGGCACTGGAGCGGGGCGTGGTTGCTTTGAGCGGTGCCGCGAGCCCAGGAACCAATTATCAAAATGCGCCATCAGATCCAGCAGAGGTGAATGAACAGTAGAATTCAGCTCAATGAGCATGACCGTTCAGCTCCGAAGAGAAAATCTGAATGAGTGGTTGCATACCAGCTCCTTTTACACCCATATGTCCGGGGGAGTGGCATGCAAATACCACTTGCCAATTTTCATTGGCCTTTTATCAAAGACCAGAGGTGTCTCGGGCTCCCAAGAGTGACCCCTAGTGTCACTACATCGACACAACATCAAGTGAGTGACAGATAGGGAACATTCTAATATGCTGATTTGCTGCATATTTGACATATTTCAAATTTCAATACTCTGAATACTGACCGGCAAGTCTGGAAATAGTCCAACTAGTTAAATATGTATATGCTTATATAAAATAGCATGTCAACTAATGTAAGTAAAGACTTACTCATCCGAAATTTTATCCTCGGCTGGATCAAGTTGCTCTTCAAAATGCAAACGTTCATTGTCAGAGTCCCGCTCTTCTTCTGAGGAGAATGTGAACTCTTCGTCACTATCCAGGAGGCTCCTCACCTGTGTAGCATGCCATCTTCCAAACGTGCAGTAAAGTGAATGAACTTGATGCTTTTTAAGGCACTGTTGGGGGCGTTTACCATTTGCATTGATCGCCTCAGCATATTACCGTATGAATAGTGCCTCTGCACGTGGGTGGGATCACATTAGCGATAAGTAGCTGAGTCAGGAGAAACTGTACATCTCTTTAATTTCATATAGATTACATTGCAGGAGAATATTTGTTTTAAATTGATTTGTTTTATTTAAAAGTAGACATTTTAAGCTTTTTTTAGACATATGTTTCATGTTTGTCTGATAAGTATTCGCTGAGTTTCAGTGCATTTTTTTGACGTGTTTCAGAAAGATGCTCGCGGAGAGACAGATGGCTGAAAGGGCACCCTGTTTATTTTCTTTATTTTACAAAAGCACAAGGTTTTGTTGTTATTGTGAGTGTACACAAATAAAAGTAGACCCTTTATAGTCTTTAATGATGTCTTACACTTATCTGTATGCCCAAAAATGATGGAGTATTTTAAGTTGTTTCCGCTGTTATGAGGAAAAAATCCAGCAGGACGCGCTGGCACGTCCGTCGATCCCTGAGGGTTAAAATGAATTGTATTCCAAAATTCAACAACCTGCTACAATCTCTCCCTATAAATGTCCCCCTCTCTTATGTCAAGCAATTTGATAGCATAGCAAAGTCCTTCATTTGGAATGGTAAACGTCCCAGATTACATTTTAGTAAATTGCATAGGCCGATTGACAAAAGTGGGCTAGGCCTACCCAAGATTTTGTTTTATTATTATGCATTCTGTGTCAGACATTTGGCTCATTGGTTGCTTCCACCTGAGAGAGCCCCTCCCTGGTTTTGTACTGAACAGGAAGTTCTTGCCCCTATTTCGCCATTGCAAAGCCTTTCAATCAAACTAACCGGAGAAGTTAAGTTATACTCCGTTATCTTGCATTTGCATGTGGTATGGACAAAAGTATCCAGAGTGTTTAATTCGGACATTTATTTAAATGTTGCTTCGAGGATATGGCTGAACCCAAAGTTATATATTAATAAGTCCCCTTTCTGCTGGACAGAGTGGATTGTGAGGGAGGTTAATACGCTCGGTGACCTATATGAGAGTGGAGTGTTGAGATCCTATGAAAATTTGGTTCAACATTTTGGGATCACCAGGTCTCAATTCTTTAGGTATTTACAGCTGTGCCACCTGCTTTTTTACTATTTTTGGGAGTAGCATACACCCCCCTAAAGCAGCAGATACTCTGGAAGTGGTGATTACTGCTTTTGGAAAAGGCCATAAGACATCAGTGTATTACTCCCTGCTAATTCAGAGTCTGGGGGATGGAGCTTTAACTTCTCTCAAGAGATTATGGGAGAAAGATTTAAACTTGGTATTGGAGGAGGGAGTGTGTGCTAGGATTCTAAAA
Source organism: Myxocyprinus asiaticus (assembly GCF_019703515.2). Classification (NCBI taxonomy): domain Eukaryota; kingdom Metazoa; phylum Chordata; class Actinopteri; order Cypriniformes; family Catostomidae; genus Myxocyprinus; species Myxocyprinus asiaticus. Next base: position 17,916,818 of record NC_059356.1, on the reverse strand, counting down.
AACATCAAGTCTGCATCTAGAGATGCAAGGGTGCACCTTATGCAATTCAAGATTTTACATTGATTCTATTGGACCCACTCTAGATTGTATAGGTTTGGTCTTAAAGACACACCCACCTGCTGGCGATGCCAGTCAGAAGATGGGGACACAACTCATGTTTTTTGGTGGTGTGTTAAGATCCAAGAATTCTGGTTGAGGGTTCAGAGGTTTATGTGTGACGTTATTGGGCACTCAAATTTCATTTTGCCCCAGACTCTGTATTTTAGGCAATGGGGCGGTCATTAGTATAGAGGATAAATACATAAGAAATTGGGTCCTAGCCAGTGTTATGACAGATCATTCTGAGGGGATGGAAGCTGGCTGGTGCGCCCTCATTTTGGGAGTGGTGCACGGAGATGGACAGTGTGGCGGCATTTGAGGAGATGTCAGATAGAAGGCTAGGCAACCTGGGGGTGTTTAATATGAAGTGGGGCAGCTATCTGACCTTTTTGGAAGGCTCTCGGTGAGGGGCAGTGAAGGTTTTATAGTTTAAATGTGTGTGATTATTATTTATATATATATAATGTTTGTGTGTATGTGTGTGTGTGTGTGTGTGTGTGTGTAATTTGGCTTTGACCACAGGGATGTTTGTTGAGGGTCAGGGTGGGGTTGGGAGGGGGAAGGGGAATAATGGGGGTTAAAAGTTGATTCTTTGCATATATGTTTTGCTTTTCTGTTTCATTTGTTAAAATCAATAAAAAGTGTTAATCGGGGAAGAAAAAAAAAAACATTAGTAAATGCAATAAGTATCACGATCAAACAATTTTATTTTAATATAAAATATATTTATCAATATATTTTTTTACAGCATTTATGAATCTTTATTAATGTTAGTTAATAAAAATACAATTGGTTATTGTTGGTTCATGTTATTTCATAGAGTATTAAATAATGTTAGCAAATGCAACTTTTGATTTTAAAAATGCATTAGTATATGTTGAAGTGAACATTAACTAAGAATAATACAGCCTGGTCTCATGAAATTTACATGAACATTGCAACGTTTTTGCAAAACTGAAATTATGTGGTTCATTACAAGTTTGGCTACAGTTTTCAAGTGAAATATCCAGCGGGGGTGCCAAAACCGAGCGAAATGAGGTTGTAATTAGACAAGGTTTTTAAGGTGAATTTTAGATGGAGGTTTTACGAAGTAAAACGTACCTCCCTTACCAAAAACTTAACCTTTAACCTAACCAATAGCGTCCAAAAGAGTTTAGCAAAAGAGACATCCTTACCTTAACAAACATCTAAGAGTAACCGATAGGGTTTTTAAATGCAAAAAAAAAAAAAAAAACTGAAACAACCACATCATTTTGTGCTGCTTCTATGCCACTTTCACTTTCGTGCATCTTTGGCTGGGCATGAACCGCAGCCATTGAGCCCAAAGTCCAACACTCTGTTAGGTGAGCTACCAAGCAAGCTAATGACATAGGAATAAGTGTGTATATGTAGGTGGGTCTGTAATACAAGTATTAAAATGTTTGGTTTTTCAAATCATGCGTTAAAGTTAAATTTTTTGGATATTATAACATAGTGGGGGTGAGTAATAGAGTGAAAAATAAATTTTTATAAAATCAAAATTAGCAATTGTACTTATGATTTTTGTGACAATGATTTAACCACAAAGTGGCTGTAACACCTCTAGTGTTCATTTCACCAGGAAACTGCAGCTAAACGTAGAAAGCGGCAAGTTCAAGGCAGTTTGCAAAAATTTATATAGAGTAACGTTCATTCTAGGAGACCAGGTTGCATTATTAAATGCTGTAAAAGTATTGTTCATTGTTAGTTCATGTTAACTAATGGTACAATATAAACACATTGACAGCATCTAAAATGTAAATAATTTTACATAGGAGTTTATTACAAATGTTTATGAATACTTACTGAATCCATGAACATTGAATTCATGGATTTAATCGGTTGATTTTATCATATTTATAATAAACAAGATTAATTCAATGTTTAATGAACATTTATTTAACACCGTTGATGCATTTAACTAATTTGGCATTATAACTGTTTCAGACTGCTCTGTTTATTTTCTGGTACTTTATTCAAATCATATCAAAGGATTATATCACTTCTACCAAGACTAAAGACTAAAAGAAGAAGTAGTAGAAGTAGTAGAATTAGAAGAAGAAGAAGAAGAAGACGAAGAAGAAGAAAACTTCTGTAAACATTTATGTTTTAGATGCTGTAAATATGCCCATATTTTACATTTACAATAGAGAGCTCTCTAGGTTTTGTAACAGAGCAATAATGTATTTGTATTGCCATTTATCCTAACTTTGAACATAAGAAACAGAAAAAATAAAATAAAATACAAATAAATAAATAAATAAATAAATAAAAATTCTTGCAATGTATTTGGATTTTTTTTTAGAATACCTACTTGAATAGTAATTACAGTAACATTGCAGTGCATCCAGCAAATTAAATTAGTACTACTCATTATTTTACAAAAACACTTACTGTGGCTCATGGGTCCTCAAGTCTTGCTGTTCTTATTAAGAGCTTTTTATATGATATTCAAACTCAAAATTCTAACACTCTTTTATCATTTTATTAGACTGCAGTGTAAAGGAAATCACCCAACTTGATTGTGTTTGTTTTTACGTTTACCATGCAAAATGAAAACCATTGATTTCTGCAGCTTGAAATGTGGGTGACAGTCCAAATGTAGTGGTTCTGATAGAAGAGTATGGCTCCGCCTGTAGTCTAGGAGAGATCAGTCCATCTCAGAACCACACACTATAAACCCCCCATAGGGAGAAGCAATTGGAGGACAGCTTTGCATATCTTTCATGCCATAGATCTCTGGTAGGGAGTATCAAAGAGTTATTTCTCTAAAAAAAGGCAAGGCATACCTGAGGGTTTGAGCAGAAGCAACAGTTCAAATCAAAGCCCCAAAATAGGGCTGTTTCATAGGTTTTCGTGGCATATTTTCGAAAGTATGATCTTTGCAGATATTTTTTGGAGATCAGTCTCTCTTCATGTTGAAAGAAAAAAAAAATAATTCTGTTTTTATTAGATTGTTTAGTGGTCGTGCTAAGGCATGCATCATATAGTTATTATCGCAAATACTAAAGGTTAGGGGATTGATAACACTAAATGATAAGACACCAGTGATAAGACTTTAGATTTCCACTTAGTGAACAATAAAATGGCTGAAAAAAAAAAAAAAAATCAATTAAACTTGCATTGAACTGACACTGAGGGACAGAGCCATATTTAGGGACCTGAATATCACGGATGGATTTTTTATTTTATTTTTATTATTATTATTATTATTATTATTATTTCTCCCAATTTGGAATGTCCATTTTCCAATTTGCTCTAAGTCCTCATGGTGGCGTAGTGACTCGCCACAATCCTGAGGACGTCAACCCCCGCATCTTATCACATGGCTCATTGAGCGCATTATCACAGAGACATAGCGCGTGTGGAGGCCCGCGCCATCCACCGCGGCATCTACGCACGACTCACCACACGCCCAACCGAGAGCGAACCACATTATGGTGATCACAAGGACGTTACCCCGTGTGACTCTACCCTCCCTAGCAACCGGGCCAATTTGGTTGCTTAGGAGACCTGGCTGGAGTCACTCAGCATGCCCTGGGATTCTAACTTGTGAACTCTAGGGGTGGTAGCCAGTGTCTTTACCACTGAGGTACCCAGGCCCCCAAAAGAGAGTGGGCTCTTTTGATTTGGGCCAGTAAGCAACCACCTATGAGGCCCCTCAGTAACCATGGAGCAATTTCCTGGCAACCACCCACAACAACCTATCCACTTTATTTTTCAGTGTGACTAGGGCACTGCCATTATCAACCTTGAATCACCCTCCAGCTAACCTCCAGCTATTTCAGCGATACAAAAATACTAATTTATACTGCTTTATATCGCAGTCTGGCAATACATGTGATCTTATTTAGGGCCCAAGCACTGAAAGTGTTGCGTGTGCGTGATATCTATCTATCTATATATTGAACGGTGTTGTCATGGCGACACGATAAATTAACGTCAAAAAATGGGAAAAAGGAAATGTCTCATATCTTCTGTGTGCATCATGTGATTTACATCAAAATTGAGCCAAATGTTGGCCTGATTACGTTGATGTAGCTATTGTGGGTCACGGCCCTAGTGCCACCAGCTGGTGGAAGGAAGTGTGGCATTTTTAACAGACTTTGAAATATTCCTCTTATGTTTACCTTAATTGAAAAGGATTCTTGATATCTTAAACAGTGTTGCCATGGCAACACATTAAATGTCATTATTCCTTTTATGTATATTCACATGTTTTTGAGGTACTTGGGGTGCTTGAATTTTCATGATATTTTGCACACACATCACAGTTGTCGGCCATTAGGCCTGGGCAAAAGTTAACACATGGGCGTGGCTGGGAAGTTCTGTAGCGCCACCTTTTGACAAAAGTGGTGGTGTCAGTTTCTTCTACGGTCACCAAACTTGCTACATATATTGTTCTCATCAAGCCAGACAACTTTCAAAATTTTAGTCATTAGCTCTAGCCAACAGGAAGTCGGCCATTTTGGATTGAATATGCATTTTTCACACTGCTGATGTAAAATTGTAAAGGAATATTTGATATCTTAAATACTGTTGCCATTGCAAGTGAAAGCAGTTTTTAAAGTGAAATGAAAAAAGCCATAGAAGTCTATATTATTGTAATGAAAATGTGTGACGAGGAGGAGGGCTGGGCCAGGGCGTGAGTGTGCACGGCCGGCCCCCAATCGGGCTAATCAGCCGTGGATAGGGATAAAGCCGAGCCGGATGTGGCAGTTCGAGAGAGATCCACATGCAGCTGCCATGTGTGCATTTGTGTTTTGTGTCTTTTTGTTTAAGTTCTTATTAAAATGTTACTTTGACTGTTCAGCCGGTTCCTACCTCCTCCTTGCCCATTTTAACCCCTGTTACAAAATGTACTGCACAAACTTTTTATTTTTTATATAAAATATAATAAAAATATCAACTGAAATGTAAAAATACTAGAAAATCAAAGTCAGTTCTGTTCCAAATTTTAGATCAAGTGGCAAAGTGCTCAGATGCAGTACCATAAATGTCCAATAGAGGAGAGCCAAGCTCCAATGGTCAGAGGACAGCCAAGCTCCAAGAGGTACTCACTGCAGCCTGTAGTGCGATTACGTACTGGATTAGATCCAATATGAACTGGATGTTGTAACATTCATGTTCTTGAGTGGATTTTGGTAACTTCATAATTGTTTGAACACGCATGCGCTAACTCAGTGGCACAGATGAACTGTTATTGTATGTGTTTTTAGCACTCATGTTGTCTTTGTTTGGTAAAATTGTTGTTGTTTATGTCTGGATTATTATATATATATATATATATATATATATATATATATATATATATATATATATAATATGTTATGGGTGTTAGAATATCCATGTGCAAAATAGATAATATAATATTTCATGATAAATGCATGCTCAAAGTTTGTGTTTGATGCAGAGCTTCAATTATTATTTTATCATGTGATCTTATGTTTAAAAGCACCCCATATAATTAAATCATTACCAAATCTATACCATTCGTTTGTGCTGATCTGTGCCACAGAAAATAATGTTTGTGCTGGCTTGGTGTTTGAGTTATTAAACATTGTTTTTTTTTTGGCTTTGTGACATCACTTTCCACCCCATGTGGTCCAAATCACTCCAAACAGGTGCCTTTTGTTTGTGCTCGATTTGTGCCGTTAAAAGAAACACCTGTAACTATTTCCCTTTCTTAGGCCTACAGCAAGAAACTTTTCGGGAGCAGTGATGTCACTTTCCACCCCGTGTGGTCCAAATCGCTCCAAACCGGTGCTCGATTTGTGCCACTAAAAGAAACACTGTATCTATTTCCCTTCCTTAAATAGGCCTATAGCAAAAACTTTTCGGGAGCAGTGACGTCACTCTCCACCCCATGTGGTCTTAATCGCTCAGAACTGGTGCCATTCATTTCTGCTCGATTTGTGTCGTTAAAAAAACCCACTGTATCTATTTCCCTGAATTCCTTAGAAATAAGAATTTGAATTCAGTAGCAGTGATGTCACTCTCCAACCCCATGTCATCCAAATTGCTCCATTTGTGCTGATTTGTGCCACTATTTCCCTTCCTTACAAAAAACAGCTTGTATTCGGGAGCAGTGACGTCACTATCCACCCCATGTGGTCCAAATCACACTGATTTGTGCTGTTAAAACAAACAATTAAACTATTTATCTTCCTTAGAAATAGCATGAAACTTTTCGGGAGCAGTGACATTTCTCCAAATCGCTCCGAACCGGTGTCGTTCATTTGTGCTCGATTTTCGCTGTTAAAAGAAACATCATAACATATTCCTTTCTTTGTATTTAACTAGATAGCTTTTGGGAGCCGTAAATTCAAGCAGGCTAAACCCCATGTCAATCACTCTCACCTGTCTTCATCGTTAGTGCTTGCTTCTGGTTTGTGCTGTGTTTGGTATTGTTGAAGCATTCATTTTTGGCAAATATTAATCTTTCACCACATCAAACTCCAAATGCAAAAAAATAAATAAATAAATATCTGTGTTTGTGCTGCAAGTTATGATTTGTTTATAGGTTATATGTGACACTGCTGAACAAAGCTGTCCATAATGTTTATATAGGTTAATTATTCCAAGTTTTTCACAAGTAAACAGCCACAGTTTTAAGCTTTGAATTCGTTTATTAGTTTTAATTTGCTAAAAGCTGGCGCAACTTGTGTTGACGGTGTTTGTTTAATTGCATAGTCCTATATGGTAGCTAATATTCAAAATATTTGTTTGAAATTTCAGCGCAATGTTTGAAAACATGTTAGGTGCCATTCACATGCTGGAATGCGTTGTCGTTGCACTAAAATTACATGCAGCTCCACAAAAGAGCATAATATAGGTGTCTCGACTTGAGACATTTAACAATTTAGGTTCTTTTTAACTTGACATGGCGTCTAAAAACATGAACAAGCCGTCAAAGACATCTATCTAGCACACGTTTACATTGAAATCAATTATAAAACAGCATGGACAGACACAAAAACGTGCTCAATATGAACGGCCCCTCAGTGTAAGACTAGAACTCTTTAGAAAAGTTTGATGGCAATTGCCTATTCTTTATTATTTATTACTGCACATTTTAGATTTTAGAGTATAACATCATCAAAACTAAGAAGTAACACAAAATTATGGAAATTATGCAGTGACCAAAACAAATTATATCAGAAACATCTTCTATTTGAACTTCTTCAGTGTAGCCTTTTGTCTATTCCAGCTCTGCACACAGTTCATTTTCTCTATCAACTTCAGGTGCATCCTGGGATGCTTTTTAAACAGTATTGAGTATAAAAAATTAAAAAAAATAAATAAATAAAAGGTTTGTATAGACATCTATAATTAGACAGTTTATTTTTGAGTACAGAAATAATCCCAAGCGTTTGACCATATGCCTTTAGATCAAAAGGTTTTAAGAATATGAGATACAAACTTAGTCAGTGTCACGCTTATGTGTGTTTTGTTCATGTTTTGAAGAATGTTTTTGACTTCATGTCTTTTATTTTTAAATTATTTTACTTCCTTGTCTGGTCATGTGTCTTATTCCTGTTTGGTTCATGTTTAGGTTTTGTTTCTTTCACGTTTTTTGGATACAGTTTGTCAGTAAACTGTTCTTGATATTAATTTTATTTACTAACTATTACTATTTATTTTATTTGTATTATATCTTGCTATGTTTTGCTATTACTGTAGATAAATCGAGGATAACTGAGGGTCAAGTTTTTAGTTTAAGTTTTTAAGCTTAAAATAACCATTTAAAGTTATTTAAATAAGGACAATTTAGAAATTTTACCAAACAATTTGGTCAAATTAACTTCAGAAAAAGTGACTTTAGCTGAAAGGTGAGTAGTTTGCATCCCTGGTTTAAATATCAGACCAAATCTGATATTTCCTGACAGAGAGATGTGTTTGAGTTTGATGTGGTGAAAGATTAAATCTTTGACCAAAAATTAATGCTTCAATACCAAACACGGCACAAATCAGAAGCGAGCACAAACGATGAAGACAGGTGAGAGTGACTGACATGGGGTTTAGCCTGCATGATTTCATGGCTCCCAAAAGCTATCTTGTTAAACACAAAGAAAGGAATATGATATGTTTCTTTTAACTGCACAAATCGAGCACAAAGGAACGACACCAGTTTGGAGCGATTTGGACCACATGGGGTGGAGAGGGACATCACTGCTCCCGAAAAGTTTCTTTCTATATCTAAGGAAGATAAATGGTAACATTGTTTCTTTTAACAGCACAAATTGAGCACAAATGAACAACACTGGTTTGGAGCGATTTGGACCACATGGGGTGGAAAGTGACGTCACAGCCAAAAACATTGTCTAATATCTCAAACACCGAACCAGCACAAATGTTAATTTTTGCAGCACAAACTAATGGTATAGATTTGGTAATGATTTAATTATATGGGTGTAGAAGGTTCATTGTCCGGGTATTGGAGTCAGGAGGCAGCGAACTGTCAATGTGAGTGTTTATTACTCTTCAGCATTGTTCATAAAACAAACAAAAAGGCACTCATTGGCCAAGTAGTCACACACACAAACGAGTAAAGGCTTCTATTGAGCACACACAGGTACAGTCTCTCTCTCTGTCACCTTTTATGCCTCCCTCTCCCATCACTACAACAGGAAACAGGTGTTAGAGATAATGACAACCAAGGTGATGAGCCTTACCTCTCTCTCTCTCTCTCTCCCGCAGACTGACACATAACCACGCCCCTATCACCACAATTGGGTGCCAACTTTATGGAGGTTAAAAACATCCAGTACATAGTGGATTTAATTCAGTACATCATCGCACTACAGGCTGCAGCGAGGACAGACTCAATAGGCTTGTTTGAGATGAGCAAGTTCTGCACAGAACCGATCACCAGTGATCACTGGCAGGTGCATGTCGGTTAGAAATCTGTATGACTTGCTGTGATGTCATGAAGATATATGTCAAAAAAATCTCCCACGAGAACAAGGTGGCCGCAGTTGTAGCAGGCAGGCAGCGCAGTTGCTTTTTCTGAGTTGCGCAAACTGCAAGCACGATGAGAAAAAACTGGCTGACAACACAGCTTAATGCTCATTGGCTTAAACAACCGTGATGTTTCATTATCTTCAAAAATGTGTTGGGCCTCATGTGCTCAGAAAGGAGACAAAGGCAGCCCTACACACAGTCATAAAGCCTGACTGGGGCCTATTGGAACACTCAAAGCCTGAAAACAAAAACGGTGCCAAAATCAAACATAAGGAAGTCCAAACAGACTACAGATCCTATCAAGCCTTGCTCACTTTACACATATGTGTGAAATTCTGAAGGATCGAACTCTCAACTCCTATTGGATGAAACGTACAACAGAATGTGTCCCTCAACAATGATTTCATCGAGAGTATAAAACCCCAGAGATTCCTCCCAAGCTTTGCTTCCAGTAACAGTATACGCCATGTCTAGTTGCAGCCCTGCTGCTCCCAGGTGTAGCCTCGTTGCCCAAGGAAGTGACGTACGTACCTGAACTTTGGCCTTACAATCTCCATCTCGCTAGACGGGCCGAGATTCTGCGTGTTCCACCAAGCATGCTAATGGATCCGAAGGAGCAATCCGCATCTCACCCTTTTTGCCTGCAGAAGTGAAGAAAGAAGTTTCAACCGAGTCTTCAACTGAGTCGACTTCGCTGATATCTCTGCCAACCCGCCGAGAATAAGCTGCTGTACTGCCCGCCGACAGAGCGAGGGAACAGCCTCCCATCATCTCCCGAGCTTCGAGGAACCAAGTTGGAGTCATGGGTGAGAACGGCACATTGAGTTTATCCATTAAAGAACCAACGACCGCGACGGACGGATTACGAGCCTTTCACCGCATCTTTGAGTGATAAAATTAATGGTTTAATGGATTAATAAGCTAACGCTGATTCTAATCAATGTTCTATTGATTTTAATAATTAATAATTATCTTTGATAATTGTTGATTTGAAGAATTAATAAGCTAATATTGATTCTAATCAATGTTCTATTGATTTTAATAATTAATAGTTGTCTTTGATAATTAATATTCTATTGATTTTGATAATTAATAATTATCTTTGATAATTGTTGATTTGAAGGATTAATAAGCTAATGTTGATTCTAATCAATGTTCTATTGATTTTAATAATTAATAATTATCTTTAATTTTTAATTATTGCTAATAACCAAACATACTCCTGAATGAAGTGGCCAACAAATGTTCTCTATAATATAATGCTGTTATGTGTATACATTATATGTGAATATTCCCAGCACTATGAAAATAGTGCAATCTCGGAATGGGATATGTGATAGGTATCATATTTCTGTGCCGCCTGCCTGCAACAACTGTGGCTGTCTCGCTCTCGTGGGAGTATTTTTGACATATGTGGTCATAATATCACAGCAAGTTGGACAGATATCTAACTGGCATGCACCTGTCAGTGATCACCGGTGATTGGTTCTGCACAGAACTTGGCCATCTCAAATGAGCCTAATGAAATGTATGCTGTTTTTTCTTCAATTATTGGATTGGATCATAAGCAGAGTATGTGAAACATAAGTAGTCTGCTGTTACTCACATGTCGCATGTTTAAAAAATGCACTCTTTTAACAATTTAAAATATTTTTTTCACTGTAATGTTCTAATTACAAAATAGACTGCAGAAGATGAAAGTTGAGTTTTTAAATTTAATTTGATACCAAGTAGGTGACCACTGATTACATTTTTGATATAAAACATAGCATTTGTTTTTAGCAACACACAACCGGCCCACCTGTTGGCCAGTGACCGTTAACAGGTTTAAAATGGGCATGTAAGATGGCCTCTGTAGCACCCCCATGTTCACCTACAGTCATCAAAATTGGTACGTATATAGTTCTCATCAAGCCGGAGAACTTTCATAATTATAGTCATTAGGTCCGCCCAACAGGAAGTATGCCATTTTTGATTTTTTTAATATTTCAGTCTCTGAACTTTTAAATACTCCTCCATGGGGATTCATGAGACTGTCACCACATTTAGACAACATTATGCCAAGACATTGAAGATGCAAATTGTGAACAGATTTTTGATATATCGAATGGTGCTGTCATGGAGAGGCATTAAATTAATGGTGAAAATGGGAAATATCTTCTGTGTACAATGTGTGATTTACATCAAAATTGAGATGTATGTTTAATCTTGGGGGCTAAAAACATGGATGTGACTATTTTGGGACACAGCCATAGAAAATTTAAAATAGTAATCTTGTATTTACCCAAATTGCTTAAAAATTGTTTAGAATAATGTAAATGCCAAAAGCATGGGTCCGTTTCCACCCGGCGGCTTTCAGAAAACAATGCATTTAACATTAGCATATCTTCTGCATGCATTGTGTGATTTAGATAGAGTTGGGGGTACTCGAGTTTGGACTCGGACTCGAGTCAGAGTCATGAGTTCAGTTTTAATGGACTTGTCACAGACTCGGATGCATTTTTACTCTGACTTGACTCAGACTCTATGACATTTGTGATGCAATGAAAAAAATAAATAAATAAATAACAAAAGTCATAGACGTAGCCAGAGTTGTTTCACTGTTTAAGCAAGCACACACACATACACACGTGCACAGGCACACTCATCAGTCAAACAATACACTTGAATGTTACTACAGAGACTACTGTATAACATCTACCGAGATGGCTGGCATGACAAAAACATAAATACGGGTATGTATCCAGTGTAATAGAAACTAAACAAGGCAGTTTCACATGACACGGAACCTAACAACTGGTAAAATTGTGTTTGCCGTTTGTGCAGCCAAGACAGTGCTCGCATTGCGGTTTCATCATGGTTAAAAACTTAAAATCAAGAACTTCATTGAGTCAAGTCACCCACATCATGTCTCTCACAGTTTACTAAAAACAGAATATCGAAATAAAAATAGTATTAATATTGGATATTAAGTCTTTTTAAGTGTAATGTATCTACACATGTAGGCTTCTGTAGTCTCTTGTGGTCCATGCAGTGTTGTCAGCTTGGACTGGTCCATAATAGCTTGATGAATTAACTGTAACTTAAAAAAAATCATTATTGCTAAAGCAGACAGCAACTCTAAACATATAAACAGCACCAATTTATTACTGATTGCCTATTTTCAAATCATTGACAAGCTGCTTAAAATACATTATTTTACAGCATTTGTCCACCATTCAAAACATTCAACTATGCACAATAAAATATTAGGATATTTTGGGCAGCGAAATGTTTTGTTTATAATGTAATTATAGACTATAAAATAAATGTATTATTCGATGACAGAGTTTGTGTATGAAGCTAAACGTCATGTTACGAGATGAATTTAGTTGGTTATGATGTTTTTATTTAAATTTTTTATTGTATTTTATTTTTATTGTAAACCACCAGGTAACTTATGGACATCTTTTTTAGCCTACATTTCTGACACTTTTGAAGGACAATTCTGTAAAATTTATGACTCAAAATTATTATTCTCCATGTTTTTGCGGTTACAGAAGAGCTCAATGAAATTTCATTTGGTTAGTATTTAAAGATTTCAGACTGATTGCAGACCAACGTGGCTGCCGCTCAAGCAAATATCAATTGTTATTATTTTTTTTAATCTTCTGTGCAGCTGCTGCGAGATGCACACGGACGCATCGGGGATTTAGGTACATGAGCAGCATGCAGAACTGCCCTGCATTGTGCTGTTTCCCGCAAATTAACTAGAAAATCATGTCCGTGACAACATCTCCCTAATATAATCAGTGGGCTTTTCCAGTGTTTTAGGATATAGCATTTGCAGTCAAGTCTAACATGAATTGTTCACCTGGCTTCTGCTTCCTCCTTCATAGGAAAAGGAGAGGTCTGCCACATATATTCATTTTTAATTTTTTATTTTATTGCTAACTGATTCATTTTAGCTATAATTTAATATAATTATTTATTGAAAAAATATGTAGATCTTAAGATTATATTGTAATGAAGTCATTTACCATTTTTATATATCCTTAAAATTGCTTTAAACAAATGTAATTCAATGCATTAGGTGTTAAGCTGGTCTACGTAGAGTTTAATATGATCACAGAAGTCATTTAGCCTTGTAATTTCATTGCAAGTATGTGGCAATAGGTCTCAATTTCTTTTATTGTTGCATTTTTTTCTCTGTTCTCTTTCAAAATAAATGAAGTACATTAACTTTTAGTCTGCATTCGTTATTCATACGCAAAATTGTTTAAATAGCTTTTAAATTATGCTGGGAAAATAAGGACATCAGTTAGGTAAGACTACTGCATGTCCGCCCATAGAATAATCATTAAAAGCAAATATTACCAACTGGTAAACAACAAACAACTATTGTTCCTCGACGTTGCCACAACATCATCATGACAGGTGGAAATGGACCTATGGTGCTTGGGCCCCGTCATCGCTGCTTGCATCTATATTTATTATTATTATTATTATTATTGTCAAGGTTTTTGGTTCTTTTGGTGTAATTAACATGCGTGAAAACTCTTGAAATTTTGCACACACACCAGAGTCATCGGCCTTTAGGGCTGGGCAAAGTTGCAGGGGGGTGGGCATGTAAGGGGGGCTCTGTAGTAGCCCCATTTTCACCTACAATTACCAAAATTGGTACATATATAGTTCTCATCAAGCTGAATAACTTTCATTCTCCCAGTCATTAGCTCCGCCCAACAGGTAGTCGACCATTTTGGATTTTCTAAAAATTGCAGGCTCTGAACTTTTAAATACTCCTCCTAGGGGATTCATGTGACTGGCACCAAATTTGAGCAACATCATGCTAAGACATTGCAAATGCTAAATTGCAAATGGATTTTTGATATTTTGAAAGGTGTCACCATGGTGAAGCAATAAATTTATGGTGAAAAATTGGAAATGGGAAGTGCCTTATTCTTTGTGCATTGTGTGATTTTGATGAATATTCAGTTGTATGTTTGGTAATGGGGGCTGATCACATTGATGTGGCTATTATGGGTCACTGTCATAGTGCCACCAGCTGTCAGCAGGAAGTGTGGCACTTACAGCAAACTTTGACATAGTCCTCTTAAGTTTACCCAAATCGCTTCAAAATTGTTTAGAATAATGTCAAGACACAGCTAATGTAAATTTGTGAAGGGATACTTGATATCTTAAATTGTATTGCCATGGCAACACATTAAATGTTATTATTATTTTCTTTGTATATTCATGTGTTTTGGAGGCACTTGTCTTGCTTTCCTCGACAAAATGCATGTGTCCATCATGCATTGTTTTCCAAAAGCTACCGGGTGGAAATGGACCCATGGTGCTTGGGCCTGTCATCACTGCTTGCAGCTAAATTATTTTCATAAACATTTGTTTGGAGCGCATATAATTTTACCTTTTATTGCAGTTTGCCATAGTTTTATAACACACTGTTGTACAGGCAGAATGAATGAGAGATCAGGCACTGAAATGCCAAGCTCTGTCTCCACAAATGTTACGCAACCAGGAGAGAGAAGGAGAGCAGAAATCCGCTGGGAAAATGCTACTTCAACTTTCTTTGCACCCAGACTGCAACTTGTTTCATCTTGGCAAAATGATAAACACATTATTCTCTCCGTACTTGTCAGAGAGCATTCTCTCTTTCTTAGAGGTGTATAGTAAACAGACACACAGAGCACTCATTCAGCATGGTTTATGAAACATCACCTTTGGAAATAAATAAATAAAGGCATCATCTGAGGTTTCGCAGATACATATTAATGGAGGGTTACATGGAGAAATGAAAATACTGCATCGTCACACTCTTGGTAAAGTAAGAAGTAGATTTTATTATGGTTTTATTACAACACACAGCAACAAGTGAATTACCTACTTACTTTTAAATGCTGACATCCGACATTGGGATATTATTCCGCTGTAAATCCTGTGGTTGTGTGATAGTTTAGTTTATAAGCCAATATCAATACATTTTGGTCTTATTATCCTTCTACTTAATTACATTGCAGTCAGTGACAGCAGAACTCTGTCACACTTGCCGGAAATGCAGCCGCTTGCTTGCTTACACATTTTAAAATAAGGTGGATAACATTGTGGTGGCAAGTTTTGTACAGGCAAGAACCAAGCACATCTTCTTCAAAAATTTTAAAAATCCACTTGTATTTGTATAATGGTCTTTATGTACTTTTTAACTATATTAACTAATAAGACAGTTCAGTTTAATAATGATTTAAATTACAGTCTAAATTAAAATATGCAAATCTACTTTTTGGTGACTGTTGGAAGTTAAAAAATTAAGCTTGCTTTTTTTATGATAAAATTAAACTTTTATTCAATGGTTTGGAAACAAATGACTCCTGCACAGAGAAACTCTCCTCCCCATACGTTTGACAATATCAGAGACTGATTTAAATGTAAAACCTCAGGTTTTGCTCTTAAAAGAGGGTAGGATTTGTATCATCCCCATTTTCATTATTGCAGAGTACACTAAAGGAACACCTCTTGTTGGAGTTCAAGAATAATAGACAGACTGTAAAGTAATCGAAATGTAATTCCTTTCAAGTTTCATCTTTTTTCCTTGGATTCTGAGAGGTTCTTGTTCCTTTTCTCACCGCAGTTCTGAGCACTCAGAGCTCGTTTCTATCTCTTTGCTCACTGAGTCAGCAAAAGCGTTGCCAGAACATAACAGCAGCACATCAACTCTCACTCACTCACACACACACACACATACAGGAGGCTGAGACCTCAGTGGCTCTTGTTCCACTTTTATTTTCTTTGAAAAAGAATTCTAGCTGCATATATACATTATACACTTCTGATATTTACGTCATAGCAGAATTTGTTTTGATCTAGATGAGTTTTTTTTTTTTTTTTTTTTTTTTTAGTGTGCAAATATACAGAATATTCATGAAGCTGCACATTCCAAAATATCTGCAAGAACCCAAATTCACCGCTGCAGCGCATTAAAGCGTTGAGTATTCTCACACAAAATACTTATCTTGATTTTTTTTCTTCACAGTGTGTTGATTGTAGTCTCGTTTCTTCAGCTGAATAATTATCCTTATGAAACTAAAGCAAAGGTTTGCACCATGTCCTAAGGCGTGTTAAGGTTGATCTCAGCCTGCTCAATTTCTGTGTAAAGACGCAATACTGCATACAAAGCCAGACTAAATTATTCCTGTGCCATGCTGCTTTGGTTCTGTGTAAATGAAATTCAGCATCAGAGCAGCCTTAAACTTTTGTTGTTTCCATCATGATATATTTCATAATTTAGTTTATTTCATTGAAAAGTATAATTTAATTTGCAATCAAAACAGAAATTATTCATTATTTCATGTGCAGTTATGAGGAGATTTCACTGTGGGCAGGGCTGCCCATCTTAAAGGGATAGTTCGTCAATAAATTAAAATTATATCATCATTTACTCATCTTCATGCCATCCCAGATGTATATGACTTTCTCTCTTCTGCAGAACACAAACAAAGATTTTTTGAAGAATATTTCAGCTCTGTTGGCCCATTCAATGTAAGTGAACGGTTGCCAGAACTTTGAAGGTCCAAAATACACATAAAGGCAGCAAAAAAAGTAATCCATAAGACCCCAGTGGTTAAATCCATATCTTCAGAAGCGATATAATAAGTTTAGGTGAGAAACAGATCAATATTTAGGTCCTTTTTTATGATAAATCTCCACCATTGACCAGCCCTGACCAGTAGGTGGCTGAATGTGAAAGTGAAATTCACTGCCACACTGGAATGTTGAAGTGTAGATTTACAGTAAAAAAAAAAAAACAAAAAAAAAAACAATTACATAAATATTGATCTGTTTCTCACCCACACCTATTATATCGCTTCTGAAGATATGGATTTAACCACCGGAGTCTTGTGAATTACTTGTATGCTGCCTTTCTGTGCTTTTTGGAGCTTTAAAGTTCTGGTCACCATTCACTTGCATTGTGAGGACCAACAGAGCTGAAATATTCTTCTTAAAATCTTGTTTATGTTCTGCAGAAAAAAAGAGAGTCATACACATATTGGATGGCATGAAGGTGAGTAAATGATGAGAGAATTTTCTCTTTTGGGTGAACTGTTCCTTTAACAAAGCAGAAATAGGAAACCTGGCCTCATAGATACACCTTACTTTACCTATATTTTTACAAAATGTTTTTACATGGCTCGTTGTACGTATTACAGTAGTTTCCTAGTAAAATTAACACTAGAAACTTATTTTTCACCCTGTTCCTCACACAATGCTTATGACATCAAAACACTTTTACTATAGTGCATGACTTGTGAGGCAATACCATTTGCATTACAAAACCAACTACATTTATAAGCTTGTTTGAGTGCGATTACATTGCGCGGTAGCTCAACTGATGGAGCGTTGCACTTGTGATGCAACAGACCGGGATACGAGTCCCTAAGAGCATGCGAGTCGACACATGAGTGGAAAGAGTCATAGAAGCACCATAAAATTATTTAGCATTTTTCACTTCACATTTGCTTTTATGACACTAACGGTTAGGTTTAGGTTTAAGTTATAAGCAAGAGGGGTAGATTTTGGTGATTTAAAACTCAAAACAGCAATAAACTTAAAAGCCACATCTGTTTGTGAGAAAATTTTACTTGCTTTTAGTGCCACACAGTAGACATTTCACCTCAGAACTGCCATGAAATGTGTAAGGAACCACATAATATCATTATATCACTAATTTGCCACATTGGGAAATTCTAAATGGGAATTTTCCAATTCCTAGTTCCATCACTTGAAGAGACATTTTGTTCTTCAACATAAATTACACACAGTCATACCTCATACATTACTTTTAAAGCTGCAGTGTGTTTTAAAATACAAGTTGCTGATAAGTTGCTAAAAAAGGACTAGGATGGTTGTCCAAATCATCTAGCACATAAATTCAGGTCCTTGTGGTAGATGTAGTCCTGCTGCGGTTGTGGCTATTTAGGACAAAAACTCACATAATCGGTTCACGCCTGGTTAGGGCACGGTGTTAAGGAAACCATTAACAATATTAACACTATGCTTGGCTTGTGCAAATTGTACACAAAAAAAGAAGAAAAAAAAAGAAAGAAAAAGAGAATGAAAAAGCAGCCAATCAGCTGCTTGGTGGGGGTGGGGGGTGGGGGGGGGGGGGCGGTGGAGTAGATAGGGGTGTGTTGAACAGAACAGAGAAAGTTTAAATCAGAGAGCTTTACATTAGAGCACCAGTGGGATAACTACACAGCTGAGGCTCAAAGCCGAAAGGGTGACCTGGGATATTGTTGTTCAGGCTCCAGTGTTCAGTCAGGAGGATATAAAAAGGGCAGCACAGTGCTTACTCTGATTGAACCAACTGCTCTGTGTAACTATCTCTCAGGTCTGCCATTCCCCGGGGTGAATAACACACCAGCTCTGCACTGAGTACACACAACAAGCGCTGCATGGCCAGCGAGGTGTGCGGAGGGAGGGGCCGATACAGGACATCAGCTGTGGCAGCCAGGGATGTGTATTAAGACTGTGTTTATTGATTTATTGATTTATTAAGTTGTTTAATAGTAAGACATGGCACAGAAGCACAACAGACTGGATGTAGAGTGGAACTCAAAGTCCCCTTGTTGTTTGAATTTAAGGAGCAAACAGGAATGAATAATGACACCCTGTTATAGTCATTACTATGTTTGCTTGAACAAAGTCTTATCAAATGAGCCACACACACACACACACACACACACACACACACACACACACGCACACACACAGACCACACACTTTTTAACTGAAGTATTCTGTTTATGTCAACCTTATTAGAATAAGTAAACTTGCAAATTGACTTTAAAGTTCATTATATCCTGAATGTTTATAATCAATTAATGATAGAAAATAAGTTCTAAATGGGAAGCCAATGAGATATGCCTTATCTCGGTATTTATATCCTGAGGGTTTACTTTAAATGTCATAGCACAAATGTAATTAATGTTTTCCTAAAATAATCCAACTTGCTGTTGCATTTAATCACTGCTTGTTGTTCAAGTAACGCTCTATTCAGCTGAGACTTGGAAATGTATGGTTTACATTAGCAGAACGCAGAGTTAAATTGCCAAATTAATACAAATCCATTAGTATTAAAGGGTTGTGTTTAAGCATGAAAAGTTCATGCAATAGTGCTTTCCATAACATTTTAAATGTTTGATGACACCATCTTAGATGAGGCCAAATTAGCAACACAAATTTGGTTCTAGATGGCCAAGAAGTAGCTAGACATTGGCAGATTGACAATAAAATTATTTGTAAAAACACATCCAAACCACCCAAGTGTCTTTTGAAAAAACACATCATCTACCTGTGCCAATGGTATAGCGATAACACAGCATGCTTATGAAAACAACATGGCTTTTAAGTTAAAAGAAAAAATCTAGCTTCTAGATCAATGGAATAATCTCATAAACATCAGTAATCAGTCATTTCAATACAGTGATGTAAATGTAAAACCTGAAATGCATCCATCAGGTACTATAAGTTGCAAGCAACTTGCACTTTTCTCATGATTTTCAAAGGCAACTCTGTTAATATCCCATTTGTCTGTAATGACAGAAGACTTTGTTACAGCAGATGTTTGGAAACTCCCCGCCGCTCACTCAGACAGCATTGCTGCTACACTCATTATCATCTTGCTGCATCACTATACCAGTGCCTGCATTAAAAAAAAGAAAAGAAAAACTGTGGCGTTTTAAACCCATGAATGGAACATATGTGCAGCACTTTAGAATTTTCAAAAAGAGCCTTGAGTGTGATAATGACAGTTCTAGCAGGTGTGATCAACTCACATAAAATATGGGATCACTCTTGAGGAGAAAAAGTTGTTCGAGGAGGAAAGTAGTGATGGTTCACATAGTGATTAATGACACCACAGTGCCAAATATTAAAAGAATACTAGATTCAGAAAGCCTTATAAGAGAAGGATGCGTTAAGCTAAATCAATCTCATACTGATTAATTAAGGGAACGCTCCGTGTTCAGTACAAGTTAAGCTCAACCGACAGCATTTGTGGCATAATGTTGATTACCACAAAAATTAATTTAGCCTCATTCCTCCTTTTCTTTAAGAAAAGCAAAAATCGAGGTTACAGTGAGGCACTTACAATGGAAGTGAATGAAGACAATTTTTGGAGGGTTTAAAGGCAGAAATGTGAAGCTTATAATTTTATAAAAGCACTTACATTAATTATTCTGTTAAAACTATTTGAGCTATAACCTTGTTTAAATTGTCATTTTTACAGTCATTTTAGGATTTTAGGGTTTGTTGACATTACATCGTCATGGCAGCAAAGTTGTAAAATTGGCTATAACTTTACACAGAAAAGGTTAGTAAGCGATTTTATGACACTAAAATAATTTAAACATGCATATCCATTGTGTCTTGTGGCTATACTTTTGAAACACTGAGTATTTTAACAAACAAAATTTGCCCCATTCACTTCCATTGTTAGTGCCTCACTGTAACCCAGATTTTTGCTTTGTTAAAAGAAAAGGAGGGGCAAGTCAAAATAAATTTTTGTAGTAATCAATATTATGCCACAAATGCTGTTGATTGAGCTTAACTTGTATTAAACCCGGAATATTCCTTTAAGACTGGTAATCCCTTGAAAAACAACTAAACCAGTCAAATATTTCTGCAACTCCTTACATCAGTGCTATGATGGTAGCACGGTACATTGATGGAATCAGATACCATGGTTCTTTGACATAGAGTGGGGTTCAAAAGTCTGAGTCCTCCTTTGAAAATGCTTCTATTTGCATTTATATTATACACATACACTACCGGTCTAAAGTTTTGAAACACTTGCTCATTCTTCATTATAATTTTTTTTTTTTTTTTTTTTCATGTTTTAGAATAATAGTAAAGTCATCAAAACAATGGAATAACATAAATGGAACTATGGGAATTATGTTGTGACCAAACAATATCCCAAATAAATCAAAACTGTCTTCAAAGTAGTCACACTTTGCATAGAATTTTCAGAAATGTACTCTTGACATTTTCTCAACCAACTTCTTGAGGTATCACCCTGGGATGATTTTTAAACAGTATTGAAGGAGTTCCCATCTATATGCTGGGCACTTATTGGCTGCTTTTCTTTATCCCTTTATCTGGTCCAATTCATCAATTTCAAAATACTAATTAAATTTAATTTTGTAATGAAATAAATGAATATGGTGGCACAGTTATATTTTACAAAACTAATTTCAAACATTTAAGCATACACCTTCAGATCAAAAGATTTTTAAGATCATGAGAAACATTTCAGTCAAGTGTTTCAAAACTTTTGACCGGTGTGTGTGTGTGTATATATATATATATATATATATATATATATATATATATATATATATATATATATATATATATATATGTATATATATATATATACATATATATATTTCTATCACACGAGCAAGTGTGTGTCACAGCAGAGCAATCACAGCAGTGCTGATTTAGGGCCATATAGCATGATTGTGAGTGAATTAATTATCTGGTTAAGACTTTATTCAGAACAAAAGTTGAAATGCTCCATAAAGGTTTAAATGCTCCATATTCATCTATTAGGAATAGCCTATTCCTCCTTATGCAAAATGAAGAAACTGAACCATGCGGCATCTTTTTTTTTTTTTTTTTTTTTACTTCTTTAAACTGTGCTAAATTTGAGAATGTTAAGTGTTCTTGAACTCTGGAAAGGTACTATATAAATTTAACATTATTATTATTATTTAGCTAAATTGGTGTCCTATTGTAAAAATTCCTGATAGACTAATGGGACTTTCACCTGTTTGTAGGCTATATTGATTTTATTTGAATTTATTTTAATGTTTGAATTTGTATTTAATATTCACTGCAAAATATGTGCTTGACATTTCACATTTTGCTTGATACCTCCTGCCTTCAGAATAATGTTGTTATACATGCACAGACAATCGGAAATTCTGTTTCATGCAGATATTAATATCTGAAATACCAGGAGAAACCACAGTGAACAACATATTCCACAGACAATGTAGCCTACATATTCAGCCTCATCCGGTAAGGAAAAAAAAGAATACAATATTTTTTTTAATAATAATTGTATAATGATAATAATAATAATAATAATAATAATAATTATTATTATTATTATTATAATTATTATTAATATTAGGCTATTATTATGAAAAAGCATATATAAGGCATATTTTATTAATAGAAACTATAAATGCGAGAGTAACATTTAAAAATGGGTGTTTCATTTAGTTTTTATGCACTTCCTGTTTAATTCCCGCCCACATCCGGTTCTATCCTAATACAGACAGATACAGATAATTTTGTCATGAACAAATACAGATAAAAATACAGATAATGGCTTTGCTGCACACCCCTACTTTATATTAAGGTTCATTTTGTTAACATTAGTTAACTACATTATTAAACTTGAACAATACTTTTATAGCATTTGCTAATATTGGTTAATGTTAATTTAATATCAACATTTACTAATGCATTTTTAAATCAAAAGATGTACATGTTAACATTAATTAATGCACTATGAACTAGCATGAACCAACAATGAAAAATTGTATTTTGTAAACTAAAATGAACAAAGATTAAAAAATGCTGTACAAGTATACTATATATCAGTGGTGTAGTAGTGTCTGAAGAGGTGGGCTTACTGTGAATTTATAAAAGACCCAACCCCAAATTATGGTTACTCCAGGAATGCTTGTGCATCAGACGCTGAAAATGTCCCGCCCCTTACTGAAACTGAAAATATTATTGGTAAGCAAATATCCAGTCACATCTGAAATGAACGTTCTGATTGGTGGATCAGCTTACTGTCTGTCTTACCAGTGCCATCAGTTGCACTCCCGCAACTCCAAACATTTAGAAATAATCTCTGTACACTTAAAAAAAAAAAAAAAAAAAAAAAAATTATATATATATATATATATATTTGCTCATGATAGCTAATGCATTAACTAATGTTTATAAATAGTACCTTATATTGTAAAGTGTTAATCATTATTCTTTTTTTTTTTTTTTTTACTATAATTTGTAGTAGAGAAAGGCTGATCAGAGTATAAAGACACAGTGCTCCCTTTTGAATTGACAGCAGCTACAGCAATTTGACACGCCACATTAAAGAGCATAAAAATAACATTTATAGTTTGAATTTCATGAATAATTTGAAAGCTGAGGTTTTGTTTTATCAGAAACAACAGAAAATCCCAAACAGTCAAAAATGAAGTTTGTGACCAAATTTAATGTTTCCAAAAACGGCTCACTGCGACTTCCGACTCATTTTGATAGTGTGCGCCACATTTGTTTTTCAATAGTGACCTAGAAATAGTGCAGAATCGTAAAATAAAATATATATATATATATATATATATATATATATATATATATATATATATATATATATATATATATATATATATATATATATATATATATATATATATATATATATATATATATATATATATATTTTAGATCATAACATTTCTTTGTTTCAAATTTTAAAAAATCCTAATACTTTGTTTATTTCAGGTTTAATTCTATTTTGAATTCCAGAGTTTCAATGTGGACTCAGACTTTAGAAACCAACTGGTATTTCCATGGAACTCCAAGGAACTTCAAAAAAATACCATGGCATTGCTAAAAAAAAAACTTATTTTTGTAAGTAAGCTTTCTCCATTCTAAAAATTCTTAAAAAAAAAGAAATAAAAAAAAATGTATATAGTGCATTCAGTTACATTTCTTCTGGCTAATTTAAAACATGGTGTATTATTCATAATTTAAAAATGCATGAAAAAAGGAAGAAACTGAAATGGCTGAAACTTTCTCGTTGATTACTGTACTGATAATATCTGCATTTGATTGTAGTTGCTTATAAGCTTCAGATTTCACTAATGGCCTTGATTATCAGAGTCAATTGTACTGCACTCACTGCTGGTGTGCATGAGGGAAAGTAAAGATTAAAAAATAAAACCCTCAAGGTGATGGTGGGTAAGGACACTTAACTCATTGCATGCATCATCATAGAAGACATGATTCGTACAGCAACTCTTTCTGAGCAAAAATGAATACAATCCTCTTCTCTTCAACAAATATAAATATATTTATGTTCCGGATAATATGTACAATAACGTTTGCCATCATAAACACTATTGGTATTGGAGGTTGACAGAGTAGATCAGTACTCTTGCTATAGGTACACATACTTTTGCAAAGACAGCAATGATTGATTGACGTGTCGAGGCATGGTTTGAGGGAATGATGGGCTTTACTGCTGTGAGGAGGCTGGTGGTGTGGAGCAGTAGTCTTTTAGTCCCGGAAACCAGGTGAGTTACCATCCTCCTCCAATTCCCATTGAAAGTTTTGCCCTGTCATTTGGTAGAACATCATGTTAAAGGGCTTGTAGAATTTGTGCAGTCTGCGAATTACATCAGGGTCTATTTTGGGGTGAGTTCTGCCCTTGGACTTGCCAAGGCATCGTGGGGTACTGCTGTCCTCTGGTTTCTTCAAGCACGGGAATCCCTTGGTTTTATTAAAATAGAAATGTTTGTCTGTAACAATTCCCTTGAGTCCCAGGAAATCCTGTACTTTCGCCATCTCGCCTGCCGGATCAACAATAAGCCTCTCTCCGCTGACAAAGTGCATCTGCGAGAGGGGGAAATACTGCATCCAGCTCTCCAGGTGAAGAGCATAGATCCCTATTCGCAATGCACTCCATGACGCATCAATCAGTCCCAGTGTTCGGTTCTTGAAGGCCAGCACTTCGAAGGTGGGAATCTCTGGTCTCTTGGAGAGTGTCTGAGTATAGTCTGAAATGGCTCTGGTCACTGGATTGCGCACCACTATGATTAGCTTAATGTCTCTCGCCATTGAGTGGATTCTCTTTGGGGCGCTGTTTGTCACAAAATAGCTGGGCGTCTTCTCCATTGTGATCTGGCCCTCCAGAGTAGAAGGCATCAGTTCCCTAAAAACACCAGAAGTAAGAGAGGGAAATTAATGTGAGTCAGAACTAGTGTGCTTCCATGCACACCAATAAGTTGATAACTACCAACAATCAGCTTATTCAAAAAAATCAGACAATGCAAGAAAACTAATTTTACATGAGACTTGAAATCATGGGATTATTCTTTGCTTTAGATGTCAAAATTTCAACAGTCATGCACACAACAATTGCTTACATTGGATAATGGGCAAAAATGTACCTGTGTCAATTGGTTTATGCTTAAATCCTTCATGATCATACCCCAATAAAGGAAAGCTGTTTTAACCGTTTACATGACCACAAATGTTGTTGCATGTAAGAATGTGCATGTAAATGCTCTCAGTGTGTGATAACTCTAGATGGCCCTGAGAAATTTAGTAATGTTAAAAACATTTAAATCAAATCAGTTAACACATTAACTTTGGAAGCCCTAAAATATTAAAACAGAAACAAAAAATACAATCTAAACATACTGTAAAAAATAAAAAAAAATAATAATAATTAAAAAAAAAAAAACCCTCAAAACTCAAACTTACAGTCACGGCTAAATTAAAAGGACAAATGAAAAAAAAAGTTAATATCAGCATTTTGATACTCCAAACATTTAGAAAGAATCTCTGTACACTTAATATATATATATATATATATATATATATATATATATATATATATATATATATATATATATATATATATCCTAAGAAAGATAGGTGGGCATATGCCTGTGTATGCCCTAAGACTACACTACTGACTATATATTTTTAATTGTTTGCTCATGATGGCTAATGCATTAACTAATGTTTATAAATACTACCTTATATTGTAGTGTTACCCATTCATTTTTTCTTCTTTTTTTTTACTATAATTTGTAGTAGAGGAAGGCTGATCAGAGTATAAACAACACAGTGCTCCCTTTTGAATTGACAGCAGCTACAGCAATTTGACACGCCACATTAAAGAGCATAAAAACAACATTTATAGTTTGAATTTCATGAATAATTTGAAAGCTGAGGTTTTGTTTTATCAAAAACAACAGAAAATCCCAAACAGTCAACAATGAAGTTTGTGACCAAAAAAAAAAAAAATGATATAGTATAAAAACCCTAGTTTGTTAATATTGTGCATCATCGTTGTTATTAAAAGGAATGCCCAAGGACAGGGTATTGTGCAAAACTGATATAACTATTAAGCGGTAAATTATTTGAAATTACACATGAAAATAACTTTTATTATCACTGGACATAATGTTGCAAGAAGGACCGTACTGCTAATTACACCCATAGAGTAACATGTAAGAGATAAAAGACCAAAGATGAAATGCATGTGTACAAGCATGCTCATTGTTTAATTGACTCCATCTGTGTTACTCCTGGCACTTTTTTGGAACTTTAATAATGAGTTCACTGCATATCATTAATACTGCTGAGCCTGGAGTACTGTTTTGTCATACATTTACTCAGTGAGCTTCACACACTGCGTTCCTTCACAGAAACGTCTAAGTCCTCTTTAGCAGGGACATCCCCTGACCCTCTTCCTCATCTTGATCTGATATTATGTTAAAGCAACCCTCACGCGAGAGGAAACATATTAATTAAGTCTTTTATTTTTTTTATTTATTTTTTTTTTTTACATGAGACATGTTCATGCTTTGAGTGATAAAAGGCAGCTATTTGTCACTGTATGAAGTATTGTGTTCAACTTTGTATCATAAAGATCAAACTGGGAATGAATCAGTCTGGTAGAAAAGTCATTCAAAGAAAAAGAAAAAAAGTAATTTAAAGATTATTTTTTATTTAATTTTTTTATCTCTGTTTTGGGTTTATATTTCAATGTAATTCATGCCTCAGGAGTGCAAAACAAATGAATATTTAGCAAGCTCTCAGCTTTATGATCTGTTCATACTGATCTATTCAGTATGATCCCTCATTAAATCTCACTACAAAAATTTTACCCTAAATTTATGACTACATAATTCATATGCCTTCAGTTCTATGTACTGTAACTAAGACAATTTGAGACAAATCAATACATTCAGAAAACTAAAGAAACATATCACAGATGTCAAATTCAATGTAACGCTCACTAAAATCTGCTGATTTTATCTAATAGCAAATTTATTCTGTACATATTGCATTTCACAGAAATAGTCTTTGCAAAGTATTTATAGTTTTATAACGTATTTTGAGACTGCTACACTGTAAAAACAGAAAATGTGCAGTTGCTACCTTATTGAGCTATTTGTACATGAGTTGATCCTAAAAACGACTTTCAGTGGTCTAATTTAATTTAGTCAGGTTGACTCCATCATATGAAATTAGTTTTTTTACTTGCATAAAACCACAGTGTAGTGTTTTTTTTTTTTTTTTTTGTACAGAAGGACTATGTAACAAGTCACTGGATCTGTCGGAAGGAGGAAGCGTATTCTTTACTCAGTGAAGCCGTTTATTTACAATAAACAACATGGCTTTTCAGCACACACACTTAAACGCACACTCAGGCGTTTGAAGCGTAGTTCTCTCTCCCCTCTTGCGGTCTGGACTTCCCCATTTATCCCTCTCAGCTCTCACTGCAAACACAAACAGCTGTTAGAGATAATTTCCCACAGGTGTCAATCCTTACCATTCTTACTCTTTCGGCCTCGCTCTCTACAAACGTCGCTCGGTCATGCCCCCATCACCATAAACTAAAAGGGATTTTTTTTAAACCCTTAAAAATAAAGTCTAAATATATGCGATCTATGCTAGCGGCTTTGGAAAAATGAAAAGTGACATGCTAAATATATGAAAGAAAAAAATATCATGGTTTTAAATATAAACAGTTATAGATAGCATAATTATTTAATTGCCTTGGTCTCAACCCCTCAAAGCCAAATATAAATTTTTGTTTAAGAATTTCAACTAAATTCAAGAATTGAAAGCTTTGCTCTGGGGCACAATGGTTAAAGAGCAGGTCTTTATCTTCAGCTGAAACCTGTCAAATTGTCCTGCACTCTTTTATTAGGTAATTTTTTGACATGCTTGCTTAATCTTTGAGTTTGACCTTTTCCAGCTTTGGTAGTAGCGAGTACACACACACACACACACACACACACACAGTAAATAAATAAATAAACTCGAGCCTTTGTTAAACTGGCAAGAAACAAAAATCACACCTTGAACACAATTGGCTTGTCAACCATTTAAAAAGACTTATTTTTAAACTACAAAAAACATTAAATAATAATTTGAGAACAAATTGCATGAGTATTAAGATCCTTTGTCCTTTTCTCCACATCCAACAATAGAAGATAAATATTGAAATTAAGTCTAGATAAATAAAAAATGTGTGTTTCTAACCAATGTGATCACATTGGGAAGTTGGCATGTTGTTTCCGAGAGTTCCAGTACCCTAGGATCAGCCACATTATGCCGACTCACTGACAAGCGGCATCTCCTATCAGACATTTTTGCATCGGATCCAGTGTGTTTACCTTTCCTTGTGCAAGACCAGACGTATGTTGCATCAGCAGCATGGGCAACCCAGGTTCGGATCCCGCACTGAAACCAGGAAGTCGTGTTAACAATCAGTGATTCAGAGCGTGATTCAGATGTTGCATTTTTCCCTTCTAACATTAGATTTTTACTCCACTGATGGTTACATTCCTCTTCACTGTATCACAGTCTGTACAGCTGAAAACAACTTGCTTCACAACTTGCTTTTGGCGCCCCTCCGTAGAAATTACACTGGAAAATTAAGCTCACACGTACTCATACGCCCAACAACATTTACCGTTTTGGCCACTGGGGGCAGTGTTTCATTTCTGTAAGCACAGGCTGATTTTACCTACAGAAATTTCAAAGTACTGTTTTCACTTTCACTTGAAAAGGAAATATACAGTAACTGAAGAAAGCTCTCCATTAGCATTCCAAGCCCTTATCTAGTGACTATCCTGAGCTTTATATCAAAGGCAGCAGACAGGGGGAAAAATATTCAAGTCCATTTCAAGCTTTTAAAATCCTCAAAAACAGTCACTGGCAAAACATCTAATATAATAACAATTTTATTTAGTCACAATACACAGCAACTTATGACTGGCCTGCAATGGAGAAAGATATGTTTTGCACCAATAAAGGTGTATTTACAGGTGTAAATTATCTCATTTCCACTAAAATTGCCACCTACTATTCCTGACTATATCAAACTTGGCATTATAATAAACAATGTGGTAGAGTTCAGGTTGTTCATTCTAACTTTAATAGCACCATACTATCTACAAATTTAACAAGCAGGCCAAAGCCTTAACACTGAAGATGCACACTCTTTCTGAAGGGTTCAGATCAGCAACCTTCCAGCTGATGGCTAGGATTTACTGCTATGATATTACTGCTCTAAAGAAATGCTGCTGAAAAATGTAATTAACCTTTGACAAGAAGGTTCCACAATGTAGAGAATTATCTAGTAGAGAAGATAATATTCTTGTTCTGTGCAGCATCAGTCCATCTGTAATTCATCACCACCATTATTACCGTCATGGTTACTTGCGTAACCTCCGTTCCCTGATGGAAGGTACGAGACGTTGTGTCGATGTAGTGACACTAGGGGTCACTCTTGGGAGCCCAAGACACCTCTGGTCTTTGATAAAAGGCCAATGAAAATTGGCGAGTGGTATTTGCATGCCACTCCCCCAGACATACGGGTATAAAAGGAGCTGGTCTGCAACCACTAATTCAGGTTTTATGCTGAGGAGCCGAGACAAGGTCCGGCCATTTCAGCGGGTAGTTCAACGTTGTGGCAGGAGGGACACAACGTCTCTTTCCCTCCATCAGGGAACTGAGGTTACGCAAGTAACCATGACATTCCCTATCTGTCACTCACTCGACGTTGTGTCGATGTAGTGACACTAGAGGTCCCTATACAAAACACCACAACTGGCTGAACTGTGTTACTAGAACAGGCGGTGGGTGACGGGCAGACAATCGTGTGCCTTGTAGCCAGCGCACCAGGCCGACACATAACCTCCCCCAACATAGTTATGAGTGTCGAATGGCCCTTTGGGGACAAGTCGACTGCCCAAAAGATAGAGACAGGCTAGCCCAGTCGTGGCCTCTTATCCTCTTTTTTTTTCTCCCCCAAAAAAAGAGTGAAATTTGTTAACCGACTGGGGCCACCAGGTCTACATTGGGTGGGGGAGGGGGGGGGTGTCACTCCCAAGGGGAAGACACCGGGGAGACCACACTCCGCCCAGGGGGGGTAGGGTATTTTGAGTGGAAATACATCTCATGGTCTTGCCGAGTTTTGTTGGAAGTATGTTATGTGGAGAAGTCCCATGGTAGGTCCTACCCTACGGGGGAGGAGTTTCTACAAATATGGTGACTGGGGCCTCTGCCCAAGGAAGACGCAGTTTACCAACAGGGAAACGAATTAGCGGAAGATATACATCGCATCGGGTTACCTATGGGGAACCAACACATGTGGAGCACCTACCCCAGTACAGGGCTTAATTAGCACATGTACTGAGCCGGCAGTGAGTTTCTCTACAAACTCGTCTGCCACAGGGCTCGGAGGAAATCATCCAGGGAACACAGTTTGTGAACACTACTGGGATTAAACAGCAGACGTCTTCAGCTCAGGGGAGGTGAAAGGCGCTATACGCAAGCGATACACCCAGCCAGCTATCCCGGACTTACCTGCTTGTGCCTGCCACTACACGGGATGAAACCAGTTCCACCCGGAGATTGTAGAACCTCGCAAAGGTGTTGGGTATTGCCCAGCCCGCTGCTCTGCAAATGTCTGTTAGAGAGGCACCACTGGTCAAGGCCCAGGAGGCCACCACACTCCTGGTAGAATGGGCTTGTAGCTCTGCCGGGGGTGGCACGTCCTGAGCATGATATGCCATTGCTATGGTGTCAATGACCCAGTGGGTGATCCTCTGCTTGGAGACAGCGCTTCCTTTCCGCTGTCCACCAAAGCAGACAAAGAGCTGCTCAGAGACTCTAAAGCTCTGCGTGCGATCCAAATAGATGAGTAAAGCGCGCACCGGACACAGCAACACCATGGCTGGGTCTGCCTCCTCCTGGGGCAGTGCTTGCAGGTTCACCACCTGATCCCTAAATGGGGTTGTGGGAACCTTGGGCACATAGCCCGGTAAGGGTCTCAGGATCACGTGAGAGTAGCCTGGACTGAACTCCAGGCACATTTCGCTGACAGAGAACGCTTGCAGGTCTCCTACCCTCTTGATGGAAGTGAGCGCAGTCAGGAGGGCAGTCTTTAAAGAGAGTGCCTTAAGCTTGGCTGACTGCAGGTGCTCAAAGGTGGCTCTCCGTAGACACTGAAGAACTACAGAGAGGTCCCATGAGGGAATGAGGCGCAGTGAAGGGATTCAACCTCCTGGCACCTCTCAGGAACCTGATGATCAGGTTGTGCTTCCCTAAGGACTAACCGTCCACTGTGTCGTGGTGTGCCGCTATAGCAGCTACATACACCTTCAAGGTGGAGGGGGACAGCCACCCTTCCAACCTCTCCTGCAGGAAGGAAAGCACCGATCCGACTGCGCATCTCTGGGGGTCTTCGCGTTGGGAAGAACACCACTTAGCAAACAGAAGCCACTTCAAGGCATACAGGTGCCTTGTAGAGGGGGCCTAGCCTGAGTGATCGTGTCTACCACCACGGGTGGTAGACCACTTAAGTCTTCTGCGTCCCGTCCAGGGTCCAGACATGGAGATTCCAGAGGTCTGGTCGCGGGTGCCAGATGGTGCCCCGTCCCTGATAAATTAGGTCCTTCCTCAGGGGAATTCACCAGGGGGAGCTGTCTCGAGGAGTGTGAGGTCTGAGAACCATGTCTGGGTGGGCCAGTAGGGTGCTACCAGGAAAACCTGCTCCTCGTCCTTCTTGATCTTGCACTGGGTCTCTGCAAGTAGGCTCACTGGGGGAAATGCATATTTGCGTAGTCCAGGGGACCAGCTGTGTGCCAGCGCATCTATACCGAGAGGTGCCTCGGTCAGGGCATACCAGAGCAGGCAGTGGGAGGATTCTCGGGAAGCGAACAGGTCTACCTGTGCCTGCCCGAATCGACTTCAAATCAGCTGGTCAACCTGAGGGCGGAGCCTCCACTCTCCCCTGAGGGTAACCTGTCATGACAGCGCGTCCGCTGCAGTGTTGAGGTCGCCCGGGATGTGAGTGGCTCGCAGCGACTTGAGGTGCTGCTGACTCCAGAGGAGGAGACGGCAGGTGAGTTGTGACATACAACGGGAGTGTAAACTGCCTTGACGGTTGATGTATGCCACCATTGCCATGTTGTCTGTCCGAACTAACAAATGCTTGCCCTGGATCAACGGCCAAAACCTCCATAGGGCAAGCAGAATTGCCAACAACTCAAGGCAGTTGATGTGCCAATGTAGCCGCAGGCCCGTCCAGGAGCCGGTGGCTGCGTTCCCATTGCATACAGCGCCCCAGCCCATTTTGGAGACGTCTGTCATAACCACGACGTGCCTGGAGACCTGCTCTAGGGGAACGCCTGCCCGTAGAAATGTGAGGTCGGTCCAAGGGCTGAAGAGGCGGCGACAGACCGGCGTGATGGCCACGCAGTGTGTCCCGTGGTGCCATGCCCATTTCAGGACTCGAGTCTGGAGCCAGTGCTGAAGCGGTCTAATATGCATCAACCCGGTCAGAGTGGCCACCGCTGAGGATGCCATATGCCCCAGGAGACTCTGAAACAGTTTCAGTGGAACCACTGTCTTCTGTCTGAACGCCTTCAAACAGGTCAGCAGTGGAGGGTTCCACTCTAGCCCTACGCTCGCGGCTGCCCGGGAAAGCATGTCCGTCATCTCCGCATCAACCTGTGACTGAGCGACCGTACCCGAGGGGGGGAGCCAAGCTGAGGCTTCCGCGTCTGACTGGACGAGCCCGCTCTCCGATGCTGCGCTCGAGAGCTCATCACCTTCGCGGGCTCCAAAACAAGAGGTCGAACTCGCCGTGAGACGAGCCGGCGGACTCATCTGGGGAATGGGAGGTCCGTGGGGGGATACCCGGCAGAGGTGGTCCCATTGGGGTCCCCAAATCACCTCCAGTGCTAGCCGTGCTGGCCTCATACCCGTAGGTAGAAGGACCGGGGCGGGGAGCTGCTGGGGTGGCTTTCTTTCTTACGAAGGCAAATAGAGTATATATATATATATATATATATATACACATACATATACAGGTGCATCTCAATAAATTAGAATGTCGTGGAAGACTGAAGTAGTTTAAGTCTTTGGTTCTTTTAATTGTGATGATTTTGGCTCACATTTAACAAAAACCCACCAATTCACTATCTCAAAAAATTAGAATATGGTGACATGCCAATCAGCTAATCAACTCAAAACACCTGCAAAGGTTTCCTGAGCCTTCAAAATGGTCTCTCAGTTTGGTTCACTAGGCTACACAATCATGGGGAAGACTGCTGATCTGACAGTTGTCCAGAAGACAATCACTGACACCCTTCACAAGGAGGGTAAGCCACAAACATTCATTGCCAAAGAAGCTGGCTGTTCACAGAGTGCTGTATCCAAGCATGTTAACAGAAAGTTGAGTGGAAGGAAAAAGTGTGGAAGAAAAAGATGCACAACCAACCGAGAGAACCGCAGCCTTATGATTGTCAAGCAAAATTGATTCAAGAATTTGGGTGAACTTCACAAGGAATGGACTGAGGCTGGGGTCAAGCCACCACACACAGACATGTCAAGGAATTTGGCTACAGTTGTCGTATTCCTCTTGTTAAGCCACTCCTGAACCACAGACAACATCAGAGGCATCTTACCTGGGCTAAGGAGAAGAAGAACTGGACTGTTGCCCAGTGTTCCAAAGTCCTCTTTTCAGATGAGAGCAAGTTTTGTATTTCATTTGGAAACCAAGGTCCTAGAGTCTGGAGGAAGGGTGGAGAAGCTGATAGCCCAAGTTGCTTGAAGTCCAGTGTTAAGTTTCCACAGTCTGTGATGATTTGGGGTGCAATGTCATTTGCTGGTGTTGGTCCATTGTGTTTTTTGAAAACCAAAGTCACTGCACCTGTTTACCAAGAAATTCTGGAGCACTTCATGCTTCCTTCTGCTGACCAGCTTTTTAAAGATGCTGATTTCATTTTCCAGCAGGATTTGGCACCTGCCCACACTGCCAAAAGCACCAAAAGTTGGTTAAATGACCATGGTGTTGGTGTGCTTGACTGGCCAGCAAACTCACCAGACCTGAACCCCATAGAGAATCTATGGGGTATTGTCAAGAGGAAAATGAGAAACAAGAGACCAAAAAATGCAGATGAGCTGAAGGCCACTGTCAAAGAAACCTGGGCTTCCATACCACATCAGCAGTGCCACAAACTGATCACCTCCATGCCACGCCGAATTGAGGCAGTAATTAAAGCAAAAGGAGCCCCTACCAAGTATTGAGCACATACACAGTAAATGAACATACTTTCCAGAAGGCCAACAATTCACTAAAAATGTTTTTTTTATTGGTCTTATGATGTATTCTAATTTTTTGAGATAATGAATTGGTGGGT